>NC_138962.1:141040461-141773586 GCF_055761805.1 Camellia sinensis
GAATGCTAGGATTTCATCACTCAGATCTAAAATTGAGGTAGAGATGGCAGAGTGGAGGACGGCGGTATTGCTTCGAATGATAAGAGTTGAGAAGAGAGAGAAAGAGATATGAGGAGAATGAGAAATGGAGAGGAAGAGAGAGGGGGTTCGGATCCAAGAGCGGGGGAGTGGCGAACTGCTTTTAACCTTCGTGATCTAAGACAAACCTTTGAACCTCTTTGCTTGATCTCTACCGAAGCTTTCATATTAGGGAAGTTGATGATGAGGAACGATCGATTTCAGCGAGGAATGATGTTGGCAAAGAAATTGATGTGCTTGGTGGGGACGTTTCGGACCATGATGGTGGTGGGGTTGCCATAGTTTTATATAGCAAGTTGCAGTGGTGGTATGGGATGGGGTGTGTTCTCCGATGGCTGTGAAATGATTTAGGGGTGGTGGTAGAGCGGTTGGGAAAATGGGTAGTGTTGGAGAATGAATGGCTGAAAGTGAAGTTTGAGAAATAAGGAGGTTTGATCCTCTGTAATATGTTCATGGTAAAAATAACTTTTGTTTTACATTAATTTTGAAATAACAAGTAAGAGAATGACACGTGTTAAAAAAACAAGTTCTCTGTTAGTTTAGTAGACGGAAATAGACGGAGGGCATAAATTATGACACATAATAAAATTCAGGGTTTAAATTGATGAAATTGAAACCCTAGAGTTCAATTTGAAAAACACGTGAAACCTTAGGGTTTTTTTTTTTTTTTTTTTTTGTAATTTGCTTCTCTTTTTTTTTTTTTTTCCAATTCCGCTATGTAGCTCGAATTGGAGGCCCCAAAACGACCTGAATATGTTGGCAGGGCTTCTTCTAGTCTTTCGTCCAGTTGCCCAAACCTGCGTGAAACCACGCGTTTGCACCAAAAAAAAAAAAAAAAAAAACAAGAAGAGAGGGTAGGATGACAAAACGGGTGAGTGACCTAGCAGAACTGGCCGACTGACCTGGATCCTGCTGCTGACCGTCAACGACCATCGAAATTCTCCCTTTGTTGTTCGCCTTTCACCATCGACTACTCTGTGTTTCTCTTTAACTCCTTGCATGGGTCTATGTTTCTATTCAACTCCTTATCATCTTCTGTAATATGTGTATATATGTATATGCTTATGAAATATTCGAATATAAGCCCCTTGATTGTCTGCTCTGAAGGTGTTTGATGATTTGCTTATGTTGAAAAGGTGGAGTAATGATCTGGAATAGTTAATGTTTCTATGCATTTTTACTTATATAATGGAAATTTGTGGGAGGAATCTTGAAAATTTTCATGATATACCAAATTTGTGATGATGATATATTATGATTTGGTGATGATATACTATGTGATTTTGATATGTTGTGTCACGCCCCGTATTTTATCACTCGGATAACATTACCAATATTCATTAATTAAGTCCATTTACAAATAACATTTCATCCTTGGATGAAATGATGAATAATTAAATATACATGTTCCCTTTCATTATACAACAATGACATTTACATACAAATAAAAGAAATGTCATGAGGTTTACAATAAAAGAGAGGACACTACTCTTTATAAAAAATAGCACTCAGCCAAGCAACAAATGAAGTAGTACAATCCATTACTACATTACACTTATGAAATAGTAAAACCCATTGTTAGATCTTTAAATCCGAAAAGCATTCCCTGTACACATGTACAAGCAGGGGGTGAGCAATCACTATCTCACCAAGCAATCTCATATTAAAACATTAGAAGATATGCGAGTACCAAAATACTCATACATATATGTGAAATCATATCATGTCAAAACTATATGATTTTATTACATAATCTCTTAAATCCAATTTATTTAATTAACCACAACAAGTTAACTTAAATAAATAAACATGTTTCAATAGCAGCATGACATCCTTTTCAATTCATTTAATTATCTCATTATCAATTGAATCAAATAATTAAACAATTTATCAAATCCATTTTATACAGTCTTATGAGATGAATGCATATGCCATGTCATGCTCAAAATATTTTTCTCATCTTTCAAAAATCTTACGCACAATGCCAATTTGAAAACACATTAATCCAACAATTTCAATGAAATTCCAAGATGGTAAATACGACTCAAGTAATCCCTAGGCTGGTGTCTACAAGTAGACTATACAAGAAATACCAATTTGTCATTTTTATCAATATTAATTGGAAGGCTCAACACTTGTAATCTGTCATTTTTACCAGTATTAACTGGAAGGTTTGACACCTATCCGCGCGGTTTTCTGGTCTTTCACCAAGGACACATAGGCCAACTTAATCAAATTCATCTATACCACATTTCAAGACTTACCACTGTATTTACCCCAAAATCATTTCATGAAAACTTGTTTCCCAGCATTCCTTTCTCAATGCAAAGTTTTCAAATCAAATTTCAAAATTCATCATTATCAAATGAATTGATATGCCAATGCAATGATTAATAATACAATGCAGTATTTCTTCCACTTTCAATACTTCCACACAATATTCTCATTGTGATCAAAATTCTCATTCCTCATTTCAATATAATTTCTTAAGATGAATATAAATACTTTTATTCCAATTCATCCATGGGATAACATAATTCTCACACTTAGAGTAATCTCAACCATTTAGTCACTTCAAGACTATATCAACATTTTGATTCGAACAACAATTTCCAAAACTTCAACAATTCTCATATTCCATGAAAACCATCATTTATATGTAAACAAATAAATAATTTTTCAAACATCATTTATTTTGGCACACAAAATAAATATAACAACATCTTCAAAGATTGTCAACATCTTTCTCAAAAACCCCCAATTTCTAGGTTTTCTTACCAAAATCACTCATCTTCATTTATTAAAAGAAAGTCACCAAAAATAACTCTCTTCAATCCTCATATAACAACCCTCATCTTGTCTTAGTCATATTCATGAGCATTTATATGATTTTGCCTTGTTAAGTTTGTACATGCAGACTTAGATTTGTTTTGCCTAAGCAAAGGTTCTTGTCTTGTCTTGATGCTATCATGTTTTGCCTAAGTGTTATATGCATGCTTTGTTCCTTACTTGGTGTGTTAAGCCTAGGTCATCTATCCTTGTTGTCTCAAGCCTAGGTCACACCTTTGAACCTCTTACACCTAGGCTGTTGAACGCCAACACCTAGGACCATCTTTGTCACGACCCCATTCCGCCCCTAGTAAAATGGTGCCGTGATGGCCAGTAATCCGAGATTACCGAAGGCCAACTTTCAAAATTCACACACAATCAGAGTATTACATATGGGGCTAACATGTGCAGAAGCAATATATACAAATCTAATTAGTCCATAAGAGCTGTGCATAAGTCAAATGAAATGGCATACATCTTTACATAGCTTTACAACTTGAATATAAGCAAAATAAAATGCATATTACATCTTGACTAAAAGGATTTTCAAGCCGACATGTTCAAAATACATAAGCCTCAAGGTTTGCCGTCATAAATATTGCCGACATAACATGCATCCAAAACATCTTGCAAAGCACACATCTCAGCGTAGCCGACTTCTTGCTTGTTACCTACATATATACATAGGGAGGGTGAGCTTGGATACTCAGTGAATGGTATAAGTAATAAAGGGGTTAAATGAATGATTCTCGAGGTCTTTCAAAACAATACATAATATATCTTTGTCAAAACCATACTTATCATAGCTTGTACAAAATATGAGATAAATCTTGTTCATCAAACTTGATCTTACAAAACTTACATACTTAACATGCGTCAAATCTTAAAACATGGGGTGACAACATTCCGGACAAAACAAACAAAGATGCCACGAAAGCTTAGAGTCCCCTGGCACGTACGGACTTCACATGTGTGCTACTAATGCTTATAGTCCCTTAGCATGTACGGACTTCACATGTGTGCTACTAATGCTTATAGTCCCTTAGCACGTACGGACTTGTGCCACAAATGCTTAAAGTCCCCTGGCACGTACGGACTTCACATGTGTGCTACTAATGCTTATAATCCCTTAGCACGTACGGACTTCACATGTGTGCTACTAATGCTTATAGTCCCTTAGCACATACGGACTTGTGCCACAAATGCTTAAAGTCCCCTAGCACGTACGGACTTCACATGTGTGCTACTAATGCTTATAGTCCCTTAGCACGTATGGACTTGTGCCACAAATGCTTAAAGTCCCCTGGCACGTACGGACTTTCAAAGATTGACATCAAAACAAAGCTCACTTGATAACTTGCCATTAAAAACAAAGCTTATACTTGATACATAAAATAGGGATATCATTCATGCTTAACAAATACTTTTATCAAAACAAGGCAAAGCTTTATCAAAACCTTAAGAGCATATCTTTATTAAAAATACCACTCACATAGTTCTTGGGACGTCGGGATCAAGGCAAAGGTCCAAGTCCTACAAACACGCGGCAAAGTCTATTGAATGCACTCTTAAAAACAAGCTTCACGTGAATGCAAATGATCTAAGGAAAACATGCTGGAAACATCTAGGGAAAACATGCTGGAAAACATCTAGGGAAAACATGCTGGGTACCAACCAGGTCCTGGAATGGATGCACAGAGATGATCTAGGCTAAAACGACCTAGCTGGGTGAACTCAGGAGGTCTTGGCCGAGGTCCCACACCTCTTGGCCAAGGTGTGGTTACCTAGGCTTCAGTATGCAGCTGCCTGCCGAGGTGTTACAAGGTGCCGGCATGGGTGTACCATGGTCGGCCTAGGTGTGCATTGGTTAGCCTAGGTGTGCATGCAAGATAAACTAACGTTCAAGTGATCATGCAAGGTAGACCAAGGTGTGTGATCTAGGCAAGAGTGGTCTCGGTGATCACACCTAGGGAAATGAAGCCTGGAAATCTGGGTTTCCTCCTTGAAGAACATGAAGAACATGAGCATGAAGAACATGAAGAACATGAATGCTAAAATCATAACTTGTTATTACAAGATTTGGGATTTCATGCTATGAGTTTGAAAACATGGACCTTGGTACCTATACTTGAAGATCATATGAAAACAAACACGAAAACATGCATATTGATACAAACTTTCAGATTAAAACATGGTTTTTCCTCAAGAACACATGAATATCACTTTCTCTTTCTCAAACCGAACTTCAAAGCAATGCATGGTTCATGAAACATGCTAAATCATGCAATGCGATTAGATCAACATAAAGAATAAGAAGAGTAGATCACGAATCTAACCTTAAAACACGGATCTAACGGTTCGATCTCTAGGGATCAAGCTCGGAAATCTACCTCTCTCTAGAATTCCTCTTCCTCTTCCTAATGCTTCTCTCTCTTCTAAGACAAGGATATAGCAAATGATACATTTCTAGGTCTGCCGGCTGACTTAACACTCAGCTGGGACACATGGCAACGGTTGGTTGGTTCTTCTCAAAAAGGGGGCTGAGTGAAAAGACAAGACTATGACAAAGTGTACTCAACAAGTTAGATGGCAAGGGCACTCCGGCAAGTAATGATCTCGGCTAAGGACATAGGCTTCGGCAAGTAAGGTTCCAATGACCTCGGCTAGGAGGGATAACATTTGACCTAGCTGTGCCACACCTCGGCCTAGATGTGCCACACCTCGGTCTAGGTCATTCCAGTCTCGAAACAAGATCACCAGGTGCAAGGATCAAGGATCTAGGACGCCTAGATGATGCACATCTCGGCCTAGATGATGCACATCTCGGCCTAGGTGATGCACACCTCGGCCTAGATTATGACATCTCGGCCAATATGCCTAGGTGATGGTGGAGGTCACCAAAGTGGTTCTAAGATGATCCTAGGTGTTGGCATGACCTAGGCTTGGCATGATCTAGGCTTGGCATGACTTAGGCTTAACATGACCTAGGCTTGGCATGACCTAGGCTTAACATGACCTAGGCTTAACATAGCAAGGAAGGAACAAAACATGCATACAACACTTAGGCAAATCACATAAGCACAAAACAAGACAGATACCTTTACTTAGGCAAAACAAGTCAAAGTCTGCAAATGCAAGCTTAACAAGACAAAATCATGCAAATGTACATGAACATGACTAAGACATGAATGTGGGTTATTACAATCTTGGAGCTACCTTGGTTGACCTCCACCATCACCTAGGCATATTGGCCGAGATGTGCATCACCTAGGCCGAAGTGTGTATCATCTAGGCCGAGATGTTAATCATCTAGACATTCGAGGCCTATGATCCTTGAACCTAGCAACCTTTTATTCCGGGACTGGTACGACCTAGGCTGAGGTGTGGCGCATCTAGGCCAAGGTGTGGCACACCTAGGTCAAGTGTTATCCTCCCCAACCAAGATCAGGAAGTCCTTACTTGCCTGAAGCCTATGTCTTGATCCGGGATCATTTCCTTGTCAGAGTGCTCATGCCACCTTGCTTGTTATACACACTTTGTCATACTCTTGTCTTTTTATTCTGGCACCTTTTTGAGGAGATCTAATCAGATGATGCCACGTGTCCCAGTAGTGGTTTAAGCCAGCTAGCAGTGAGGAACCCATATCATTTGCTATATCTTTGCCTTAGAAGAGAGAGAAGCTCTAGGAAGAAGAAGAAGGAGTTCTTAGAGGGAGAACTAGATTTCCAAGCTTGATCCTTAGAGTTTGAACCGTTTGATCCGTGTTTTGAGGGTAGATTATTGATCTACTCTTGTTGTTTTTTATGTTGATCTGATCATATTGCATGATTTAGCATGATTCATGAGTCAAGCATTCATTTAAAGTTTTGTTTTCGAAAGAGAAAATGATGTTCTTGTATTCTTCAAGAAAAGCCTTGTTTTAATCCGAAAGTTTGTACCAAGTTCTATGTTTTTGTGTTTGTCTTCATGAAATCTTTAACTATGGGTACCTAGATCCATGTTTCTGAACTCATATCATGAAATCTCAGATTTTGAATAAGAAGTTATGATTTTAGCATTTATGTTCTTCATGTTCATGCTCTTCAAGAGGAAACCCAGATTTCCAGACTTCATTTGCCTAAGTGTGGTCACTGAGACCCACTCTTGCCTAGGCCTCACACTTAGGCCACGCATCGTATCTCACCTTGGCCTACCTTGCATGATCACTTGCACCTTAGCCTATCTTGCATGCACACCTAGGCCGACCATGGTACACCCTTGTCGGCACCTTGTAACATCTCGGTAGGCAGCCGCACACCTAGGCCTAGGAGACCACACCTCGGCCAAGACTTCCTAAGTTCACCCAACTAGGCCATTTTGGTCTAGATCATCTCTGTGCATCCATTCCAAGACCTAGTTGGTACCCAGCATGCTTTTCTAAGAAGAAAAAACTATTTTTTGACTCCCAGCACATGTTTTGCTTTGTCTTGATGTGGTTTTGGAAAGAAATGCTGGGATCATTTTCATTCATGTAAAGTTTGTTTTGAGAGTGCATTACATAATCATCTTTGAGCATTCCTTCTTGTTTTCTTGAAATCCATTCAGTAGACTTTGCTATATGATTGTAGGTCTTGGATTCTTGCCTTAAGCCCTACATCCGAAGAGCTATAGTGAGTGATATTTTTAATAAAGTTATGTTATAATGTTTTAATAAAGTTTTGTTTTGTTTCGTTTTGGAAAAGTATTTGATCAAGTATGAATGATTATCCTTTAGTTTTTGTATTAAGTATTATGTTTGTTTTGATGACATTCTTGGAAGGTCCTTTCGTGCTAGGGGACGTTAAGCCTATGTAGCACCTATGTTTGAGATATCTCTTTGCCATCGACGGTCATGTACGGATGGTACCACCGACGGTCTTGTACGGGTGGGTTACGTTTTGCCACCGACGATTTTCTGGGTGGGTTGTCTAACTGATTCTGGGTCAGCCACCGACGGTCTTGAATGAGTGTGCTTCGATTCCGGGTTGGTTATTCCTTTGTTTTGTCAAGAATGTCATCATTTGTATTATGTAGATGTTAGTAAACATCCCAAGAAGCTTTGAAAGACTTTGATTGATGAACTTGATTTATCCCATGTTTTGTAACAAGCTATGATATGTATTGTTTTGATAAAGATCTCAGATATCATTCATCCAAACCTTTATTATTTATATCATTCACTGAGTATCCAAGCTCACCCTCTCCCTTATATATATGTAGGTGATGATCAAGAAGGCGATGTCGCCTAAGCTTTGTTTGGAAGATGTTTTTGGATTCATATTTTGCTAGCATCTTGAAAATTATGCTTCTTAGCTTTTGGGTTATTTCTTTGTACATTTCGGCTTGAGAAGCCTTTTGATCAAGATGTATTATGTACTTTAGTTTTATCTTGTATTCAAGTTGTGAAACCATGTTAAGATGTATGTCATTTTATTTGATCTATGAACAACTCTTATGGATTACTTAGTTTTAAATTTAATACTTCCGCACATGTAAGCCCCATATGTATACTCTGATTGTGTGAAACTTTGTAAGTTGGCCTTTGGTAATCTCGGATTACTGGCCATCACAGCACCATTCTACTAGGGGCAGAATGGGGTCGTGACACCTCATAGTTCGAAATCCTCAATTTCTATTTTAAAAGGAACAAGAAAGTAAACCCACTTTAAGAAAAATCTCTCATCTTCTTGAAGCAACAATTAATTTTCAAAACAAATCAAATGATGATTTCGAAAATCATCTACATCTTGCAAAAACATATATATAACTCAAAGAAAATCCTTACTTATTAAATGTTACCATTCCCATCCTACTATGTCAAAAGTTATGGTATAATCTTAATAACACACTTTTAACCATAACGGATATAACTTTTTAACCAAAACTAATTTAATCCACTAAATTAGTAAGTTTATTATATTCAAAAAATTTCAAATTAATAATACCAAACCTAACTTCACATGCCTCATCCCTCAAACATACTATATTTCAACATAACCATTTTTTATGCCAAACTATTTAAAGAGGTAATATTTTTATCAAATTCTCTACCAATAACAATTTCACAACTTTTTCTAAAATTACTTAATCAACATGATATATACATAAAAAATTATGAAATATGCCCAATAGTAACATTTTCAAGGTTATGAGTTTGAAAGTCCACATTTCACATTTTTATTTTCATAAAAATGAACACAACTTAATCATCAACATATCATCTTTTATAAAATATCATGATTTAACACTTTTAGAGTTTTTAATCCCAGAGCAACTTTATAATTTCTACTTAAGTATTTATTCCATATTCCTCAACATCAATTTATTTTTCTTCTCAAAAATAAATTTCAAAACTCAAAGATGAGATAAATATTTCAATATTATTTTCCAAAAATAAATTATCTAATCATAATTTGAGGTAGATACAACTCATACAACTATTAATTTTATTTTATTTTTAGATTTTTAACAAATATTTCCAACACAAGATAATTTTTCCAAATCAATTTCAAAATAACAATATTCTTAACACTTCAACCTAATTTTTCTTTAAAAAATTACCAAACAAAAAACTGAAAAAAATATATATACGCAATACCTCTTATAATGACATATTTTCTCAAAATAATCCTAGCATAACTTTAATGTAAAAATATAAAAAAAAGTTCCTATAGATGCGCCCCGAGGGCCTCATGCTACAGTTCGGACTCAAATGTCACGGTTCTGAATCTAGTCTCGCAAAGTGCAATGCAAGACCGATAAATCACCAAAGAGTCCAAATCCGGCAAATCATTTTGGAAAGTAGATTTTTAAAAAAGAAGTGCCGAACATGGACTGCTTTGCCAGATACAGAGTCGCCATTTAAATATTTTATTTTGGGGGGATTTAGGAAAACCGAACTCGTTGCCTAAGGCCATGTGTCCATCATCACCAAAGTTACCTCGGCTCGGGAACTTGGTTACGATTGGGGAAGGTCATTTCATGAGTACCCCTGCTCGCCCGATCAAGGATCGGCCACTACTAAGCATGATATCGAGTTTTTGAAAACATATGTGCTCTTATTCCGGTTTATTAGCCTAGAATTACTATGTGATGCACACAGCATACAAGTATAGACTGGATTGCCTAAGTTGGAACAAAGCATCACATATTCGTTTGTTTTGAAAATGGATTGAAGTTTGCTACTCGCAAGTAAGCTAAAACACGGGTTTCGACGAATTATTCCAACTCAAGCAACCCAACCTTCACCCACAGGCATTCAAGCAGTTATATCATATATGCAATTAGCCTCGTGGCAAGCATGCTGTCATGTTAACACTCACACACATGCAAGATGCTAAAGCATAAATGCTTACCTAGTACTCCGAGCCAAAACATGAAACTAGTTAGTAATCAAATGCATGATCTTAGTTCATGTTAGCAATGGCTAATGCAACACATACAAAATGCAACTAAGATAGGCTCGGCTATTCTAAAATGTCATGTGAAATATAACTTGATACACGTATTCAAGTACGAATTGAAATACAATGCAGTTAGTATGATGCGCCGAGCCCGGTGCGTGCAATACGAATGAATGGATGCAAGCATGCAAGCATAAGTATGCTAATTGAAACATGCCCTAAACTAAACATCAAAAGCTAGTAAATAAAAAGGGGAAAGACGTGGGGTTGGAAGACATTCACACACGCACGCACACTTATTACAAATTCGCCCTCTCGACGGAGGGTTCGAAAGAATAATACAAACCAAATAAATAATTAACTACTCTAACTAATTAAATATTACAAAACCTTAATTAATTAACAAATTAATTAAGCTACTAAAGCAGTAAAGCTGTCTCGGGAAGAGGGTCAAATGCATGCATGCTCGATTCGCCTCGCTCGGAAACCCGTTGCCATGCCACATGTTGCCTCTATTTGCACTGTTCTGCACCTCTGAGAACTGTGAAAATCCTTGAGATGCCTCTGAATTACTCCTTGAGCATTGTGGGATATCACCGGCCAAAAGACAGGACCACCGGCCATTGGGAAGTGGTCACCGACCAAAAGTGGGGCCATCGGCTGGACTCTGGTAGCCGGTCGGCACTGAAAAGGGCCGACCGGCCATCTGTTCCTGCAGAACTCTGTTTTTGCTACAGTAGAGGACAGACAGCGCATGGCAAGGAATTTACAAGACAATGTGTGCACGACCACCCTTCCTATCATGCTATGAACTCAAGGGGGTTTGGTTCTCGACCCTCGGGCCACCAATCTCGCATTTCAATGCATGATGGCCAAAGGCGCTAAGTGTGCAATTTGATATCAAATGAAATGCACAAAAACACATAAGGGTCGCAACCTCTATCATGATTGATTCAAGAGGCAAGGGATGCACACACAATGCTATGGAACCTAAGCATGCAAGCAAACTAATGCAATATGAGCATGCAAGCAACAATGCTATACAAGGCAACTAGCATATAACAATATGCAAAGACAAGCATGCAAACAAGCATGTAACTTAACAAGTATGCAAGATGGATGAGCATGCAACAACATGTCAATAGGCTAACATTTAATAACATGCAAAGGCAAGTATACTTAGACCAATGTAATACATGCATGATGAACTTAACAAAGCAACACAAGCATGCAATAGGCAATAGGCATACAACCTAAACATGTGAACATGTATAGCATGCAACAACATGCAAAATGAAACAAGCATGCAACAACATGGTGAGATGGACTTACACTAACATGGGTAGCTCTCAAGCATGCCAAAATCAGTGGCCGAAGTAATGAATTGGTGACATGAAATGCGAGACAAACATGTTCATGCAATGGCCCAAGAATTAAGGCATAAGGACACAACACCCAAACATGAGCAAAGGGGGGACAATCATGATAATGTGGCAATGAAGTAAGCTCTGAAATCATGTCAAGAGTGATGTCAAATCATGCACATAGGATAAGCATAGCATGCTAATGGACTTAAAGCTCAAAGCTAGCCAAGGAGCTTGTACCAAGGCCACATCAACCAAGCCCCAAAGGGCCAAGGTGAACCAAAACAGTCCCAAGGTAGACCAAAACAAGGCTAGAACATACATGGAATGAGGCCAAAACATGCTAAAAAGGTGAACACAAAACATGAGGCATACAAGGCCAACAAAGGGGTGTTACACTACACCTATTACAACCAACATGGCATGGCTTAACCAATGAAAATTAGAGTTATGGAATGTCAAAATAAGCCCAAAAACCTACTGAGATGGCATCCTAAAGGCCTAAGCATAAAGGCATGCACAATGGTCCATCCTTGAAGCACAAAACAACAACTCTTCAAAGCAATGAAAGAGTGAAAAATACAAGTGTATGACCATGAAATATGCACTGATATATCATATGGAATGATGCCAAATCATAAGAATAGTCCTAGCAATGCATACTAATGACTTGGACATTCAAAGCCAACAAGCTAGGTTGAACCATGGCTATACAAAACAATGTAAGCATGACCAAAACAACACCAAACAAACCTTAAGCATGGTAAAACAAGGCTAAAATCTTCTTTGGGTCAAGCCAAAATCATGCTAAAAACAAGGCTCAAAGCACAAAGCAAGTTAAGGCAATTTCATGGAAATGCACTACAAGTGCATGATACATGCAAGGGGCTATCAAACCAACTTTAAAAAGAGTTATGACATGCTAAATAATGACTAAAAACATGCTGAAATGGAGCCCATACATGCTTAACAAACATGCTACTTTGGTAGGCTAACAAGGCTAGCAAAGGGGATTTACACTACAAGTGCAATAAGCATGCAAGAGATGAGCAAGACAGCCCAAAAAAGATTTATGGCAGGTCTAGAAAGTAACAAAAATGAGGCTAAACAAAGCCTCCAAGAAGTAAAAACACATGCTCTTTTGGAGAGCCATCAACACAAGTAAACAAGACAAGAGGAGGGGGGACAACCCCCACCCATTTGGGCCTTCAAAATAGGGTTTTTATCACTGAAAATACTCTGGATTTCAATGGTTAAAATGCCACAAAAAGTTGGTTTCAAAAGCTTAGGAAGTCGGCTCAAAAGGCTTTACAAGCTAAAGAGCAAAAGAGAGGACAACCCCCTATCCAACCAAGGCACAAACCAAGACTTTTAGGACTAAAAAACAGAAGAAAAACACACCACCCCAAAAATAGCCTCAAAGTAGTTCAAAAACTTATGGCAAAGCTAGTATGCCAAACAAGCTAAATGGGAGAGAGATGTTACCCTTGATGCACAGCTGCAAAACCAGCCCAAAATCTGAGCTAAGACCAGCTTTTGAAGCTCAAAATGATCCTCCAAGAACCTCAGCCCAATGGGGGTTAACTTTGATGAAGGATGTATATGCAAACAAGAAGTATATCTCTACCTCTATGGACTTCTATGCACAAAAGGGCAATAGAGAGAGGCTCTACAGAGAGAGGCCGAGGTTTTTAGGTCTGAAATTTCTAGAGAGAGAGGACCTTTTAGAGTGAGAAGCTCCAAAACTTGCTTAGGAAGTTCTATTTTGCAAAATGGGAGATATATATTCATATTAGCACAAATCAGCTTTTGGTCGAAAATATCTGATTATAGGACAGTTGGAGCTTGCTAGAAACAGTTGGAGATGAAATATCTGTCAAAAATATGAGTTTTGGGCATTTCTGGCTGGCCGGCCATCTTTAGTGCCGGCCTGCTACTTGTGATGGCCGACCTGCTACTTTTTTGGCCGGTCTGTTACTTTTGTGGCCGATAGCAAATATTTGTGGCCGGTAGCAAATTCTGCTCTGTAGGTCCAACTTTAAATGGGTATAACTCCTTCATATGAACTCCTTTTTAGGTCATTCTTGAGCCTAAACTGAAGCCCTAGAAATAAGCTTTCCAATGGTGCAGCCTTGCATAAAAATTACAACTGTGCAAGAAGTTATGCCTCTTTTGGTGAAGCCACTTAGTTTTGGTCCTAGCCGGATTGATGCCCAACTTCAACCAATCATATCTCCCCCATCCGGACTCGGTTTTAGGAGATTCTTAAGTGAAAAACGAAGCCCCGGAAGTAAGATTTCCAATGGTTGTAGACTCATAGCTTAAATCCAAGTGTATAGACAGATAGATTTGATTTAGTGAAGACCGCTCGACTCTTTCTTAGCGATTCATACCCATCTTCTTCCCCAACTTGGTTTCTTCTCTCTTCTCCTCTTTTCTTCAACTTCAAACCCCTAAGTAAGGTGTTTTGAAAGATTTTTCAAAGATTTCAACTCTCTTTCATTCATTTCAACTTTGTCCTTGCTCGGTTTACCGAAAAGCGCAACATTTAACAAAATGCGAGCCTCAGAGCATCTTAGAAATTTTATTTCAAAAATGTTTTAAAAGATAGGGTTTTAAGGTCTAAAAACCATTCAAAATAACTTTGGTCCACAATAGGGTATGAAGTTTGGATTTGACTCTCCTCTTGCTGAAGAAATCGAACCTTTGCCTTGCACATCTTTCATCACCGAGTAAACCATCAGTAGCGCCCAAGTTTTAAGGGCGGTCAAAAATTGGGTGTCTACAGTTGCCCCTCTTTGACAGAACTCGGAAGTCAAGAAGTGACGTGAGTGAATGTCAAAGCCCAGAGACGACCTGTTTTTGACAAGACCGAATACTTGGACAAACAAACAAAATACAGAAAAATAAATGGTTATGCCCACAGGCTACCTACGTATCCCATTGCAAGGAATCAAACCAGCGTAGTTCAGGGGTAAGATGCAAATGATATGTAAGAGGATTTTGATAATTGGACTTATACGCTACGCGAAGCCGATTTGAAAATTGGACTTATACGCCACGCGAAGCCGGTTTGAAAATTGGATTTATGCAAGAAGGAATTGCACCTGTAGAGGATTTAAGGTCTCCTAGACCCGAGAGTGCACAACACAGTGCGAGTGATATAAAAACCCAGTGTGCACAAGATAATGTGATGCAGAGTGAATGCACGAAACAAAGCTATACAGGTGCACAAGACAATGCGATGTGGATTAAATGCACAAAACAGTGCGATACAATGCACTAACAAGTACAGGTAAAGTGCGCAAGATAGCGTGAGGCAATGCACAAACAAGTGCAGGTAAGGTGCGCAAGAAAGCGCGAGCAAGTTCCAACAAATGCGAGTAAGGTGCGCAAGATAGTGTGAGCAATGCACTAACAAATGCAAGTAAGGTGTGCAAAAAAGCGCGAACAAGTTCAATGCAAAAGATACAAGCATTTTCTATGCAAGATGAGAGCATGTAATGAGATGCACAGGATAGTGCGATGCGCAATAAAGCGCGAGTATAAATTGCACAAAACAGTGCGATGCGCAAGAAAGCGCGAGTGTAAACTGCACAAAACAGTGCGATGCACAAGAGAGCGCGAACAAAATGCAATGCACAAAATAGTGCGATGCGCAAAATAGCGCGAATGAAATGTAATGCACAAAACAGTGTGATGCGCAAAATAACGCGAATGAAATGTAATGCACAAAACAGTGTGATGCGCAAAATAGCGCGAGCGCAAACGCAAGATTTTAAAGTCTCCTAGACCAAAGAATGCACAAGATAGTGCGAGTGGAGATGCAGAATTTAAGGTCTCCTAGACCAAGTGAGTGCACAAGACAGTGCGAGGCAGGGGTGAATGCACAAAACAGTGCGATACAATGCATTAACAAGTGCAGGTAAAGTGTGCCTAACAATGCAACTAGAGTGTGCGTAACAACGCAAGTAAAGAGGTGCATGACAATGATACTAGAGTGTGCATAACAACGCAAGTAAGGTGTGCATGACAATGCTACGAGTGTGCGTGACAACGCAAGATAGAAAAGATACATGACAACGTAAGTAAAGTGCATAACAGTGCAAGATACAAAAGTGCGTAACAGCGCAAGTAAAATGCGTGACAGCGTAATATACAAAAGTGCGTAACAATGCAAGCAACGTGCGTAACAGCGCAAGATAGAGATGTGCAAAACAATACAAGTATAGTGCGCGACAGCACAAGTTAAAAAGGTGCAAAACAATGCGAGTAGCGTGCATAACAATGCAGGTGGAGTATACATAAAAATGCAACTAAAAGGGTGCATAACAATGCAAGCAGAGTGTAACATCAACAGCATATTTGAAGTAAACTATTGAATAAGGAAATACAGGTCTTAACGAGACCAATTCAAACGCAACCTCCAATTTACCTCTCGGAGGACTTGGCAACACGCTTAGCTCAAAAGGGTACACCCTGTTCATATTGGCGAGAGGTAACATCTACATGTGAAACCCTCAGGTGCTGCTTGAATTGCCATTCTGACTTGAAGCAAGCTTACACTTGGGGTCGAGATACACTCATACTCCAGAGAAACGGCGAGGCTTGAGAAGGTGCACCTAGAATGCAATCCCAGAATCTGAAACAAACTCAGATGCTCTGATTTTTTCTATTTTCTTTTACTTTGCAGTCCGGAACCAATATAGCTTCAGATAGGTCCTGGTTTTACTGTTCTCATATGACCTGGGTTGAACCCTGCAGTTTTATGGAAGAACAAAACCTGTTTTGCACAAATATGGAGAATGGCACAGTACTCTAAGCACAAAACGATTTATTTTTGAAAATGAGAGTGAGAATAAGTTTTCAACTGCGTATTAAGTCTACGACTGGACACAGCGCATCACGACTCAACAAAGGAGAACAAAGGTAAACAACCTAAACACATCTATTGACACTGGAAACAACTCAAAACAAGAATCGAGACAGACAAAACACAACAAAACACAAGACTCAAATGTGCACAGGGAGCCTGTTTCTCCAGGTATTGTTTCCCACCCTTTCTTATTTGTGATCCTCACATCGCTCGACCCTCAGGCTCGGTTTTCCTCTCAAAAGCCCTTTCCTCACTTTTCTCTCAGCACACATCTCTCTATTCTTCAATCTCTCATTTTTTATCCCTCCCTTGGGTGGTCGATGGATAAACAAGAAGTTACGGGCTCTTGCCCCTAGCATTCTGCTAGATTCTCATTCTTCTGCGCACAGTTGGTGAATTTCTCCCATAGAGGGGTTGTGGTGCGACTGGATGTGCAGCAGATCTGCAATGGACATCGGTTGACGATGCTCTGCTAGGGAGTTTGGGCGTGATCAAACATGTCCTGATGAGGGAGTGGAATATCATGATCCATTCTAATCCATGCTTCGCACTTGGCCCAAAATCTCGCTGCTTGGAGGATGTGAGAGCTTTCTGCCCTTTGCTGTTTGCTTTAGTTTTTCCCTTTTCTGACAGGTAGTGTGCACTTCTTGGCAAGTAGAGTGCCCTTTCTGGCAAGTATGGTGCCCTTTCCGGCAAGTATGTTGACAATGGGGAAAAGATAGAACACCTGACTCAACTGTGCCTCTAGTTCATCATTTTGACCATTTTTTGTTTTTGGCTTCTGCTAAAACAATTTTAACCAAAATGAGGGTTAGGTTAACATGCTTGTTCGATTTTTGATTTAAAATCATGCAAGTCAGGCTATGAGCACTGAAAATTTTCCTTTTTTGGGTCCAAGAAATGGTCCGGTTTTGGAAAAATGGAATAATTTTTTAAAAGATTAGTCAACCTCAGTAAAAATTCTCAAAAACTATTTTTACAGATGGCCATTGCTCGACCAACACGAAACCTACTCTCAAGATGCGCAACCTTGAATCGGAAGCAATGGAAAATTGCCCCTTATCTGAAGGACACTGCACGGCAACGGCAAGTTACCCCTTGTTTAAATAGTACCGTAGCACACTGTATGGCAACGGAAAGTTGCCCCTTGTTTGGATAGCACCGCAGCGCATTGTAATCTGCCTTTAGAGTAACGATCACAACCGAACTCTCGGATATAGAGAAAACAAAGATGATCAAAACCATTGCATAGACACAATCGATTTGGAAGTGTTTGTGGCTGGACTTCAGAACGAAGTTGCCTCCGTATCCCAAACATGGGAATCAAGCCTTACGTAGTTCCAGTTAAGGGACACTCGGGTATTAACCTCTCCTTTTACGCTCTAACTTTTGCCAAGGCCGCCTTTCTGGGTTTTCGACCTTGCGAGCTTTGTTCTTCTTTTCTTTTCAATTCTTTTTGTTCTTTTTCATTCTTAGCATTTTTTCTCTTCTTCTTTTTTCTTGCTCTAACTTTTGCCTGGTCGCCCTTCTGGGTTTCCGGCCCAATGAGCCTCTCAAGGGTAAAAGTGTTGCTTTGTCCATGTCAAATGGTTTTGAGATCTCGAAGCCATCTGAATCCAGGAGGGTGGCTGTTGTTTGCTAATGATGTTGGAGTCCATCCAATGGGGGGCTTAATTTGCCCCCAGTGTTGTGGATAGGAACTCGGTCGTTCTTCAAAAAAAGAACTTTTTCTTTCTTCTTTTCTGGGATTTAGCATTCTTGCCAGTCTTCATTGATTTGCAGAATGATCCACCTTCGGCTCTTCGAGCACGTCTGATATTTTTGGCCCCTAGTTCGAGGGGTGCTTTTGATCTAGCTTTGCAAGCTTCTTTTGATGACGTCTGACCTTTTTGATCTGATTTTCTGCCTCTTGTTCGAGGACTGCTTCAAATCTGGCCACTCAGACCTCACATCATGATTGACCGTTGAACATTCTGAATCTAATGTTCAAGGTTTGAAAGCAAATGGGTTGAGTCTTAAGGCTGAGAGCGATCCTAGGCTGCATAATCTCAAAAGCGATTCCACACAGGTCTTCGCAGGACGGCACAAAACATTTTTTGAAATCTTTTAAGAAAGCGACTAGTCGCTCGCACTGAAGACAATGTAGAACCAATCTGGATCAAGCCAGGGTCCTTCTTAGTACTCACATTAACAAACATGGTCCCATTCATTAAGGGCTTAGCATGCCTCTCTTTCTCTCAGATGATCAAATTTTGCAAAACCTAAGGAATTCCTTCCTCTTTGTTTTCCTCACAATGTTCAAAAAGTTTTGAAAACTTAGGTCAATGCAATAAATTTCAAGGCACAGAAAAGACACAGTTTCTTAGTCAAATACTGCCCTCTCATTCAAAACTTCTATCACAACTGGCGCAAGGCAAAAGTAAACTCAAGGGCGTGAAAATCACTGCTGTTTCATTCATAACTATTGGCACAACTGGCTCCCTGGCAGAAACAGACTCAAAAGAAAACAAAAAGACAAACAAAAAACAAAATAGCGATGCCCGAGGTAACACCCCCGGAATCACCTGACTCTAACAAAACAGGACTGACTCGATACAACAAGACAGACCCGAAACAAAAAGACTGACTCAAAACAAAGAGACAGACTCAAAACAACACAACAAAACTGACCTAAAAACCCAAGTCAAAAACTAGCATTCGCAAATGCTCAAAACAGTGCGTGTCATACGCCACATCTGAAGTAAACCGAGTGCTGCCCGCAGGTGGTTCATCCCCTGATCACATCACATTATCCTCCAAGTGCACTGATCCAGTGCCGATAGACTTTACAGGGTCTGGTGCGACGATAACCCTTTTATCAATCAGATCTTGTATTTCGTGGCGAAGACAATAACAACTGTCAGTGCCATGGCCGACTTGTTGATGAAAAGCGCAGTACTTGGCTGGATCATGGGAGGGAGGAAGTTTGTTTGGCAGTGGCCGCAGCTCCAGGGGTTTCAGATCCCCCTTTCTAATCAGGACCCTCAAGGCTACTGATAGAGACATGTACAGTGGGGTGAACACCCTCTGGCCCCGAGGTGGGTGTTTTGAGGTTTGTGGAGTTTTGCTAGACGCACTAGCAAAGGGATTGACAGGTGCTGACTGGGTTTGCTGATCTCGTCCGAGCACGGGATTAGAGCTGAAAGGAACATTCCTGATATGACGGCCCTTCTCCTGGCTTGCCCCTTGATTCAAACTGTCCCCGACTTGAGTGGCGAAAGTGTCATCCACAACCTTTGCAACAAATACAATCACTTGTTGTTTGTCCAACCCTTCAGCTTTCAAAGCCTCAACAACCCACAGAAGGTGTTCATGAGGATCAATGTCTACCCCTACCTTGTTCTTTTCGCTTGCCTCCACTTTGCTAAGGGATCGGCCTTCTTCAGATGCAGCCCGTCCCAAGATTAGGGAGCCTTTTGTCATGAAATTCCCGATATGTGGTGTGGTCGATGATGGAGCCAATATCCCGAAGGCTAAATCTATCACAGTTCTCTGAAGATCTTCGATCATTCTCATCAGTTCAGAAGTAATGGGCTCACGGGTTTGAGATGAGGTGCATCCATCATGCATAAGTCCATGCTTTCTGGGATAAACACCTCAGGCTTGGGTAGATGGACTGGGGTGATGTATGCGTTGGGGTCGTAAGAGACGGCCAATGTGTGGATTAGATTGAAATGTGGATGAGGTACTTGGTCATTGGGGCCTGAAGGTGGAGCTATCGTCCGGTTGTCGATGAGATTTTGGACCTCATGATGAAGGCGGTAGCAACGGTCGGTGCCATGACCGCGCTGCTGATGGTACACACAGTACTTGGAGGGGTTATGTCTGGTTGGGAGTGGGTCAAGCAGAGTTCGAGGGTCGAGGGGTTTGAGATACCCTCTTTCCATCAAGATTTTTAGTGTGCTAGTCAGGCTCATATAGAGGGGGGTGAAAGTTCTACCCTGAGCTCGGGCTGGGTCGGCTGTTTGTAGGCTTGAATTGACAAAAGGGTTGGTTGTGGCAACCGTATTGATTTCGGTGGGTTTGGAAATAACGCCACTACCAGCATTGGTACTTCCTACAATCGCCCTCCTTGTCGGTTCACTTGTTCTGGGAATAATCCCTGTGTTGAACGCATTCTCGACCTAAACCCCTAGTTCATGCAAACTTTTGAAAATGAATAATGGAGTGACTATCGACTTTTGCAACATATCATGTTCGAGGTTTCGCACCACTATTCGCACTTGATCCCTCTTAGAAGGGCGATCTGTCATCAGTGCTGCCTTTGCTCTCCACCTTGCAACAAATTCTACAAAAGGCTTTGTTGGGTTCTGGCGGGTTGTTTTCAAGCTCTTAGGTGGTCATTTCAACTTGGGTATTGTAAGAATACTGATCAACAAAGGCCTCAGCCAACTCTTCCCAGTTCTGTTTCACTGTATTCTCCAACTTGGCATACCAAGCGGGTGCAACACCCGGCAGGGTTCTTCCATACAGAGAGAGTTTCTGTGGTTTAGTCAGACCTATCGGCTTTAGGACATCCAAAAAAAGCCGGATATGTACCATAGGATCTCCAGACCCGTCGAAACGGTCAATATGTGGCAATTTGAATCTGTTAGGGAGCCGTACGGTAGCCTCGGTGTACCCATCCTCAATGTCGGGAATGGAGTTAAGGCCCTGTGCCTTTTTGAATTGTTTCTCAAGGTTAGCAATTTTCACCGTAGTCGGATCGAGCTCATTAACAGCAAGGGAATAAAGCCTCCCATTAGGCTGCACCAGGGGTCTGACAACTCGGGCTTGAGCCAACCCTTCTTGGGGATCCGAACCCTGCAAATCTTCAGTTGGCGGAAGTGGGTCAAAGTTCGATTGGGGTCCCGAAGCTGGATGAGAGGCAGATGCCCCAGATGGGCGTTGCATTTCAGCACTGGTCTTATCCTACATTGTAGTTCCCTGATTTAACGCTGCTATCACGGCCACAAATTCTTTCGAACCCTGTGCCATCACGGGTCTACTGATGATGTGACTGGTGACTGTCGGATCAGATGAAACAATGAGCCCTGTCTGGCCCTTCTTTGCCTTACCACTGGCGAAGGAAAACTGGTTGCCCTTGAACTGAATCTCTGACCTAACAAAGTCTATCAGCACTAGTCCAATGTACCCGAGGGATATTGGAGCCTTCTAAAGCTATAGTTCCAAGACTACCTAGCAAAAGAGAAAACAGACAGCATCTCAGCTTAACTTCACCAAAACAGATACGAGCAAAGCTGAACGACTGTGTTCTCTACTGAATTCTGCCCAAATCTTTGCCTGTAAACTGATACCCTCAGCTAAAACTGATTCTCCCAAAATATTGATGCCCACAGGCCTGATACCCAGACTTGCAAACTGATATATGCATTCCCTGTAGAGGCACACTCTAAAAGCACATAACAAGCAAATGAGAGCCAAAACACCCCTATGTTAGGGTAGGGTTTCCCTGTCCTATTTAGTCAGGAACTAGGGTTTCACTACGCACACAGCGGTTTCAAACAACCTACAATAGGGTAAGCAACTTGTCCTAGTTTGGAATAGTCATTATGGATTCCGAATATGCACTAGGTCGAATGGTCAAAGAGGGTGCCCCGGTTAAAACCGGGGTTTGTGTTCCCATCGTGGCAGAGCCTGTAACCGGTCAACCTTATGGCACGCTTCTCAAAGCGAGCCTTCGGGAAACCGTCAGGAATAGCAGATGGCAAACACAGTGTCCTAGGCGCACCAATGCAAATGCAATGCAAAGAGACACATAAGTGTAATCAAAACAAGATATCATGAGTTCGAGTCAAGTTCTCAAACTCCCCAGCAGAGTCGACAGAAACTGTAGACGCGCCCTGAGGGCCTCATGCTACAGTTCAGACTCAAATGTCACAGTTTTGAATCTAGTCTCGCAAAGTGCAATGCAAGACCGATAAATCACCAAAGAGTCCAAATCCGGCAAATCGTTTTGGAAAACAGATTTTTAAGAAAGAAATGCCAAACATGGACTACTTTGCCAGATACAGAGTCGCCACCTAAATATTTATTTTGGGGGGATTTAGGAAACCCTGACTCGTTGCCTAAGGCCACGTGTCCACCATCACCAAAGTTGCCTCGGCTCGGGAACTTGGGTACGATTGGGGAAAGTGATTTCATGAGCACCCTCGCTTGCCCAATCAAGGATCGGCCACGACTAAGCATGATACCGAGTTTTTGAAAACACATGTGCTCTTATTCCTGTTTATTAGCCTAGAATTACTATGTGATGCACACAGCATACAAGTATAGACTGGATTGCCTAAGTTGGAACAAAGCATCGCATATTCGTTTGTTTTGAAAATGGATTGAAGCTTGCTACTCGCAAGTAGGCTAAAACACGGGTTTCGACGAATTATTCCAACTCAAGCAACCCAACCTTCACCCACAGACATTCAGGCAGTTATATCACATAAGCAATTAGCCTCGTGGCAAGCATGCTGTCATGTTAACACTCACACACATGCAAGATGCTAAAGCATAAATGCTTACCTAGTACTCCGAGCCAAAACATGAAACTAGTTAGTAATCAAATGTATGATCCTAGTTCATGTTAGCAATGGCTAATGCAACACATACAAAATGCAACTAAGATAGGCTCGGCTATTCTAAAATGTCATGTGAAATGCAACTTGATATATGCATTCAAGCAGGAATTGAAATACAATGCAGTTAGTATGATGCGCCAAGCCCGGTGCGAGCAATACGAATGAATGGACGCAAGCATGCGAGCATAAGTATGCTAATTGAAACATGTCCTAAACTAAACATCAAAAGCTAGTAAATAAAAAGGAGAAAGACATGGGGTTGGAAGACATTCACACACGTACGCACACTTATTACAAATTCGCCCTATCGACGGAGGGTCCGAAAGAATAATATAAACCAAATAAATAATTAACTACTCTAACTAATTAAATATTACAAAACCTTAATTAATTAACAAATTAATTACGCTACTAAAGTAGTAAAGCTGTCTCGGGAAGAGGGTCAAATGCATGCATGCTCGATTCGCCTCGCTCGGAAACCCGTTGCCATGCCACATGTTGCCTCTATTTGCACTGTTCTGCACCTCTGAGAACTGTGAAAATCCTTGAGATGCCTCTGAATTACTCCCTGAGCATTGTGGGATATCACCGGCCAAAAGATAGGACCACCGGCCATTGGGAATTGGTCACCGACCAAAAATGGGGCCATTGGCTGGACTCTGGTAGCCAGCCGGCACTGAAAAGGGCCGACCGGCCATCTGTTCCTGCAGAACTCTGTTTTTGCTGCAGCAGAGGACAGACAGTGTATGGCAAGGAATTTACAAGACAATGTGTGCACGACCACCCTTCCTATCATGCTATGAACTCAAGAGGGTTTGGTTCTCGACCCTCGGGCTACCAATCATGCATTTCAATACATGATGGCCAAAGGCGCCAAGTGTGCAATTTGATATCAAATGAAATGCACAAAAACACATAAGGGTCCCAACCTCTATCATGATTGATTCAAGAGGCAAGGGTTGTGCACACAATGCTATGGAACCTAAGCATGCAAGCAAACTAATGCAACATGAGCATGCAAGCAACAATGCTATACAAGGCAACTAGCATATAACAATATGCAAAGACAAGCATGCAAACAAGCATGTAACTTAACAAGTATGCAAGATGGATGAGCATGCAACAACATGTCAATAGGCTAACATTTAATAACATGCAAAGGCAAGTATACTTAGACCAATGTAATACATGCATGATGAACTTAACAAAGCAACACAAGCATGCAATAGGCAATAGGCAATAGACATACAAACTAAACATGTGAACATGTATAGCATGCAACAACATGCAAAATGAAACAAGCATGCAACAACATGGTGAGATGGACTTACACTAACATGGGTAGCTCTCAAGCATGCCAAAATCAGTGGCCGATGTAATGAATTGGTGACATGAAATGCGAGACAAACATGTTCATGCAATGGCCCAAGAATTAAGGCATAAGGACACAACACCCAAACATGAGCAAAGGGGGGGACAATCATGATAATGTGGCAATGAAGTAAGCTCTGAAATCATGTCAAGAGTGATGTCGAATCATGCACATAGGATAAGCATAGCATGCTAATGGACTTATAGCTCAAAGCTAGCCAAAGAGCTTATACCAAGGCCACATCAACCAAGCCCCAAAGGGCCAAGATGAACCAAAATAGTCCCAAGGTAGACCAAAACAAGGCTAGAACATGCATGGAATGAGGCCAAAATATGCTAAAAAGGTGAACACAAAACATAAGGCATGCAAGGCCAACAAAGGGGTGTTACATTACACCTATTACAACCAAACATGGCATGGCTTAACCAATGAAAATCAGAGTTATGGCATGTCAAAATAAGCCCAAAAACCTACTGAGATGGCATCCTAAAGGCCTAAGCATAAAGGCATGCACAATGGTCCATTCTTGAAGCACAAAACAACAACTCTTCAAAGCAATGAAAGAGTGACAAATACAAGTGTATGACCATGAAATATGCACTGATATATTATATGGAATGATGCCAAATCATAAGAATAGTCCTAGCAATGCATACTAATGACTTGGACATTCAAAGCCAACAAGTTAGGTTGAACCATGGCTATACAAAACAATGCAAGCATGACCAAAACAACACCAAACAGACCTTAAGCATTGTAAAACAAGGCTAAAATCTTCTTTGGGTCAAGCCAAAATCATGCTAAAAACAAGGCTCAAAGCACAAAGCATGTTAAGGAAATTTCATGGAAATGCACTACAAGTGCATGATACATGCAAGGGGCTATCAAACCAACTTTAGACAGAGTTATGACATGCTAAATAATGACCAAAAATATGCTGAAATGGAGCCCATACATGCTTAACAAACATGCTACTTTGGTAGGCTAACAAGGCTAGCAAAGGGGATTTACACTACAAGTGCAATAAGCATGCAAGAGATGAGCAAGACAGCCCAAAACAGATTTATGGCAGGTCTGGAAAGTCATAAAAATGAGGCTAAACAAAGCCTCCAAGAAGTAGAAACACATGCTCTTTTGGAGGGCCACCAACACATGTAAACAAGACAAGAGGAGAGGGGACAACCCCCACCCATTTGGGCCTTCAAAATAGGATTTTTACCACTGAAAATACCCTGGATTTCAGTGGTTAAAAGTCCACAAAAAGTTGGTTTCAAAAGCTTAGGAAGTCGGCTCAAAAGACTTTACAAGCCAAAGAGCAAAAGGGAGGACAACCCCCTATCCAACCAAGGCACAAACCAAGACTTTTAGGATTGAAAAACAGAAGAAAAACAAGGGTTTTTGTAGTTCAACACCACCCCAAAAACAGCCTCAAAGTAGTTCAAAAACTTATGGCAAAGCTAGTATGCAAAACATGCTAAAAAGGAGAGAGATGTTACCCTTGATGCACAACTGCAAAACCAGCCCAAAATCTGAGCTAAGACCAGATTTTGAAGCTCAAAATGATCCTCCAAGAACCTCAGCCCAATGGGGGTTAACTTTGATGAAGGATGTATATGCAAACAAGAAGTATTTCTCTACCTCTATGGACTTCTATGCACAAAAGGGCAATAGAGAGAGGCTCTAGAGAGAGAAGCAAAGGTTTTTAGGTATGAGATTTCTAGAGAGAGAGGACCTTTTAGAGTGAGAAGCTCCAAAACTTTCTTAGGAAGTTCTATTTTGCAAAATGGGAGATATAGGTTCATATATAGCACAAATCAGCTTTTGGTCGAAAATATCTGATTATAGGACAACTGAAGCTTACTGGAAATAGTTGGAGATGAAATATCTGTCAAAAATATGAGTTTTGGGCATTTCTAGCAGGTCGGCCATCTTTAGTGCCGGCCTGCTACCTTTTTGGCCAGTCTATTACTTTTGTGGCCGGTAGCAAATTCTACTCTGCAGGTCCAACTTCAAATGGGCATAACTCCTTCATATGAACTCCTTTTTAGGTCATTCTTGTGCCTAAACTGAAGCCCCAGAAATAAGCTTTCCAATGGTGGCAGCCTTGCATAAAAATTCCAACTGTGCAAAAAGTTATGCCTCTTTTGGTGGAGCTACTTAGTTTTGGTCCTAGCCGGATGCCCACTTCAACCAATCATATCTCCCCCATCCGGACTTGGCTTTAGGAGATTCTTAAGTGAAAAATGAAGCCCCGGAAGTAAAATTTCCAATGGTGGTAGCCTTATAGCTTAAATCCAAGTGTATAGACAGATAGGTTTGATTTAGTGAAGACCGCTCGACTCTTTCTTAGCGATTCATACCCATCGTCTTCCCCAACTTGGTTTCTTCCTTCTTCTCCTCTTTTCTTCAACTTCAAATCCCTAAGTAAGGTGTTTTGAAATATTTTTAAAAGATTTCAACTCTCTTTCATTCATTTCAACTTTGTCCTTACTCAATTTACCGAAAAACGCAACATTTAACAAAATGTGAGCCTCAGAACATCGTAGAAACTTTATTTCAAAAATATTTTAAAAGAGAGGGTTTTGAGGTCTAAAAACCATTCAAAATAACTTTGGTCCACAATAGGGTGTAAAGTTTGGATTTTACTCTTCTCTTGCCGAAGAAATCGAACCTTTGCCCTGCACATCTTTCATCACTGAGTAAACCATCAGTAGCGCTCAAGTCTTAAGGGTGGTCAAAAATGGGGTGTATACAGTCCCTACCTCAAATATGAAGAAAAAAAAATCTGCAAATAAAAACATCGCCCGATCATGAATCTGAGATCACCATTGTGAAGATCACGACGAGCTCTCTGCCTTTCATTTACAAAACTTTTACAAAATTTCACTCTAAAGACTCTCATTTGAAGCTCAAAGATTAAGTAACAATGAAGAATAAAGAAAGAGGGAGAGAGACGAACAGGGAGAGCCTTTGCCAAACCCAAGCCAAACAAATGAAACGGAATGGAAAGGAAAGGAAAATGATGGCAAGGACAAAAAAGGGGTGCCACCCACATAGGTTTGTTTTCCAAAGCTTGATTTTTTCTAAAAAATATAATTTTTGTAATAATACCTCAAAATTTTATAAGATAAATTATAAAATGATATAATTTTTCTCATCACAAAATATAATATTTTTGTACACTACAAAATATACACATTTTCATTCTTTATAAAATATATAATTTTTCTTCATATGGTACACACCATAAAATCAACTATTAAATATTTATTATAATCCTATATAATAAATAATAACAACTCATAAGGTGGTTACTACCAATCACCTAATTAAAAATGATCAAACAGTTAAACATGAATCATTAAACAAACTCAAATTAAATTAAATATAAATCATGGGTCTCACCCATGGTCCAATTATATACCAAAATAATTCCAACAAATTTATCTCAAATCCTAGTCTGAACACCCAAAACTCAATTTCAAATTCTGCTATAAATTAAACTGAACACCAATCAGTCCGTGAATTTTCATAAAAGAAATACTCATCATTTAATTCTGAAATTTTTATCCAACGTGCTAGACTCATATGGGAACAGCATATAAAAATTTCATAATTTTCTGAGATCGGGAATTATTTTTAAAAAATACAAAACCGAACTGTTTTCGCACAGAATTTACACAATAATCAAATTCGAAAATATGCAAAATTAAATTATGCACTGACTATTTAAAAAACAAAATCTGGGTTATTACAACCTACTCTCCTCAAAGAAATTTCGTCATCAAAATTCAAACAAGTAATGTAATGCATCCTACTGTCACCCACAAACTCCTTCAGGTACTCACCAATGTATCAACAAAAATTCTTTGACTACTACGCGAGCCTCAACGAGTCACACCGGTAACGAACCAAACCATTACTTTTGCACAACAATTGATTATAAAAACCCTTACTAATATAAATCATTAAGTGATTCTTCTATCCACATCGATAACCAAAAGTAACCAAAATAGGATCTAATCCCTTAAGTATAACACAATTTTGACAAAATGACTCACCAAAATACCAAGACACCATACCTTATTGGTGATAACCCAACTTTACCTAGCTATTTCCATCACGTGATGCACAATGCATCCCAAGGCCAAAACAACTATTACTACGCTGAAACCTTAACAAAACGAAACAATACATCTTCAAAAGCACTAACCACCAACTCAAAAAGTGACCGCCAACCGTCACAAGACGAACAACACCTAACCGACACTAGGGTGATGCCACACCACCTAATCCAAACGAAATAAAATCAATTCGGACAATGAGTTAGGATTTCCATCAACAAAGACTACAAATCAACATTAACGGTTCCACTCCGATGTGGGGTTTACAAAATGATTTCAACAACATACCTTAAGTCTAAGCAAGACTCAACACAACTAGGTAAACACCCAAACTATACATGGCCCTCGAGCTAAAAATTAATTCAACTCAACTTCTAAGACATTTACTCCGAGTTACAACACAAACTCTTCACTAGTATTACGGTGACTCACAAGGTCCACCCTGAATACAACCATAATTCAAAACACAACTCATTCCCTTTAAGATAATTCTATTACCAACGAGTGTTGGACACTCCCTCTTGACACCCAGGGACAAAACAATCAAATAAATAAGGATAACAATAATGAATTTGGTTTATTTCAAATCTCATATTTAAACCTTACATAGTTTGTACTTTATAGATTTTACAACCAAATCTCAAAACAATCAATCTCTCTTGGGAGATATACCCCTTACCACCATTTATAATCTTTACCATGTCAAGGCCACGCCTTTTCCCAAATACACACAAGGGTATACAACCCAAGCTTCAGGAACAACTCCACACATACCTAAGTAAATAGAACAATTTCACAATCTTGCAAGGCCATATATATTCTATTCATAACATTTAGCATCAACACCTCCCACTAAGGTACATTCTCATGTTTCAACACGAAACTCAGCATATGCACATCAAGTAGCATAAAATCACATAACCACATAACAAATAACAAGTTGCCACTACGAAGATGGTTAGTCATTCTAGAAATCCTTTTAGACCTCTAATTAGAAATCACATTGATCAGGCGCATTTCCAATGAGATTTCTAAGAAAATTTCTAGGCCCGACATAACATCCTCGAAACTCAATCTCATGCCCACAAAAACATATAACATCTTAACACGTAAGCATGTTATCACATAGAATGCAAACGTCGCTCACAATCCCAACGTAAACCCAACTGTGGTCAAAACCACGTCCCACGAGCCAAGGTATTCAAACCCGGTTCGCTCTGATACTATGTTGTCATGCCTCGTATTTTATCACTCAGATAACATTGCCAATATTTATTAATTAAGTCCATTTACAAATAACATTTCATCCTTGGATGAAATAATGAATAATTAAATATACATATTCCCTCTCGTTATACAACAATGACATTTACATACAAATAAAAGAAATGCCCTGAGACTTACAATAAAATAGAGGACATTACTCTTTATAAAAAATAGCACTCAGCCAAGCAACAAAGGAAGTAGTACAATCCATCACTACATTACACTTATGAAATGGTAAACCCAATTGTTTGATCTTCAAATCTGAATAGCATTCTTTGTACACATGTATAGGCAGGGGGTGAGAAACCACTATCTCATCAAGCAATCTCATATTAAAATATTAGAAGATATGCGAGTACCAAAATATTCATACTTATACGTGAAATCATATCATGTCAAAACCATATAATTTTATTACATAATCTCTTAAATCTAATTTATTTAATTAACCACAACAAGTTAACTTAAATAAATAAACATGTTTTAATAGCAACATAACATCCTTTTCAATTCATTCAATTATCTCATTATCAATTGAATCAAATAATTAAACAATTCATCAAATCCATTTTATACAGTCTTATGAGATGAATGCATATGCCATGTCATGCTCAAAATATTTTTCTCATCTTTTGAAAATCTTACGCACAATGTCAATTTGAAAACACATTAATTCAACAATCTCAATAAAATTCCAAGATGGTAAATACGACTCAGGTAATCCCTAGGCTGGTGTCTGCAAGTAGACTATACAAGTACTATCAATTTGTCATTTTTACCAGTATTAACTGGAAGGCTCGATACCAGTAATCTGTCATTTTTACTAGTATTAACTGGAAGGCTCAACACCTATCCGCGCGATTTTCTGGTCTTTCACCAAGGACACATAGGCCAACTTAATCAAATTCATCTACACCACCTTTCAAGACTTACCACCGTATTTACCCCAAAATCATTTCATGAAAACTTGTTTCCCAACATTCATTTCTCAATGCAAAGTTTTCAAATCAAATTTCAAAGTTCATCATTATCAAATGAATTGATATGCCAATGTAATAATTAATAATACAATGCAGTATTTCTTCCACTTTCAATACTTCCACACAATATTCTCATTGTGATCAAAATTCTCATTTCTCATTTCAATATAATTTCTCAAGATGAATATAAATACTATTATTTCAATTCATCCGTGGGACAACATAATTCTCACACTCAGAGTAATCTCAACCATTTAGTCACTTCAAGACTATATCAACATTTTGAACAACAATTTCCAAAACTTCAACAATTCTCATATTCCATGAAAACCATCATTTATATGTAAACAAATAAACAAATTTTCAAACATCATTTATTTTGACACAAAATAAATATAATAACATCTTCAAAGATTGTCAACATCTTTTTTAAAAGCCCCAAATTTCTAGGTTTTCTCACCAAAACCACTCATCTTCATTTATTAAAAGAAAGTCACCAAAAACATCTCTCTTCAATTCTCGTAGTTCAAAACCCTCAATTTCTATTTTAAAAGGAACAAGAAAGTAAACGCACTTTAAAAAAAAATTTCTCATCTTCTTGAATCAACAATCAATTTTCAAAACAAATCAAAGGATGATTTCGAAAATCATCTAGATCTTGCAAAAACATATATATAACTCAAAGAAAATCTATACTTATTAAATATTACAATTCCCATCCTACTATGTCAAAAGTTATGGTATAATCTTAATAACGCACTTTTAACCATAACAGATATAACCTTTTAACCAAAACTAATTTAATCCACTAAATTAATAAGTTTATTATATTCAAAAATTTTCAAATTAATAATACCAAACCTAACTTCACATGCCTCATCCCTCAAACATAACTATATCTCAACATAACCATTTTTCATGCCAAGCCATTTAAAGAGGTAATATTTTTACCAAATTCTCTACCAATAACAATTTCACAACTTTTTCTAAAGTTACTTAACCAACATGATATTTACATCAAAATTATGAAATATGCTCAATAGTAACATTTTCAAAGTTATGAGTTTGAAAGTCCACATTCCACATTTTTATTTTCATAAAAATGAACACAACTTACTCATCAACATATCATCTTTTATAAAATATCATGAATATAACACTTTTAAAGTTTTTAATCCCAAAACAACTATATAATTTCTACTTAAGCATTTACTCCATATTCCTCAACATCAATTTATTTTTCTTCTCAAAAATAAATTCCAAAACTCAAAGATGAGATAAATATTTCAGCATTATTTTCCCAAAATAAATTGTCTAACCATAATATGAGGTAGATACAACTCATACAACTATTAATTTTATTTTTATTTTCAGATTTTTAACAAGTATTTCCAACACAAGATGATTTTTCCAAATCAATTTCAAAATAACAATATTCTTAACACTTCAACCTAATTTTTCTTTCAAAAATTATCAAACAAAAATCTGAAAAAAAAAATATGCAATACCTCTTATAATGACATATTTTCTCAAAATAATTCTAACATAACTTTAATGTAAAAATATGAAGAAAGTCCTTACCTCAAATATGAAGAAAAACAAATCTACAAATACAAATATTGCCCGATCATGAATCCGAGATCACCATTGCAAAGATCACGACAAGCTCTCCGACTTTCATTTACAAAACTTTTACAAAATCTCACTGTAATGACTCCCATTTGAAGCTCAAAGATTGAGTAAAGATTAAGAATAAAGAAAGAGGGAGAGAGACGCACAGGGGGAGCCTCTGCCAAAACTAAGCCAAACAAATGAAATGGAATGGAAAGAAAGGAGAAATGATGGCAAGGACAAAAAGAGGGGCCGCCCACATGAGTTTGTTTCCCAAAGCTTGATTTTTTCCAAAAAATATAATTTTTATAATAATACATCAAAATTTTATAATATAAATTATAAAATGATATAATTTTTCTCACTACAAAATATAATATTTTTGTACACCACAAAATATAATATTTTGATCACTACAAAATATACATTTTTTCTTTCTTTATAAAATATATAATTTTTCGCCATATAATACACACTATAAAATCAACTATCAAATATTTATTATAATCATATATAATAAATAATAACAACTCATAAGGTGGTTATTACCAATCACCTAATTAAAAATGACCAAACAGTTAAACATGAGTCATTAAACAAACTCAAATTAAATTAAATATAAATCATGGGCCTCACCCATGGTCCAATTATATACCAAAATAGTCCCAACAAATTTATCTCAAATCCTGGTCCGAACACCCAAAACTCAATTTCAAATTCTGCTATAAATTAAACTGAACACCAATCAGTCCGTGAATTTTCATAAAATAAATATTCATCATTTAATTCTGAAATGTTTACCCAACGCGCTAGACTCATATGGGAACAACATATAAAAATTTCATAATTTTATGAGATCGGGAACTATTTTTAAAAAATACAAAACCGAACTATTTTCGCACAGAATTTACACAACAATCAAATTCGAAAATTTGCTCAATTAAATTATGCATTGGCTATTTAAAAAAAAAATTCTGGGTCATTACATGTTGTGATTTGGTGATGATATACTATGTGATTTGGTGAAATCTGATGATTCAATTTGGTGAAACATGAAATGTGACTATGTGAGCTACCATTTTGTCTTCTTTAATTTTCGCCAAGAATTATGTTATTTTCTTTGTATGATGATTGAAATCTGATCCGGAGCTACCATTTTTCACTTATTTAATTAGTTTCAGTAATGTTACTTTAATGCCATTCTGATTTAGGCATACACATTGAGTATCAGATAATGAGCACCCCCTTTGAGAAATCAACAGTCTGAAGATTTTTAAGAACATAATGAACATAATGATTGAAATGTGGAAATGATAAGTTCATAAATCTGTTCATGCTTATCATTTAAGAAAGTTGTTAATTCATAACTGATGATGACAGAGACATATAGATTGTGTGAAGGATAAAAGAATTTTTTGAAATATTGAGCTAGCATTTTTGCATGCCTTAGATTGAGCTTCTGTAGTTACAAATGTGTGTGTTGTTGATATGCTCTAAGAGTGTATGAACCATAACCTTGATCCATATTGGTTAAGGTTGATTGTAGATAAAATTCTAACTCACATATATAGGATTGTATCTAGCTATACTCTTTTACAATTGCTTGCACTATAACAAAAAAAGGTTTTTACAGCATGCATTGACCCTTCTACGACGTGTAGGCACACGTCATATTATGACCAGTCATGGAACGTCATTCACTTTCAACGACATGCTTTGTACGCCGTTAAAAATTATTTAACGACAGATTTTGTGTGTCGTTGTTACTTTTTCTACGACATGCTAAAGTACACCGTTAAAAACTATTTAATGACAGATTTTGTGCGTCGTTGTTACTTTTTCTATGACTATTTTTGCACACCGTTAATTGGTGAGACAAATAACGACGCTGATTGCGTGCCGTAAAATATGTAATACAACGACTTATTATGTCTGTCGTAGAATATGCAGTTTTTTTTTTTAAAATTCAATAGGCTCTATTTAACCAATTTTGTACAATCTAACAAATATTACAAACAAGCATTACAAAACATCAATCAACTACCAAAATATTGTTTGAAACATAAAAAAGAAACTATATCCATAAATTATAAACATTCAACAATTGTTTATACATTCCAAACATTCGAAAACTATATCTTTAAGTTCTAAACTGTACAAAAAGTTTAAACCATCCAAAACTATGCATATCTAACTTTCTAAACATATCGACAACTATTAAGAGATTATCTAAAACTACCGACAACAGTTCCTATAATAGTTACAGCTGCAGTTGTAGCAAATCCACTTGCTTCTATCACAGGGACAAGGGTGCGCAATGTATGTGTTAAGACACCTAAACTAGTGACAATAGCTGGAGCAACTAATCCTTTTGCATTTCTTGTCTGCATGACAAAGGAAACTTCACATATGTACAAAAAATGACGACTCAGGGACAAATATTTCTTGAGGTATTAAGAAATGATCAAGAAATTGTAAAACATTAACAAAACATTTCCAAAATTAATACGATAATTCAATGGTCCTATAAAAGCAATGTCATAATTAAAAATTAGCAAATATTCAAGATCTCAATAGTTTGCTACTAAATTCAGACCATAAGAAGCTCAAGAGAAAAATCAAATTTAAAAAGAGGAAGAGGTGGAATTAATCTACTTCAATGCAACACCTACTTGGGACTTGCATAATTATGCTAAAGGATCTCTATGTATGAGGTTAGGTTTGTATAGGTTTTATCCATTACCATTGTAAGTTCCAAAATAAAGAGTCCAAGTCAAATTAGAGGCTATATTATTTATAAGTTTAAAAAGAAACTTTCAATCCATTATAGAAGAAATTTAGGTAAGTTTTAGTAACTTTAGGTGCTTTTTGGGACAATGTGATGGAATTCTACCTGAGTACTTAGTAGCAAATACATAAGATAAGTAACTATAGGAATAATCCCTAAGCTAATCATTTTCTTCTTCTCTAATTTTTCATTAGTATCTAATCCAATCACAAGCTATTACTAATTCCATGGACTCTTGAACCTTATAGCCTACTTCCTGATATTATATGCCTTTTCTCTAATAATTCAACCCTAAAAAGTATGCCACTTGAAAAAACTAAACAATATTCATAAATAACATAGTTGCTTCATTTCACTAGGGCCTTCCTCTTTGGGGTGTACAATCCGTTGATCACCTTCTCGAACTTTGGCGCAGACAATCTGAAAATCAACTATATAGTGGGTCATGTAGATGCACTATAAAGTAGGACATTAAGAATCATAAAGGTCTAATAAACGTGATTCTACCAAGGTGATGACATATTTGGTAAGGACACAAAAGCATGTTCCTAAGCAACTTTTGATACATAAAAATCAAATGATTACATCGGTTTTAATAACCATTCGAAGTAGAGCAGAGAAGGTAGCAACGCAATATGCAACAATGTAATAAAAAAATGCAAGCAAAATTAAATTGAAAATGGAATTAATTCCTAGAGACGTTTTGATAAATTTGATGTGTATTCAATAAGTTGATAAAGGATCTAGAACATCCCTATTATGATTTGGAACAATACCATTGGGAAATGTTGCAGTTGCTTATGAAATCGTTTCCATGCACCATTATCTGGAAAAGCAATTGATATCTCGAGAGAGAATGAAAACATCATCTAACCTACACAAGCACACAATTCAGGATGAAATGGAGGGAAATTTGATATTTTGCCTATATGTGTGGGTTCATTTTAACACTTTGGGTTGTTTGTTAACACCATTTCCTATTTTCTTTTTTCATTTTCATTATAAATATATATATATATATATAACAAAAAAAATCATTTTTTGTAAACAGAAATAAGAAGTGACCCTTAGTCTTTAGTATTTCATCCCATGGTGCACTTCATCGTAACATTGGTTTGTAGAAGTAAAAACTAATTACAGACACTTCATTTTCAAAAAAATTAATTCCAGACAAATGATAGCTTATCTTATGGTTTTCGTCATAAGAAGAAATCTTATGTTGTCTAAATCAGGGAGCTCCTGAAGCCTATTCTTGAGCATGGGAATCCCGCTCTCAAAGCATGGTAAAACATTGTCGCCAAAGTAGAATCGCTCCTGAAATACAAGAAAACAAGGAAACAAAGAAGCTAGAGTAATCACAATCCCATATCAGTTGAGGATAACATGGAAAAGGCTATTAAATCAGTGATACCAATATTCAGCACCAACCTGCAATGCATGGATATCAAAAATCACCAACTAGTGGGCCCTCCCCTTGAAATCGGTATATTAGACAAGGTTCTGGCAAGAGTGAAAGTAGTTGCAACATCCCCTTCCTCCTCCATGCGCTCAGAAGTATCCGTGGGGAAAAATGGAAGGACGAGTGTTAATGAAGAGACAAACAGATTTGGTAATGCATAAATGACTAAGAGTTGCTCAAAAATCAACCCTGAAGAACTAAATGAGGCAAGAAAGGCCACGTGTTGTCCACGAATGCCATGGGCATTGGATATGAACAAGTTGGGGAAACCATCATCGAATGTCCTGAAGTATTAAGAATACCTTCAATTTCATAACTTCGGATTTTAGACATTTGTTAAGATGCTTAAAAGAGTTGTACATTTTTTTATGACATACGTGTCATAAAGAATGTACAATCATTTTAAATTGTATTAACTAATGACATAAGGAAAATTGTTACCTAATGAAAATGGTATAATAATCAATCAGCTATGGAAATCAACCTAGTGGCGAGGAGTTTGTGGTATTCGACTGCCTCTTCCTTGGCCTTTGCAATTCTCTTCTTCTTGTCAGTTATCCTAGCTTGCTTCCTCTGTAGAGTCAGTGGAGTTACCAGTCGTTGTATCTTTGGAGCCCTACTCACCAGAAGCTAGGTCAAAATGTTCATTGTACAAGTGGAAAGTATTACAACCACACACTTGTGTTTGATCATACTATAAATGGCACGCTCACACACTCAAAAAATCAAATCTCTAGTAGTGGTATCTGATATCTGAATAAAAAGCCAAACATATTGAGCCAATACTAAAGTGAAAAATAAATAATTGATTGCATCATATTCTAGATAAAATTAGGCTGGAATTATATGGAACACAATGGCCTATCATTCAATCAAAGCCAAATACAAATGCTGATTTGTAATGCACATGAACTGCGAAATCCCTCCCATTATAGCTTAGCCTCGAAAAGAAAATAGGAAGAAAAAAAATTACCTCTCTTTGATGCAAGTTCAATGACTGGTGGTCAAACTGGAGCTTAGATCACACTAAAGCTGTACACAGCAACAGTAAAAGCATTAGAAGAGATTGTACCGATTATTGTCGCCGCCGAACCAGGTTAAAGTCTCCAAAGAGAGATTGAAACCCTTCCAGATCAAAATGCCCAAAATACGTCTTCGAACCCTCTCTCTTCTCCCTTTCTTGTTGACTTCGAACCGTCTCTTTTCAAATCATCTCTCTTTACCATTTCTATGTTCCTTTATGATTATAAGTCATTAGAACCCAAACAGTTGTGTATTTTGATTTTTTTTTTTTTTTTGTGCGTCGAATATGGGGTACTACACATGGTGTTGCGGCCGTTGAAAGAGAGAGAGAAACAAAAAAAACTAGGGCAGGACTGGGCTGGGAGTGAGAATGAATTAGGGATTTCAGATACACAACCAAGAAGAGAATAGAAGCATGAGACGACGATAGATACCTTTGATTTCAGATACACAACCGAAGAGAAGAGATGAGATGATCCTGGTAACCCTAGCCATTGATTCGGCCTTCATCATCATCATCAGAGAGAGAGAGATTGAAACCCTTGTGATCCATGCTGATTGGAGGAAGGCAAAATAGTTATTTTGGGAAAAAAGAATTTCTAATATATATATATATATTTTTTGGTGATTGGCGCCCCAAATTTCATTTTGGCGCTTTTTTTTTTATCATATAATTCACGACATGCATTGTGCATCATAAAAAAACAATATTTTTAACGGCAGACGATATCTGCATCGTAAAAAGTGCAATACTTTTAACAGCGGGCGTTGTGTAAGCTGTGAAAAGTATTCACTTTTCACGGCTGACGTATGTGCATCGTGTATAATTGATGTATTAACGGCATGCCATATGCACGTCGTAGAAACTGTTATTATTTATGGCGTGCATTGCAAGCCGTAAAAAAATCATTGCTATTACTATTCACGGCCTACGCAATAGACACGCTGTAGTTGGAAAAGTATTTACGACGTGCAAAAAAAGCAAGTCGTAAAAGTGAGAAACTACGACGTGCATTTATTGTATGCCATTGATGTGGTGCCGTAAAAAGTCAATTTTGTTATAGTGTTGTATCAAATTACAGTATTCTTGGGGTAAGGATGAGCATAGAATACCCATTGTCATTTGTGTATTAAGGACAAGGTTGGGCATATTCCTAGAAAATTCATTGTTGAAGTTGGTTGAAAGGTTGTAGGCTAAGAAACACAGACACGAACATGGATACGCTAACATAAAAATTTTCAAAACAAGGTAACAATACATGGGTGACACATGCAGAATATATAATTTTATATATTTATTATTCTTGGGGTAAGGATGAGAGTAGAATACCCAATGTAATTTGTGTATTAAGGACAAGGTTGGGGACATTCCTAGAAAATCCATTGTTGTAGTTGGTTGAAAGGTTGTAGGCTAAGACACATGGACACGAACACGGATAATTGGCAGTGGCAGAATCTTCCTATGGAACTAGACCATATGATAGGCGTTTCCTCCGTACAACATATAATGATAATCCATATCAGTAAAAAATATTAGTTCACTGTAGTAAGAATTGAACCCAGGAATCACGCTTGGTAAGGGAGCTCCTCATCCACCAGGCCAACAGCTTGGTCTTGAAATGTTGTTTGTTGGTTGAATATGAAACTTACAATTCAAGCTCCTTTAACATTGTTATAGCAGTCAACATAATTTTGAGGCATCTCTATGGAGATAACTTGAAAGCAAGTGTTTTTTCATTGTGCTGGTGCCAGTACAAATCTAAGTTAGTGCCCGTTTAAGGTGAAACATCTCTGATAAATCTCCTAGCGCCAACATTACTAGATGTTGAAATAACATGCATTGCTTAATCAAGTGTAATTACAGCAACACCTTTGAGGTATGCTTTCCTGCAGCTTGCAGGGTTGAACCACATCTAATAGGAATGTCAATCAGATGAATAGGGTCAATAATGGATTCGTGGCAGGCCAAACATTGAGACAGTAGTTGATCATTCTGACATAAAAACACTGGTATTGAGTAATCGAAAACATTTTCGCATCAATGAATTGTCAAAAATAGAAAAAAAGAGTTCTAATTGTCGAACAACAATTTACCTGACTTGCACCTTTAGATCCTGTAATAAGAACTGATACAACTGGCATCTAATGCTTAACATTTGTAACATGAATTGACTCTCTATAGGAAGGCCATACATATGATTTTGAAAGTTAAATGATTCTATGGAAGTTACAAGGAAAAATATTACGAAGAAAAAATGGTTACTTATTTGGTTTTTTCTGAAATGCAGTCAAATTATTCAAGCATGAACATACTTAAGTGCCCAAGAAACACTTCAAGAAAGCAACGTACAAAATGAACAAGAAAGCAAACCATTTTCCATCATGTACACAAACATATAATGCTCAAGTCAAAATACAAAAAGGCTAACTTTAGATAGCCAGTTCCCAGCTCCATCTTCCTATAATGACATAATTATATCCACCAATTCTTATAGTAATTATATCCACCAATTCTTATAGTTTCTTTATCTCATCAGAAAGAAGTGACTAAGATTCCTCTACTATATGGACTGTATACCAATATACGCAATCTCATCATGTATGCATTTACGATGTGAAAAGTCAAAAACTAGAACATGAAAGAACCAAAAACTAATCCGAGTCTGAGGAAGATGATTGATCACTAGTATCAGCTCCACTGCCATCAGTTTCTAAAATTCCTTCATACTCATAATCATGAAGCCAAGGGCCGTTGAACACTGCAAGTCGCTCACACTTGTCTTTAAGTTCACCCTCCATCTCCACATTCCAACAACCTTGAATGTCAAGATGGGTAAGTTCCTTGCACTTGGTAAGGATAGCATCAAGCCCATGGTCACCAAAACGCCCAAAACCAAGTTGAAGGTGACAGAGGCCTGTCATCGAATCAGCTATGATCATTGCCTCGGAATCATCAATCTTAAAAGTCACCACTTGTGTGGGATTTTCCCATTCTGGTGGGGGCATGTTCCGTTTCAAGTGAATGAGGGACTTGCAATTCTTTCCAAAATATGTAAGGCCTTTGCATGTGATCTTCAAACAATGGGTAATGTCCAAGACAGTGATATTCACAAGTGACCCTGCATGCTTCTCAACCATCTTATCAGTGACCTCGCTCATAGGAATTTGCAGGACCTTGAGATATCTCGCGCTACAAGTTCAAGGAAAAGGGAAAAAAAATATCACGTCGGTTTGATATACTGTTGTATCACCAAACATGTGAGGATGGCAATTGTCAACACATTAACTCATGGAATAACAATGTTAAGCACATGGATGTCACAAGAACATCAACTTTGTGATAGTTTTTGACGTAATAATTTCCCTTGGAGCATTTTCAGAAAGCAAATAAGAATATTGATCTTCAAAGATCAAGAACTCATTGTCCTATTTTATCCCAAAATATTTAACAGCCTGTATATGCAATGATGTCAATTATACATGTAATGGAAAAAGAAAAAGAAAAGAACCATACACACGGAGGCTTGGTTATGTGTTTTACTTCTTTATTTTGTCATAGTTATAAATGCAAAAATCACTGAAGACAATAGGGCACTGCCACTGAACACTGCTTTAAAAATTAACTGGTTATATCTCGTTAGTTTAATGCCAAAGAGCTCCTGCAACTGAAGGAAGTAACTCGAGCTATGCTACATATTTTGGGTGAAATAGGACAATTGAGTAGAAATGAATCAGCCAATCTAACTCTCAAGCATCACATGTAATACTAGAATGTAAAATAGGTATATAAACTGGAGTGTCATAAGTGGCGTACGAATTCATATGTTTATAAAAAAAATAACATTAAAACCAAAAAAGAACAGAAAATATTTCCATTCTGCACCATTACCATTGGAACAGAGTGACATTCATCAAATTAACAAACTAAAATAAACTGTACTGCCTTCTTTTCTTGAATGCATATTTCTTTATTACGATCAAAACAATGTTCATACAGCACGAAATTCTCAGGCCAGACATAAATGAACATGTAGCTGGAACTGGTTTAAAATTCATTCATCACATCCTCCACTTTGTTTCTTATTATCAAAATATACATGCATACATGATTATGAAGCTTTTTTTTCTACCAGCAAAGGAAACGTTGAAACAAAGATGGTTCTTTCCTTTTTTCTTACCAGACCAAAAGAAAACTTTGCTTATAAGAGATTTTTCTTTTAATTTTTTTTATTTTTTACAGAAAAATCAACAGCCCCAAATTGGAAGAGAAATCTCAGTAAATGTAAATAATAGAAGTATCAAGAAAACACACAAACAGACAACAAGCAAGTGTGAAAGTTGTGCATGCACACACATGGCGGCTTATTGAAAATACCAAAATGTATAAGTTCTAAGTCAAGCCAATAACAAAATATACAGTGCAAATTAACCACATTTTAGTTAACTCTGCAGCATTCAAAGCAGTTGAATTTAAAATTGAAACAACTATATCGGGTGTTTGATTTCACATAGATCCCAACAAATGCAGATCCAAAACTGTCATCAAATCAAACCTAAAATTATCTTCTCTTTAAAAATAAAATGTGTTTGTCCATGTGTATGTGTAGATTAATTAGATGTATCAACTGGAAAAATCCCAAAATAAATGGAGAGAAACATAACAAACATACTTACATTCATTAAAGTAACAAATCAAACATAAATCATGCTGGCTTCTTGTCTGTAATTCATATTCCTACATTTCAATCAAAACAAGGTACATGAATTGAAGCAACATAAGATCCTCAGACCAATAAAAAACGAACACTTAATTGGAACTGGTCTAATGTACTTTCATCATCACTTTCCGGACTTGGTTTCTTCCCATCAAACTATTTGTTTATTCGTGAGTAGTGATCATTCCATTGTCAAAGCGAGCATCCAAACCAACATAATTGTACCGTTACTAATTAACACAGCAAAGCGAACTCCAAACACATTCCATTATACATAAACTTAGATAAAAAAAAGGTTTAAGATTCGATAATGAACTAAGATTCTCAGGGCCACACAACAATCGTAAGAAAATTGCCAATGGCCTTTCATACTTGTTTCTCACTATAGAAACAATTATATCTCACAAACCAAACTAAGCAAAAAAATCAGTGTATATGTCAAAGAAAAGCAAAAACAAAATCACACATACGTAACAAGGGCTTTTTCGATCTTTTTTTTTTTTTGGTGGGTAAATTAGATTGACACTCCCTGAGATTTGGTCCAATTACATCTCACCCCTTGAACGTTTTGAAAATTACATTCCTATCCCTGCAGTTAATAGTCTTATTTCGCAAACCCATTTGTTTATATAAAAACAACAACTCTTGGTAGAAAAATAGAAGAAATTACATTAAAAACAAAAAAAATTAAGCAAAGGAAAGGGAAGAAAAAAACAGAGCAAGTAAAACAAATAAAGAAAAGAGAGAGTGCATGAGTTTAATATTTTCATTTTGTCTAAATAATTACAATGACAGAGGGTCCGTGTAATTTTCCAAATGTCAGAGTTGATATGTATTAAATTCAAATTTCAGGGGTGTAAGTGTAATTTACCTTTTTTTTTTTTTCTTTTTTTAATGTTTTATTTTGATTTTTTCACGAGTAATACAAAAGATGGCACACTGAATCTATTATATCAAATTTTGATTTCCAAATAATGAACGGAGAATACAGGGCAAATCAACCAGATTGGGGGCAACTCCTCTAACATTAAAACAATCAAAGCAGCAAACGCATCACCATCCCTCACCCACAAAAAAAAAAAATTTTAAAAATAAATCAAACTCACATTCATCTCTTTTCTTGTATAAAAAGCAACGCGTTGTTGCTTAAATGCTCATATTATTATGTTAAAACAAAATGAAAGTGGGTTTGCGAGTGAGTGTGTATATGTATACATACCAGTTGGCGATGAAGGAGAAGGCAGAGTCGCCGAGCTTGCAAGCTGAGACGCGAGTGAAGGTGCATTTGCTGCGACGGACGAGCTTCCTGACAGCGGAGTCGACGAGGTGAAGGGGGCGGTTAGACCTGCGGCACCACTGCTCGATGTCGATGTCGGTCCAGCAGTAGGGGCCAGCCACAGCCTCCAACCAGGACCTGCACACCAGCCCCACCGTCTTCACCCTCTCCTCTGCCTCTATCCTCACGAATATCTGAGCCAGCACTTCTGGGTTCAGCCCCTCCCATCTCCCCTCCTCTCCACCTCCACATCCCACCTTCTTCTTGTTACTTCTCATCTCTCTAGATATCAAACGAAGCCAGACAGACCATTTGAAGGGGTGGTTTTCCTTTTGCTTTTGTAGGAAAGCTATCTTTTTTTTCTTTTTTCCTTTTTTCAATTCCGCTACATATGGCAATAGTTCCACTTTAGGGTGTATTTATCATTTTACTCTCATTATAGAGTAAAACGGTTTTACAAAGCTGTTTTTTTGGAAATAAAAAATTAATAAAATTTTCCTACAAAAAATTGATTTTACAAAAGCTGATTTTACTTAACGTGTAATTAATTTTGACTTAATAAAAAATACTTTTCGTAAAATTGTTTTTTAGTAATATTTTTTTTTTCCCAATTTATATTTTCATCATAAATATTGTTTGCCAAAATTAATTTTATAACATAAAACAGTGTTGCTAAAGCCGTTTTAGAATACAGCTTTACAAAAGCCATTTTATAATACAGCTTTTCTAAAACCGTTTTTAGTATTTTTTTTTTTTTTTGGGGTTTTGTTTTGGCATAAAACTAATCTGGTCCAACAGTCCGAAACACACACATGCATTCTGTATTCAACATTAGCACCACAAAGGAGGCAAAGAAGAGAGAGAAGCAAAGAACACTGCGGAAGAGGCCAAGAAGACGAAGGCCACCGTGAGAGCTATAGTAAGAATGAAGAAGACAAAGACCTCAAAACATCGTCGCACCTCTCCCTTCCATCATCGACATTGAGATTTGTTTCGGATAAATTAGGGTTTGCATTTTTCATTGGGGAATTTCAAGTTCAAAATTAGGTTTTTTTTGGGACTTCAGGCATTTACAACAGATTGTTTATGCGATAATGTCTGAGATTGTAGTTGTAATGTACCATCGCCCTCATCCCCTGAACCCCAAGCAACGGTTGTTTTGAACTAAGATTGTAGTTGTAATTTTATCAATGGCTCTAAGGAGTGCAAACACTTATGAAAGGACAAGGTATAAAAATAATGTGGCTCGAGATTGAAACATGATACATCTATTTCTAAAGAGCCAAGTCATCAAGATAATAAGAGTATGGAGAATTTTCACAAGTCGTTAATGGTTAAAGTAGAAAAATAGTCCCCTTATGAAAATCATTTGGTATAAAAGTAAGTTTTTAAGGCAAATATGGCTAAAATTGATTTTTTGGGAAAATGAAATGATCAGAGGTTTGGATTGGAATTTGAGTTGATGGAACAATTATGACCCTTTCGTTATAATTTAACATATTAACCTTCTAACATCTTATCGTATGACCCAACCAAAAAAAAAAAAAGTTAGTTTTTATATTTTCATTAAAAAAAAGTTTTTATTTAGCATTTCTAAGTTCAAAGTAACCCAGCCAGTTAATTCACATATGGTTTTTTAAATAAAGAAAAAATAAACATTGTATGGTACAAGCATTTTTAATTCTTTATTAATTTCCTTTTATAAAATTCAAATTAGATGGAAAAATAATTAAAAGTTCATTCAATCATTTTATCAAATCTGTATTAAAGTAAGAGAGAGCAATTTTTTTACCAAATTAAGAATGAGCTAACTTATTTATCAAATTTTTAATAGTCATATTTTTACTCAAATTTAAAAATAATAAAAATTGAAAATGATTTTCTTTCATAAAATTAGTTAAAACAAAATTTTAGGATAAATTTAAATTTTTTCAAAGTGGCTTGATGAAAAACAGAATAAGAATTAATATCATATAAAACTTTTAATCAAATTTTCATTAAAATTTGATGAAAAAATAGAGTAAAGATGGGAGATCTCTAATCTTTCACCAAACTTGTATAAAATCAAGTTATCACAAATTTTTTTCATCAAATTAAAATAAAAACAAGTTTATCACAAGATTTGATGAACGAAGCTTTTGGAACTCAGTTTGAAACTTTTAGAAAAATTTGATAAAAGTTTTAGTAAGTGAGGATTGAATATTCAAAAATTTTACCAAATCAAACTTTTTAGTTAAATTTGATGAAGAAACTATTGGAGCATTTCATATCAAATAAAGTTTTTTTAATTAATTTTTATTCAAATTAATAAAGAAGAAAAATAAATGAAGGATTGGAGAGAAGCTTTAAATGAATTTTTTATTTTATTTTTAAGGGTTAATTACATCAAGGCCCCTCTACTATTAACAAATATCACTTCATTCCTTCATCTATATAATTATACATTTTAATCTATTCAACTATAAAAATATATCACTTTTAACTCTCCAACCATCTTTATTATGAAAATCGGTGCAGGTCAATCCCCAAGTCGCCTTTGGTTGAATGTTTACACTTGATTCACAGGCTACACTTCTTATATTTACTCTCAGTGATTGACATAGAAAATGAGAATTATAACCTCCCAATCTATTTCTAATAAACGTGATTGATACAATTTTAGATTATCAAAAGTGAGTGATTGTTCAACGGAATTGTCATTGTTATAATTCGAATACGGTTACTATTTATATAATTTTCATAATTCGAATGATCAGAGGTGACTCTACAGCAAATATTGGGTGTTCAATTGAACACCCTTATTTAATTTTTTTTATTATAAATAGATATATATATATATATATACACACATGTAATTCAGTCTAAATTTTTATATTGAATACCCTACTTTATTTTTTTTTTGAAAACCTTAACCCACTTTCCTGCACACCCAACTCTACCCATAACCCTTTAATCAATACATATGTTTTTGTGACACATGACATGTTTTCGAGCTTTGCTTCTTTAACTTGTACAAAGTACCTCGTTGACAAAATTGTATGATTTTGCAATTCTCAACAAGTATATCATTTGAATATTAATGTTGATCAACAATTTTATAGTTGGGTGTGGCTTGTGTCTAGTCCGTAAGCGGACTGGACCATACTGTTGGGCCCCGTAGGCCCACCATGGAGCCCTTATCAATGATTCAAACCATCAATGTGTAGGACTCATCGAGTAGTTTATCACTGCAAAAAATCACGTTGATTAGATATCGATAGCTATTTAATCAAATCACATTTTTGTCAACGTTCAATATGATTTAAAAAAAAAAAATTGTTAATGGAAATGTGATTTGATCAAGTAGCAATCGCTATCCAATCAATGTGATTTTTTGCAGGGATGAAATACTCAACGAACCCTACATATTCAACGGTTTGGATACGGTCCAGTCTAAAACCGAGCTGGAGACAAAGCCTTACCGGTTATAGTTTATCTCAATTTGAATTAAAGGAGCATCAATATATTAAAATTTATTTTATTTATTTATTTGTGTGTGATTTTAAAAAAAAAAAATTAAATTTTTGAAAAAAATTTCGAGAGTACCCTAAAAAAAAAAAAACTCCTATGTCACTGCTAATGCACAAAATGTACTATTTTCATAATTAAAGGATGGTTGTTGTAATTATTCCCATAGTAGAGTAGAACTTGGGTCATTCTATTTACACACCACTTTCCCTCTCAAGGCAAACTATTAATTAATTTATTTTTTATTACAATTTTAACCTTAAGTGAAATGACTATGAAAGACAAGTTATGATACAACTCATTTGTGTATTTACCATAAAGGACAAGAATCAATATAATATAAATCATCAATTTCAAACTTGTTTCTTACGTATCTTCTCTGTCAAGAATCTAAAAACCCTAAAACCAAAATCAAAAACCCTTAAACAAATAATCAAAAATATAGTATTATTGAAGATTTTGATTGGATTCAATGAATGATGCATCTGACAATTCTCATTCGGAACAATGGAGCAATGAAAAGGTTTTTTTTTTGTTGTTGTTTTCGTCTTCGTTTTCGTTTATGAGTGGTAAATCGTTGTTCGGTTAACCAGAGGTGAATGATATATGATTGTTCGACAAACTACAATCGAACAAATTACATCTGTTCAACAGACTACAATTGAACAACTTATATCTGTTCAACAGACTACAATCGAACAAATTACATTTGTTCAACAGACTACAATCAAATAACTTACATCTGTCCAACAGACTACAATCAAACAAGTGCAATTTGTTCAGATTACTATGGTCGAACTTTTTCATTTAATTTAACTCTATACTGCCGAACAGTTATAAATTTTTTTGTTTTTTTTTTTTCAAAACAGTGTTGAGCAACACCACCGACGACGTCTTGATGAGTGTTTTCAGCAATGGTGTTCACTAGTGTGAATAAGAATAGAGGGGGAGATGAATATCGTGGGTGTGGGGTGTGTGGCTGTATGGGGGTAAAGATGGAACTTTGTGTGTATATTGTTGTGGGTGGGTGTGTGAGTAAGGGTAAATATATAAATTTGTGGTGTGTGATGAGAAAAATATTTATTTTTGCAAATTATTTTTGGTGTGTCTTTAGAAGTGGTTTGCCTTGAGAGAAAAAATTGTGTGTAAATAGAGCCTTCCGTAGAACTTGCTTCGTTTTGGGAGGCTTTTCCCAAACTAGGCCTACCTACTAGGTTATTTTCCAAACTAAGCCTAGTTTGGCCGAATTTCCTAGAATAAGCTGAAGCGTGTTTACAAAACACGTTTTCAACATGTTTCTGGCCCAAGCGCACAAAATGAATAAAATCATAAAAGCGTGGTTACAAAACACGCTTTTAATTAAGAAAACATTGTTCTTATTAGCGCTTTCATTAATAGCGCTATTTCTAACCACGCTTTTAAAAAAAAATTTACTTGTAAAAGAAAGAGTGATTCGTAACCATGCTTTTAACAGAAAGCCATATAAAAAATGCCCCCCTCTTGAAATTAGATTGTCCAGCATCTGAAATTAGTAAAAAACTGTTTATTATTATTATTTTGATTGATTTCTCTTCAATCCACATTCTATAATTCACTCAATCATCTTTTAGATCTCTATATATAAATTATTCATATAAAATATCATATTGATAAACAATCTTAGCTACCAAATTTTATTATTTTAATATTTAAAAATAAATTATCTAATTTTGAAATTATGTTTCTCATCCATTATTTTTTTTTTAAATGATAAAATTATATATACGATTATCAGATCAATTTGATATTTACATAAATAATTTATACATAAATTTTTTAAAAATAAACAACATGAATTGTCTAAAGAGTAGTGATTAAGAGCTCTAAAATTAGAGTTCTGATTTAAGCTGTAATGATGTGGCGTAAAAAAATAAAAAGAAAATCACAAACAAGCAAGCATAAACATCATATCAAAAATTATTAGACTAAGATTTTACCATTGAATCAATAATCACCGCTTATGACTTTAAAAATATAAAAGTAAAAAAGAATATGAAAAAATATAAATTAAATATTTGCTTGATTTACCTTATTATTTTGTTTTTTTTTTAAATTTTTATTTAAATTTATAATTAAAATATAATTTAAAAAAGATCGATGATGGACAAAAATAAAAACAATAAATTAAAAATTAAAAAAAAGAAGAAAATAATAGTCTCGAGACACGCACCCTCCCTAGAGAACATTTTGCACAGTTTTAGAGAGATTTTTTCGGGGCTTTTCCCAAACTAAGCCTCTATACTAATGTAACGCCCTCAAAATAAATACATAAATCATGCATTCATCACATCCATAAACTTAAGAGAGTAAGACATAATGCCATTCATCAGAGTATTCTTACAAAAGATATTACATGTTGACAACAAAAGTAAATGCCCTATAGGCTTACAACTTTCCAAGTCAACACTTGGGTTCAACAAAAGTAGAGTTCTAACTCTTTACACAAAATAAACTCATGGCTTAATATACATATAATATACAAAAGAGACAACAAAAAGAGCGATCAGTCTCAAGCCTCCCAAGCTACTTCCTTGGAGGTGACATATCACCTGAACCTGAAAATGATGTCCCATATAGGGTGAGCCAATGCCTAGTAGAGATATGCTAAACATAATATGAGCAATAACTAAAACATTAGCATTTGATAAATGTTTAACCCATATAAACCAACTTATAACACATTCCAATTCCATGACAAATATGCTCATGTTTCATTCTACTTTCCTTTACTTAACTGATTCAATTCATAAACATGGCTCAGAACCTGGCCAAACAATTCAATTCAATGAGATTACAACCCATATCAACAGTACTTCAATTTCAAATGAGATAACAACTCATATTAAAACACTCTCATACTTCACATTAGATACATATATTTGCTGTATCAAAGTCATATTAAAACACTTTCATACTTCACAATAGATACACAGATTTGCTATATCAATGGAGTCCATCCCCTATCTCCTCCCAAATAATATCCGGTTTAGGAGTCCATCCCCTATCTCCTCCCAAACCATGGAGTACATCCCTTATCTCCTCCCACACAAAACAATGTATATAAACAATTATCATATACACGATCAACCAATACACAAATTCGATGTATTATTCCAACCGTCATATTCAATGACATATTCAATCGATTAGTTTTAATTCACCTAATCATTATGTAGTGTCTACAACAATCAAGACTATCCTCTACCGATAGCCCAAAGCAATTATTTCCAAACAGATAATAAATGCATCAACAGATAAATTATCAACATTTTCAAAGGTGTGTGATTAATAAATCTAACTCCACCATTCAATCTCATAATAAGCCAATTTCATTATTTCCAACCCAAGTCCATATTCCCATAACTTTTCCAAATTAATTATGCAAATTAGTTTATATCATAAAATTAGGGCTTTCCTCCATATTTTCTGAATATTGACCCAAAGGCTCAAATATCAATAACAACATCAATAAGCTCATTTTAAGACCCAAGATATACATATATTGGTCAAAATAGCAAAACCCCTCTTTATTCATGTTGAAACCCTAACTCCCAAAATCACCCAACTTCAACATTAAATCAAAATGACTAAAAATTCATGTCAAAGATCATAAAAACGAGTAGTTATCCCTACCTTAAAAGATGAGACCAAATGGAGAAGATGATAAATTTCAAAATGCTCCAAAACCCAAGATTTTCGGATGGAAATGTAGCCCAAGCCAAGCTCTACACTCTATACAAAGGGACCAAGGTAGAAGATCACTCAAACTAGATCAAACCCTAAAGAGAAGTTGAAGTTTAGAGTGAGGGGCTCTCCAATGGAGGTTTTGAAAAGTTAGAGAAAGAAAGAGTCAAAGAAAAGTGATCCGAAAAGTCACTTTTCGAACTAATATAAAAGTCACTCCGCTCGAGCGTTAGACACAGACTCACGCTTGAGCGTGAAAAGCGCCGCTCGAGCGTTGATTGCACACTTCCAGAAGTTTTGTAGACCATGGTCCCCGCTCGAGCGTCAGAATCCCCGCTCGAGTGGAGGAACAAAATCAAAGGAGCTCACTCGAGCGTCAAAAGCCCTGCTCGAGCGTCCGATGACCTACAGAGAAAATACTGGGAGATGGAAAATCATGCTCGAGCATCAAAACGCCTGCTCGAGCGGAGAAGCAACAACAAAAGCCCCGCTCGAGCGTCAAAAGCCCCACTCGAGTGTGAAGGCCAAAATTTGGGCATCAACCTTTGGTTTCTAAACATAACTGTTTCCAACCTGCCCAACACAACCCAAGACTCAAATACAAAGAGTAAAGGACGGAAATGAGAATACGACAACAACACATCCACGGAACTAATTCCGGAATACAGTAAACAACGAAGGGAAAACCAAGATCGCTATAACTAATTTATTTCCCAAACTAAGCCTACTTTCGTGGAATTTTCGAAACTAAATATTTGTTGTTCCCTTAAATATTTGTTGCCAAGAAATATTTAAATAAAACTTCACACAGCATATACAAAGTATCTAATTTGCTAATTACTACTACGAACAGGAAAACAAAATAAAGATATGACTATAACACTTCAGAACGACGTAACTAGTTCAAACATAAGTATCCAACAAAAACAATTTGTGGAAACATTCAACATAACACAGTACATAAAATAAAGCGACGAGTACAATACTTAACAGTTACATAGACAAATATTAGACAAATCTTTCACAAACTCATTGTCGAAAGAGTTATTTTAACACACACAATACATGATTATGGATAACCTAATATAATTTAGTAGACAGATAGATGCCTAATCCTCGCTCAAATCGGCAATCTCAGAGTTCGAACAATCTGAGAGCTCAGGGTCAGAGAGAAGTGCATGATCCTCCTTGACAGCCTTGATAGCCTCACCATTTGGTGTTGTTCCATTCTTCTTGGCATCCAACTTAAGTATAGATAGTTTCATATTGCGGCTGACCTACGGTGCATTTGAGAAATCTCACGTTGAAGTCTTTCACATAGTCAATCAACATTATCTACATCTTCCTTTTGGATCTCAACTGAACGTGCTTTCGACACCTTCAGTTGATTTTTCTGATATAATCTTTCCATTTGCACTTGCTCTATAAATAGTGCGGGCCACTTCAGAAGTGTAGCGTCTGCTAAACCATATCCTGTTTGATTATTAGATGGATCCTCCATGAAACCACATGGATTTCGATAGTACTTGGGCATGACAAAATGTCGCTTCCCAAACCTATCATGATAAGCACAAGAGGCATCTAACAAAGCAAACGGTGTTTTAACTTCAGCATCGCCACTTCCCCTTCGTGTTCCTCTTCCTCGGCATGAACTCTCACCTCTTTCGAAGTTCCTACCCCTTGCGAGTCCCCTTCCCGTTCCTCTTCCTCGTTGTGAACTCTCTCCTCTGCGATTCCTACCCCCTATCGTGAATGTATACTCCATTTGATTTTTTCTCAATAAATGAATGATAGTTTCCTAGGGAGAACTGAGTAGAAAGGTTGTGTGTTTACCATCACTTCTTCAGTCCTTTATATAGTTGTTTGTCAACACTATTTCCATGTGGTGGTATTAATGTGACTAATAATTCAAATCCGAATATGAGGAAAAAACAAAGCATCTAAGTCGCGCTGCACAAAGTCACATTCCATTAAAAGCCCACATATTTATGAGTAATAAACAATCAATGCTAAACACGCTCCACATAATCAGTACTTTAATCGTCACTCGAAGGTGACTACTCACTTTTTCAAAAAATGAATAATGTAGAGTAGTACTCTAAAAACACTAAATATTGGAAAATTTAAAATAAAAACAAATGGTTTAGATTATTATAGTGAAATTCGTAATGCACTCTATGTGTTCGAATAATACTCTTCAATACAGATAGATGACTAAATTTTTTATTTTTTATTATTTTTGTGAAGATTTGTCTGACAATCATAAAAAATAAAAAAATCTTTTTTACAATAGAATTTACTTGATTTTGTTGTTTTCGTTTTATTTTCTTGCCTTTGGTTGCAAGTCGATAGCTTGCCAACCGGTAGCCGTGGAATCAAGATAGGGAAAGTGGTAATGTTTAGTGGATAAAATTAACTTAAATTGGTAGTTTTTGTATTTTGTCTCATATATTATTTTGATTCATAAATTTTTAATTGATTTGATTTAAAATTTTATATTAATTTGATTCAATTAATTACGTCAATTAGTGTTTTTGAAGTAAAATCGTTAATCATATGATTGAGATTGACTCACTTAGTTAAGAAAGTGACAAATATCATTTTGGGTTTATCCATAATTTTATTTTCAATAAACAAGTTTAATTTATTTGTGTCTCCTATGGTTTTGGGACATGGATGCTGTCTACATCAGCCTATCTACAAAGAATTTGAATTCACAAACATACACAGAGATTGGTGCAACTCATAATTAATCAAAATTTGAATTCACAAACAAACACAAATGCATATAATAACCAAAATTTGAATTCACAAAACCCTAGCCTTTATTTGTGAATTCAAATTAATTCAAAACCCTAGAATTGGGTTAGAGCTAGGGTTCAATTTGCATTACAAGCTTTGGGTTAGGGCTAGGGTTCAATTTGAAACCCTAGAATTGGGTTAGGGCTAGGGCTAGGGTTCAATCTGTGAATTCAAAACCACAATTTCAATTCAAAGAACCCTATTCTACCCACATTGGTATCAATTTGAACTCACAAAACAATTTGAATACACAAAACTATTCTATCTTCCAAACTGTATTCAAACTATTCTATCTTTCAAACTGTATTCAAACTATTCTATCTTCCAAACTTCCTCAATTTGAATTCACAAAACCCCAATTTGAATTCACAAAACCCCACATTGTTATGTACTTACATTCACATTTTCACAAACGAAATCAACACAAATAAAATTCAAACTGAGAGAAAGAGAGAGAGATAAACAGGCAGTCCACATATTAGCGAGAGAGAGAGAGCATAGAGCGACCCACAGAGAGAGAGAGAGAGAGAGAGAGAGAGAGAGAGAGGGAGACCAGAGAACCCACGAAGAGAGAGAGAGCAGAGATCAACAGAGAGAGGGAGAACTGGTTCGGGCTTTGCAGAAAAAAACAGAAGTGTTTAAAAAGTGTGGTTGCAAATTTCAGGGGGGTGGGCCATTTTATATGGCTTTCTGTTAAAAGTGTGGTTATGAATCACGCTTTCTTTTAAAAACAAATTTTCTTTAAAAGCGTGGTTAGAAATAGCGCTATTACTTACAAATAAAAACACTAATAGGAATAATGTTTTCTTAATTAAAAGCGTGTTTTGTAACAACGCTTTTATGATTTTATTCATTTTGTGCACCTAGACCAAAAACATACTGAAAAACGTGTTTTATAAACACACTTCAGCTTACTCTAAAAAATTCGGCCAAACTCACTTTAATTTGAGAAATAACTTAGTAGGTAGGCCTTGAGAAATAACTTCGTAAGAGCATCCGCATCAGGATCACCAAAATAACAAAAAACTAAAATATAGAGGCACTGTTCATCAAATTCTTCCTCCATTAGCCTCAGCAAATTTTTTGTAAATTAACATTTTCTTAGATTTGCTACAGAGGTACTGTTCATTCGTTATATGATTTTTTATTATATTTTATGTAGAAAAACTGAGCCAAAAACTGTAAAGCGGTCATCCACCCGGATGTCCATGAGTTGCCTGTAGTAAAGAAGGAAAAATGTCGAAAATTAGCCTAACCGGTTGACCTGTCGGTGGATCGGTCAACAGTAATTTTTTTTTTTTTTTTTTTTTTTTTTTTTTTTTTTTAAGAATTGTTTAGGTAGTACCTTATCAATTTAATAATAATAAAAAAAGAATAACAAATAAAATATTAAGGGCTAGTTTGGCATTAAAAAGTCAAAAAGTCACTATCTTATTTAAGTCACATCATCTTATTTAAATCACATCACCTCTCTAACACATCATATCAAACCCAACCCAAACCCAACCCAAACCCACCAATAAGTCAAAAAGTGTACTTTTTTAGGACATCCCAAACCAACCCTAAATTAATATTTTAATAAGATTAAATTAAAATAGAAAATTTGTTGCGGTGAATATCAGAAAAGAAAAAGAGAATTTTGGGTTCAATTAGCCTAAAAATTTGAAGCCTTGATGCGGATGCTCTAATAACTTAGTAGGTAGTCCAGTGTGGGAATAGCCTCTCTTTTTAGTAATGTAATGACATTGACGGTAGTCTACATCCATGATTGATGGTTGGTGGCAATGGTGTTGCTGAATTACAGTGAGCTATCCCCACGCCACGCCTTTTAGGGTTTCTGGATCACCATTTCGCCACCACTCTCCAGAACAATCAAAGTTCATCATCGTCATCGGCATTTTCATTGTCATTATCATACAAATACAATACAGCTTGCGATCTCGAGGCGAATTTGAGCAGAGAGTGTGCAGAATTAGCCGCTTATCCCCAACACCTACACCAAAACCTAGCCAAGCTCATAATCTCATGGATTTCTCGATCAATTGCAGCTAAATCCACTCTCCACAAGCTCAATCTAACAACAATGTCCCCATGTCAGTACTACTCACTGAAACCCCCATTTGATTGAAAGGCTTCTTTCTTACCATACTCTGTTGTTTTAATTTTTGGGTTTGATTTTTCAGATGGGATTCAGAAGATGATGAGCGAGGATTTGCCTCAGCTTGCAATGGAATTGAGCCGAGTTGAAAATATTCGCAGTTATGCTAGTGAGTTTTGGATTTGTTGCTTTGCTTATTTTACATATATATATATTTTTTATTAATCTATGCTTTTTATCTTCTATTTATATATGCTAATATATAAATTTGGTTGTTGTGACATCAATCAGTCTCTCTGATTCTTGAATTTTGGTTCTTAAGAATACACAAATCACCATGGTTGGGATATACAATGCCAAAATATGAACTTTTCTTGGTTTTTCTTTTTGATTGATGGGTTTGCTTCAGTGGACTGACTACTGACTTAAATGTTTCTTCTTTAAAATAAAAAATAAAAAATTTGGTGCTACTGTAAATTTCTCAAGTATTCTTTCATTGTTAGTTCTCGAATTGACATTACACATTTTGTGGACACATCCATTTCATAGATTAGTTTTTGTTTTTTAATTTCATGTATTGGTTTCTCAACATGGTTTACAAGGTCCGGCACTTTGTTTTTGTTTTTAGTTTCTCAACAAGGTTAACAAGGTCTGGCACTTGTTACCATTAGATTATACAATCTCAAGTGACTTCTCAAACCTAATATTATAATTTCCTATGAATTACTATATTGTTGGTAGTAACAAAAATGATAATGATAAAACCAGCGGTGGTTTATTTAGATGGAATTCTTCATGACTTTTTCCTGAACATAAGTTTGTATGAGTAAAAATCCCATAGTAGTATTAGTAGTAGTAGGAGCAATAATAATAATGGTAGTAACAGAAGTCCTATTTGCTTTGGTCTTGACTTTACATTGAAATGTTCTTGTGTTTTGTCCCTTAGCTACTGAATTCACTGCAACTTAGAATTGTTAGAATTTCTGAATCTTTAATCAAATCCCAAAATTTTTACAATAATCAGAAGCATTTATTTACATTTCCCCAGTTGGGATAGGCTTTCACCAAAATCAAGGAAGTAAAATGTTGGAACCTTCAGAATTAGTGTGGTATTGTTTATCACATAAGATCACAGCCTAATTATTTAGATTATGTGGATGAAATATCAATGAGAAACATGTGTGCAGAAAATCTCTTTGAGGGTTTTATTAATTATTCAATTATGTGATCTCGTAGTTTGCCCATTCATCAATATAGCATGAGACCAGTTTCATATGAATCTCTTTGCATTATTTTAGACTAGATAAACTTATGTTACTTGGAACATGGATTGTTCCAGTGAGTGGAATGAGAATAAAAAACGTGGTACATCACATGTTGTAAATCTAAAGTGTGGTACAATATGACTAAAATTTCTATAGATTACATTAGGAGAATTTAAGATACTTCTAGGGTAATTTTCTTTTCACAATTAGACATCCAATGAAATATACTCTAGTTTTTTTCAACACATCTCTAGGAGCATTGTGGTCCATTTCTTTAATATGTCTTGCCAAAATTCCAGCTTTCTTAGATAGTAGTTCATTATATTTGATACATTTCCTCCTCAGGAAATGTTTAAGGAAATAAAGAAACAAGAAAAAATATTGGCATGCTTTGAATCACTAAATTCAGAGTTTTAGAACGAAAATGTTCCATGTTTTAGAAAATGCTTTCCAAACTGTAAATCACTTGGGTATTAGTGTGAATTGTTTATTATTATATTTTTTTAGCAGATAAACTGTAATGATTATTCATTCATTATAACAAAATTCTTGAAATGTCTTGAACAAGTTAATCTCAAAATTTTGATCAAGCAAACTGATTTAGAAAATGATTGCTTCACCCAAAATTCATTAGTTATTGGTGAAGTTACAAAATTTTGCCATAGAATTTGCAAATGAAATGTTTGACTTTCTTGATCATGGATTAGTTGTTTTACTATTTGGCTTTATATGTAATACCACAATCTTACCATTTCCATTCCATGTTTAAGTGAGTGATAGTTTACATGATTGTGTGCTAGGTTATGTGGAGTCTTTAAAATAAATCAAATACCCATGTCAGACCCTTGACACTTGGACAAGGGCGTGGAATATGAGTTTGATACTTTTCATCGGATACTTCTTATTTGTTTTAACACTATTATTATATGTGTATATTGTTGTATATTTGCTAATGATATATTTGAACGAATTCCGAGTTTGCAAATTGTTCTTACGCCAAGTAATCCTCAACTAAGAAGTACAAACACTTCTAAGAATGTTAGACACCAATATTACACGTTACTCATTGGACACTTCTTGACACCTAGCAGACATATGTCCAAATATGTGCTACTATTATTTAAAATTTTCTAGACTCGGTCACGCTTAAGACACTTGAGGAACATGTGTCTATCATTTAGACACACATGAAACACATTACAAGTTTGAATAAAATAATTTGGAATCTACATATTCTTCTCCTTTAGATTATAGAAATTAGTACTGCTGCATGTTGTTATTATCTTTTAGTTAAATATTCAATACATGACATATAATTGTTTATCCTTATATATGACATATAATAAATTTATGAAAGTATATCTTTTGTGTGTGTCCCTCACTTGTTATGTCCTATATTTTTTGATTTTTTTTTTATAGGTGTGTCTGTGTCGTGCCACATGTTTGTGTCAATGCTTGTTAGATCCTCAACTCAAAATTTCTCATGTACATTCATCATTGTAAAAAAGCTGTCTAATCTATATTGTCAATTCTGTATGTGCCCACCAAAATTGCTTCTTTCTTGCAATACATTTTTCCTTGGAACATGGAGTGAGTTTTTTTATGTTCAGTGGCTTCAGTTTGATCTTGGTCTTGCTCAACCAAATCATAGATGTTATGCAAATCATGTACTTGCTCTCATTTTTCTTAACTTACCAGGCAAATCTTTACTAACCCATCTAAGATTTCAGATACCACTCAGCAGTTAGAAGCAATGGTTGGAGATCTTGAAGATGCAGTTTTCTCTGTTGTGAATAAAAAAAGGGGAAATGTACTCACTTCAAATTGATCAAATCCGTCAGTTTCAACAGTAATGACTTTAGTCAGTATTATTTTTTCTTTATTAAGAATACATATTGCATAGTTAGATCAAAGATGGGACTGCACAGAAAATTTTAGTGTAGTCATTGAATGCAGGACCCAGGATCGAGGCAAGAAAAGTTCTTTCAAGCTGTAAGATCCATGAATTGTATTGAGGATTTGTTGGTCAGTCCTGTGAAGTTCCGACCTCAGTGGTTCCATCTTATGAAATCTCTGGATTCTAGAGTAGACTAAACATTGAATTTGCTCCGGCAACAAGTTCTTGCAGATCACCGAGCTCTTCTTTCATCTCTAGGGTGGCCACCAAAAGTTTTTATGTCAAAAATAGAAAGTGGGAAGATCTCTATCCTTCCAAATCCATTAGTTTTGATGCAAGTAGACAAACAGAAGGCCTATTCTGAGAGTTTTCTAGAACTTTGTGCTTTGCAGCATTTGCAGACACGGAGGGAAAAGCGACAGCTTGGCCTTTTGGGAAAAAAGAAGCTGAATACAGGGCTTTGGGCCATTGATGAACTGGTTTCTCCTATTGCGTCACGGTCAGAATATCACTTCTCGAAATGGGTTGATCAGCCTGAGTTTATCTTCGCTCTTGTGTCCAAGATTACCAAAGATTTTATTGGCGGAGTGGATGATGTTTTGCAGCCTCTCATTGATAGAGCAAAACTGGTGAGCTTGAGTGCTAAAGAAGCTTGGATATCTGTAATGGTCCAAACACTTTCTTCATTTTTAGCAAAGCGAGTTCTCTCTGTTCTTGTCAAAAGATACAAAGAGAAAAAGGAAAAATCGGAGATGATTTCTTCATGGCTTCATTTAATCGACCTTATGGTTAATTTTGACAGACAGATGATGTCACTTGTAAATTCAGAAGCTTATCTCTTCACGGAGGACTTTGAAATGCTTGAAGGATCGTCGAGAGGCTTATCTGTGTTCTCATTATTTTCTGATAGGCCTGATTGGCTCAAAATTTGGGCCAAAATAGAGCTCAAGGTTGGGAGAATGAAACTAAAAGAAGAATTGAAGCATGAGAGGGCGTGGTTGGTTGACACGAAAAACGAAATTGGATCTGCTGTTGACACGACAACTGAGCGGTTTCTTCTTTATAGTAGGGAGAATCTGTGCTAACTTGCTTGGGAAATGATCGAGCGTTGCAAAACTTTACCGGGCATTTTGGCAAGGACCCAATTCATCAGATCAACTGCAGCTAAACTTGTCTTGTACCTTTTAAAAAGGCTGCTTTTGCAGTACAAGGAAATTGAATTCCTCTCTACTGACTGCAATGATGACTCCTTGCTGAAACTATGTGCGGTGATCAATGCTGCTCGATACTGTGAATCTAAACTACAAGAATGGAGAGACGATGTTGATTTTCTGGAGATGAAAATTGCTGAAATTGATAAAAATCATCTCTGTAAAAGATGATATGAATGATAATTCTCACTTCTTTGGAGAAGAAATAAAGAGCTTGGCTGATCTGGAGACAAATTTGCTAATGGAAATAATTGGTGATCGTCTTGGTCAATTTGAGCCTCTTACCAAGGAGTATGTCCAGAGCAAGGAATGCTTCAAGCAAAAGGAGGATGATGATGGTCTACATAGAGCCTCAGAAGTCAGATATTTTTCTGTATCCGTTGACATTCTTGAAGCGTTGGATACTTTGAGAAGTCAGCTTTGTATAATTAATGCCAGTCTCAATCCAAAGGACTTTCGGATTTGTGGAGAAGCGTCACAGATGGGCTTGACCGATTCATTTTTGGCAGCATATTCACTAGTGATTATAGATTCTCTGAGAAGGGCACCAGTCAGTTTGGAGCTGATATGCGAGCATTGTTCGTTGCTTTTCAGCCATTTAGTACTAATCCTGAAGCATTCTTTCCTTTGGCTAGAAATTCTCTGAAATTGTTAGAAATGGATAGGCGAGATTTAGGGCGTTTGAATTTTTGTGGTGTTACGCACTTGTCTTTGATCAAGCTGACAAGATTTTGAGGAATAGAAAATTTTGAATTGCATCTAGAGAGTTGAGAAATGAGAATTGATTATATGTTTTTGAACTTTCATTTCATTTGTGCCAAATGAATGATATATATGCGTTTCACTTTTGGCAACAACAGTGGTAGTTTCAGTTTAGTTGAATGGAATTAACCCCCCAAAAAAATTTGAATGGAAAGGAATAGTACATAATGGGTAGTGGGAAACTAGAGCGATGCTAGGGATTTAAAAAAAATTATTAAATTTTTTATATAATACTGACATGGGTGTCAGTTTTATATCATATGGTCATGTTTGATTCAAAAGACTAATAGTGAAGTATTAATAATCCTATTAAATTAGTGTAGGATTCACTATCCAATTGGATTAATATCCATTGGATTAATAATTCCACCCCTACCCCATTACTAATAATTCTACAAATTTGTTGGATTAATTATCCATTGGATTAATAATCCTAAACCAAAATGTTAAAACAAACATGAGATAATTGGACCCACGGATTAATAATCCTAATCCTATGTTCTAATCCACCCAATCAAACATGCCCTATAAGTATTGTGTAAAATTTTTGAAAACTTTATTGTGGTCTCTAATATTTTTTAGAAGACTATGACATCATAGCAGATACTTGTTTAATATGGAAGTATAGAGCTTGGAATGTATTTCATATTTGACACTGGTCTCTCTCTTTGGTTTTTTGTCCATTTTTCGAGCAAAACAGTTAATGCTAGACTATAGTCCTGCATAATGCTCACATAAAATGGAAAAGAGAGGAATGAACTCTCAATTCAGTAAGTGATAATTGAAGGCCAAAGAGTGAAAGGGACAATTTGCAATTTTTAGTCAATATATTTTGAAGGTTGTCATTAGCACTTATCTAATTCCTTTGGACCCTACAATGTTCACCTTTTTTTTTTTTTTTTTGAGTTAATTATTTAAAAGTCTTATTTACAAATGTTATGATAGTTCAGGTTTTATCTAAGGTTTTTTGAACCAATGAGTCCTATATAGTAAAATTGAGAATATTATCAATTTTACATAGCAATGTTCTAAATAATTGTTTAATGAACTGATATAAAATCAGAGTATGAGATTAAACGTTTTTGTCCTTCTACTTATTGGTTTGATTCAACAATCCCATAAAATTGAGAACATTACTAGTTTTTTCCAATTTTAAAAATGAGAATATTATCAATTTTCTTTTCCAATTTTGCACATCAATATTCCATCATCATGCTCCTTTATAGATACAAAACTTTCAATTTTATACAAAAAAAATTTGGTTTTTTCAAAAACATATATTAGGTTTTTTTTTTTTGCACATAAATTGTTCTCAGTTTTTTCAATTTGAAAGTTGATATTTTAAAGTTTTGCAAATCAAAATAAATGTCAAATCTTTATGTTCATTTATAGATAATTATAAATGATGAACAATCATTATTTGAAGGGTAATTTTAACTATTAAAAATTTAATGAGACTTGAAAGTTCAAAAAATCTTAGTTAGGATTTAATAGAGTATAAATTTATAAATTAGAACTTTTGTGTAAATGCCTCTTTTTTTTTAATTATAATTATATCCTAAAGTAAATTGCATTAAAGGACAACTTTTAATGGTGTGTTAACCGTATATTTATAAGCACGTCTGTCGACGACTTATAAGAGATACACACCGTACAGGAATTCAATCCAATAATGGCAAAACCCCAAACGCAACTTGAGTGACGTCTCACTTACAAATATATGATTCATGTCCCTAATTAGCACAAATCCAAGAATATTACTATTCATATGAATAGTATAATAATTACAAATTAATACATATATGATCTCATGTTTGTGTAATTACGACGGAAGGGGTTGTTGATCAAGGCCAAACGAATAATCTCCTCTTGCAGAGATTCTTTTGTTAAAGTTATTAATTTATGGAGTTCTTCAATCAAAGATTGTATAGTGGGTATTTGTTGCAGAGTTAACAAAATAGCTAATCTTTCTTTATGCCAATCTAATAATATATGCAATTTAGATAAAGTATTTGCAGACATAAAACATTATAAAATACTTATAATATAGTAGCAGACCCAAAACAAGAGAGTTGCTCCACACATAATTGATATATCATAAAATGTAGGAAATTTTTACAAGAGAAAGAGACAGAAAGAGTAAAAGAAAACTTGTGTCTCAACAAAGGTGAGACTTGCCCTTAAATAGCCATTCTTGGCTTATAATGAAACATAATTGAAGACAGGTGGCGTGTCTTTAATGGCTGGAGTTGTTCGTTCTTATCTTCAATTCTTATCTTTTGCTGTAACGCCCTGCCTTTTTGTAACAACCCTCACTCTGTCTTAGTCATGCTCATATGCATTTATATGATTTTGCCTAGTTAAGTTTGTGCCGGCAGACTTTGATTCGTTTTGCCTAGGTAAAGGTTTTTGTCTTGTTTTGTGCTAACATGTTTTGCCTAAGTATTATATGCATGCTTTGTTCCTTGCTTGGTGTGTTAAGCCTAGGTCATGTTAAGCCTAGGTTATGTCAAGCCTAGGTCATGTTAAGCCTAAGTCATCTCAAGCCTAGGTCACACCTTTGAACCTCTTACACTTAGGACCATCTTGGAACCACCTTGGTTGACCTCCCCCGTCACCTAGGCATATTGGCCGAGATGTCATCATCTAGGCCGAGATGTTATCATATAGGCGTCCTAGATCTTTGATCCTTGCACTTAGCGATCTTGTTCCGGGACTGGTATGACCTAGAACGAGGTGTGGCACATCTAGGCCGAGGTGTGGCACAGCTAGGTCAAGTGTTATCCTTCCTAGCCGAGATCATTGAGACCTTACTTGTCGAAGCCTATGTCTTGATCCGAGATCCTTGCCTTGTCAGAGTGCCCATGTCATCTTACTTGTTGTACACACTTTGTCATATCCTTGTCTTTTCACTCAGGCACCTTTTTGAGGAAATCCAATTCGGTAGTGCCACGTGTCCCAGCAAAGGGTTAAGTCAGCCGACAGTAGAGAAAACATATCATTTGCTACATCTTTGTCCTAGAAGAGAGAGAAGCTTTAGGAAGAGAGGAAGAAGGAGTTTTTAGAGTGAGAGAGCTAGATTCCAAGCTTGATCCTTAGAGTTTGAACTGTTTGATCCGTGTTTTGAGGTTAGATTCTTGATCTACTCTTGTTGTTCTTTATATTGATCTAATCGCATTGCATGATCTAGCATGATTCATAAGCCATGCATTGATTTAAAGTTTGGTTTTAGAAAGAGAAAATGATGTTCTTGTGTTCTTGAAGAAAAACTATGTTTTGATCCGAAAGTTTGTAACAAGTTTCATATTTTTGTGTTTGTTTTCATGAAATCTCCAAGTATGGGTACCCAGGTCCATATTTTTGAACTCATATTATGAAATCTCAGATTTTGGAATAAAAGTTATGAATCTAGTATTCATGTTCTTCATGGTCATGTTCTTTATGTTCTTCAAGGGAGGAAACCCAGATTTCCAGACTACACCTTTCCCTAGGTGTGGTCACCGAGACCACTCTTGCCTAGATCTCACACCTAGGCCAAGCATCGTATCTCACCTTGGCTTACCTTGCATGATCACTTGCACCATTAGTCTATCTTGCATGCACACCTAGGCTAACCACTGTACACCTAGGCCGACCATGGTACACCCTTGCCGGCACCTTGTAACACCTCGGCAGGCAGCTGCACACCGAAGCCTAGGTAACCACACCTTGGCCAAGAGGTGTGGGACCTCGGCCAAGAGGTGTGGGACCTCGGCCAAGACCTCCTGAGTTCACCCAGCTAGGTCATTTTAGCCTAGATCATCTCTGTGCATCCATTCCAAGACCTGGTTGGTACCTAACATGTTTTCCCTATATGAAAAACAGTGATTTAACTCCCAGCACATGTTTTACTTTGTCTTGACTTGGTTTTGGAAAGAAATGCCAAGATCATTTGCACTCATGTAAAGCTTATTTTGAGAATGCATTTCATATCCATCTTTGAGCATCTCTTCTTGTCTTCTTGAAGTGCATTCAATGGGATTTATTATGTACTTGTAGGTCTTGGATTCTTGCTTTAATCCCTACACCCGAAGAGTTATGTGAGTGGTATTTTTAATAAAGCTATGTTATAATGTTTTGATAAAAGCTTTGCTTTGTTTTGGAAAAGTATTTGATCAAGTATGAATGATTATCTCTAGTTTTTGTATCAAGTATTATGTTTGTTTTGATGACATTCTTGGAAAGTCCTTTCGTGCTAGGGGACGTTAAGCCTATGTAACACCTTTGTTGAGATATCTCTTTTGCCATCGACGGTCTTGTATGGGTGGATTTGTCTAATCGATCTCGGGTCGGCCACCGACGGTCGTGAACGGGTGTGCTTTGATTCCGAGACGATTATTCCCTTGTTTTTCCATCGACGGTTTACCGGGTGGGTTGTCTAACTGATTTCGGGTCGGCCATCGACGATCGTGAACGGGTGTGCCTCGATTTCGGGACGGTTATTCCCTTGTTTTGTCCGGAATATCATCCTTTGGTATTATGTAGATGTTACTAACATCCAAGAAGCTTTGAAAGACTTTGATTGATGAACTTGATTCATCCCATGTTTTGTACAAGTTATTATATGTATTGTTTTGATAAAGACCTCGGATATCATTCATTCAAACCTTTATTACTTATATCATTCACTGAGTATCCAAGCTCACCCTCCCCTTTATATATATGTAGGTGGCAAGCAAGAAGGCAATGACGCCTAAGATGTTATTTGCAAGATGTTTTGATTCATGTTTTGTATCATCATGAAGATTATGCTTCTTAGTTTGTAATTCATTTCTTTTGTATATTTCGCCTTGAGAAGCCTTTTGATCAAGATGTAATATATACTCCATTTTATTATGTATTCAAGTTGTAAAACCATGTTAAGATGTATATCATTTCATTTGATCTATGCACAGTTCTTATGGACTAAGATTTAAATTTATTGCTTCCGCATATGTAAGCCTCATATGTATACTTTGATTGTGTGTGAATCTTTGTAAGTTGGCCTTTGGTAATCTCGGATTACTGTCCATCACGGCACCATTCTACTGGGGGTGGAATGGGGTCGTGACACTAGACGCGCCCGTGGGCCTCTGTGCTATAGTTTGGACTCAAATGTAACGGTTCTGAATCTAGTCTCGCAAAGTGCAATACAAGACCGATAAATCACCAAAGAGTCCAAATCCGGCAAATCGTTTTGGAAAACTGATTTTTGTAAAGAAGTACCAAACATGAACTGCTTTGCCAGATACAGAGTCGCCACCTAAATATTTTATTTTGAGGGAATTTAGGAAACCCTGACTCGGCCTAAGGCCACGTGTCCGTCATCACCAAAGTTGCCTCGGCTCGGGAACTTGGGTACGATTGGGGAAGGTCATCTATGAGCACCCCTGCTCGCCCGATCAAAGATCGGCCTGCACTAAGCATGATATTTTGTTTTTGAAAACACATGTGCTCTTATTCCGGTTAATTAGCTAGTCTTACTATGTGATGCGCATAACAAACAAGTATAGACTAGATCGCCTAATTTGGAACAAAACATTGCATATCTATTTGTTTGAAAAATGGTTTGAAGCCTGCTACTCGTAAGTAAGCTAAATCGAAGATTTCAATGAATTGTTCCAATTCAAGTAATCTAACCTCCACCCACAGGCATTCAGGCAGTTATATCAACTAAGTAGTTAACCTCATGGGAAGCATGCTATCATGGCAATCAATGACACACATGTAGTATGCTAAAGCGTAAACACTCACAGAGTACTCCAAGCCAAAATAGAAACTAGTTAGTAATCAATGCATGAGCCTAGTTCATGTTAAGATGACTAATGCAACACATGCAAAATGCAACTAGAAATAGGCTCGGCTATTCTAAAATGGCATGTGAGATACAGCAATTGATAATCATGTATTCAAATTAGAATCGAAATATGATGCAATTAATATGATGCACCGAGCCCGGTGCATGCAATATAGATGAATGGATGCACGCATGCAAAGCATAAGGATGCTAATTGAAAATATGCCCTAGAACTAACCATTGTAAGCGGTTAAGTAAAAGGGAGAAAGACGTGGGGTTGGAAGACATGCACACATGCACACACACTTATTACAAAATTGTCCCTCTCGACGGAGGGTCCGAATGAATAATATATGCCAACTAATTAACAAACTAACAAGCTAATTAATTATTACATAATTGAATGAATAACTAGCTACAACTAATTATTACAACACTTAATTAATTAACAAATTAGCTAATTAAATTACAAATTAAAGCTAACTAACAAGTAAGCATTAAAATGTGTAAATCAAGTTGCCTCAGCTCTGCCTTGAACAAGGAAGGATGCATGCTCTTGATTCCCGTCCCGAAAAGCTCTCCGGTTGCTCTTAAAAGGCTCTATCTGCAGGGTGTCCTGAAGGAATTCCTGCTGAACCTTACCAAATGCATACTGGGGAGTGCATCAGTGGCTTGTCGGCCATGGGAAGCCACTGCCGACCCCCCTGCCGACCAAGAATGGGCCTGCCGGCCAAGAATGAGGGACTGCCAGCCATCTGAAAGGCACTGCTGGCCACTGATGTGCTGCGACACCAAGCTACAGCAGAGCACAAAATAGCGAAAAGGGAGGGTCTCCCAAGGATATGTACACACTATGCCACCCCATATCACCTCGAAACATCAAGGGAGAGGCATAATTGGATCCACGACCATCAATCACGCATCCCGATGCATGATGGCCAAAGATCCAACTTGTGCAAATCGATGTGAAATGAATGCATGAATAAACACATACAGCTTAAAACTCTATCATGTGTGATCAAGAGCATCGGCGACTGAGAATTGAGACACGTTTCATCACTTGAAGTATGAAGCGTCCTTCGTTTCTCGTGCTCGGATTAACACCTAATCCAAACAACAATGCAACACAAGCATGGCATGCACAATGCGACTCAAGCATGCAATATGACTTAAGCATGCGAACATGTAATGTCAAATGAACAACCTAATAAGGCTAATGGCATGCACAATGCAAATGATGGTATACTCAATGCGATGAACAATAATCATGCGAACAACATGTAAACAAACATGCTAAATGGGCTTAAACCAAAAGGGGGTAGACCTCGGTCACAAATCAGTGGCCATAAGGTGTTGAATTGATGGTACAAAATACTAGACAAACATGCATGCCAATGGGCCTAAGAATTAAGGCATAAAGATGCAACTCTTAAGCACACTCAAGGAGTGAAAAGCATGCAAGTATGACAATACTACATGCTCTGAAATGATGTTAGGAATGAAGCCAAATCACACACATAACACAAGCATGGCATGCATGAAGCTCAAAAGCTAAGAACTAGCAAAGGGACTTAAGCCATGGCCATACAAAGCAAGCCCCAAAGGGCTAAGGGAACCTAAAACAGTCCCAAGGCAGGTCCAAATAAGACCAAAAACAAGCTCGAAGCTAGCCAACACAAGCTAGAACACAAGGCCAAAAACATAGAGCATGCGAGGCTATAAAAGAGGTAATGCACTACACCTATTGAAACCAAATATGGCATGACTTGGACAACATAAAATAGAGTTACATCATGGTATAACAAGACCAAAAATGCACTGATATGATGACCCAAAGGCCTGGGCTTAATGGTATGCACAATGATCCATTCATGAGGCACAAAGAGCCAAGGCTCCAAGGCATTAAAAGCATGTCAAATGCAAGTGTATCACCACATTTCATGGACTGAAATAACATTTAGAATGATGGCAAAGCATGCAAACATCACATGCATGGCATGGTAGGGGCCTCAAAACCCAAGGCTAGCCTAAGCATTTACACTATAGCTATACAAAACATGAGTGATATGGCCATGACAGCCCAAAATAGTCCTAGAACAGCCCAAAATAAGAATAAAATCATGCTGGAGCAAAGCCAAAATATGCTAGGATGATGAGTCAAAACATCATGCACACAAAGCTAGTAAGCAAGATTTGTTTTACAAGTATATGGAGCATGCAAAAGATGACCAAACCAGCTATGGACAGAGTCATGGCATGGCAAAACATCACCAAAAGCATGCTGAAATGGACTCAACATAAGCTAGAATAACATGCTAAAGCAAGAAGCATATAAAGCTAGTTTATGAGTTTTACAGTACAAGTGTATTATACATGCATGGAGTGACAAAATCAACCCAAAACAGATCTAAGGCATGATAAAACATCACCAAAAACCTACTGAAATGGACTCAACATAAGCTAGGCAAACATGGTACTTTGATGAGCTACAAATGGGATTACACTACACATACAAGATGCATGCAAAAGGTGACCAAACCAGCCATGGACAAAGCCAAGGAAGGTCCTAAAAGTCACAAAAAAGGGCCTGAACCAAGCCTCAAAAGTACAGAGAGGCATGCTCCTTTGGAAGGCCAAAAATGCAAGCAAACAAAAACCAAAAGAGAGGGGGTCACCCCCTCTGATTTGAGACTTCAAAACCACATGCCTACCACTGAAAATTCACTGGATTTTAGTGGCTAAAAGACCAAACCAAGATTACCTCGAAGGCCTTAGGGCATGGCTCAAAACAAGGCCAAACAAGGCAAACAAGAGGGTTGTACACCCCTAACACCAAAAAGACCTTAAACAAACTTCAAAAGCACTTAAATAAAAGACTTTTTTGAGTTGAAAGCAAGGCCCAAAACAATATGAAAGGATGGCCAAAATGAGATACAAAAAAGTGCTAAAAAATGGAAAATACTCACCCTTGAAGACCAACTTCGAAACCAGCAACCTCAGGGGCCAAAAACTCACTTTCAGAGCTCAAGTAACCTTCCCAAGAACCTCAGTCCAATGGTGGTGATGTATCTCTATGTGTTGTAGTGTAAAAATGCAAGAAAAATGGACTAAACCACAACAATATAGAGAAAGAGTAAGAAATATATAGAGAGAGAGCTATGTCTCTTCTAAAATGGCTGAACCTTTACTAAAGAGAGAGAGCCTCTCCTTATATAGAGGAAAAACAATGCAAAGCTTCTTCAAGAAGCTTGGCAAGAGCTTCATCCCTCCATACACGTGTATGGAGGGGAGATGAAAGGATTCCAGCTGGCTCAAAAGATCTGGAGTGAAACCTGCTGAGACAGGGGTGCTGCCGGCCATCAGTGGTGGCCGGCAGTGGCTCATTGATGGTCGGCAGGCTCAATTAATGGCCGGCAGCAACAAGGTGAAGGCCAGCTGGCCCAAAAGGGGGCCAGCAGTGCACCAAGAAACACATTCTGAAAGGACCAAGTCATGGTCCAAGAATGGGGCAGAAAGGATACAGGGTTTGGAAAGCTCAAACCTGTGACATTCCGCCGCGAAGGTCGAATACCCGACGAGCAATCGAACTCGGGGCTGGATGTACCTGCAAGCACAACCAAGTCTTGAGGACGGTCAAAAATGGGGTGTCTACACACTTTTATTACTTCGATTTTATTACCAAACCATTATTATAGATTTAATTTTAGATATAACAAATGGAAACTCTTTATATTTACAAAAACACATGAATAAAGATTCTCTCATCCGAATACAATATGAATACAATATGAGTTATAATTAAATAAATTGCCGTAGGCTTACATCTTTTAAATTAAGAGAAAGGGTTTAACCCTTTTACATCAATGGCATTCTGCCTATAAATAAAAGGCCCCATGGCCAACAGGTAAAAAAAAGATCCATGACCTTGAAACACTTCTCGACGTTCACCTGAAAAAAAGATTAGCAATGTGGGATGAACATAAAGTTCAGTAGAGATCTCAATTTGATCCTAAACAATAACAACAAACAAACAGCTAAGATCATGAATGCTTAGTCTCATACTATATAAATAATGTGACGGTTTATACAGGAATATATGTATATAAGGACTTTTCTCAAAATCATTCATTTCATTCAATAATGTAAGCAATTCACTTTTCTTTCTTCTTCTTACCTTTTTCCAAAAATTCATATGACAATAATAAATTCTTGAAAACGATTTCACCATGCACATTACGTTTTCTCCCACTTTTCCGGACTTACACCTGATTTGTCTTTTCAAAACATGTTCACAAGTATCTGATGTCCTACACATTATTCACAATCTTAATACAGTACTTACGTCCATTTCCAACACATTTTTATGTATATACATGTATACCTTTAGTACAAAAGGAAACAACAAGCAACCAATAACTATCTACTCAACAAATGAGGCAACTCAGCCTTCCAAAATCATAACCATCATAACCCATAATATACCCAGATACACTGAGACAATAATGATAAATAAGTTCTGCTCTACCTGCCTTAAGCACGGTAAGCCAAGGATACACCTTTCCACAATGAAATGCCAATTTACCAGACATCGGCTGGAAGGTAATGGTACCTCTGCCAAGTTCTCCAGGTGCTAGCTGGAAGGTACTGGTACCTCTTATTCTAAGCGCAGCCAATTCTCTAGGCGCTAGCTGGAAGGTAATGGTACCTCTCATTCTCAGCGCAATATACGTTACCAATCATCACAACATGACAAAGTACAACCAACAAGTGTAATGCATACACACAACTATTCAACACAATAATGTCATATTCCACCGATGACCAAGGACAAAACCTCTAAATGTATGTATTCAACACACGTATTGTAATAATTCAACTCTCATGAGATTTTAAATCCAACAACAACAATAGTAAAATAACTAAGGACAAAAACTCCAAGTATGTGTATTCAACACACGTATTATAATAATCTAACTCTCATAAGATTTTAAATCCAACAACAACAAAAGTAAAATAAAATATTAATAATCCAAGCTCAAGTTAATTTTTGAAATTCACATAGTGTTATCATTTCATTCTTCCATTTCAAAAATCAATTCTCTTATTTTCCAAGTTAACATACTCCACCCTCTATCCCAATCCATTCTTTTCATTTCACAAATTTAAATCCATGGATATCAAAGCCACAATCCAACTCAACTTAATATAATCAATCCAAAATAATTCGAATGCTATAGTTAATTCTCTTTTTTAGCTATTAACACATTTACACAAGCCATAATAACAATTTACAAACATTATTCAACATTACCCCTTTTTAATTCACCAAGTCAAAACATTAAATTAGGAATTTTTCTTCTTTCAAAATAAACATGCTAGATTACTCCCCAATTAACACAAACAACAATCAATTTAACAATCTTATTCCCAAATGACAAACCCTAGATCTCCTTTCATGATTTTCAAAGAAATCCATAATGGATATGATTTTTATGCAATAAAATCTACCACATATCTATTTATAGATGAGGCATTGAAAAGGAGCAAAAAAATCCTACCTCAAGATTCGAAGCTCAAGATTTGAAGCTAAAGATGAAGACCCAACTTGAAACTCCAATGAAATCGCAAAAGAATCGGTAGAAGTCTTGATTTATGCGTGCTCTTCAACCTTCTTGAAAGATTTGGGGTGAATCTTGGGTAAAAAGAAGAGAAATCAAGAGTTTGGAAGGTTACGGTTTCGGGTTTGGAGGATAGGAGGAGAAGAGATGGAGAAAAAACTAGAGTTTTAGGGCCAAAAAGTCACTTTATAATGTCTGTTAGTGACATAGTCACTTGAGCGAAGGAAGCTTGGCTCGAGCATACAAAAGAAGCTCTGAAAATCGCACACTTTGCTCGAGCAATGAAAAGCTCGCTCGAGCGAGCATGCTTCCAGCACAAAAATGCAAAATTCAAATAGGTATAACTCTCTCGTCCGGACTCCGTTCAGGGTCGTTCTTGTGTCCAAATTGAAGCCCCAGAAGTAAGTTTTCCAATGGTTCTAGCCTCACATCAAGATTCAAAGTATGGAGAGAGAAAATGATGAAAGAGTGAAAACTACTCAATAACAATTATTTGAATTTGAAGTTTCTGATTCAATCTTACCCAACCACTATGGTAACACCTTAACCAAGGCTCAAATATCAACTAAGAAGGTTCTCAACCAAGATAATCAAAGAGTCAAATATAGTTCCATTATAATAAGAAGCATAGAGTGCTACAACCTCCCCACCTTAGGAAATTTTGTCACCGAAATTAAGAATATACCAAAACACAAGGCAAAACCGACCACGGAGCACTCAACACCCGAGCACTTGGGAAAAGAAAACCACCCTCATAACCAAACCCTCGGTTAACTCTCACAAAAGAAGAGGAATTACCATGAAAACATGTCTCAAAAGACAACGCTCTAGCAAAATAAGCTCCAACAATACCAAACCCTCCTCAAAACAAAACACCTAAACACATGACTAGTGATCCAAGCTAAGTCACTACTCAAAAATTTTCCTCTCTCTCTCTCTCTCTCTCTATCTCTCTCTCTATAATTCTTTCTCTCTCTACAAATTCTCTATACTTTTGCCTACTTACATTACACTCTTGCCTACACTTCCTTAACCAAAGTTGATCACCTTTGAGCTGAGGTTCCTTGAGGCCTTCTTGGAGCTCTTGAAGTTGGTTTTGGCTTGGATTGTTGCCTACAATCACTCCTCTCTTCAAGAGGTATAATACTTGTCTTGATAACTTGTTTTACATACTTGTTTTTCTCTCTTTTCCTACTGTTTTTGAGCTGTTTTTGGGCTATAAAAAACTCTGCTTTTGGGGGCTGAAACTGGTGTTTTTGGCCATTTAAGGTTAGGGGGTGGTTCACCCCTCTTCATTCCTTGTTTATAAGGCCATTTCACCTTTGTTTCCCATTTTCAAACCATCTTTTTTTTGGCCTTTAAACACTAATTTTCAGAGTATTTTCAGTGGTGAAAATCAGGTTTTGAAGTCCAAATTTGGAAGGGGTAGCCTCCCCTCTTTGTGTCTTGTTTGTTAGCCTAATTGATGCCATGCTTTAGCTTATTTTTCTAGCTTGTTGTAGCTTTATTCCACTACAGGAAATGCCACTTTTGGCGACCAAAATATTGGTCGCCAAAAGCCCCATTTTTGGTCGCCGAAACAATTAGTGACTAAAATATTTTGTCACCAAACTAGTCGCCTATACCCTGTCGGCGATAGTATTGGCGACTAAACTATTTTTGGTCGCTGAAAGTGAACGTTTTGGCTACTAAACTCTGGTTAGTCGGCAAAGGTTATCTTTTGGCGACTAAAATATTTGTCGCCAAAAGTGAACATTCGGCTACCAAACTCTGAGAGCGACTAAAACTTTTTGTCGGGAATAAGTTTTAGTCACAACATTACTACATTTAGGGACTAAAGAATTTAGTCGCCAAAAATATTATTTTTCATTTTATTAAACTTTTGGCTACTAACCATTTGGTAGCCGGAAGTCTTCATTTATTTTTATCTACTAAATTTTTAGTCACCAAAAATCTTTGGATTCTTTATGGCTACCAAATATTTAGTCACTAAAAATATTGATTTCCTTTTTAGCTACCAATTGGTTAGTCACTAATAAATTCACTTTTTTTTTTTTTTTTTTCACTACTAAACATTTAATTTCCAAAAACTTTATTTAGTGTTTTTTTTATTATAATTAATTTATTCACAACCTGTATTTATTTCGTGCAACCTGCACCCTGTATTTAAACAAAATAATACATATATCTATTTCTATTTCGTTTCAACAATACAAAATTTTGATCTTTTAACATCAAATTCTATACAAATCAAATACAATCCAACCCAAAATAATAATTCCATACAAACACAAAATCATACAAAAAAGATGCCCTCTGTACAAAAAATTCTACATCAAATGTCATTTACAGAATATTTTGAAGGTGTAAAAAATGCGGATTATAAGCAGCAGGGCCTAGGCATCATATAGTTCTCAGCAGCAAGGTCTTGAGACATTTTCCACTGCATCTCCGCAGCTGAAATGCATCCAAAGTGTGAAACAGAATGATGTTAGCATCATGAAGGCTAACAAAGCTAATTAACTGAGACAGATATATATATTCCCCAAATCCCAACAAACTAACTCTGAGAGATGTCTCAAGGGATATACAACAAAACAACAAATATACCATTCAAAGGCAACTGGGGTTTCTTCTTTTTCTTCTTCTTTCCTGACAAAGTAAAAAATTAATTTTTGTAAGAAAAACGATGACATACTCCAATGCATAAGGACCAACTTGTTTCTCTCCATAATGACATACTCCAATGAGTCTACCCCTCGCACAACAATAGGTAAAACCAACAAAGCTAAAAGTGGACAAAAAATCTAAGCAGCACAAAACTCATTAATGAAGTGGTCCCAAGCAACATCAGGCATAGAAAAACACAAGCAGCCTCAAATTAGAGACATTACCTGTCTCACCGGAAACTAGCTTCTTCATCAGTCAGCAGAGCACTACCCTGTGATGCAGGTTTCTTCATACTCAACAAAGTTATATTAGATCCAATAATTTAACCATACCTGCAAAGGACAGCATGTGGTATGGTTAGGCGACACTTTCACCATCAAGTGGGTCACAGGGACTTTTTATATCATGTGCCCATATTCTTAACTTCACTGTACAAGGTAACTTTACTGCAGCCATTAAGTTTTTTTTCGGGATACATTACTGCAGCTGTCAATATTTCATAGATGCCCACCATTAGAAAACGTTTTCCCATTTTTGATAGGCACCACCATTTTGAAAGATACGATTAAAAAATTTGTAATTTTCTTACCACATTCCCATGCTTCACTCTCAATCAGGATATGCACAAAATTTAAGTTCACGATTTCAAACTAATAGAACTGCCACTAACATAAAGAATTTTAAAAGGTAATATTACAACAAAAGTAATAAAACCATACCTATAGACTCAAATTGCAATTGTTGGAGCACCACACTTGGTTCATCAACATGGTATGATCTTTCAACATGCAATATTGGACCTGAAGGTGAAGCTGATAATATAGCAGATGGAGAATGTTAACAATAGGAAAAAATGACTTCCAAATTTTGTATCAAGTAGTTAAAAATGACTTCCAAATGACTTCCAAATTTTGTATCAAGTAGTTAAAAATAGGCACTTTTTGACACCAATATTGAGTTGAAATGCCACTGAAGAAAGTAAAGGATCATTACCACTTAAGCAGCAAGGTACAACTATACAATAGGTGGACCCAACAGCAAAAGAACCCATTATCACAAGCAACTCTGGAAGTTGTCAATGGCATGTAAAAATCAATCAAAAAATAAGTCAGACAATCACCATTTATCTTGTCTTTGAAATACTAAAACTATCTATTAATAAATGCATACAAACAAACAAACATTCCCCTACATATACACATGTATATTTGAGATAACTTTAAAAACAAACAAACATTCTCTCTTGTTATATACATATATCCCTTGAAATGTGTTGAAGATTTGGGGGCTTGTTAAATCCCTCCAAGTGATAGAAAAGACATAAACTTCCTTCCAGAACATTAATCTACTCAAGAAATCCAGAACATTAACTTCCTTCCAGGTCCAAGTGACTATCGAAGTCCAATCTAATTAATTTTTTATATGGATAATCTACTCAAGAAATCCTACAAGTTGAATGGTTTGGATTACCAACATGGGCTCACTCACATCCACGGCAACTGGACATTCAATATTGTAGTTCAACTAGCCTAACAATACACATGGTCAGAAACATACAAACCCAACAATCACTTGCACACTGAAACACACCCCCTATGAAAGAGTAAGATACACCATGAAGCTTCCCAATGACACATAAATACCCATCAAATTCCCCCTTTGTATCCACAGAAAAAAGGAAATCAAGTTGCATTGGAATCAAAAACCTATCATCACTGTTGTTGAGTAAAAGAGAATGTAATCAAAACAGAATTACTACAATAACAATCAACAATAACAATCATTAGCCAATAAAGGAGCTCTTGCATAGAAAGTCATGTTTGTTAGAAATTTTAATTTTTAGGAGTTTCTACTTTGGTTAGGCTATAAATAAATAAATAAATAAATAAGTTAATTAAGTTGGAGTTCAATTAGATTTTAATCAAGAATGTGTAATTGGTTGTTAATGATCATCAAAAAATTGAGATTTTCGAGGCCATGATTTCAGCAATCCGAACATGTTCTCGTGGAAGATGAATTGGTGAATTACAAATTTGAGACCTAAAAGGGACAAAACAAAAACTTTTCACATCTCTCAATTTCCCACATACCAAAAACTAAAATTAGTAAGTAAATTTTGACGAACATTGGAGAGAGTAAACAAACCTGAGCTAGAGAAAGTGCGTCCTTGGTACCTCGGATCACTTCTTGTATCTGCATATACACATCAGTTATGATAATTTCAGAGTAAAACCAAATGTTAATGACTGAGGAACAACCAACAAGGATCAGAACAAATTAATAATTAAGAGGAAGCCACAAGGGCATATGCGCTTCTGTGTTTTGTTGAACTTACCTATGATTAATAAACCTTGCAACATTTCCATAATGTGTTGCATCTAAACAAAGAGCCTCTTTATCCTTTAAGACTCCTTCTGAACCCCAATCATCTCTAATTTTTTCTCAAATCCCCTCCAAAATCCTATATCTATATACATCAAAAAAAGAAAAACATATATAGTTAATAGATATATGTATGATGATATATCCCACGGTATCTTTTGAAAGATTAGGACAACTTTACAGATGGACACTGTAAATTATCTCTAATTCCAAAATCCTATATCTATAAAATAATCCTATATCTGTATCTAATTCCATGTTTGGCACTTCCCTAACTTTGCCTATTAATAACTTGTCTCAGCTTACCAAAGAGTTGGGACACTGTAAATATGGTGGTGGCCCACACACAGCTTAGAGTTTGGATAATACGAATGAAAAAATTATAATTATTAATATTTATATAATTTATCATTAATTTACCATTAGTTTTTGAATGTTACATTCATATTTTTTCATTTGAGATCTGACTTAATCAGTGACCAACTCAAGCTTAAATACAATTTAAATATCTTCAAGTTTTTCAAATCAAATTTCAACAATCCATTACTAAGTCGACTTCAACAGTAAACAAGTAAAGCTTAAATACATTTTCAGCATCCTCAAAATTTTCAAATCAAATTTGAACAATGTATTCTCAACTCAAACACTATATACTATTTCTCTGAAATGGATCTGGCTCGAGCGGTTACGAAAGCGAGAAAGATTAAGAATGATTTTGTTTGAATTACCTTAGGAGAAGGAGAAAGAGGAGGATTAGAGTTGCTGAAGAGGTAGTGAAAGAAGGCTTCGAGATGGAGACCTTTGCGATGGAAGATATTGAGGTGTTTGAGTTCATTGAGAGACTCCATGATCGACTCTGCGTCTTCTTTTGTGGCTTTATCTTCTCCCTCAACCTCGATCAAGAACCTGTGAAGGTGATCGACGGTCATGATTCCATTTTCGGAGTAACGGTCGAAGAGGTCTCTGATCTCGGCTGGCGCTTCGGCTACTGTCGGCTGGCCCTCGTCTGCCGCTCTCCGTCGTCTGCCGCCGCCCGCCGTTGATCGAGAGAGAGAGAGAGAGAGGGGGGGGGAAGAAGAGATTAGGGATTTTTTGGGTTTGAGATTAGGGATTTTTTTTTTTGGGAGGGGGTGTGGAAGCGGGAATGGGAAAAAAATAAAGGGGGGAGCGGGAATGGAAATCAATTTAGGGGCGGGGATAAAAAAAAAAATAATTATATAAATTTATTTTTTGTTAAAATATATATATTTTTTGTAGTTAATGAATTTTTTAAATTTTTTTTTTTAGTTATTAAGATTGAAAATTTATTTGTTTCATTTTTATTTTAATGAAAGAAAATATTATTATTTTTTATTTCGTAGAAGTAGGGGTAATATATATTTTAATGAAAAATATTTTTCACTAAAATAAAAGTTAATTTTCTGTAGTCAATGAAAAATATTTTTCTGCAGCCTTTTTTTTTATTACTAAATATCATGAACTAATTTTTTGTAGTAGAGGAAAAGGAGCGGCAACAGTAGTGAAGGTGGTGGATAAGAGATGATAGTGGTGGTGGTGGTGGTGGTGGTGATGGTGGTGATGGTGATGGCGAAAGAGATTAGTGGTGAAGTTGTGGTAGTGGTAGTGTAAATGGAGTGGCAGGGGTGAAAGAGAGGTAATGGTAGTATTAGTAGCAGTAGTAGTAGTGGTGGTAGTAGAGTGGTGGCGATAGTAGTAGTAATGGTAGTTGTAGAGGTGAAGTAGCGACAGTAGAAGTAATAGTGGTGGTGGAATGGTGTTTGCAGTAGTGGTGAAGGTGATAGAAGAGATGGGTGGTGAGAGAGAGTGATAAACAGAGAGACAAAGAGATGAGGGAGAGAGTGATAGACAGAGAGACACAAAGATAGAGAGAAGAGAGATAAGCGAGAGAGATAAAGAAAAGAGAGATGAGCGAAAAAGACAGAGAGAGAAAAGAGATGAGAAAAGAGATGAAAGAAGAGATAGATGAGTGAGAGACACAGAGAGACACAGAGATGAGGGAGAGAGTGAGCAATGTGAACACAATGGGAGAGAGAGATAAACAGACAGATAGACACATAGAAAGAAAGAGAAAGAGAGAGAAGAGTGAGAGACAGACAAACAGACACAGAGAGAGAAAGAAAGAGAGAAGAGTGATAAGTGAGAGAGAGATAAAGAGAGAAAGAGATATAGAGAGAGAGACAGACAGAGAGACAAAGAGAGAAAGAGATAGAGAGAGACATATAGAAAAATAGAGAGAAATAAGCGATGAGAGAGATATATAGAAAGAGAACGAAAAGAGATGAACAAGAGAGAGAGAACAGAAAAATAGAGACATAGAGAGAAGACAAATGAGAGAGATAAAGAGAAGAAAGATGAACGAAAGACACACAGACAGATAGACAAACAGACAGAGAAAGAAGAGTGATGAGTGAAAGAGAGAAAAATAAGAGTGGTGTGGTAGTTGAATGGCATTTGCAGTAGTGGTAAATGTGGTAGAGAAGATGGGTGGTGAGAGAGAGAGATGAGTGAGAGACGAATAGAGAAAAGAGATAGAGAGACAGAGAAAGAGACAGAGTGATGAGCGAGAAAGAGACAAAGTGGACGCTAAAAGTGCATTTTTTTGTAGTGGATCGATAAATCGAAAGGGAGCTCAATAAATAAAGAAGACAGATAATTCAAAACTCTTTTCAAAACTTAATTCAAATCAATTTTTTAAATATTTTGAGTGAGAGAGAGATAGAGAAGAGTGATGAGTGAGAGAGAGAGACAGGGAGAGAGAGATAGACAGAGAGAGAGATAGAGAGAGAAAGAGAGAGAGAGAGAGAGATGAAGAGATAGAAAAAGAGAGAGAAACAAAAGATGAGCGAGAGATAGACAAAAAGAGAGAGAAATAGAGCGAAAAGAGATGAGCGAGAGAGAGACACAGAAAAAGAGAGACAGAAAGAGAAAAGAAATGAGCGAGAGAGATAGAGAGAGATAGAAAGATAAGAGAGAGAGAAAAAAAAGAAATGAGAGAGATAGAGATAAGAGAGATGAGCGAGAGAGACAGAGAGAGATTAGCGAGAGAGACAGAGAGAGAAAACAGATGAGAGAGATAGAGAGAAGAGAGATAGACGAGAGACACAGAGAGAAAATGAGAGAGACAAATAGGCAGACATAGAAAGAAGAGTGATAAGTGAAAGAGATAAAGAGAAGAGAGAGAGATAGAGACAGAGAGATAGGAAGATTAAAAAATGAATGAAAAGAGAAATGTTATATCAAAAGAGTAAGACGACATTGTTTTTTTTTAATTTCTTTTGCGACAGAAAAATACTGTTGAATTTATTCAAACCATTTTGTGACTGTATATATATGAAGCTATCTCAAAACCACAATCACTATGCTAGGTTAGAGTTTTCCAAAAACTCTTTTGAGAAAATTATACTTCTTGTTTTTCGTGTTATATTGTTTTTACTGAATTTTTTTAATATTTTAAGTATTTTTTTAAATTTTTAGACACACCTAACATAAATGCACCTAAAAATTTAAAAATTTGTAAAAAAAATCTTTTAAAAATTCACTAAATACCAAAAATACAAAAAAAAAAAAAACAATAATTCAATACCGTCGCAAATGCTCTCATTTTTTGAGACGGCAAATAGTGCCGTCGCAAATGCTCTGCTTTATTGAGACGGCAAATGGTTCCGTCGCAAATACTCTGCTTTTTTGAGACGGCAAATGTGCCGTCGTAAATAGTTCCGTCTCATATACCCACTTTTCTTGTAGTGAGGAATGAGAAGGAGTTGTGTGTGAGAGTGAGATGAGAAACGGAGAAGGGTTAGGGCAAAATTTTGGGGGGAATCCCCAATTTGAGAGGGAATTTCAAATTAAGATAAAATTTTGTGAAAATATTTGCTGCTAATTTTTTTCGAGATGTGAAAAATAGATCAGGCTTGTTAAATTAATATTTTTTAATTTTATTTATTGTTTATACTTTTTACTTTATTGGAGTTTTATGACTCAGTTTGTGAAAAAAAAATTACAAAATTTAGAAATATTTAGAAAGTATAAATTTAAAAATAAGTCTTACAAATCAGATTTATTTACTCATAAGTCATGAGTGAATTTTTTTTACACACTTAGCTCTCGTTTTGATAATGAAATTTTTTAAAAACTTTTTAAATATATGTTTTGTGTCTGTAAAATGATTATTTCATTAGTACTGGTAATAATATTAAAAAATTTATTAAAATGATAAATAATTGGGATATTTTGTCTTTTATTTGTGAATTTTGATTTATTCTTAATTTATTAGTGTTATTGAAATATGATGATGTAAAAAGTATAAATAGTTTAATTGTACTTTTTAAAAATAATAAATTTATTTTTAAAAATTAAATTCATCAGACTGACCTGTAATTATGCCTTTAAATTTTTGCAATGTAAAACTATCGACAAACAGCCAATAACAAGTTGCCCATTTTAGCATACCTTTCGCGTGAGGGCCCAATTATTAAAACATGTGTTCAACCATCAAATGAAAGCCGACTACTTCTTCCATCTAAAAATAATAATCTATTTTCAGAATATAATTTCTTTTCATAATACAATTATTACATTTTAAAAATATTAATTTTTCAAAATTACCTTTTGATAGTATATTTTTTTAGACATATCAATTGTCATAATTGTACTTTTTGTATTATTAATGGATTTAAAAAAAGGACAAAATAAGAAATTCATATTATTTTAATAATTAATTTTTTAAAAAATTAATATTTTGAGATAAGAAAAAAAAAAAAGATATTAATATTTTTGGATGGTGGGTGTACAACCTCTTAATAAAAATAAAAATAAAAATAATTAATTTTCTTATTTTCATTCGGCTACCAAACAATTTAGTAGCCGAAAGTAGGTATACAGCGACTAAAAGAAATTTTGTCGCCGAAACGTGACATTTGGCGACCAAAAGTTTGGTCGGGAAAGATTAAAAATTAACTTTTTAATTTTCATTCAGCTACCAAACAATTTAGTAGTCGAAAGTAGGTATACAACGACTAAAAGAAATTTTGTCGCTGAAACTTGACATTTGGCGACCAAAAGTTTCGTCGGGAAAGATTAAAAATTAATTTTTTTATTTTCATTCGGCTACCAAACAATTTAGTAGCCGAAAGTAGGTATACAGCGACTAAAAGAAATTTTGTCGCCAAAACTTGACATTTGGCGACCAAAAGTTTGGTCGGGAAAGATTAAAAATTAATTTTTTTATTTTCATTCGGCTACCAAACAATTTAGTAGCTAAAGGTACCTCTACGGCTACTAAATTTTTATTTAGTTGCCAATTGTCATATGTTTAGCTACTAAAAATTGTTTTAGTCGCCAATTGTAATATCTTTAGCTACTAAATTTTTTTTAGTAGCCAATAATCAACATTCCCCTACTAAAAAAAATTAGTAGCTAAAAAGTTGACTTTTGCCGACTAATATTATTTTTGGTAGCCAATTCCGTGACTTTTGGCGACTAAATTAGTTTTGGTAGCTAAAAGTGGTCGGCAAAAATGCTTTTTCTTGTAGTGTTCCAACATGCTTTGGACTGTTTTAACTCTGTTTTGGGTTGGTTGTTGCATTTGAGTCTTGTATTGCATAGTTGTAGTGTAATAGTCCTCATAAGCTTGGTGTTTTAGGCCTTTAGACACCACTTGTTTGAGTTGATTGCATGTTTTCAGTGCTTTTCACACTTAATTTCAGCACTAATCATCTCTGCAACCTCCCTCCTTTCTTGGCTTTTAATTTTGCTTTGAAAGTGGTTTCAAGTCACTTGCTTGCCTAAGTATGAAATTGAGGTTTCATACTTAATGGTTTAATCCCTTAGGGGTTCATTACCAACAGTACGATGCTTCTTTCATACCCAAAGCAACTTATGTTTTGAGCCTTCTTTCCATTAGAGGACTTTAGTTCACCCAATGGGCTTAATTGGATTAAAGAATGGTTGGTAAAGTAAAATGAGTAACTAAAACTTGGGACTAAAAGTGAGCAAGATAATAACTTGTTGTGTTCAATCGGACGTTAATTGAACACATGGAAAATTAGGACATTTCATACTCAAAGTGATGAAATGTATCAAGTTTCCTAGGTCTCCATTGCCCTTGATCATGCATGATAGGGTGATGGTTTTTGTGTGTCTTGTTTTGCATTATTGAACTTGCACCTCTTGAATCACAAGCTATCATGCAATGAAATTGCTTGAGTTGGTGGTCTGTGGCTTAAGTTTACAACTCCTTGGATTTACTCATGAAAAGGAGGGGCGAGTTGTGCACACAATTTGTGAGAATACTCTCTTTTTGCTCTGTTTGTCCTCTATTACAGCAAGATGGACTAGTGCATTAGTGGCCGACAGGGCACTATCCATAGCCGATAGGTGGCCGGTAGTCTTTACCAGTGGCCGGCTGGCCACTGATGCAAACCTCAACAGAATGTTGGTAAGGTGGAACTTGCTCTGGAAATGTTCAACTCTGTAAACAGAGGCTTTCGGGAGCAAAACGGAGGTTTTTTTGGGTGATATCTGAGCATGCACATGCACATCTTCCATTTCCCGAGGCAAAGTAATGGTAGAGTAGTTAAATACTTTAATTACCTAGCTTACTTGTATTTGTGTAATTTAATTATCTTACTAGTTAGTTAAATTCAAAGTGTTGTAATAATTAGTTCATTAGTTGAGCTAGTTATTCATTTTGGTTTCTAATAATTAGCTTAATTAGCTTAGCTTTAATTAGTTGCTAATTAGCTTAGCTTTATTCATTCGGACTCTCTTTCGTGAGAGCAAAATGTAATAATGTGTATGTTTCCCAACCCCACGTCTTTCTCTCTTTTGTTTATCTGCTTTTGATGGTTAAATTAGGAGCATCACGTTTCAATTAGCATATCTTATGCTTGCATACATTCATCTTATCTTGCATGCATCGAGGCTTGGCGCATCATTCTAACTGCATTGTCATTTCAATACTTCTTTGAATACGTGTTTGAATGCATGCTATTTAAATTGCCTCATATGCCATATTAGTAGCTGAGCCTATTAGTCGCATTATTGCATGTGTTGCATTAGTCATTTCGTATAGTTAAGAATCATGCATATTTTTCTAACTCATATCTTCTTCGCTCGGAGTACTACGTGAGTTTTTAATGTTTTAGCATACTTGCATAAGTGTGAGTGATTGCTATGGCTAGCATGCTTACCATGAGGCTAAATGCTTACTTGATGAACTATTTGAATGCCTGTAAATGAAGGCTTGTTGCTTGAATTGGAATAATTCAATAAATGTATGTTTCTTTAAAGCCCACTTTGTTGAGTGGCAAATTCGCGAACTTTAAGCCCACTTGAGGTGACAAAATCGAACCATTTTGACAAAACAAGCATGAAATTGAGTTGTTCTAATTTGAGCAAACTAGTCTATACTTGTATGCACGCACCACGTAGTAATGCTAGGTTAATAAACTGGAACAAGAGCATATATTGTTGATAAAAAATCATATCATGATTAGTAAATGCCGATCTTTGATTGGGCGAGCAGGGGGTGGTCAATTCATGACCTTCCCCTCTCGTACCTAAGTTCCCTAGTCGAGGCAACTTTGGTGATGACGGACACGTGGCCTTTAGCACGAGTCATGGGTTTCCTAAATTTTTCAAAAATAAAATATTTAGGTAGCGACTCTGTATCTGGCAAAGCAGTCCAATTTTGACATTTTTGATTCAAAATCAATTTTTTAAAAGATTTTCTGGATTTGGACTCTTTGGTGATTATCAGTTTCACATTGCACTTGTGAGATTAGATTTAGAACTGCGGGAGTCCGAACTGTGGGGCTTTCTTTTCAAACCTCCGAGAGGGGGCGCGAAAAAGTCGAGCTACAGTTTCTAGTGACTCCACGGGGATTTAGAGAACTTGACTTGAACTCATGATATGACTTTTTATCTATACTTATATGTTTCTTTGCATTTGCATTGGTGCGCCTAAGTCATTGTGTTTGCCATCCGCTATTCTTGGGCGGTTTCAGGAGGCTTGCTTGGAAAAGCTTGCCAAAAGGCTAATCGGTTGTGGGCTCTGCCACAATGGGAACACAACCCTTGGATCTAGACTATTGTTGTACCGTTTGATCCTCCTTTCACTTCTCGGTGTTAGGTATGAGAGGTATATTAGGTGGTCTTGCTGAGGTACCCTTTTTGACCATTCGGCCTAGTTGCATATTGAAATCCATAGAGACTGCTCCAAACTAGGACATGTTTCTCACCCGAATTCAGGATTGTGTAAAACACTTTGTTTGAATAGTGAACCCTAGTTCCTGACGAAACTAAGATAGGGTAACTCTACCCCCTCATAGGGGTGTTTTGGTTCTCATTTAACTCGTATGTGCTTTTAGAGTGAAACTCTACAAGAATGTGCGTATCAGTTGCAAGTTTGGGTATCAGATTTGGGGGCAGAAGTCAGTGTTGAGTGCAATTCTACAGCTTTTGATTACAACTGTGTGTTGTTTACATCTGAGCTGAGGTGTTGTATGGCTTCTGATTTTCGCTTTCCTTTTTGCTTTATTTCTTTTTGCAAGGTAGTTTATCACAATTGCTTCGGACAATTCAGTTACCCCCCAAGCACTCTGGACTCGTGTAAGGAGACTTTACAAATCCAGGGATCTTGTTAGGGGATAGCCTGTGTTTGCTTCGCTCCCACTGGTTACGAGACGGAGGAGAGTTAGGCATAATTCACTAGTTCAACAATCACTTGCATTCTGTCAGGCTTCATTTTCTTTATCTAGGCCAGCAAGAGATCATTCGCCTATTCAAATGACTCAGTACCCTGCAGCCAGTATGGAGGACTTGATCCATCATCTCCAACAAACAATAGAAACCATGCAGCAAGATGCTACCCGCCAAGTTGAAGTTACAGCCCACCAAGCAGAAGTAATAAACAGACTGCAGCAATAGCAACCACAGCAAACAGTGGCTTCTGCTTCCCATGCACCTCCAGTGGGTATCCCAGCACCCGGAATCACTGCTAATGCTCAGGTTGGAAATCAGGGCAACCCTGTAGACCCCATCCCACCGTAAGCCTCCAAGGCACCAGTGTACCAAACGGAACCTCCATTTGAATTCGAGGTTGACCCTACTGTACTGAAGGTCAACAAACTAGAGAAGCTTCTCAAGTGGGCACAGGGTGTGAACTCAATCCCTGTCATTAAAGATGGATACACCGACTCCACAGTAACTCTGCCGGACTAGTTCAAAATGCCACATATCGACTAGTTCGATGGCTCTAGGGATCCCATGGTTCATCTGCGGTTGTTCTTTGATATCGTGCGGCTGATAGGCCTCACCAAACTTTAAAAGCTGTCGCTTTTTGGTCGGACCTTGTCAGGGATAGCTGCTATCTAGTATGCAAAACTGGAGGACTCTATGAAATGGAGTTGGGAGGAAATGGCTGAGGTTTTCATCGCACAGTACTCCTACAACACCCAGATCGAGGTCACAACCCGTGATATTGAAGCAACCCGTTAGGAGCCAAAGGAGGGCTTCTCAGACTTTATAACGAGGCGTAGGGCGAAGGCTTCGATGATGACTACCAGGCCATTTGCGAAGGATCAAATCAGGATGGTGGTCTGCAATATGCAAGGGAAATTATTGCAGAAGATGATTGTCTTGTCGTTGTCCACATTCGCTGAGCTCCATGAGATAGGGGTTCAGATTGAAGATGCAATGAAACAGGGGTTGATAACCGATGAGAAGGAGCAGCTCAAGAGGCCTTTTACACGCAGTTCCAATGCAACCACGAGTGGAAGCACAATTGCACGACCATCTGATGTGAATGTAGTCACCACTACAGTCAAGATCACCAACCCTTTCGCCAGTACAAATCCACAAACCTCAAATAACCAAGCTCAAAGCCAAAGGGTCTTTACTCCGCTCTATACACCTTTATCCCAATCCCTGAGGGTGCTGATAAAAAAGGGGCATCTTAAGCAATTAGAACAACGCCTATTACCCGATCCTCTCCCACTGAAACACAACCCAGCCTAATACTGTGCCTTTCACCAGTAGCACGGTCACGATATCGACCAATGCTACAGGCTGCGTTATGAGATTCAAGATCTCATTGATAATAAGGTGATAGCACCACCCAAAAAGCCAAATGTGACCACCAACCCTCTTCCAGCCCACAACCAAGTTCCCCTACCACGGAACTTAGATTTAATACATACATTGGCCATCCCATACGACCCCAGCATATATATTACCCTTTTCCACCTACCCAAATTGGCCGTGTTCATTCTTGAAAGCACAGACTTGTGCATGATGGACATGTCCACACCTCAGCCTGAACCCGTGGTGGTGACAGTGGCAGAAGAAGAGAGGTTGACCTTGGAGAAGAGTATCAGTCTGCTGCCTGAGTGCTCTGAGAACTTGACTGAAGGGGAATACGATTCGTGCTACTATATTGTACCAGTTGATCAAGCGAAGCCTGAAGTGGTATTGCCAACAATAGCAGAGGCCAGTGCGGTTAGAGAGGATGGTCCAAGTCAAGGTTTGGATGATCTAGCAGAGTCAGAGGAAGACTTAGACAATCTGCAGTTCTACGATGAATAGGATCAGGGAGACGTGCATATTGAATGGTTTGATCTGAATGGGTCGACAAACAACTTCGGATGGCTTAGTGACGAGCCTGACAAAAAGGAGGAAACTTAACCAAAACCTAAAGAATAGGAAGCAAGGATAGCTGCAGTAGCCAGAATGGCCGAGGAAAAGGGGAAACTACCGGAGAGCACCGGTATCAAGAATTTAGCTCAAGAACTGGGCGGTGTAAGTACCGTGGATACAGAGCAAGAAGCCGTGTTGAAGTGTTTTGAAAGAAAGGGATCAAGACAAACAGGAAGTGGAAAAGCCCAACACCCTGTAGGGACACTCCTGATGAGGGAATGATCAGACTGGAGCCGAACAACTGTTTATCGGCTGCCGGAGGTGTATGGTGGGAAGACGATGATCTTCTTTTGGCTCACACCGATGAAGATTGGGGTGAAGACCTGCCAGACAATACTTGGTACTCTGAAGAGGTTAACCATATAACGAGGAGTGGGTGGTATTTCAAGCCCCCGCACTTAGACCAAGCTGAAGCCTCCAAGAAAGATAAAGAGGTAGAGAAGCAGAGGGAAAAGTAGTTGGAAGAAGAAGTAGTGCTGAAACAGCTGAAGAAGATCCAGGTCGATATTTCAATCTGAGGTCTGCTTATAGCTTCTCGAGTGCATCGATAGACTGTACTATCAGCAATGGATAAAGCCAAATTGTCCATTGACACCACTCCTGAGCAGCTCGTGGAGTTAGTTTTCCTGGGAGGCGCTGTGCCAACTTTAACCTTCTCGGATAAAGAATTGCTGCCAGAAGGCTCAGAACACAACAAAATTTTGTACATATCAGTTGAGTGCAGAGAAAAGTGGGTGCTAGTGGTATTGGTCGATACAGGGTCAACTATTAACGTCTTCCTATCTTGCACGGCTTACACTATCGGTTTGAAACCAGCGGATTTCATGCCAATAGCCTACGTGATTCGGGCGTTTGACAACACCAGCAGGGAGGTGATGGGCACAGTACAGATCAGAGTTAAGGCCGGCCTAGCTCAACAGGCTATTGAGTTCCATGTCCTGGATATGTCGACCACTTTCAATCTATTGCTAGGAAAACCCTGGCTGCACCAAGTAAAAGCTGTCTCCTCTACCCTCCACTAAATACTCCTATGGGAAGGGAGTGGCTATTGTGTTCGGAAATTCATCTATACGTCCTCTGCCAGAGGTAACTACACCTATGCTGGAAATTGTTCACGGTGAGGAGGATGTTTCCTTTCCGAGTTCACCCTAGTTGAGGCCCGAATAGTGAAAACCATCTTGGCAGCTGATGAGGGCTTGTAAGTCAGTGCCCAATCAATCTATTTCATGAACAAGCTCCAACATGTACCAGGAATGGGGTTGGGGAGAAGTGGCCAGAAGGGTGTCACAGCATTAGCCGATGTACCACATAACCCGCATGCCTTTGGTCTTGGCTATACGCCCACTAAAAAGGATTGGGTTAGAAAAGGGAAAGAGATGGCGGGCAAAGCCAGAGCTAAGCAGACCGGGAAGCACTATGAACTTGTGCATAGACCAATCTAGGGAACCTTGAATGGTCATTTTGTTCGGGAGGGATAAGACTTCCAATTTTGCGGTTTCCCCGAACCTTGTTTGAACTCTGAAAAGCAGCGTGTTCTCGGCTTTGAAATTTTCTTCGACTTGTAGCTACAAGACAGTGATACAGAGGAAATGGCCAGACTGACTGCTAAAGCTGGGCAGAGCATAGAAAGTGACCCGGACAACGAATTTGAAGTAGGGGCAACATTGGCATGTCTCCTTTTGGATTCTTCGATAGACTTAGAGAGCTTGGGGGATAACCTGACCATCTCCATGATCGGGGACTAACAGGGCGTGAACCCTTTTAGCAGCATTTTGGATGCATCTGACGCACCATCTCTCGTTTGGCAGCTAGAGAGGGGCTACTTGTCTAGTAGTTCTGATTCAAGTAGTGAGCCAGAATTTGATTCCACAGAGTCTGTGGAGTCGAAATCAGATTCCGGTAATTCTGAGTCTGAGTCTGGTATTCCTGGGGGTGATAACCGGGATGCCAAGGTCTTGTCTAGGCCATCCTTTTCTTTTGCTTTTGAGTCGGTTATAACCGAAGAGCTGGATGAGCTTGACCTTGTGAATGAGAATGTCACTGCAAATTCTGAGTATTTCTCCGTACCACTTGTTTATTGCATTGATCAGTACTTTTGAAATTTTAATGAAAACGATGACGAAGGAATTCCTCTGGTTTTGAAAATTTTGATTAATTAAGAGGAGGAGAGGTTTGCAAAATCCCTTGCTGATGAAATCATTGCTTTTAATGTGGGTACTGAGAAGGATCCGCGTTTGGTCCAGATCGGGTCCACGTTGTCTTCGGAGGAGCGCAAGCAGTTAGTCAATTTATTAAAAGATTTCAAAAATGTTTTTGTGTGGTCCTACAAAGACATGCCTGGAATTGATCCTGAGATTGTACAGCATCGGATCCCTCTCGACTCTGAGGCCTGACCCGTCAAACAGAAGTTGCGGAGAATACGTCCGGATTGGGCTTTGAAGATTAAAGAGGAGGTCACCAAGCAGATTGATGCAGGGTTCTTGCTAGTATCTAAGTATCCAACTTGGTTGAACAATATCGTCCCAGTGTCGAAGAAAGATGGCCGAATTTGGGTGTGTGTGGACTTTAGAGATCTGAACAGAGCCAGTCTGAAGGACGACTTTCCCTTGCCGCACATCAATGAGTTGGTGGACTTCACTGTGGGTCGTGTTGCTCTCATTCATGGATGGATTTTTCGGGTATAACCAAATTCTGATGGCGCCCAAAGACAGAGAGAAAATCGCATTCACTATGTTGTGGGGAACCTACTGCTACAGGGTGATGCCATTTGGGCTGAAGAATATGCCAGGGCTACCTATCAAAGGGTTGCAACCACTATTTTGCATGATATGATCCATAAAGAGGTCGAGGTATACGTGGACGACATGTCCAAAGAAAAAGAGGGCCACTCCACTGCTTTGAAGAAATTCTTTCAACGGATTAGAGAATATAGACTGAGGTTGAATCCACAAAAATATACTTTCAGCGTAACAGCAGGGAAAATGCTGGGTTTCTTGATCAGACAGAGGGACATCGAGGTAGATCCTTCCAAAATCAAAGCCATCCTAGAAATGCCACCACCAAGGACTGAAAAGGAGGTGCGAGGCTTTCTGGATAGAGTGCAATTCATAAGACGATTTATTTCTAAACTAATCTTGACTTGTGAACCATTATTTGGTCTCCTGAAGAAAGGAAAGAAGTTCCGATGGGATGATCGATGTCAATTGGCTTTTGAGTAGATCAAGCAGTATCTTCAGGATCCGCCCATGTTGTCGCCGCCAAAGCCGATGAAGCCCTTGATTTTGTATCCGTCAGTAACGGACTCAACAATAGGATGCATGCTTGTTCAGGAATCTGAGGATAGGGTGGAGAAAGCTATCTACTACTTGAGCAAGAAAATGTTGGATTGTGAGACCCATTACACCCCGCTGGAGAAAGCTTGCTTAACCTTGGTATAGGCTATCAGGGAGTTGAGGCACTACTTGTTAACTCACTCCGTAATTCTAGTTTCAATATTAGATCCCATCAAATATCTCTTTGAGAAACCAGCACTTATGGGTAGGCTAGCCCGTTGGTTGCTTCTCTTTTCCGAATTTGATCTGAAGTATGTCACTTGCAAGTCGGTTAAGGGGAGTGCAGTAGCGGAGTTCCTGGAAGATTACCCAGTAGAAGGGGATGAAACGGTAGAATACCTGTTCCCAGATGAAGCCATTCTGTAAATCGAGGAAGAGATTTAGACAATGTACTTTGACGGAGCGTCTAATCAATACGGTTTTGGAATATGTATGTTGCTGATAGCACACTACAATTCCCATATACCATTAACCTTCAAACTCCGGTTCAAGGTATCCAATAGCGAAGCAGAATACGAGGCGTGTATCTCTGGTTTGGAAGCCGCCTTGGAACTAAGGACAAAAAGGTTGGACGTAATTGGGGACTCAAACCTAGTTGTGTCTCAAGCGAATGGAGACTGGAAGGTCAAAGAAGAAAAGATGAAGACCTATCACCAGACCTTGGATGTTCTGATTCCTAGGTTTGAGAAGCTGACTTTCACGCATTTACTAAGAGAGAACAATAGGTTCGCTGACGCCTTATCAATTCTATCTTCTATGATAGACATCCCGCTTGGAGTCTGGAAGCGTCCGATCATCATTAAGCAGAGGTATACGCCGGCCTACGAAACTATCGCCGCAATAGATGAAGTGCAAGATCAAAACCCTTGGTTCTATAATATCTAGAACTTATTGGAAAAGGAGGTTTATTCACCAGGGGCAAATGCCAAAAACAAGAGGGCAATACGGTGGATGGCCGTTCAATTTATCATCTGTGGAGGTAAACTGTACAAGAGAGGTCATCTGGGAATGCACAAGTTGTGTGTCGAAGTAGAGGAATCAAAGTGCCTAATGGAGGCCATCCATGGAGGAGAGTGCGGAGCACAGATGAATGAAGTAATGTTAGCTCGGAAGATTCTCAGGAAAGGTTACTACTGGTCTATTATGGAGGAGGATTGTATTGGTTTTGTTCGGCGATGCCACAAATGCCAAATTCATGCCAATCGCATGAACATCCCGCCGTCAAAACTGTACAACATGACATCACCATGGCCTTTTTCAGTCTGGGGAATTGACGTTATCAGCGCAGTCACACCAAAAGGGTCAAATGGGCATGAATACATTCTGGTGGCAATTGATTACTTCACAAAGTGGGTTGAAGCTCATTCCTAGGCAGTGTGAAAAGCAGCGCATGTGGCTAAGTTCATATGAAAAAATATCATTTGCCGATATGGAGTCCTAAACGAGATCATTTCAGACAATGGCTTCCATTTCAAGAAATAAGTGATTGACTTGTTGGAGAAATACTACGTGGCTTTCCAAAAGTCATCTACATACCGGCCACAAACCAACGGAGTTTTTTAGGCCCCCAACAAGAACATCAAACATATTCTACAGAAGATGGTTGAGACCTATAGGGATTGGCTAGACAAATTGCCATTTGCACTCTAGGGCTACAGAACTTCAATCCGGACGTCTACAGAGGCAACTCCTTATTCTCTTGTCTATAGGATGGAAGCTGTTCTGCCAATCGAAATAGAAGTCCCATCCTTGTGAGTTATGGCTGAGTGTCAAATAGCAGAGGCGGACTGGCAGTAGAGCAGGTTCGAAGAATTGATGCTGTTTGATGAGAGACGGCTGAAAGCAATGTACCATGTTCAGGGTTATCAACATAGGATTGTTAGGACTTTTAACAAGAAGGTTAAGTCTCGGAATCTCAAAGAAAGGGATTTGGTGCTCAAAGACAACAAGCTCCCATCCATGACCCTAGGGGTAAGTTCAGACCCAATTGAACTGGTCCTTAGATCATCAAAACTATCTGGTTGGGTGGAGCTGTTATTCTCATGGACTTGAATGGCCCAGAATTTTCCCAACCGATTAACATGGACAAGTTGAAGAAATACTATCCCTGAGAGGCTCACTAGGCCGAAAACCCAAAAGGGCGACCTAGGCAAAAGTTAGAGCGCGAAAAATTAGAAATAAAGAAAAACTGAGCTCACAAGGTTGAAAACCCTAAAGGGCGGCCTTGGCAAAAGTTAGAGCACAAAAGGAAAGCGTTAATACTCGAGTGAACCCAAATCGAACTACGTAAGGCCTGATTCCCATCTTCGGGATATGTAGGTAACTTCATCTTGAAGTCTGGCTGTAAACACCTCCAGATCAACTCTTTTGTCCATGTGTCTGATCAGGTCATCTTTTTCTGTTCTTTAGCTGAAAGTTCGGTTGTGATCCTTACTCGAAGAGAAGAGTTGGTTATAGTGTTGAGCAGTGTTATTCAGTCAAGGGGCAATTTGTGATCTTTGGATTTGGGGTTGTACATCTTAAGGATGGATTCTGTGCGTGTCAAGTGGTGATCCTTTCGAAAATGGTTTTGAAAAGTTTTGATAAAAGTTGAGTTTTGTTCAAAATCTTACCTTTTACAACTTGGACCATTTTTGGACCAAAAGGAAAATTTTCAGTGCTCACAACTTTAATTTCATTGATTTCAATACAAAGTTTTCTAACTCTCGATACAAATCAAAGTTGCTTTTATTACATTCATAAATCTTGAAAAGTAAAGATCAAAGAAATAAACTAGGGGCATAGATGAATCAGGTGTTCTTGTGTCTCCTGCTCGTACTTGTAGAAGCTTTTAAGGCCAAAGTGGGCCTAGTTTGCACTTCATCATTGAGCCAAGCCAGGCACTCGCTAGAAAGGGCGTAGTTAAAACTAGGGGCAGGGGCCAGAAGTTCTCTTGTCCTCCAAGCAGTGAGGTACCTAGCCAAATGTGAACCTCGGATGGGGAACGAAACTGGGTACTCTACCCCCTCCTCTGGGCAAGTCTGATCATGTCCAAACTGATGTTTGAACCGGAAAGGAAAGTAGAATACACAGTGTATCAGGCTGATCAGCTGAATGCCAGGTTGCCGAGTCATGCTGTAGCTTATTTTGGTTAGATTAAGCCATAGGCAACGCCAAGTAATGTCAACAATAGACCTGTTGGACATCCAGTTGCACCACCATCCCTCATTCGGGAAATCCACTAGCTGTCGGCGGAAAAAATAGCCTCAAGCTGAGTATGCAGGACAAGAGTCCATTACCTTCAACTTGTCCATTAGCCATGCATGGGAAGGGATGAAAGAAAAAAGAGATGTATGTTGAGAGAAAAGTGAGAAAAGGGCTTTGAGAGAAAAACAGAGCATGAGTGTCGAGAGATGTGAGAAACACATATAAGAAAGGGCGGGAAACATTACCTAAAGAAGTAGTGGACTCCTTGCGAATTTGGTCATCTCGCGCTGATGGAAGGCGTCTAAGCCCATCAAAGTCTCGGCCAGCACTAAGCCAATGCAACTCTTGCCCTCTTTTAAACCTTGGGCCACTTTAATCAGTCGAATGTTAGACTCGCCAAAACTAGGGACAAGAAGGAAATGTGCCAGCATGCACAAGCAAAGAGCGTGTTGCCTAAAACCCCGCTAAAGAAGGTCGCCTTAGTCACCGACTTTGGAAAATCGATGAATTAGACTGGGAATATCCAGCTCTCCATTGTGAACCAAGGACCGAACCTCGTACAGAGTAAGCTAGCACATCCATCCCAAAGCCTGGATGTGGCCGAAACGGGGCTGATGTATGATTTCCTCATCGCGTCGGGATTCCGTTAGCATTTGAAATTCTTCGATTTTCAAGCATATCTCTTGTCCCTCGAAGCTAAAGACATGTATAATCGGGTTCCAACATCTAGCTGCGACATGAAGGAACGGAAAACAAAGCAGAGAACGTGTCACGCCCCCAAACCGCCCCTAGTAGTTTGGTGCCGTGATGGCCAGTAATCCGTGATTACCGAAGGCCAACTTACAAAACCACATACAGTCAGAGTATAAAATATGGGGCTTACAAGTGCGGAAGCAATATGTACTGAATCTAAATAGTCCATGAGAGCCGTGCATAAGTCCAATGGAATGACATACGTCTTGATAAAGTTTTACAACTTAGATACAATAAGAAAATGAGATACAAAATACATCTTGACCAAAAGGCTTCTCAAGCCGACATATACAAATACATATGAGATCTAAGCTAAGAAGCATAATCTTCAAGATGGTACAAAATGCTAATCCAAAACATGCCGGCAAGGCACCCAAAACACATCGGCAACATGTCTAGGCCTCATTGCCTTCTTGTTCATCACCTACATATATATATATAGAGAGGGTGAGCTTGGGTACTCAGTGAATGATATTAGAAATAAAGGATTTGCATGATTGATGTCCAGGGTCTCTTTCAAAACAATATATATAGCATACTTTACATTCAAGGGAAAAAGAAATCAAGTTCATTGCCGGTCTTTCAAGTTCCTTGGATGTTAATAACATCTACATATTACAAGGGGCGATGACATATCAAGACAAGAGTGCAGTTGCATTATAGTCCCCTGCAACTAAGGACTTTCAAGACAAGAGTGCAGTTGCATTATAGTCCCCTGCAACTAAGGACTTTCAAGACATGTCATCAAAACAAGATGGTGTTTGGTATACATATAGGGATAGTCATTCATGCCAAATCAAATACTTTTCATCAAAACAGAGCAAAACGAGATTTATCAAAACAAGTATAACATAGCTTTATTAAAAATGCCACTCACTTAGCTCTTCAAACGTCGGGTCGAGACAAGCCCAAATCCTACAAATACATGGCAAGGTCTATTGAATGTACTTTCAAACAAGCTTTACATGGATGCAAACCAATGATCTCGGAAAAACATGCTGGGCACTAACCAGGTCTAGGCCGAGGTTCCACACCTCCTTGCCGAGGTGTGTCCCCGAGGGCCACATGCAAGGAAAAGAGGTCGGGAAACTCTGGGTTTCCCTCTGCTGATGAACATGAAGAACATGAGTACGAAAACATGAATATGAATGCTCATTTACAACCCGTTATTACAAAATCTGGGATTTTCATACCACGAGTTTGAAAACATGGACTTGGGTACCCATACTTGAAGTTCTTGCGGAAATAAACACAAAAACATGATTCTTTATGCAAGCTTCCGGATCAAAACAAGACTTTTCTTCAAGAACACATGAGCACTATTTTCTCTTTCTAAAACCCAACTTTAAGTCGATGCATGGCTTACAAATCATTTTCAATCATGCAATGCAATAACATAGTCATATAAAACAACAAGAGCGGATTGAGAATCTAACCTTAGAACACGGATCTAACGGTTTGATCTCAAGGAATCAAGCTCAAAGATTTACTTTCTCACTCTAAAACTTCTTCTTCCTCCCAGAGCGTCTCTCTCTTAAAAGGCAAGGTTATGATACCAAATGATAGGTTCCCTTGCACGGTTCTGGGGTTAACCCTCTGCGGGGACACGTGGCGGCGACTGGTTGGGTTTTCCCCTGAAAAGGTGGCTGACAGACCAGACAAGGCATGGCGAAAGGGTGTTCAACAGGTAAAGCGGTATGGGCTCTCTGACGAGGCAATGACATCGGCTAACAACATGGCGTATCTAACAAGCTACACGGAAGGGCACTCCGGCAAAGGGTGACAATGACCTCGGCTAGAAAGGACAACACTTGACTAAGCTGTGCCACATCTTGGCCTAGATGTGCCACACCTCAGTCTAGGTCATACCACTCCAGGATGAGATCACTTGGGTGTAAAGGTAACATCTCGGCCAATGCGTCAAAGCAAGGATGGACGTCAACAAAGGGGTTCCAGATACTTCTAGGCTGAGGATGACCTCGGCTCGGAATGGTCTAGGCGTAACGTAACCTAGGCTTGGCATAACATCGGCTAATCATAACTTAGGCAAATCACAAGGCATCAAAACAAGACATGGATCTTACTCACTTAAGCAGAACAAGTTACAAACATACACATGCAAGCTTAACAAGCCACATTCATACAGATGCTCATGAACACGATTAAGATGTAAAAACATAGGTTCCTACCGAACGGCTCAGCGGGAAAAGTGCATTTATATCGAAACCCTAGAAATTCATCTTTTCCAAGCTGTTTAAAGTCGCAATCCAATTCGAGAGTTTTTTGACAAAAAATGGCTTTATTTGTGAAGAATTTGCAGTTGAAATAAAGAAATCACGAAGCTCAACCTTTTGTAGAAGATAAGGCAGTGAGTGGAGGCCAGGTGTCAACAATCTGGAGGTCCTGCACATTGATGGTCAGCAGGTAGCCGGCAAGCCCCATTGGTGGCCGGTAAAGTACATTGGTGGCCGGCAGACCATCTCTCTTGGCTAGCATGTAGCCAGCAACCCCTATTTGTGGCCGGCAGTTTCTCACTTTGACCTGTTGTCCTCCTTTATGCTGAAGAATGCTGAAAGCATATGTTTTGTTTTGATCTTCAAGTGTCTTAAAGTCTTGTTTTGAGTCCTTTTTGGTTCTAGCCAATTTGTTGAGTTGTATTTGTGTCATTTTGTTTTGTTTATCAAATTGCAGTTGTGTTGTCTTGTTTTGTTTATCGAGTTGTATATTGCTTTTTATGTCAGTTGTTGGTCGTTTCATTACCCTATTAAGACTTTGTTTCAATCAATAGTGCTCTTGGCCATTTCAATTCCCTATCCATTTCATGCATATGTGGTGCTCACGATGCAAAAAAAAAAAAAAAAAAAAAAAAAACAAATAAACAAACAAAAAATGACAACACATTTTTTTCATAAAACTACCGGTTTTATTTCGATCATGGTTGTCTTTACAAAAGCAGAGTACAAGTTTTTAAAGCAAATAAAACCTGCCTGAAGCTATAATGTGCTAATGCTATAAAAGAAAAGAAACTAAGCAAAAGTACAAAAATCAACACTGGTAGTCTCAGGCTCGAGAAGCCCCTTTCGTCCCCTTCCTTAGAATACAAATATAGGTGCACTGTCTCCGTTAGCACCGCTATTTGAATCTGAACCAGAACCCGAGCAGGCGTCATCTCCGCTCTCTGCTCCAGAGCCCTCCTCGGCATTGTCACCTCCACTCTCAGAACCCGAACCGGCTTCACCATCTCCGCCCTTAGATGACTCTAAATGCTGACTCGCTGCCTCCTCAGAGTCACTCGCCTTAGCATCATCATCACTCAGAATGGACTTTGAAGGACCGCTCTCGGCTCGGATGCCCCTAGCTCTGCCTTGGCCGTGTGCCGGAGCTTGTCTTTTTTCCTTCCTGCCGTTGGAGGAGGTACTGCCGGTACAGGTGCTGCAGCTGCCGCTGGTGCCATCGGTATGGGTGGAATCTGAAAAGACAGTTGTTACATGTCAGTTACGGTATGTATATCAGATGCAAGTATGATATGCAGAATGAGTGTATGCAACAGTCAGATATAGTGTGTGAATACAGTATGTAAGTGCAATATGTTAGATGCAGTGTATCAGTGCAGTTTGGAAAGTTTTTTAGTTGAAATGTCAATGTCAGTGTGTCAATGGAAATTTGATACATGGAATGTAAAACTGAAGAAGTTGCCTGAATACCGTAGAGGCTGAGTAGTGCCTCTCTCCTCTGTACCATTCCCATTAGGGAGGCTATCAGCTCCAGAGTGCCTCCTGTATACTCGATGGATGTGTGTAAATGTAGTTTGAATGATCAGTATCTGCAAATGAACATATTTGAAATGAAATGTGGCGTGCAAATGTAAAGTGTGGTTCATACCTACGTCAGGCCTCGGACCCCGACAAGCTCGTGACCAGCCGCCGGAGACTCAATCGGAACCTGATAGGGGTCCCCAGTATGCTGCCAGCAAGTCAGTGCAGTCGGAAGCTCTGGCCAATCAGTCCTCTGCCTTGCTCGAGAAGCCCCTCTACCACGAGCCCTACTCGCTAGGGTCACTCTAGGTCTCTCTCTCGCAGCAGGAGCTCTCGTCTCCTCTCCTCTATGAGCACCAGTCAGAGGCGACATGAGATGTGTCTGGATGAAGGCTGCATAATCTCCCTCCACTCGGAAGTAGTCGGCGTGCAAGCCCACTATAAACTGAATGACCTCCTCAGTGGATAGGCTATCTACAGATCGCATGGACTCTGGTGGAGCCATCAGGATGATCGGGTCGGGCAGGCCCATGATCTAGTGCACGAACTGCTCGCCCAAGAACCAGGCCCAACAAACTGGACCCTCAAGTAAAATGCGGTAGCGGGAGGTGGCCCAAGCTCTGGCGAACTGGTCTCGAATCCCCACTGGCATCGTGGCCCATGGCTGCCACATGATCTACATATAGAAGTTGTACAAGATCATTAGTTGCTGTCAGTTGCTAAGGTGCCGTTTGGTAACACTTACGTTTTCAGTTTTTAGTTTATACTTACAAAAATTAAAAAAACTCATAGAAAAACTTGCTTGGTAAATTTTTGATTTATAAATCAGTGGTCTCAGTTTATAAATTTGGCCAAAAAATGTAAATTTAAAAAATATGTTTCCGTTTGAATTTTTAGTTTTTTTTTTTTACCACCCAACACTAGCCACCACCTGCCACCACCACTCACCACCCACCTGCTATCACCACCCGCCACCACCACCTACCAGCCACCACCACCCACCTGCCACCCACTCGCCGCCGCCACCACCACCACCACCATCCACTTGCCACCCACCCGCCACCACTACCCACTTGCCACCCACTCGCCACCACCACCCACCACCCACCACCACCACCACCATCACCCATCACCCACCTGCCACGCACTCGCCACCATACCATCACCCACCACCCACCCGCCACCACCACCCACCTGCCACCACCACCCGTCAGCACGACCACCACCACCACCATCACACACCACCCACCCACCCGCCACCACCACCCACTACCCACCTGCCACCACCACCCACCACCCGCCACCACCACCACCACCACCACCACCACCATCCACTCACCACCACCCACTACCCGCCACCATCACCCACTCACCCACCCACCATCACTACCACCCACCCGCCACCACCCACCACTACCCGCCACCACCACCCACCCACCACTACCCGCCACCACCACCCACCCGCCACCACCCACCACTACCCGCCATCCGCTACCCATCTGCCACTACCATCCACTACCCGCCACCACCACCACCCACTCGCTACCACCCACCACCCGCCACCGTCACCCACCCACCCACCCACCCACCACCACCACCAGCCACTCGCTACCATTTTTCACCACCGTCTTCCGCCACCACCAGCCGCCATCATTTTCTACCACCATGTTCCGCCGCCACCACTCGTCTCCACCCACCACCCGCCACCACTTGCCATTCCTCACTCTTTTTTATATTTTTAAATTTTTTTAAACGTTTTGTGTAAACCAAACGCGCTTGTAGTTTATGTTTTTCTAAAAATAAACAAAAAATAAACAAAAACCATTTTATAAAATTTTTGTAAAAATAAACTGAAAACATAAATGTTACCAAACAGGCCCTAAATGTGTGAATCAGAACGGTTTCAAAGCAAAAATGACTGTGTTTCGGATTACCTCATGGGCAGCTACTGTGTCGAAGTAATGCCTGAAGAATGTGAAGGGCTCACGGGTCCTACGGTGGAGCCTGCTATCATATCTCCGCAAATAGGGGACTACTAACGGAAGCTCCTCTACAGACTCCGGGGCGAGAGTTGGAAAGTATACGTACACCCATAGCTGAGGGAAAAATGTAGTAGTATGTGATCAGTATAGTATTGAGTAGATGCAGAAAGTGCAAAGCAGAAAGCATACAGTATTGAGCAGATACAGAAAGTGCAAAGCAGAAAGCACAATGTATGAACAGTGCCTAAGCAGATACAGAAAGTGCAAAGCAAGAAGCACGTGTGTTGAAACAAATGTAAAGCAGAAATCGTAATGTGCTAAGAGGGAACTAAGATGTGTACCTCCCAGGCTCGCCAGTAGCCTCTGATCAAGTCTCTCCACAGACGAGAGGTCGAACTCATATATCCGTATAGCGTGACGAGGTCGGCTCTACCCTAGTCGTAAAAAATAACCCGAGGGAGGGTCACCAAGGCACTTAGCAAATGCAGGCCTACGGTGTTCCACCTGTTCGAAAACAAGGTGGTATCGAAGACAAACATCAGGAAGCCCTTAGCGTACTACTCGATCTCTCTATTGTCTCAGGCTCGCTCCCTCTGAATCGCTTGGCGAACCAGGTGTATCTGACCATGCTTGTCCGTTATATAGGTGGATGTACTTCTAGCAACTTGAGCCAGGCTGCCTCCCACTCCTCCATATCTGTATCGAGAGGGATCGGATCGCCCGCTATGTCCAAGCCGGTGATCATGGCGAAGTTGTAAGGAATCATCGTTATCTCTTCTGTGGTGGAAAAATGAAAGGAGTTGGTGGTGTCCCACCACCTCTCCACGAGCGCTCCTAAAAAAAGACGGCTCGCGACGACCTGAGTCAAGCCAGAGTAGAAAATTCTGAAGCCAGCCTCATCAATGATGTCACAAACTCCATCGGGGAGCTCATCATACCAGTCTTGAGCGGTCGTGGCATCGTAGCCTCTGAAGGCGTGAGACTCGCCGTATGGTAGAGAACAGATACAACATATAAATGACAGATGAATTATACAAAGCAGTGATGATAATATAATCAGATTTAAGGTAGTGCAAGAAATGCAAGTAAAGAGAGGCAAAAATGTATGAAAGCAGTGTTTATACCTCAACAACAATCGCTGACAAGTGAGAAGTCGGCTCCCTCAATAGGAGGTCCTCTGGTGCGCCGCGAGCAAACTCAGTGAACCGTCTGATACCTCCTGCAGTAGGCAATATATATGTTTGGGGGTGATATCTCTCCAGATCAAAAGGCCGTACCCTCAGCGGTAGTGGCTCTAGTTCGGCCTCAGGCTCGAACTCTACCTCTAGGTCGGCCTTAAGGTCACCTACTGGCTCCTCTACGTCGGGAACAGGTAGAACTATTGGGGGAATCTCGGTAGGAGCTCTGTCATGAGAAACCTCATCCACCATCTGAAAATGGGTGCAAAGTGGGTGAAAAAGTGAAGAAAAATGCCAAAAAGAGGGTAAACTTGGAAAAAGTCAACCCTAGGAGAGAGAAAATGAAAGAAAAAGTCAAAGACGGGAAAAGTGCACAGAACTCAAGAGAAACTTGAGGGAAACAAGCCTAGAATGGTGAAAAAGAGGAAAGAAGCACCGAAATCAAATTTCAATCGGTTCAAAGTGAAGGAAATAAGAGGGTTTAGCAAATCAACTTCGCGTGGGGCGTTGGAAAACACATAGAAACCACAAATCTAGAAAGAGGGAGAAAGATTTCGGCCCTAAAGAAGTGAGGAAATGAGCCCTAGTGGCTCATATTAAAAGACTCGAGCCAAAAAGTCCCATTTGCCCCCGCATTGCCATTGAGGACCGGCAGGTGGTCGGCAAGGCTCATTGGTGGCCGACAGGGCTCACTAGTGGCCGGCACCTGGCCGACAGCCTTCCCTTGTGGCCGGTAGGTGTCTTGTGGCCTCCCCTATGGTCCTGATGCTATTTTGTATCATTGGTTCCCAAGAAGTGTAAGGACAATTTACTCTTTGGTTCAATTTGTCTCTACGAAAGCTTTAAACTATGTTTTCGGTGCACGATGTTTGTCACTTGTCAACATGAATGAGGTGTATCCTTTAAACATTTTGTAATTCCTCCGAGAGGTAAATCGAAAGTTACCGTGCATGAATATGCATTTCCCCTTTGGTGCATGAATATGCATTTCTCCATCCGTGCATGAATATGCATTTCCCCGTTGTTTCATGAATATGCATTTCATTTCTTTCCATAGAACATGCATTTCGTATATGTTGTTACATGAAACATGTATTTCACGCATATTGCATGTGCATCTTGCATCCGTCATGAATCATGCACAAAACATGCTTCCGCTCTTGAATCACGCATAGAATATGCTTTTGTTTTTGTTTATTATGCATAGAACATGCCATGAACATTGTATCTCGATTGTTTGTTATGCATGGAACATGCCATTAACATTGTATCTCAATTGTTTGTTTCGCATAGAACATGCCATTGCCATTGTATCTCGATTGTTTCTTGCATGGAACATGCCATTGACATTGTATCTCGATTGTTTCTCGCATGGAACATGCCATTAACGTTGTATCTTGGTTGTTTGTTTTGCATAGAATATGCATTCTTACTGTATCGCACTTTTTAAGTTGCTTTCTTACATATGCACGATATTGTATGTACGGTTCATTCGAAGAAATGCACGATATTGTATATACGGTTCATTCAGAGGAATTCCAAGTAAGATCATTTGTGCCATATTCGGATCACTTCCTTCTCTCCTATCGCGTGAGATGCGTTAGGATTGTTACCCTTCGGTTAAAAACATTCAGGTGCACCCGATGTTCACACCACCCATCGGTTAAAACATTTGGGTTCGCCCAGTGTTTACACCACCCTTCGGTTAAAAATATTCGGGTACGCCCGATGTTCACACCACCTTTCGATTAAAAACATTTAGGTGCGCCTGGCGTTCACACCACTCTTCCTCCTCATGCGTGAGACGCGTTAGGATTGCAAATCGGTTAAAAACATTCAGGTGCGCCCAGTGTTCACACCACCTCTCCTCCTATCGTGTGAGACGTGTAAGGATTGTTTGCATCAGTTAAAAACATTCGGGTGCGTTTGGTGTTCACACCACTCTTCCTCCTATCGCGTGAGACGCGTTAAGATTGTTTCAAATCAGTTAAAAACATTCGGGTGCGCCTGGTGTTCACACCATCCTTTTTCTCCTCCCGCGTGCAACGCGTTAGGATCTCGGTTGAGACCTCGGGTGTGCCCGACAGTTATGTCGCCTTTCGCCTTTCCTGCGCAATGTGTAGTTAAGCTTGCACAATTTTCTTACATCCTTTCTGCATAAAATGTGGTTTGGCTCGTGTTTCTCACGCGTGGTGTGTTTATTTACTTACTTCTTCTCGTGTTTGGAATTGTTATGCCTTGTTTCAGTTCGTTTAATAGTGGCATTTTCTTTGCATTGGATTTGCTTTCAAATGTTTCATTACACAGCCTCATTGCATGATCATAAGTTATGTTCTTGTATGCATATCATTTGCATCGCCCCAGAACAATGCTGGTTTGATTCCTTGCAAAGGGATACGTAGGCACCCTGTAGGAGCAACCATTTGTTTTCTGTCTTGATTGTTTGTCCAAGTCTTACGGCCTTGTGAAAATAGGTCGTCTCTGGGCTTTCACATTCACTCACATCATTTCATGACTTTGACTTCTGTCAAAGAGGGGCAACTGTAGACACTCCATTTTTGACGGCCCTTACGACTTGGACGTCCTTGCAGGTACACCCGATAATGAGTCTGTTTGCTCACCAAGTGCTCGAAGTCCTCAACAGAACGCCACAACTTTGAGCATTTCAAACCATGTATCCTTTTTGTCTCATTTTTGGACTATGCCTTGGTCTTTCCAACCTGCAACCTCTGGTGGTCTACTGGCCATCCCTAGAGGCTACCGGCCATCACTTTTGGCTTGCCAACCACTGATGTAGCTTGCTGGCCAGTACTGATGGCCGGCGTGTTTTCTGTAGATATTTCATGCTAGCTGTGCCAGCTGTTTGCACAGATACTTGCATCTGTCCACACGTGGAGGGCTGGATCTCCTTGTAGAAATTTCATGTTTTCTATATATAGGGACCCTCTCTCTCTCTCTCTTTCTGTAATTCTCTCTTTACAAATTCTCTACACTTTTGCCTACTTACACTACACTCTTGCTTACACTTCCTCAACCAAAGTTGATCACCTTTGAGCTAAGGTTCCTTGAGGCCTTCTTGGAACTCTTGAAGTTGGTTTTGTCTTGGATTGTTGCCTAGAATCACTCTTCTCTTCAAGAGGTATAATACTTGTCTTGATAGCTTGTTTTGCATACTTGTTTTCCCCCTTTTTCCTACTAGTTTTGAGTTATTTTTAGGCTATAAAAACTCTATTTTTGTGGGTTGAAATTGGTGTTTTTGTCCATTTAAGGTTAGGGGGTGGTTCACCCCTCTTCATTCCTTGTTTATAAGGCCATTTCACATTTGTTTTTCATTTTCAAACCATCTTTTTTTTTTTCCTTTAAACACTGATTTTTAGAGTATTTTCAGTGGTGAAAATCAGGTTTTGAAGTCCAAATTTAAAGGGGGTAGCCTCCCCTTTTTGTGTCTTGTATGTTAGCCTAGTTGGTGCCATGCCTTAGCTTATTTTTTTTAACTTGTTGTAGTTTTATTCCAGCATGCTTTAGGCTCCATTTTGAACTGTTTTAACTCTGTTTTGGGTTGGTTATTGCATTTGAGTCTTGTATTGCATAGTTGTAGTGTAATAGTCTTCACAAGCTTGGTGTTTCAGGCCTTTAGACACCACTTGTTTGAGTTGATTGCATGTTTTCAGTGCTTTTCACACTTAATTTCAGCACTAATCATCTCTGCAACCTCCCTCCTTTCTTGGCTTTTAATTTTGCTTTGAAAGTTGTTTCAAGTCACTTGCTTGCCTAAGTGTGAAATTGAGGTTTCATACTTAATGGTTTAATCCCTTAGGGGTTCATTACCAATAGTATGATGCTTCTTTCATGCCTTCTTTCCATTAGAGGACTTTAATTCACCCAATGGACTTAATTGGATTAAATAATGGTTGGTAAAGTAAAATGAGTAACTAAAACTTGGGACTAAAAGTGAGCAAGATAATAACTTGTTGTGTTCAATCGGACGTTAATTGAACACAAGGAAAATTGGGACATTTCATACTTAAAGTGATGAAATGTGTCAAGTTTCCTAGGTCTCCATTGCCCTTGATCATGCATGATAGGGTGATGGTTTTTGAGTGTCTTGTCTTTCATTTATTGAACTTGCACCTCTTGAATCACAAGCCATCATGCAATGAAATTGCTTGAGTTGGTGGTTTGTGGCTTAAGTTCACAACTCCTTAGATTTACTCATGAAAAGGAGGGGTGAGTTGTGCAAACAATTTGTGAGAATACCCTCTTTTTGCTCTGTTTGTCCTCTATTACAGCAAGATGGACCAGTGTATCAGTGGCCGGCAGGCCGCTATCCAAGGCCGACAAGTGGCTGGCAGAGCACCATTAATGGCCGGCAGATAACCACTCATCCCGGAACTCTCAAGGAATTCCTATTAGAAACCACGTTGATCAGGCGTGTTTCTAATAAGACCTCAAAGCAAGTTCACCGGCTACAAGTATTATCCAAGAAACTTAATCCCATGCTCACATAAATGCAACATATAAGTCCTAACACTTATGCTAACTATATGGAACATCCTCACCGCACGTAGTAAACCCATTGTGGTAAAAACCACTTCCCATGAGCCCAAGGCATTCAACCCGGCTCACTTTGATACCAAGTTGTAACGCCCCGCCTTTTATTACTCAGATTTCATTACCAAACCATTATTATAGATTTAATTTCAGAGATAACATACGGAAACTCTTTATATTTACAAGAACACATGAATAAAGATTCTCTCATCCGAGTACAATATGAATACAACAGGAGTTATAATTAAATAAATTACCCGTAGGCTTACATCTTTTAAATTAAGAGAAAGGGTTTAACTCTTTTACATCAATGGCATTCCGCCCATAAATAAAAGGCCCCATGGCCAACAGGTAAAAAAAAGATCCATGACCTTGAAACACTTCTCGATGTTCACCTGAAAAAAAGATTAGCAACGTGGGATGAACATAAAGTCCGGTAGGGATCTCAACTTGATCCTAAACAATAACAACATACAGATAGCTATAATCATGAATGCTTAGTCTCATACAAAATAAATAATGTGATGGTTTATACAGAAATAGACGTATATAAGGACTTTTCTCAAAATCATTCATTTCATTCAATAACGTAAGCAATTAACTTTTCTTTCTTCTTGCTACCTTTTTCCAAAAATTCATATGACAATAATAAATTCCTGAAAATGATTTCACCATGCACATTACATTTTCTCCCACTTTTCGGACTCACACCTAATTTGTCGTTTCAAAACATGTTCACAAGTATCTAATGTCCTTCACATTATTCACAATCTCAATATAGTACCTACGTCCATTTCCAACACACTCATATATATACATGTATACCTTTTGTGATGCCCCGATTCTACACTATTGGTTGTAGTCAAGAAAGAATCACGAATGAGTCCTATGGTCAATAACCAAGTAAGATCCCAGTTCGCCGAAAGAGTCAAATTAGTCTCCCTTCTAAGTTCGGCTTTCTTAGGCAGCGCACTACCCTTTTGACAGATCTTAAAAGGCATTGACACAAGGTCTCATAAGCAACAATAAGGTTCATACATATACGTAGAATATAAATACAAAACAACCACGAATATCCTTAATTCAAAAGCTTGTTTCGTTACATTACATCCCAAGAAAATTTAAATCTTCACATGAGTCTTACAAAACATCAAAAGGAAATTTCTAACTTTACTAAGATAGCCAAAAGTCTTCGAAGGTTTCAGGCTCTTCGTCTCCAGCTACAAGTTCCTTTTCGTCACCTGGCATGATACGCCGTGAGCTTTGAATGCCTAGAAAACATACACATATCCCGTCCTTTTTTTCCAGTCCAATACACAATCTCAAATATAGCATCAAGTAGTAAAGTATGATACTCAAAATAGATAAACAAAGGGTTACAAGTTAGATGTTAGTAAACTAGAAATCCCTCAAAGAGATTTCGTCCTCCCAACCATAAGAATCGGATTCGGATTATTCGGTATGCCCCCTCTTTTGCTGTTTTGTTGCAGAACCAACCTCGGATGCCTACCATCGGTTATATACTGTGTAGCGCCAACCGCAGGGCCTCAAAAGAGACGGTAATAATGGACCTTGCCCAAATCCCTCCTCACACCAAACCACCTAGGGTCCGAATACAACTGCTCCGTTCAAGGGTTCCGAAAACCACTTGCGCAAGACTTTAACTTCCAAGTAGGGAACGCATTCCAACGATCCACACATCACACATTATCGCCATTACTCAAGTGATCGAAAACCCAATACCATTCCAATTAAGTTTCCTGTTGAGTTAAATGTTTTAAAACAAGGTTAAACCAATCTTAACAAGATAATAATATCCATATAAACATGCATCATTAAGATGAAGGAGAATAAGAACATAACCATAATATGTAAAACATCACGCCAAGATATGATTATACGCTAATAAACATTTTCATGAACACAAGAGCATAAAACACCTATGCATAACAAGATTTCCATATTCGATATCACATAAGGTTTAGAATAGAAGGGCTATTTTAGAATTTTTAGGTAACAACCCTCATTTTGACTTAGTCATACTGGCAAACATTTATGGCTGATCTTGTTTTAATATGTGCATTTGCAAATCTTGTCTTGTTTTGCTTGAATGATTGCTTGCATGCTTTGTTCTCGTCTGGTGCGTTGCCGAGGTCATCTTAAGCCTAGACACCTTCGAGACCTTTGTCACTTAGAACTATCTTGGAACCCCGTTGGTTGACCTCCATCTTCACCCTGGCATATTGGCTGGGATGTCACCATCTAGGCCAAGGTGCGGCACAGCTTAGTCAAGTATTGTCCTTCCAAGCCGATGTCATTGTTACCCTGCTTGCCGAAGTTTTGCCCTTAGCCGAGATCATCACTTGCCGGAGTACTCTTGTTGTTTAGCTTGTTGAGTACACTTTGTCTTGGTCTTGTCTAATCAGTCAGTCACATTTTTTAGTAGAGCCAATCAGCTGATGCCACGTGTCCCGGCAGAGGGATTAAGTCAGTGATTGTCGTGAGAAACATATCATTTGTGTCAAATCTTGCCTTTTAGAGAGAGAGAGAGACTCTAGGAAGGAGAAGGAGAAGTTTGAGCAAGAGAGGGAGTGAACTTCCAAGCTTGATCGTTGGAGCTTGAGCTGTTAGATTCGAGTTTTGAGGTTAGAATCTTAACCTACTCTTGTTGTTCTTATTGATCACCTAGCTGCATTGCACGATCAAACCCGTTCTGCACGTCATGCATTGATTTAAAGATGGTTTTAGAAAGAGAAAATGGTTTTCATGTGTTCTTGAAGAAAAGCCTCGTTGATTCGAAAGTTTGCATTAAGGCCCATGTTTTTGTGTTTGTTTTGATAAGATCCTTGAGTATGGGTACCCAGGTCCATGTTTTTGAATTCGTAGCATGAAATCTCCGCTTTTGTAATAGCAAGTTTTGATCTTTGCATTCGTCTCCCTCATGTTCATGTCCTTCAGGTTCTTCATGCTCATGTTCTTCATGTTTATCAAGAGGGAAACCCAGATTTTCCCGACTTCACTTTTGAATGTGGCCGTCGGGACTACACCTTGGCGAGAAAGTGTGGGACCTCGGCCAAGACCTGGTGGTTGCCCAGCATGTTTTTCCAAAGATAAGAAACTGTGTTTTGATTTGATTTGACCTAGTTTTTGAAGAATACCGAGATCATTTGCATGCATGCCAGACTTGTTTTAAGAAGTGCATTCAATAGACTTTGCCATGTGTTTGTAGGACTGGGACTTGCCTTGACCCCGACGTTTGAAAAACTATGTGAGTGGTATTTTTGATAAGCTATGTTATCAATGTTTTGATGAGTTTTGCTTTGCTTTGTTTTTGAAAGGTATTTGTTAAGCATGAATGATTGTCCTTAGTTTTGTATCACGTATTATACTTGCTTGAATGACCTTCTCGGAAAGTCCCTTGTGCTGGAGGACTCTAAACTTTCGCAGCACATCTTGTTAGAAAAGTCCCTTGTACTGGAGGACTCTAAACTTTCGCAGCACATCTCGTTTGAAAGTCCCTTGTGCTGGAGGACTCTAAACTTTCGCAGCACCTCTCGTTTTGGAAGTCCCTTGTGCTGGAAGACTCTAAACTTTCGCAACACATCTTGTCTTGAAAGTCCCTTGTGCTGGAGGACTCTAAACTTTCGCAGCACTCTCGTGTTAAAAGGCTACGGGCCTTTGTAACATAGGTCCCTTGTGCTAGAGGACTCTAAACTTTTGTAGCACCCTTGTTTGAGATGCCTCTCTTACCTTGTCTTGTTTTGCCACTGACGGTTTACCGTGTGGATATGTTTGCCGGAATGTTATCGTTTGTAATATGTTGATGCTAGTAAGCATCCCTTGAAGCTTTGAAGATTTGTTAGATGGGCGAGGACCATCCCTTGTTATTTAAAGTTTTTGACTTGTATTGTTTTGAGAGGACTTCGACTGTTATTCATGCAAACCCTTTATTATTTATACCATTCACTGAGTATCCAAGCTCACCCTCTCTATATATATGTAGGTGATGAACAAGAAGGCGGTGACGCCTAGATGTGATTCTGGAGCTTATTTTGGATTTTGATTATGTCGGCTTAACCTGTATTTACGTCGGTAGTCTTGAAAATTACGCTTCTCGATTTGTAATACTTGTATGTTGCATACGTCGGCTTGAGAAGCCTTTTGATCAAGATGTGTGTTTTGTATGATTGTTATGTCAGAAAAGAGGATGTCGGCGACCTGGCAGACTGTGTTCCTTGACCTGTAGTTCGTACATTTTGGTTGTGTAGGCTTGGGAAGCCCTTGTTAATATGTAAGACGTAATTTGTACTTTGCTTCGTTTGTAATTAAGTTGTAACCCATATGAAGATGGTTGTTATCTCATTTGACTTATGCACATCTCTTATGGACTAATCTGATTGTATGTATCGCTTCCGTACTTGTGAGCCCCATATATTTATACTCTGTTGTGTGTGAATTTTGCAAGTTGGCCTTTGGTAATCTCGTATTACTGGCCATCACGGCACCAAACTACTAGGGGCGGTTTGGGGTCGTGACATTTTACCGGACTCGGCCTTCCTATGGTTCGTAGAGAATCTAATCTAGTTTCTAGAACATATTTCAGAAATGGGATAGCTTTTCTAGATTTTTAGTTATTTAGAAAACACTCCAGCGCTGTCCAGATTCATCGATCGTTACGAAAATTTGATTTTCTTGCAAACCGCTCACTGTTTTTCCATGAAACTAATTTTAGTTGAAAGCTAACTCCTTAAGGAAGATTTTGACATAAAATAGAGGTCCAGAATAATTTTATACATTTTGCTAGAATTTTTTAAAGTGGCTGCAAAAACGGATTCTAAGTTACAATACCCAAAACAAGAAGATTTATGGGAAAAGGGATCCACTAAGGGAATTTTTTTGTCTCTTTTATGATGAAAACATGCTAACTAACATATATCAATGACACATCTGAACACAATATTTAGAACCCTTAAGAACATGTATTTGAAAAAGGAAAATGAAAGAGAAGGTTGTGTTGTGGCTTACTTGCTAAGCTTTGAACATGATGGCTCTCTTCTCCCTTCCTCTTCCTCTCAAGACTTCTCTCTTGTTCTCCTTCCCCTCCTCTAGCCGAAAGTGTGTGTGTGAGTGTGATGCTTGTGTTTGCCATGCTAGGGAGTGGTGTAAAATGACATAGAAGCCCACTAGTTGGAATTGAATGGACAAGCTAGGATTTACTTGGAGTTCAATGAATTAGGAGTGATTAGGGAACTTAACCTTGGGAAGTTCAATGAATTAGGAGTGATTAGGGAGCTTAACCTTGGGGGTTAGGCAACACCTAGTTAATTCCTAATTGAATAGTTTTTTTTTGGGTTTCTAGAATACCATGATTATAAATCTTGAAAATAGGCTTATCACTTCTCTCTAGGGTGGCCGGCCATTGGGAAGGGCGATGTGGCCATTTTTTTTTTAAACAATCTAGGTACTAGGAGCACATTCCTCAATGTATATATTTATATAAATCTCAATTAATTGATGGTACTTATAGTATAAGGTACATGTACTAGTTTTGAGGAAATTTTGAATTTAAATAAAGAAGTGAGGGCTTGAAGTTAAATTCATGTATTGGAACCTTACTTATGTAGAATTTAATTAAATTAGGCTAAGGAACCTAATCCAGCTAGGATATTCTGGTTTTGATAAAAAAAAATGCTAACTGACAAGATTCGAAATAATTCAAGTAACTAAGGGCTTTAAGAAAATAATTTAAACATTAGGGTTTTTAAAGAGAAAACATTTTTCAGGGGCTTCACAACCTATCCCCCTTAAAACAATTTCGTCCCCGAAATTTAACTACATACTGCCTTCGAAAAGTTTGGGGTAGTTTGCCTTCACCCAATCCTGGCATTCCCAAGTAGATTCCTCAATTCCCCGATGACGCCATAGCACTTTTACCAAGTGAACCATTTTTCCTCTAAGGTTCTCCTCTCGGTTATCCTGTATTGCTATGGTCCTTCTTTAAATGTAACATATTTGTCAAGACTGATTTCTTCCCATTTGAGGACGTGTGATGAGTCGGCGATGTATTTTCTCAACATAGATACATGGAAGACGTCGTGTATCCCTGCTAACTGCGGAGGTAGAGTTAGTCTATATGCTACTTCGCCCACTCTTTCCAATACCTCAAAAGGCCCAATATATCGTGGTGACAGCTTTCCCTTTTTCCGGAAACGTTCGACTCCACGCCTAGGTTGCACCTTTAGGAACACATGGCTGCCTACTTCAAACATCAATGGCTTTCTTCTTCTATCTGCATAATTCTTTTAACGGTCTTGAGCGGTCTTTAACCGTTGTCGGATCAATTTGACCTTCTCAGTAGTTTCTAGAACAAGTTCGGGTCCTATCAGATTTGCATCACCCACTTCCGCCCAACAAATCGGCGATCTATAAGGTCGTCCATATAATGCTTCAAAGGGCGCCATACCGATGCCAGCTTGAAAACTATTGTTATAGGCGAATTCAATTAGGGGTATGTGTCATTCCCAACTTCCTTGAAAATCCATTGCGTAAGCTCTCAACATATCTTCGAGTGTTTGGATGGTGCGTTCAGATTGTCCATCTGTTTACGGGTGAAAGGCGGTGCTAAAACACAGCTCCGTACCAAGAGCTTCCTGCAGGCTTCCCCAAAATCAAGAGGTGAATTGTGGATCACGATCTGACACAATAGCCACCGAAATTCCATGTAGCCGAACGGTCTCCCCGATGTAAAGCCTACACATAGACTCTAAAGTGTCGGTCATCTTATAGGGTAAGAAATATGCTGAATTGGTGAGGTGATCCACTATTACCCATATAGCATCGCGTCCTTTAGGTGACTTAGGCAACCCTATCACAAAATCCATCGTCACAAACTCCCACTTCCATTCGGCTATTGATAGAGGTTGCAACATTCCCTCTGGTTTCTGATGTTCCGCCTTCACTTGTTGGCATGTCAGACACTTCGTTACAAATTTAGCCACTTCCTTCTTCATTCCATTCCACCAATACTGCCTCTTCAAATCTTGGTACATTTTAGTCCCTCCTGGATGTACCGCAAATGCAGAATCATGACATTCCTTAAGTACCTTTTCTCTAAGCAGCTCGTCACTTGGTACAAACAATCTACCTTGGTATCTTAAACTCCCATCGGGTGAATTACCCAATTGAGCATGGGTTCTCCTGCTTCCAGACATCCCTTGATATAGGCTACCTCTTGATCGTGCTTCTGGGCCTCCATGATCACATTCATCAACTTAGGCATCACCTTCTGTGCATTAAGATATGCTTTTGTATCTTGAGATTCTATTTGGATCCTGAATTCATTGAGTGTCTTAACCATATCCCATTCTTTGACAGAAATTCTAGCCATCATCCCCCTGCTCTTGCGACTGAGAGCATCTGCTACTACATTGGCTTTACCGGGATAATATGAGAGAGTGAATTGGAAATCCTCAAGATACTCCATCCATCGTCTCTGTCTCAAGTTGAGGTTCTTCTATGTAAATAGATACTTCAAACTCTTGTGATCTATGAAAATCTCAAATTGTTCCCCATACAGGTAATGTCGCCATTGCTTTAGGGCAAAAACTACGGCCGCTAACTCCAAGTCATGTGTTCGTAGTTACACTCATGAGGTTTCAACTGCCTAGATCCATACACGACTACCTTTCCATTTTGCATGAGCACGCAACCTAACCCTTCTTTAGACGTATCGCAATACACAGTGTATCCCACTTCCTGTTCTGGGATGGTCAAAATTGGCGCACTAGTTAACCTCTTCTTTAGCTCTTGGAAGGATTTTTCGCAAGCTTTGTCCCACTCATACTTTACTCCTTTTTGCGTCAAATGAGTCATTGGTTTAGCTAGTTTGGAGAAATCTTGGATGAACCTCCGGTAATAACTGGCCAATCTTAAGAAACTGCAGATTTCTGATACGGTTTTCGGTTGTCTCCAATCTAATACTGCCTCCACCTTGGTTGGATCCACTGCAATCCCATTCTCTGACACTACATGCCCTAAGAATTTTACTTCATTCAACCAGAACTCACATTTGCTTGCCTTGGCATATAACCGATTATCCCTAAGAACTTGAAGGACAATCCTTAAATGTTGCTCATTCTCTTCTTCAGACCTTGAATATACCAAGATGTCATTAATGAACATTACTACAAATTGGTCAAGATATGGTCTAAAAAAATCTTATTCATTAGGCTTATGAATACTGCTGGTGCATTGGTTAGTCCGAAGGTCAATACTATAAACTCATAGTGGCCATATCTAGTACGAAAGGCAATTTTTGGTATATCCTCCTCCTTGACTCGTAGTTGATGGTAACCTGACCTGAGATCGATCTTTGAATAGCACCTTGAGCCTCTAAGTTGGTCAAAAAGGTCATCAATCCTTAGGAGTGGGTATCGGTTTTTAATCGTGACTTGATTGAGTTGACGATAATCAATGCATAGCCTCAATGACCCATCATTCTTTTTAGCAAACAACACGGGTGCTTCCCATGGCAAAGTACTTGGCCTAATGAATCCTCTCTCGAGCAATTCCTATAGTTGTGTCTTCAATTCTCATAATTCTGCTGGTGCCAAACGATACGGGGCCATGGATATTGGGGTAGTTCCAGGTTGTAGCTCGATGCTCAAGTCTACTTCCCGGGTTGGTGGCAATCCTGGTAATTTTGCATATTCGCATACTACGCGTGGAAGTTCTAATTTTTCTTGGCTCTCCTCATTTAAAACCAGACTTGTTATCCTATCCACAAGTTGACCGCGCCACTGCGTCCTACATTTCGTTGAAGTCATGGAGTCTTGTCTATCCCCCTTAAACTGAAAACATGCTTTGTTGGATGGGTAAGTCATCTCCTTCTTTTGGTAAATATCGATAATTGCTAAGGTACGAGTAACGAATCTATTTTTAAGATGAGGTCGGAGTAGGGTATCTTCATGAAGTTGAGTTTCCTTTCCACAAGCTCCAAATCCTCTCGGATTCTACCTCCTTTCATTCTGAAGTCAATGTTGTGCCGATTATTTCCACAAAGATGGTAAGACTCCTCCAAAATTTGATTCTTGATAGGGTTCGGAATTTTAGCCACAGTTACTAGTCCATTCTTAAGGTTTCAATTTCCTGGTACCGCATTTCTATTGTTGCTTGCAAGCTCATGTTATTACTTGTCTTGAAGTATGGTCCACCATTTGTTTTTCTTTGAATGGGGTGAGGCGTAAGTCAAATTCTAACTACAGAGGCAATTCCTTATGGGTAAGCAACTAATCTTAAGTTAGAGTTTAATTATCCTAGGGTGTTCACACAACACAACTTCATGTACACATAATAATAATTACAAGATTCTTAAAATTGGATTGAAGTGGAGATGAAGAATACGAAGCAGTTATGGTGATAACATCAGGGTTAACTGAATGGTATGATGTTATGGTTTCGAACTTCAATGTGATCAAGGTTATAGATGTAGTGACTAAACTAGATATTTAACTTGAAACTGCATTGGCCATCCGCGTTTCAAACTGAATATCCAAGATTCATCACCGAGCAAAGAAAATAATACAAGAAGCTTGGGCTAAATAAAATAATCAAGGGTCAAAGGAGGTCAAATTTACAAATAGTAGTATATAAAACAAGGCTAGATGGACAAGACTTAATCTTGGGAAAGGATGACATTGAATAAAGGTTGCGAACTCAAGATGAGGGTACGACAATTGATAGAAGACGCGTAGAACTAATAGTACCCTCTGTTGCGTGATGTGAGGCCGCACTCAAAGTTAAAACCATTTCACATTCCTGAAGTAGGTCCTCATGAGTTGATGTTGGTGTGCCCGAAATTCGAAGAAATTCCCTAAGATAGGTCAAGAAAGATTCTATTTTTGATGTCTTTTAGTTGATAGAATAGGTAGTGTAATAATATAACATAGCCGAGGCAAGGTAGTCTCTAACCGCAGGTCGAAACGCGTGGGTAAGGGTTGAACCTAGGCTCTGATACCAAATTGTGACGCCCCGATTCTACACTATTGGTTGTAGTCAAGAAAGAATCATGAATGAGTCCTGTGGTCAATAACCAAGTAAGATCCCAGTTCGCCGGAAGAGTCAAATTAGCCTCCCTTCTAAGTCCGGCTTTCTTAGACAGCGCACTACCTTTTGACAAATCTTAAAAGGCATTGACACAAGGTCTCATAAACAACGATAAGGTTCATACATATACGTAGAATATCAATACAAAACAACCATGAATATCCTTAATTCAAAAGCTTGTTCCGTTACATTACATCCCAAGAAAATTTAAATCTTCACATGAGTCTTACAAAACATCAAAAAGAAATTTCTACCTTTACTAAGATAGCCAAAAGTCTTCGAAGGTTTCAGGCTCTTCGTCTCCAGCTATAAGTTCCATTTCATCACCTGGCATGATACGCCATGAGCTTTGAATGCCCAGTAAACACACACACACCCCGTCCTTTTTTTCCAGTCCAATACACAATCTCAAATATAACATCAAGTAGTAAAGCATGATACTCAAAATAGATAAACAAAGGGTTACAAGTTAGATGTTAGTAAACTAGAAATCCCTCAAAGAGATTTCATCCTTCCAACCACAAGAATCGGATTCGGATTATTCAGTATGCCCCCTCTTTTGCTGCCTTGTTGCAGAACTAACCTCGGATGCCTTCCATCGGTTATATACCGCGTAGCGCCAACTGTAGGGCCTCAAAAGAGACGGTAATAATGGACCTTGCCCAAATCCCTCCTCACACCAAACCACCTAGGGTCCGAATACAACCGCTCCGTTCAAGGGTTCCGAAAACCACTTGCGCAAGACTTTAACTTCCAAGTAGGGAACGCATCCCAGCAATCCACACATCACACATTATCGTCATTACTGAAGTGATTGAAAACCCAATACCATCCCAACTAAGCTTCCCGTTGAGTTAAATGTTTTAAAACAAGGTTAAACCAATCTTAACAAGATAATAATATCCACATAAGCATCCATCATTAAGATGAAGGAGAATAAGAACATAACCATAATATGTACAACATCATGCCAAGATATGATCATACGCTAATAAACATTTTCCTGAGCACAAGAGCATAAAACACCTATGCATAACAAGATTTCCAGATTCGATATCACATAAGGTTTAGAATAGAAGAGCTATTTTAGAATTTTTACTGGACTCGGCCTTCCTATGGTTCGTAGAGAATCTAATCTAGTTTCCAGAACATATTTCAGAAATGGGATAGCTTTTCTAGATTTTAGGTTATTTAGAAAACACTCCAGCGCTGTCCAGATTCGTCGATCGTTACGAAAATTTGATTTTCTTGCAAACCGCTCACTTTTTTTCCATAAAACTAATTTTAGTTGAAAGCTAACTCCTTAACGAAGATTTTGACATAAAATAGAGGTCCAGAATAATTTTATACATTTTGCTAGAATTTTTTAAAGTGGCTGTAAAAACATTTTCTAAGGTACAATACCCAAAACAAGAAGATTTATAGGAAAAGGGATCCACTAAGGGAAAATTTTCATCTCTTTTATGATGAAAACATGCTAACTAACATATATCAATGACACACCTGAAAACAATATTTACAACCCTTAAGAACATGTATTTGAAAAAGGAAAATGAAAGAGAAGGTTGTGTTGTGGCTTACTTGCTAAGCTTTGAACAAGATGGCTCTCTTCTCCCTTCCTCTTCCTCTCAAGACTTCTCTCTTGTTCTCCTTCCCCTCCTCTAGCCGAAAGTGTGTGTGTGAGTGTGATGCTTGTGTTTGCCATGCTAGGGAGTGGTGATATTTATAGGCAAATTTGGTGTAAAATGAAATAGAAGCCCACTAGTTGGAATTGAATGGACAAACTAGGATTTACTTAGAGTTCAATGAATTAGGAGTGATTAGGGAGCTTAACCTTCACTACAAGAAAAAACACCTTTGGCGACTAAATTTTTAGTCGCCAAAGGTCCTATTTTAGTCTCCAAATGTCAAAATTTCACTTTTCCTGACTAAAAAGTTTAGTCGCCCGTGTTGTCGCCAATAAACGGTCACGAATGCCTTCGGTGACTAAAACACTGTTAGTCGCCAATATATATGTCTTCAGCGACTAAAGATTTCGTCGCCAATAGTCAATTTCTTTATTGGAAATTATACCTTTGCCGACTAAACTGTTAGTCGCCAATAGTTCATTTTTATTTTATTATTTATACCTTTGGCGACCATTCACTTTAGTCGCTGAAAGTATTTTCAGGAAATTTTTTTTTTTTGCCTCCGCTGCTCCCAACAGGTTTCGAACTTGCGACGTCCCTTTGCACACGCGAAACCCTTTGCACAACACTCCATCCACTATGCCAGTACATCATCACATGATCATATATGCAATATATATTATTTATATACTATATTAACCGCAATTAATACAAAATAATATTTATAAATATAATTTTTTTAATTCAATATAATTTTTGTCAAAAAATAAATTATTTACTAAAAAAAAAATTAGGCGACTTTTGGCGACTAAAACCATTTTTTAGTCGCTAATTGTATTATTTTGGGCTACTAATTATTTATTTGTCGCTAAAAAAACAAGTTCTCAATTAAAAATCAGCACTTTTGGAGACTAAACAGAAATTTCGTCGCCAAAACCACTACTTTGGGCGACTAAAATGGATTTTCGTTGGCAAAACCCCCACTTTCAGCGACTAAATTGTTTTTAGTCGGCAAAACTGCTATAATCAGCGACTAAACCTGTTTTTAGTCGCCAAAACCATACCTTTTCGCTACTAAATTATTTTAGTCGCTAAAAACTGTGACTTTTGGCTACTAAACAAACTTTAGTCGCTGAAAACCCTATATTAGGCAGCAAAACTTCCTTTTAGTCGCTAAAAACATGCTGTTCGACGACTAAACCCTTTTAGTCGCTAAAAACCTGCTTTTCGGCGACAAATTCCAATTTAGTCGCCATTTCATGCACTTTCAGCGACGAAATTTCATGTTTTGGTTGCCATTTCTGTTTTTTGTTGTAGTGCTTGGGATTAGGCAACACCTAGTTAATTCCTAATTGAATAGTTTTTTTTTTGGGTTTCTAGAATACCATGATTATAAATCTTGAAAATATGCTTCTCACTTCTCTCTAGGGTGGCTGGCCATTGGGAAGGGTGATGGGGCCATTTTTTTTTTTAAACAATCTAGGTACTAGGAGCACATTCCGCAATGTATATATTTATATAGATCTCAATTAATTGATGTTACTTATAGTATAAGGTACATGTACTAGTTTTGGGGAAATTTTGAATTTAAATAAAGAAGTGAGGGCTTGAAGTTAAATTCATGTATTGGAACCTTACTTATGTAGAATTTAATTAAATTAGGCTAAGGAACCTAATCCAGCTAGGATATTCCGGTTTTGATAAAAAAAATGCTAACCGACAAGATTCGAAATAATTCAAGTAACTAAGGGCTTTAAGAAAATAATTTAAACAATAAGGTTTTTAAAGAGAAAACATTTTTCAGGGGCTTCACACCTTTAGTACAAAAGGAAACAACAAGCAACCAACAACTATCTACTCAATAAATGAGGCAACTCGGCTTTCCAAAATCATAACCATCATAACCCACAATATACCCAGATACACTGAGAAAATAATGATAAATAAGTTCTGCTCTACCTACCTTAAGCAAGGTAAGCCAAGGACACACCTTTCCACAATGAAATGTCAATTTACCAGACATCGGCTGGAAGGTAATGGTCTCTCTGCCAAGTTTTCTAGAAGCTGGCTGGAAGGTACTGGTACCTCTTATTCTAAGCGCAACCAATTCTCCAGGCGCTAGCTAGAAGGTAATAATACCTCTTATTCTCAACGCAATATACGTTACCAATCATCACAACATGACAAAGTACAACCAACAAGTGTAATGCATACACACAAACTATTCAACAAAGTACAACCAACACAAGTGTAATGCATACACGCAACTATTCGACACAATAATGTCATCCTCCACCGATGACCAAGGACAAAACCTCTAAATGTATGTATTCAACACACGTATTATAATAATTCAACTCTCATGAGATTTTAAATCCAACAACAACAATAGTAAAATAACTAAGGACAAAACCTCCAAATTTGTGTATTCAACACACGTATTATAATAATCTAACTCTCATAAGATTTTAAATCCAATAACAACAATGGTAAAATAAAATATTCATAATCCAACCTCAAGTTAATTTTTGAGATTCACATAGTGTTATCATTTCATTCTTCCATTTCAAAAATCAATTCTCTTGTTTTCCAAGTTAACATAGTCTACCCTTTATCCCAATCCATTCTTTTCATTTCACTAAATTAAATCCATGGATGTCAAAGCCACAACCCAACTCAACTTAATATAATCAATCCAAAATAATTCCAATGCTATAGTTAATTCTCCATTTTAGCTATTAACACATTTACACAAACCATAATAACAATTTACAAACATTATTCAACTTTACCCCTTTTTAATTCACCAAGTCAAAACATTAAATTAAGGTTTTTTCTTCTTTCAACATATACATGCTAGATTACTCCTCAATTAACCCAAACAACAATCAATTTAACAATCTAATTCCCAAATGACAAACCCTAGATCCCTTTTCATGATTACAAAGAAATTCATAATTGATATGATTTTTATGAAATAAAATCTACCACATATCTATCTATAGATGAGGTATTGAAAATGAGCAAAGAAATCCCTACCTCAAGATTTGAAGCTAAAGATGAGGACCCAACTTGAGACTCCAATGAAATCGCAAAACAATCGGTAGAAGTCTTGATCTATGCTTACTCTTCAACCTTCTTGAAAGATTTGGGGTGAATCTTGGGTAAAAAGAAGAGAAATCAAGAGTTTGGAAGGTTAGGGTTTCGGGTTTGGAGGATAGGAAGAGAAGAGATGGAGAAAAAATGGAGTTTTAGGGCCAAAAAGTCACTTCATAATGTCTGTTAGCGGCGTGGTCTCTCGAGCGAAGGAAGCTTGGCTCGAGCGTACAAAAGAAGCTCTCAGAATCTCTAAAAATTGCGCAGTTCGCTCGAGCGAGCATGCTTCCAGCACAGAAACACAAAATTCAAACAGGTATAACTCTCTCGTTTAGACTTCGTTCAGGGTCGTTCTTATGGCCAAATTGAAGCCCCAGAAGTAATCTTTCCAATGGTTCTAGCCTCACATCAAGATTCAAAGTATGGAGAGAGAAAATGATGAAAGAGTGAAAACTACTCAATAACAATTATTCAAATTTGAAGGTTCTTAGTCAATCTTACCTAACCACTATGGTAACACCTCAACCAAGGCTCAAATATCAACTAAGGAGGTTCTCAACCAAGAAAATCAAAGAGTCAAATATAGTTCCATTATAATAAGAAGCACAGAGTGCTACATCTGCTGTGTGGAGATATTACTTTGATAATGCAAATGCTAAGGGTCCTGATGTGCAAGTATGTTCGAATAAAGAAACAACTAGTCCTTCTTTTCCTGGTGAGTGTGGATAAAAAGGGATAAAAAGCTAATGATTATACATCTTTAGCTTTTGCTTTTCCTTTGGGAGCTTTATCATGTTCGACTTTATTAGCAATAATGTCGATAAAGGAATTCCAAAAATCCCTGAGGGTTGCATCATCATCATTATCATCAGGCTCTTGTTCCTCTCTTGCAATGACATTATACACATTACCATGCTTATCCTTATCCTTATCCTGACTGGCTATTGAGATCATAGAAACATCATCCTGGAATTTGGATCCCATGGATTGGAGAAATTGGTATTTCATATATTCCATGCATTTGATCAACAAATCTTTATTAGAAATTCCTGTAAATTGTTTCTTCAATTCAGATTGGATACGGATAAAAAGATTACCACCACTATGTTCCGGAATGGATGATTTGGGGATTAAATCTGTACAAGCTTGAGTATTAAGTTTAATTTGTTCAATCAGGTCGGGTTGAGATTCATCAAGGGTCTTCTACTATTTAAAAAAGAAAATTCTTTTAGGACAGGGAAGCTTATTCTGAAAATCACAAGCAAGATCCTCCCTTCAAATCTAAGGGAGACCGAAATAAATCATAAATATATTGAAGGATTTGGATAGAGAACAATTCTGATTACTGGACATAGCTTGAAAATCAATAACCCATTGATTAAATTGAATATGGACGGGTTCGGGTAAGATTGATGGATCAGGCCCAAACTTATCCCACCAAGCAAAAAACTAGTTGGGAATACCAGCTTGGTAAGTTTGGGGGAAAACTTTGATGAACCATGAATGAGTATGATTAGGGTTCATATAAAGAAATGATTTTGAAAAAGCTTCGGTATAATCCCAATTTTTGGTCATGAATAGAAAGTGTATGGGTTTGGTTGGAATTCAAACCTCATTTTCTGGTTTCATGATCCGTTTGACAACAGCTTTCCTATATTTAATAGCACTCTTCAGATTTTTCTGCTCAACGTAATGATGAGTGAAATCAACAGAGGCAGTATCTTTAAGCATGGCTTCATAAATGTATCGATATTGATCAAAGTGTGGCATAAAATTCTGATCATAGACATAGTGATCCTTAGTTTCCCAAGGGTCAACCATTCATTTAATATCGATATTGTCTAGATATAAAATTATTTCCTCATGGTTAAGGTTATTTAGATAGGATTCAGATTCATCTGTTAAAAGAGCATCTTTTACAGATTTTTTGGAAGATGAGCCTTCCCATACGGATTGCGAAGGTGAAATCTTCATATTTGGAATAGTGATCCATGGACATTCTGTGAGATCCAGATGAATATTTTCATGGGCATAAGAAGAGGATCCTCTACCCCAGCCACAATTGCGGCCTCTAGCCAGTTGGCTTATTGAGAGATCCCTACAAATACTTACGAGTTAGAAAATTAGGAAGATAATTGTGTTCTCATTTAATGTGTTCAATATCAAAATCAAATGCGGATAACTGGTTTTGCGAATTGGCAAAAATTTGTTTATGAAAAAGATTTTCAACATCTTTTTTTAAATTTGTTTTGCTACACTACAATCAACACGAATTAGAAAATGTTTGTTTAATAAATCATCCTGAAATTTAAGAATACACTTAACAATAGAAAAGCATTCTTTTTTAATTATTGGATAATTTAAAGACGCCTTCTTCTAGGCTCTAGATGTGAATCGAATCAATTCTTCTTTTGCAATATTCGAATTATACTGTTTAAGAACCCCGCCATAACCTTTATCAGAAGTATTTGTTTCAACAATTTTTTTCCAATTAGGATTAGGAATAGCTAAACAATATAATTTTTTAACCCTAAGTTTGATTTTCTGCATTGCTTTAGTATGTTCAGTAGACCAAGGTTCTGGATTCTTTTTTAATCTTGAATATAGAATAGCAGTATCTACTACTAAATTCTACTAATAATCTGTAATATAATTTAATTCAATCCTTCATCAATATTTAATTCTTTTATTTTTTGCTTAGTTCTGCATTTGTTAGCATTGTGACCAATTTTACCACACTTGTAACATGTTGCTGAGGACTTGTCTTTCTTTTCGAAAGCTGTTTTTGTAGAGTTTGTGGTTTGTTTGCCTTTAGTATTTTGATAAGAAGACTTCCTTTTGGAAAAATGGTTCTTTTTCTTTTTATAATTGGATTTATATTCTCTTATTTTTCTTGATTTCTTTGTTTTTCTTCCGGTAAGGAATTTTTACATTATAGGCAAATTGGTCACAAAATTCACCTAATTCCTTCCTTCCTATTAAGTTTTCTCTTTTCATTTGATATTGTTATTTTAGATCATTTCAAAGAGATGAACCTTCTTCTATAATTATGGCACTTAGTTGGCCATAAGTGTAATTATTATAAAGGATGTTCATACCATGATTTTGATCCCTTAATTTTTTACGGATTTTTCGGCAAATAATGTTGGCAAACCATCAATAAACTTGGCTTTCCAATGCTCACTATTAGCATCAATACATTTCCTGACTTTCATAAGGAAAACATCCTTATACCATCGAAAGTACATAAGAGAAGGACAACAAAGATTTTGGAGAAGCGTTCGACCTCGGTCTGACATTCCAACTACTCGTTCAATAAAATGCATTAATATGGTTTGAGAAAGGGTATAAACCGCATCCTCAACCTATTGAGGGGTATTAGTCAAAGGATTAGTTTCTTGCTTAACAGATTGTAATATCTCTATGTGTTGTGCAGGTGTGAGAACATTATTCCACTATTCTTTGAGGATACCGGTGAACCCGGTGGTAATATAATGGGCAATTTGGTTGTCAGTATTACCATTCTGGCGATGGACAGAACTGTACATGAGCATTTCATGCATTGTGTAGACACCCCATTTTTGACCGTCCTCAAGACTTGGACGTCACCGTTTGAACACTCGGTGATTATCCATGTTTGTGTTCGTTTGGAGTTCCCGGAGGTCTCGGCTCGCGCGCCTTGCCTCAGGACCTCCGAACTTGACCGTTTAGTGTTTGGTTTCACACCGAACACTTGCATCTTGCCTTTGAGAGGCAGGGTAGGGGTTGTTGACCATCCCCACCCACCACCGGCAGTGGCTAGAGGCCACCGGCTGGTGTTTGCTGCCACCGGCAATATTTATTGCCGGCCGGCACCTTTTGTTGCCGGTTAGCACTATTTTGTGCCGGTCGGCACTTTTTTTGGCCAAGATGGCATTTTTGGCTGGCCGATTGCTGTTCATCTGCTTTTCCAGATATTTTTAGACAGCTGTCTTACTTTTGCATCCCTCCATACACGTGTATGGAGGGATCTCCCTCTTGTAAAGCTTGTCTTGTAAGCTTTACAAGACATATAGAGGGAGGCTCTCTCTTGTAACAAAAAAAGAGGACTTAGGTTAGAGAGAGAGATATTTTGAGAGCAAAAAACAGCCATTGTTGAGCTCTTGTTCTAGGGTTTGAGTTAGATACATTTTCTATCTCTCTTTCCCTCTCATTTGTGCACTAGGTGTTTTGTGTCTTACAATTGCACACAAACACCTAGTGTTTCACCTTCCTTTGGCTCTTGAGGTTCTAAAGGACTGGTTTTGAAGTTTTGGTGTAGGATCCAAGCTAAAGGAGGCCATTGGAGCACCATTTGTGAAGAGGTCTACAAGGGTGAGAACCTAGTCTCATTTTTCCCCATTTTTGCATTGATTTTCTACTTGTCTTAGAGCTGTTTTTGTGCTTATTGTATAACATAAAAAAGTTCTATTTTTAGGCCCTCTTTATTGTTTATTAAGAGTGTTTTGTTGTTTGAGGGTAGTTGACCACCCTTAGGCCTTGAAAGGCCTCATTTTGAGCCATTTTGTGTTAGCTCCGGGATTTTGGTGTTGAGGTCTCTTCACCACTGAAATCTTGAGGGATTTCAGTGGTGAAGATGATGCTTTGAAGTCCCAAGAAGGAGGGGGCCACCCCCTCTCCTTGTTGTCCTTGAAAAGGGCATATTTTGGCCTCTTGAGAGAGCATTATGCTTGAGTGTGTGTTGAACATGTTTAGGCTATTTTTCATGCTTATATATCCATAATATAACATGATTTCAAGTTGGTTTTGGTACTCCATGCATGCTTAGCATAGTTGCCTTGTAATGCCTTGCTATGCCTTAACATGTCTTAGGTTGTTAGCCTTTGTTGGAGCATGTTTTAGGCTTAGTCTTGTGAAGATTATGTGCTTATTTTGCCATGTTCTAGGTCTGTCCATAAGTGTTTGGGTTGATTTTGGCATGCTTGATATAGCTCCTTTGTATTTGGGCTTGTTGGCCTTGAGTATGTGCATGTATAGCATGGCATCTTTACATTGTTTTGGTGATTTGGGACCACCCTACATGCCATTTCAGTCCCATTTCCATGCTTGTTTGATTGCCTTGCATGCCTCTTTAATGCTTTGGAAGCTTGTGTAGCAATGCTCCATGTTTTGGTGTTTGTGCATGCCTTTGTTTTGGAGTCATTTAGATACCATCTAAGTGGTCCTTGGGCCTTGTATTAATGTCCCAAAACTCTGTTTTTGGTCAACAAACTCATGCCATGTTTGGTCTTACTAAGGGTAGTTCAATGCCCCATTGGTTTGCTTTGAGCACTTGGACCATGTTTGCATGCATTTGCTTGTCTTGTTTAGCATAATTTGGCATCATTTTATGACGTGATTTCAATACTTATGTTGCATGATACTTGCTCATGTTTGTCCCTTTCAAGTGTGCTTGAGGGTTGTTTAATTTGTGCCTAAGTGTAGGCCTTCCATCATGTGTATGTGTGCATGTGTTTTTGGCTTCTTGTTTTGGTCATTATGGCCACTGTTTTAGGCCTATTTTAGAGTTGCCTAATTCATGTTTAAGTCCATCTTCCCATCTATTCGCATTGCCATATGTATGCTTGCATGCTTGCATAAGTGCCTTGCCATGTCATGTTGCATTCCTAGCTTGTATGCCTAGGTTGCATTGCATCTTGCATGCATGCCTTGTTCCTTGAATTGGTGATAGGAATAGGGCCTTGCTGTTTGATTGGTTTGCATTGCATTTGAAACCAAAGTTGCATACTTGGTTCTTTGGGCCATCATGCATGGGAATGCGTGATTGGTGGTCCGAGAATCGAGGCACATGCCCCTTTGAGTCATTACAATGATAAGGGACATGGTTGGTGCATACATGCCTTGAATTGTGCTGCCATGCTTTGCCTTGCCCTCTGTTGCTGTGAGTTGCAGGTTCTGCAGGCTTTCTTTGCCGACCGGCAGTGTAAGGTGCCGGCCGGCAATATTTTCTCTGCCGACAGCTTCATTTTGTGCCGATGGCTACACACCAGTGCCGGTGGTGATTCCATTCAGCCGATGGCACTCCCCAGTGTCTAAGGATGCAGTCCTGAGGCTTTGACAGCCTCCAGAGGAGTGAAGGAAGGAAAACAGAGGCAGCTTGCGCATGGCGGCGCGTTTCCCGAGGTGGTTTATCTGCTTTTCTTAGTTAATCTAATTTATTTAATTCATTAATTAATTAATTTGTAATATTGATTAGCTTGCGTAGTTAATTAATTTGTAATATTTATTCGGCCCCTCCGAGCGAGGGCAAATCTGTAATAAATGTGTGTGGGTGGTGTGTATGTCTTCCAACCTCACTTCTTTCTTCCCTTTTATTTACCTGCTTACGATGGTAGATTAGGACACGTTTAATTTAGCATGCCTTATGCTATGCATGTGTGCATCCATGCATTTGTATTGCATGCATTAGGCTCGGTACATCACGCTAACTGCATCTGTATTTTCAAATTCCAAACTGAATATGTGACAGTTGTGCATTCTCACATGCCATGTTTAGGATAGCCGAGCCTATTCTAGCAACATTTTGTATGCGATGCATTAGGCACTTAACATGGACTTGGATCATGCATGTTTGCTAAGGAGTTCTTTGTTTTGGCACGGAGTACGATGTAAGTATTTCCGCTTTAGCATATCGCATGAGTGTGAATGTTGCCATGACAGCATGCTTAACATGTGGATAGATGCTTATGTGTTATAAATTGCTTGGATGCCTGTGGGTGAAGGTTGGATTGTTTGAGTTGGAAGAACTCATTGAAATCCGTGTTTTAGCCTACTTGCGAGCAGTAAATCCAAAACATTTTCCAAAACAAACGGATATGCAATGCTTATTTCCAAATTAGGCAATCTAGTCTATACTTGTTTGCTGCGCGCGTAACATAGTAATTCTAGGCTAATAATTGGTTTAAGAACACATAACGTTTTCAAAAACGGATATCACGGTTAGTAGAGGCCGGTCTTCGGACCGGGCGAAAGGGGGTGCTCATAGCTGACCTTCCCCGATCGTACCCAAGCTCCCGAGCCGAGACAACTCCGGTGATGACGGACATGTGGCCTTCGGCACCAAGTCAGGGTTTCCTAAATTCTCCCATTTTAAAATATTTAGGTGGCAACTCTGTATCTGGCAAAGCAGTCCATGTTTGGCACTACTTTTTCAAAAATCTGTTTCTCAAAACGATTTGCCAGATTTGGATTCTTTGGTTCAGATTTAGAACCGCGACACAAATCGAGTCCGAACTGTAGCAGCGAGGCCCCCCCCCTCCGCGGGCTTGTTACAGTTTCTGGCGACTCTGCTGGGGATTTTTAGAGAGCTTGACTCGAACTCGTGATATCCCATTTTGATTTCATTTATGTGTTTCTTTGCATTGCATGTGCATTGGTGCGCCTAGGAACACAGTGTTTGCCATCTGCCATTCCTGAACGGTTTGCCAGAGGCTTGTCTTGTCAAGGCATGTCCATAAGGCTGACCGGCTATGGGCTCTGACAGCATGGGAACACAAACCCCGGTTTACCGGGGCACCCTTTTTGACCATTCGACCTAGTGCATATTCGGAATCCATAGTGATCATTCCAAGTTAGGACAGGTTGCTCACCCGATGTTAGGTTGTTTGAAACCGCTGTGTGCGTAGTGAAACCCTAGCTCTTGACAAAATAGGACAGGGAAACCCTATCCCAACATAGGGGTGTTTTTGTTCTCTTTACTTGCTATGTGCTTCTAGAATGTATTTCTACAGGGAAAGTACATGTCAGTTTGCAAGTTTGAGTATCAAACCTGAAGACACCAGTATCAGTATCAGTTGTGGGAATCAGTTATCCGCGGGTATCAGATTCAGTATTTTGGGGAACAGAAATCTGGGAACAGTGATCAGCAGTAGGGTACAGTTGTTTGGCTACACCCGTGTTTGATCAGTTTGGGCTGAAATGCTGTCTGTTTTTCTTTCAGTTCAGAGAGTTACAGAGTTGATACAGAATAGCTAGTGTCTCCCCTTGCTGAGGTAGGATTTATGGCGGCACAAAATTCAGAAGAAGTTGTGGTTATGATGGCTGCATTGGAGCAGGGGACCGCTCCGCAGAGTGAGGCCAGCATCAGTATGTCACACCTGCCCAGGTTGCCCGTTGTGCACCCGGTCTGGGCTCCCCAGTTATATTAGGCTCGTGAGCCCACCACCTTTGAATTGATGGGAATGTTAGGAGACCTCCAGAGGTCCGTGGCCGATCTGGCCTATGGGATGTCAGCGTCACCGCCAGCGGCGCCGTATGTCGGGAATTTCATACCACAGGAACCCCCGCTGCTGGGGCGGATTGTAATAGAGCTTAGCCAGCCAGAGGTGGTTCCAGCTACAGCCGCGACATGCCGGCACCGACCCAGACCCTTGATCAGGCTGAGGCCAAAGGAAAAGACAAGGCAAAGGTAGATGTCGATCCTATTGAACAACTGCTGTGGGCAGTCGAGGCTCTGAAAGTCAGAGGGATGAACAAGCAACAAACATCTGCGATAGTGACCAAAGCTGTAGATGATGCTTTCCCCGCTCCAATCAAAGGCAGTTCAAGCCAGGCAGAAAACCGGGATGGGCCCCGTCATGCCCAGACAATTCCTGTCATTCCCAACCCTGTACCGGGAAAGGTCCAAAAAGCCAAGGCCGTGCCAGCCGACCCTTTCGCTAGCGCATCTGGCAAGAATCCTCAAACCTCAAAGTACCTGCCCCGAGGGCGCAGGGTCTTTCACGACCTCCACATGCCTTTGTCTAGGGCATTGCTAATATTGGCGAAGAATGGGCATCTTAAGCCTTTGGAGCCCCGGCCACTCCCGAAGAATCTCCCCGCCACTCATGATGCTACCTTGTACTGCGCGTACCATCAACAGTCCGGTCACAGTACCGATGGATGTTCCCGCCTTCGTCATGAAGTGCAGGATTTGATTGATAACAAGGTTATCCTACCACCCACCTCAGGCAAGCCCGTCACCACTCAGTTGTTGGATTTCGAGGGCTCAGATACTGCGAGTATGTAAAGTGAACCGCCTGCGGGCAACATTTGGTATATTTTGGATGAAGCGTCTGGCACGTATTTTTGAGCATCGGTGAAACCGAGTTTTGTAAATCCTGGCTTGGATATCGAGTCAGTCTTTTGTTTTGAGTCTGTCTCTTTGTCTTGAGTCAGTCTTTTTTGCTTGAGGGTCTGTCTGGTCGTATCGAGTCAGTCCCCATTGTATATAATACCAGGTGATTCTGGGGTTGTTGTCCCGAACACCATTTTGTTTTATAATTATTATCTGTTTTTGTTTTGAGTCTGTTTCGGCCGAGGGGCCAGTTGCACCAACAAAGCCGATTGAAACAGCTGATGCTATCTCAACTTCATGCTTGCTTTCAGCATAAGTGCCAGAGAATTTGATTGGGCTGACAGTGCATCTTGCCTGCTCTCCTGCGCGCCAAGCTCATTGCATTAACCTAAGTTTTCCAAAAAACAAACTTTTTGAACACTGCGGTGATGAAAACGAAGAGGAAGGAATTCCTCGGGTTTTGCCAAAATTTTGATCATTTTGAGAGAAAGAAAGGCGTGCTAAGCCTTTTTATGAATAAAATCATGCTTGTCGGCGTGAGTACTAGGAAGGATCCTGGCCTGATCCAGATTGGTTCCACATTATCTTCGGCGCGAGCGATTTGTCGCTTTCTTAAAAACTTTCAATAATAAATGTTTTACGCGGCCCTGCGAAGACCTGTGTGGAATCACTCTTGAGATTGCGGAGCCTAGGATCGCTCTCAGCCCCAAGATTCGACCTGTTGTCTTGAACCTCGAACTCATTCGGAACATTCAACAGTCAACTGTCAGAGGAGGCCCGTGTGGTCAGTTTTGAAGCAGCCCTCAAGCAAGAGGCACCAAAGCCGAATCAGAAGGAGTAGATCTCGCCGGAAGAAGCTCGTGGAGCAACCGGGATGGATACTTCCGCAAATCATTGCAACAGCCGTTCTCCTATACATAGAGAGGCTTCAATTTCAAAAAAATCATTTGGCATGGATTTGCTACGCTTTTACCCTTTGTGAGGCTCGCTGGGCCGAAAACCCGGAAGGGCGACCCGGGCAAAAGTTAGAGCAAGAGAAAAATACAAAAAAAAAAAAAGCAAAAAATACAAAAAAGAAAAGAAATGAAAAGAAAAAAAAAGAAGAGAAAAAAAAGAAATGAAAAGAAGCTCGCAAGGTCGAAAACCCGCATCGGGCGCCTTGGCAAAAGTGAGAGCCTAAAAAAAAGTGAAGGTTAAAATACCCGAGTGTACCTTAACCGGAACTACGTAAGGCTTGATTCCCATGTTTGGGATACGTAGGCAACTTCATCATGAAGTCCAGCCCCCAACGCTTTCATAGCGTCTCAGTCCATGCAATGGTTTCGATTTCATCCCGAGGTCCAGTCGCCAATGCTTCCAAGGTGACTGTGTCCATATATTTGTTGTGACTGTCGTCGTCATCTCTGTGTCCAAGAGCTCGACCATCGCCAACGAAGACTGTCTGCGGACTGCTGCGGCACCATCCAAACAAGGGGCAACTTTCCGTTGCCACAAGCCGTCGTGAGACGCCATTCAAACTAGGGGCAACTTTCCGTTGCCTCCCACCCCCTTCAAACCAGGGGCAATTTTCCATTGCCTCCGATCAGAGGTTGCGCATCTCAAAGAGTAAGTTCCATGCCCGTTGAGCATTGACTGTTTGAAAAATAGTTTTTGAAATTTTTTACTAAGGTTGACTATTTTCTCGAAAACTATTCCATTTTTCCAAAACTGGACCATTGTCTTGGACCCAAAAAGGAAAATTTTCAGCGCTTACGTGTCTGACTTGCACGGTTTTCAAATCAAAAATCGAACAAGTACGTTAATCCGACTCTTATTTTGATCAAAATTTGTTTTAGTAGAAAGCAAAAACGAAAAAATGGTTAAAATGATGAACTAGGGGCACAGTAGAGTCAGGCGTTCTGTCTTTCCCCCGTCATCGACGTACTTGCCAGAAGAGCACTCTGCCCGCCAGAAGAAATAACCGTGAGCTAACGGCATTGGGCATGAACCCGTAACTTCCTGTTCATTCATCAATCACCCCGGGGAGGGATGAAAAATGAGAGACTGAAGAATAGAGAGGTGTAAGCCGAGAGAAAAGTGAGGAAAAGGTTTTTGAGAGAAAATCCGAGCTTGAGAGTCGAGTGATGTGAGAATCACAAATCAGGCAGGGTGGGAAACAATACCCAGGTAAAAACTGGCTCCTCGTGATCTGAGGTCCCCCGTCTTCGTCAGCACGTCTGTATGTCGTGTCTTTGGTTTTGTTTACCTCAACCTTTGTTTTAGGTCTTTCCCGAGTGTGTCTAGGTCGTGTACCTTTATATTTGAGTCCTCCCTGTTGTGTTCAGTTGTAGGCTCGATATCCCGGTTTGAAAAAAAAAAAACCTCATTCAATTTCAAAAATCATTTGTGCTCAGAATGCTGTGCCATTCTTTACATTTGAACGTGTTTCGACTCCAACCGGTTCCATCTTTGAGGTCCGTCCTGTCAGATTGGGCTGTTTGTTTGAGAATTGCTGTGTGCAGAATGAACCGAATGCTGTTTTATGGGTTGTATGCAAATTAATCCCCAGTAGAGCAAGGGCTGTGTGTCCGGAATCAGGCAGTGGGTTGCTTGGGTGTATTTTGCTGTTGGCTGTTTAGTTATCTGATTATTGCAGTGCAAGTGTTCAATTTTCAGACAACTAATCAATTTCATTTACATTGAGGTGTAACATGATGAGATGCGATGCAATGCATGAGATGTATAAATGTAAACACTTTTTCAGATAAAAAGTCCGTTTCATTTCATTATCTTTTCAAATGTACAAGTTTTGAGGAAAACAAAAATCTGCCTACGGCAGTACAAGGTAATCTAACTACCAAAGAAAAGAGGAAAAGTACAAGGAAGGAGAAAAGATAACAAAAATCTGCATCTGTGTCGAGCACTCCGGAGGGGCCGTCAGTCCGTCCTAGTCCTCTTCCTGGACGAGGGTCCAGGAGCATCATCAGCGTCGTCGTCAGAGCCCGAGATAGAACCGTCTCCGGTCTCCTCCTCCGATGACTCGGACTCCGCCTCTGCCTCCGCCTCTGCCTCCGCCTCTGAACCCTCGTCGTCATCATCATCCGGGACTGGAGCTCGCGAGCTACTCCCGACATGAGTGCGCCCTCCCCTGGTACGGGGAAATATCCTGCCCTCCTCATCTCTCCCCCAGGCAGGGACAGAAGGCCCAGCTGAAGCACCTCCCGCCATAGGAATCTGGAAAGGAGGCTGAAAAGGTACACAAAAAGAAAATGCATCAGTATGCCGTGAGCAGTTTATCAGTGCAGAATGCAGTATATGAGTACAGTATGAATGCCGTGAGCAGTTTAACAGTGCAGAATGCAGTGTATGAGTGCAGTATGAGAATGCCGTGAGCAGTTTATCAGTACAGAGTACGGTGCAGAATGCAGTGTATGCAATATTTCAGATGCTGTGAGATCAGTGTATCAGGTGTTGTGCCGTGCGTCAGATTATGTAAAGCATTGTATGAATGGTTTGAGGCCAGTGTCAGAAGAACATACCGGTATGCTGTAGAGGGCTAAGAGGTCAAATGTCCGCTGAAGCATCCCCATCATCGAGGCATTCATCGCCAACGACTGACGGGTGTACTCAGAAGAGGCCTGCAAAATATCAGATGCATCAGTATTCTGTGGAATATCAAGTAAACTGAAATGACATGACTGTACGAAGTGCAGTGATACATACCGGAGGTAAGTCAGGGACGTCAATGAACTCGTGACCAGCCGGTGGAGGGGCGAAGGGGAGCTGATAAGTCGTCCCACCCTGCCCCTGGAAAGTCAGTACAGCAGGCAGAGCGGACCAGCCAGCTCCCCGTCCTCCCTGCACTCCGCCCCTCCCACGGACCCGGGCCCTCCTCGAAGATCCAGCTCCTGCTCCCGCTCCGGCCCCAGCCGCCGATGCCACAGGTCTGGCCCCCTCTGCTCGACGGCCGCTCAAAGGTCGCATCAGGTACGCCCACACGTACTCCTGATAGTCGCCGGTACCTCTGAAGCCGGCCTCCTCCCAGCCGATGGAGTAATCATCCAGCTGCTCAGTAGTAAGCCCCTCGGTCTCCCTCATATCTGCAGGAGGGGGAACCGGGACTATCTGCTCAGGTAACCCTAGGGTCTGGCGTAGAAAATGCTCCCCCAGGTACCAAGCCCGACAGACCGGGCCCTCAAGCAAAATCCGGAAACGCGAGGTCTCCTCCGCACCAGGGAACCGACCCCGCATCGCCGCCGGCATAGGAGCCCACGGCCGCCAAGTGATCTGAAAATGACAGACAGTTTGTTATCTACTGTTATTGAAATATACAGTTGGAAAGCGAAGCTTAAATGAACTGAAAGTAAAGCATACCTCCGCGGGGGTGATGGTGTCGAAATATCGGCGGAAGAAGCCGAATGTCTCCCGCGGTCGCCGGGTGCATCTCCCGTCGAAGCGACTCGAAAACGGGACGGCCAGGGGAGTCTCCGCAACTGGCACAGGAGCGAGCCTAGGGAAGTAGGCATAAACCCACAACTACAAAACAGATGTCAGTATGACTATCGGATAGAGCAGAATGCAGAATAAAGTAGAAATGGCAGAGCCGTGTGTTGTGCAGTGTATTGTGTGCAGTGTACAGTGTGAGCAGTGTACAGTCAGTGTAAAGCAGAATGTATGTGTGTGCTGTGTGTACAGTATACAACAAGTATAGAGCAGACTACAGTGTGTGCAGTGTACAAAGTACAGAAAATACGAGACAGAAATGAAAAAGCGGAGAAGAAATGTACCTCCCAAGCCCGCCAGTAACCTCCGAGTAGCTGGCCGCTGCCGCGTGAAGCCGAGCTCATATATCCATAAAGGGTGGCCAGAGCAGTGCCGCCCTAGTCATAGTGCAGAATATCCCGGACGTCCACCAGTGCGCTGAGAAGACAGAGAGGCACGGTGTTCGCCCGGTCGGCGAAGATAGTAGTCCCGAACAGGAACATGAGGAAGCCGCGAGCATACCTCTCCACGTCCTCCGGGGTCATCTGCGCCTCCTCCTCCAATACGGGCTGAACCCGAAACTGTACCTCGAACCAGGAGTACCGCACAAAACCTGGACGAGCTAGTGGTGGTGCCTCCCCCAACAGATAAACCTGAGCGGCGGTCCACTCATCCATCGCTATGTCGAAGGGGATCGGATCACCCCCTACCCCGATGCCTGTGAGCATCGAGAAATCATGAGGGGTCATCGTCATATCCCCTACAGCAGAGAAATGAAAAGAATCGGTGGTGTCCCACCACCTCTCCGCCAGAGCAGCCAGGAGAGGTCTGCATGTGGAGAGCCTGGAGGGTCCTCGGCAGAAGGCGCCGAAACCCGCTTGATCCACGATGCGTCGGACTGCGTCGGGGAGCTCATCATACCACTCCCGTGCACCAGTATTCCCATACCCGCGAATAGTATGGGAACCCTCCTGTAAACAGAAAATAACAATTGCAAGACAACATTCAAAATGCAGTTTTGAAAAAAACAGATAAAGCATATGTGCAAGTTTGTCAGATTCAGGCAAATACCGGGTGCCGGTGTGTTTACAGTAAACTACAGCGTGTGATGTGTCAGCGTGTTTGGGTGTTTCAGAACAGATATAGCATTGTGTGCAAATTTGACAGATTCAGACAAATACTGGGTGCCAGTGTGTGTGCAGTGGAATACAGTAAGTGCAGTGTGTTCGAGTGATCCGGGGCTAGTGCAGTGTGTGTGCATGTGTCAGTCTCAAGCAGATATCAGTTGTATGTATGTTTACAATCAACTACAGTCTACAGTATATCAGATTCAAGCAATTAAAGAGTACAACTAACTTTGACAGTTTTGTATCCTACATTGCGGAAAGTAAAGCAGAAGAAAGAGAGTTACCTCAGAAGTGCCGAAGGAAAGGTGGGAGGTAGGCTCGCGTAGTAGTAGCTCAGGCGCCACATGCCTCTCGAAGCTCCGGAACTGACGCAGGCCGTCGGGGGGCAGAACATGGATCGCCGGCTGGTAGGTCGCCGGGTCGAACGGGCGCTCGCCCAATGGTAGGAGCTCGACCCCGGGATCCATCTCGTGGTCCGGGGGAGTCCCGCCACGTGGAATGTCATCTGCCATGTAGAGAATGATGTGAAAATGGCCGGGAAAAGGAAAACCGGGTCGGAATACGAAGAGTCAACCGAAAAGTCAACTCCCGAGAGGGTCGGAAATGGCCGGGAAGGCCGGAATGTGAAAAGGCATAGGAATGAAGAGGAAAGTGAGGGGAACAAACCCCGAAAAGGCGAGAACGCCAAACGAGGCACCGAAACGAAAATGTGATCGGTGGAAAATGTTCGAAACGCAAAGAGAATCGCGAATCTGACGACGAAACAAGCGTAGAACGCGAAGAAACGGGCGAAAATTGAGAGAGAAACACTCTAGAGAGAGAGAGCAAGGGATTTCGGCGGTAGGGAAGTGAGGAATAGGGTTTTGAAACCCTATTTTATAACACCCAAGGTGAAAAGTCAAAACTGCCCCGCATCAGCAACTGTTTGCCGGTCGGTAATGTTTTGTGCCGGCTGGCACTTTTTTGTGCCGATGGACTTATTTTGATGCCGGCGGCCAGCCGGTGGCCTCCCCTTTCGGCCGGTGGGGTTCCCACAGCCTTGTTTAGGCCATATGAGAAGTTTTTGGTCTTCATAGCCCAAGAAAGTGCAAGAAAGTGCATCTCTGACGCTCAACCGGCCTCCGTTTTGACCTCGGGTCGTGTCTTCCGTGCGTAGCACTTCAACCCATGCAAGGTGTATCCTTTTCGTATCCTTTTGACTTTTTACAAGGTCCAAAAGTTGCCCCATGTGTATCGCATATCAATCGCACTGTTTTGTGCATTGCAAATTGTTCGCGCTGTTCTGCGCATCGCACTGTTTTGTGCATTTCGAACCATCGCACTGTTTTGTGCATTTCAAACCATCGCACTGTTTTGTGTATTTCAAATCGTCGCACTGTTTTGTGCATTGCAAATTGTTCGCGCTGTTCTGCGCATCGCACTGTTTTGTGCATTTCAAACCGTCGCACTGTTTTGTGCATTTCAAATCATCGCACTGTTTTGTGCATTTCGAACCATCGCACTGTTTTGTGCATTTCAAACCATCGCACTGTTTTGTGCATTTCAAATCGTCGCACTGTTTTGTGCATTGCAAATTGTTCGCGCTGTTCTGCGCATCGCACTGTTTTGTGCATTTCAAATCGTCGCACTGTTTTGTGCATTGTATTTCAATCGCGCTGTTTTGCGCATCGCACTGTTTTGTGCACCTCACTTACATTTTGCATGCATCCATTCGCGCTATCTTGCGCACCTCGGTTGTACTTGTTAGCACATTGCATTGTTTTGAACACAAACTGGCTTCGTGTAGCGTATAAGTCCAACTTTCAAAACCGGCTTCGCGTAGCGTATAAGTCCAACTTTCAAAACCGGCTTCGCGTAGCGTATAAGTCCAACTTTCAAAACCGGCTTCGCGTAGCGTGTAAGTCCACTTGTATCATTTTTGCATCTTATGAGACACACGTGTCTCATTTGTTTCATTTTGCATTCCGTGTGGCATGTGTGTCACACTTACATTTTGCCCACGGTCTGGCGAGACCTTAAACGCGCACGGTCCAGGAGACCCTAAATCCTCTGAAGGTGCAATTCCTTTGGTGTTTGTCGTGCCCGAACGACTTTCGGTGGTTTGGTAAAGCCACCTGCCTATGTTTGCGATGAGTTCCTAGAAGACCAACTGGGACGGTGGAAACTAGAGTTCGAACGGCTTATGCCTAGAACACAAAGGTTCGGGAGTTCCGAGACTAAAGTCTGGTTTAAATACCCAGGGGTTTACCCTCGGCTTGAAATCTGTATGGAAGCCCCATAGATTGAGGCAGCATGTCGGCGCCTCAGTTCTGGATACTGAACCAACCTAGTATATCGCCCTCTTGGTAAGATAGGGAAAGTTGCAATCATAGTTGTTGCATCATGGTGCATTGTCATGCATTTGCATTATAGCCTGCATACATTCATTGCATTCTCCCCCAGTAGATCGCATCACACTGCATTGTCATGCATTTTTGTATCCATATCCATTTCACTGCATATTTGTAGATATTGCATTGTAGCCTGCATGGATTCATTGCATTGCCTTCCATCTATGGCTTACGCCTTTCCAGGTTGAGCTTGGTCTGGTATGTGCCCTTACTTTTCATGTTAAAACACAGTTCTGCATGTGTATCGCGCCGATTCCACGCTGATATTTTGGTTGAGGGTTGCGGCACCTTTTCTGTGTTACACATGACTCGTATGTGTACATGCCTTTCCTAGGCAAGATTTGGTTTGGCTTGCGTGCCATATCCATTGTATCCATATCCATTCCATTGCATATTTGTAGATATTGCATTGTAGATTGCATGCATTCATTACATCACCTTCCGCCTATGGCTTGCGCCTTTCCAGGTTGAGCTTGGTCCGGCATGTGCCCTTACTTTTCATGTTAAAACACAGTTCTGCATGTGTATCGCGCCGATTCCACGCTGATATGTTGGTTGAGGGTTGCGGCACCTTTTCTGTGTTACACATGACTTGTATGCGTACATGCCTTTCCTAGGCAAGATTTGGTTTGGCCCGCGTGCCATATCCATTGCCATCTTCCTAGCATATCCATATATATTACATTGTAGTGTAATTTTTGCATCCGGCATTAGGATGGTAGTCCTTTCTCCAGCGGGTTATTTCCCCACTTGTGTCAATTCCACCCAATACTTGTTCTTGCGTCTGTCTACAATGCTCATAGTTCAGTTGACCGTTCTATGGTAGACAGACTTGTTATCTCCATCAATCTATTTGACATAGGTGTGGTTTCGAACCACTCGTGATTGGATCACGATTCAAATGCTTTGCATGTAGCTTGCATTGTTTCAATTACATTGCATCTTCATTTGCATTGTTTATACATTGTTTTGTATATATTGCATATCGTTTTGCATCCATTTTGCATTGTCATGCATGTTGCTAACAATTTTGTACCTGTTAAGTTTGTTTTCTTTTCAGGCACGATATTGTATGTACGGTTCATTTGAGGCTGGTGTAACCAGACGAGCCGCACAGGTATTGTATCTCCGAGTGAGACGTATTGAGAATTCCATAATTCTCTTACATCCTTTCTGCATTGTAGTGTAGTTTGGTGTATGCTAGCTTAAAACTGTCGCATGTATGCTTCGTTACAGCTTTCTTTGCATGATCATAAGTTATGCTCGGCCCTGTGCATTGTCTTGCATTTTGCCCCTGCCTCCGGGCGCATATCTTGATTGTCTTGCATGTTTGTCTAAGTCTTCGGCCTTGTCAAAAAATGGGTCGTCTCTGGGCTTTGACATTCACTCCCGTCATTGTTATGACTTTCGAGTTCTGTCAAAGAGGGGCAACTATAGACACCCCATTTTTGACCGTCCTCAAGACTTGGACGTCACCGTTTGAACACTCGGTGATTATCCATGTTTGTGTTCGTTTGGAGTTCCCGGAGGTCTCGGCTCGCGCGTGTTGCCTCAGGACCTCCAAACTTGACCGTTTAGTGTTTGGTTTCACACCGAACACTTGCATCTTGCCTTTAAGAGACAGGGTAGGGGTTGTTGACCATCCCCACCCACCACCGGCAGTGGCTAGAGGCCACCGGCTGGTGTTTGCTGCCACTGGCAATATTTATTGCCGGCCGGCACCTTTTGTTGCCGGTCAGCACTATTTTGTGCCGGTCGGCACTTTTTTTTGGCCAAGATGGCATTTTTGGCCGGCCGATTGCTGTTCATCTGCTTTTGCAGATATTTTTAGACAGCTGTCTTACTTTTGCATCCCTCCATACACGTGTATGGAGGGATCTCCCTCTTGTAAAGCTTGTCTTGTAAGCTTTACAAGACATATAGAGGGAGGCTCTCTCTTGTAACAAAAAAAGAGGACTTAGGTTAGAGAGAGAGATATTTTGAGAGCAGAAAACAGCCATTGTTGAGCTCTTGTTTTAGGGTTTGAGTTAGATACATTTTCTATCTCTCTTTCCCTCTCATTTGTGCACTAGGTGTTTTGTGTCTTACTATTGCACACAAACACCTAGTGTTTCACCTTCCTTTGGCTCTTGAGGTTCTAAAGGACTGGTTTTGAAGTTTTGGTGTAGGATCCAAGCTAAAGGAGGCCATTGGAGCACCATTTGTGAAGAGGTCTACAAGGGTGAGAACCTAGTCTCATTTTTCCCCATTTTTGCATTGATTTTCTACTTGTCTTAGAGCTGTTTTTGTGCTTATTGTATAACATAAAAAATTTCTGTTTTTAGGCCCTCTTTATTGTTTATTAAGAGTGTTTTGTTGTTTGAGGGTAGTTGACCACCCTTAGGCCTTGAAAGGCCTCATTTTGAGCCATTTTGTGTTAGCTCCGGGATTTTGGTGTTGAGGTCTCTTCACCACTGAAATCTTGAGGGATTTCAGTGGTGAAGATGATGCTTTGAAGTCCCAAGAAGGAGGGGGCCACCCCCTCTCCTTGTTGTCCTTGAAAAGGGCATATTTTGGCCTCTTGAGAGAGCATTATGCTTGAGTGTGTGTTGAACATGTTTAGGCTGTTTTTCATGCTTATATATCCATAATATAACATGATTTCAAGTTGGTTTTGGTACTCCATGCATGCTTAGCATAGTTGCCTTGTAATGCCTTGTTATGCCTTAATATGTCTTAGGTTGTTAGCCTTTGTTGGAGCATGTTTTAGGCTTAGTCTTGTGAAGATTATGTGCTTATTTTGCCATGTTCTAGGTCTGTCCATAAGTGTTTGGGTTGATTTTGGCATGCTTGATATAGCTCCTTTGTATTTGGGCTTGTTGGCCTTGAGTATGTGCATGTATAGCATGGCATCTTTACATTGTTTTGGTGATTTGGGACCACCCTACATGCCATTTCAGTCCCATTTCCATGCTTGTTTGATTGCCTTGCATGCCTCTTTAATGCTCTGGAAGCTTGTGTAGCAATGCTCCATGTTTTGGTATTTGTGCATGCCTTTGTTTTGGAGTCATTTAGATACCATCTAAGTGGTCCTTGGGCCTTGTATTAATGTAACAACCCGACTCGCGTACATGTTTTCTGATGTGTTTTCAGTCCCTGTTTTGTGCTTTCGGATGCCTATTGTGAAATCCTATGAGAAATTACGGTTAAGAAAGTGAACTTCATGTTTAAAGATGCCTATCTGTTTGATAAGAAATATATCTGTTGCAACTAGAAAGTTTGAATTAGAAATTGGAAGCCTTAGGGGCCTGCTTATCTGAAATTGATTTTATATATGTGATCAACATAATTTTTAGGTAATATTAAGCGTTTCTGTGAAATTTCAATTTCAGATGTTTAAACGATTGATTTTCGTCTTTATTCACCCTTTATATATGTATGTCTATAAGAGCCTCTATGAACTCAAGACTTAGGAACTTCCATATAACATATTCCTTGGAGCAAAGTGAAGAGAGGAGAAGATCAAGGGAGAGTTAAGAGAAATGGAAGCTAAGGTAAGGTTAAATTCCCTAATCCAATCTCCTTCCTCAATTTGAAATAAAAAGTTCTTGATTGGGTATGATCTAGAGTGTAATGAGAATCTTGGTTGGGTATGGTGAAGTTTTGGTATGATAATCCTATCATTTATGCCACCTTCCTCATCCAATTGGTATTCATTCTTATAATTATGATTTTGATTATGATAGATACAAGTGAAGTTAAGAATTTCAAGAAAGGGAATTATGTTTATGAGTTTCAATTCTTGGTTGATTAAATTGAGTTGTGTTCATGATTAATGCAAGTTAGATTGTGTATGTGATGCTTTGAATTACATGTTTTGAACCATGATTTAGCATTGAAAAGATCCATCCTTGAGCCTTGGAAATATTCCCCAAAAGATGAGATTTTGATGCAAATTTCGGACCAAAATAAGGGAATCACCGCACGTGCGGGAGTCACTGCCGCACGTGCGGCAAATGCTGAAAATTTTGGGTTTGGTTCTACCTAAAAGGCACGTGCGGGGGCATTCTGCCGCACGTGCGGGGGAGTTTGCCGCACGTGCGGGGCTCACAGCCGTACGTGCGGCCCATGCTGAAAAATGTGGATCGCTTCGTTTTGCGTGTAGAATCCTCTAATGTTGTCAGAATATGTATTTGATGCCTTTTTAATATGTATAAATTCCTTCGAAGGAAAACGAAATAGGAAGCAATTTGATATGAAAAGGGGAACTAAATTGTAAGGTTTGAGTATGTGCAGGGCACACTCCGGGAGAAACGAGCACGTCATCGCAACACTGTGAGTAGTAGTTCTGCAATTGTACGTTTACTTACCGTAAATAATTCTTATTGTTAACGCACTGTTCTTTGTAAGCATTTATGTTGTTTAGGGATCGGTGAGAACATTGAAAGATTATGTGCACTTCGGTATGGCGCTGAAACTACTCTACATTCTGGTTATGGTTAATGGTTATCCTTAATGTATAATAACCTGTAAATTACCTATAACTCCGGACAAGAATTGTTAATATTATGCAACTGGTTGGCAAGAAGGGATTATGAATATAAACCCCGCTTAATGGGAACATGATATTTTGAACGTCCTATCCTGGACTCCTACAGTCTTATTTAGTTCGATACATGTTTTATGACATAGACATCTGCCTAAAATGGATTAACGAAATGAAAATCAAACAGAACCATGGGTTTCCTTATACGTTAAAGAATTGAATATCAATAACATTGTTATATGACTCACGTTATGGTGCGAATTGTTCTATCCCCATGAATAGTAGTGTAACGACACATGTGTTTCTGTAAATAATTATTATTAATACTTTGTTATATGTAAGATGACTATGGCTACATGTAATGAATCATAAAGGGAAATTTATGTGCACCATTGTGAACGGTATTTGTATGAACCTGGCATTATTATGTTATGTTTATTCACTTCGTTTATGCTATGACATAATATGAATTGTTCAGTCTTCAAGAACTATTGATTCCTAGTACGAAACTAAGTGCTGCAATGCGAACCACCTCTTGAGTCCATATATACAAGAACTGGGCTTAAGCCAATTTGGTCCCTTTATGGGTCACCCGGTTATGTGAAATTATGAAAGATATAATTTGTGATGATATGAAAGGAATAACTTGTGAACTTATGAAAGATATAATTTGTGAAGATATGAAAGGAATAACTTGTGAACTTATGAAAGATATAATTTGTGAAGATATGAAAGGTATAATTTGTGAACTTATGAGGCCGAGGGCCACTTTGTGAATTTGTGAACTTATGAGGCCGAGGGCCACTTTGTGAATTTGTGAACTTATGAGGCCGAGGGCCACTTTGTGAATTTGTGAACTTACGAGGCCGAGGGCCACTTTGTGAATTGTGAACTTATGAGGCCGAGGGCCACTTTGTGAATTTGTGAACTTATGAGGCCGAGGGCCACTCTGTGAATTTGTGAACTTATGAGACCGAGGACCAACTTGTGAATTCTGAAATTATGAGGCCGAGGGCCAACTTGTGAAGTATGAATCTGTAACTTGTGAAACTATGAATCTCAAAGGCTGAGGGCCAATTTGTGAAGTTATGCATCTAAGTTAAGCCAAGGGCTAATTTGTGAATGTGTGAACCCATCAGGCCAAGGGCCAACCTATGAAGTTATGAACCGACAAGACTGTTCTGAAACGTGTACAGAATCAGACTAACCACAGGATTTTTGCATTTACTTATCTAATTAGAGAAATGTGTACACTGTAAGTAAATTAAGTTAATCTTTAAATTGTTTATGTACTACTGTTCACTGAGCTTGACTCACTTTGTCTTATGTCTGTTTCTGTAGGCACTCCACCTGGAGGTCAATTCTAACCCATGGCATCCGTGCCTCTTTTGTCAACCTCAGAGTATCCAGGCACTTAAGTGAAGGCAGCCCTTTTTGCTAAACTTTTGATTTTACACTCTGATTGTTTGCTTAAGGTTGATGTATATATAATTCCTTTGCCTGTCCACGTTGTTTTACGCCCAATTCTAAGGGCTGGGTCTGTATATCTATATGTATATAACTAACTCTCTGGTGCACGTCACTGTATGTTTATTTGCCTTACGTTATGTCTGTGATCCTGGCATGATAGTGGTCGCTCAATGGATGCAGTTCTTTTATTTATGTTAATTTATATTGGTAAATGCTTCCGTTCAGGCCCCATAGGATATGTATACCAGGTTATGCGTCCGTTTCTGTGTAGGTCATGCCCAAACTTTTAGGGGCAAGTTTGGGGCGTGACAAGTGGTATCAGAGCACGAGTTGCTATCTCACACACGAATCCATTGGGCTTAGGATGTCTAGAAAAGACTTAGGTATCATGCATGACATCCTTACTGTATATGAAAAGATGGATAGCAACGTTAAGTGTATCTAGTAACGCTAATGATCATGATTCGTGTCTATTGTACTCTCTTTGTGTATATGGCGATTGATTGTGATGCAGAATATGGTAAGTATAAAGACGGAAGATTTGGAGGGTTCGACCCCCGCACGGTTAGACAAAATGGAAAGGAAAATTATGGGATTAAATTAATAAAGTTGCGCAGCGGAAGCGCAGCGAGGGTTCGAACTCATCGGTAAGATAATTTATATGCCAATGTGTGACATCTGTTGTTATTTTGGGTTGGTAATTACCCATAAGAAATGATAATAACATGATTGTGCTTCCTAACATCTGTTTAGATGGAGTGATTAAACTCTAAGTATGGAATATTTCTAAAATCAAAGGAAGCGATATATGTGATCCTCTAACCTTTATGCTATAGTTATGTCTTCCTTGCCAAAAGAATTTGAGTATTGGCTGTAAGAAGAAGTTATGCATATTGAGCTTAAAAAAAAAATATGTGATTTTGTGAACTGAGGAAGTTATTGACGATTTCTGCTGAGGAACTGAGAGGATTATTGATGATGTCGAATGAGTTTTGTTTATGGGTTAACGGGATTTGTTTATGGAAATCTGTAATCTGTTTTGTTTATGAGTGATCATTGGAATGGAACTTATGTGATCTGTGTTATTTAGAGGGGTCATACTACCAATTACGTTCGGTACTTCTGACATGGATGAATAATGTGTTATCCTGTGTGAGTTGACTATAGACCTGAGTAAGTAATGTCTTTGTAAAAGATACTTTTGTATAAAGAATTTCGAAAATGACTATGTTATACGACGTTTATGAAATTTATATCTTGGGTTATGAAATGTTTTATATGATGTATTTTCTGAAATGATAAAGAATGCTAAGAACTTCTACCATGTGTATGATATGACAAGCTTTCCGAATAATTTCTTCAAGATGACTAGGTATGTTACAAAACTCCGAATGTTCAGGATGTGACTGTAGACACCCCATTTTTGACCGACCTTAAGACTCAGACGTCACCGACTGAGCACTTGGTGATGTTGCATAATGTGCTTGTTCAGAAGTTTCAGAGTTGCGGCCGTAAGCCCTGCCTCCGGACTTCCGAACCCTCTTCTGTGCCTTGTCTCGGTTTGCGAACCAGACTCGGTTTTCTTTGTTTCTTTTCCTGAGGAGAGGGAGAGGTCCTGTAGACCATCTCTCAGTGGCCGTAGGCTACATTTGGTGGCCGTAGGCCATTTTTTCCATTTCGGAGTCCGGTTTCCGGTTTTTCGGGACTGTAGGCCGTGTGCCTCGGTTCGGGACCGCCTAACCATCTCCGTTTGTTTTGATTTTTGGCATACATCTTATTTTCTCCCTTTTGAGGGACACTGGGGGCTGAGAGACCCACTTTGTGGCCGAACGCCACTTTCGGTGCTTAACAGCCCATTTTCGGGACCCCGAACTGCGCGTTTTGGCTCCCGAACATTCGTTTTGCAACGGTTTTCGTTCATTTTTGGAAGGTACCTCTATTTTATCACCGGGGAGGTCACTGAAGGATGGGAGGCCAGCAATTGTTGTGGCAACCAGTTATACATCCTCTGACGCCCTCCGGCGCCTGTTTTTCGCACTTCCGGGCTAATGTTGAACCCCTTGGACCCTTTTTCTCGAACTTTGAACCACATATTTGTGATGTACACACATGAGAGGACCCTAAAAGTTGGTGGCCGGCCATTAATGCTACCTGACCCTTTTGACCCCCTCCTTCTGGGCTAATGTTGAACCCTCTGGACCCTTTTTCTCGAACATTGAACCACATATTTGTGATGTACACACATGGGAGGACCCTAAACGTTGGTGGCCGGCCATTAATGCTACTTGACCCTTTTGACCCCCTTCTTCCGAGCTAATGTTGAACCCCTTGGACCCACTTTCTTGGACTTTTAACCACAAGGTTGTGTTGTACACACATAGGAGGACACTACCAGTTGGTGGCCGGCCAGAAAATCTGATTGACCCTTTTGACCCCTAGTCGGCCGGCTAGGGGGTGTGGCCGGCCGGCCACCTGCAGCAAAAGTACCAGGCCGGCTGAGCTCCTTGCACTGTTCCCTTTACAGCTGAGGAGCTTTATCCCCCAGAAAAGATCTTTATCCGGGGGACATTTTGTGGGGGAAAGTTTGTCTCCTTTTCCCCCACCTTTACACCCCCTTTTGGACCCTTATAACCAGCTGGTGACTTCATTTAAAAGGGTTAGAAAAATTGTTCTTCAAGCCTCCATACACAACTCCATCTCCATACCTCTCATTTCTTTAAAAATCTCTAAGTCCCTAAGCACCATTCCTTCTACACCACCAAGCTCTACCACCACCACCTCATTTCCAGAAACAAGGAAGGCTCCTCAAAGGCAAAAGGAGCTGCAAATTGATCCAAGAAGCAACAAAAGTCTTAGTCTTCAAGGGTAAGTAGTACTTCTCCTCTTTTGACCCTTTTTCTTGATCCATTTGTAAGCCCCACTTGCTTTTTGTTTCAAGCTCCGGCCCTAACTGAAAAGGGCCCTCTTTTGAGCTCATCTTCACTCTTCATTAAGGGCTCAACCCTGTTTGAGCCCTCCATGATGCACTTGCTTCATTACCCTCTTGTATGCCATCTTTCTTGCATGCTATTTTTGGCCCATGAGTAATCTGTTTTTGAGCATGTTGTAAACTGATATTAGGCTTATTTTGAGTCCCTCTTCAACATTGAAGAAGGGCTCAACACCATTTGGGACTTCCATGTTGTACCTACCTTTATACTCCTCTTTTATTCCCCATTCTTGCATGTTTAGTTAGCCTACCATGCTTTTGTTTTTGGCCATTTTAAAGTTCTGAAAAAGTGCTTATTTTGGTCCATTCTTCATGTTTCATTTAGGTCCTTTCATGGTTTGGGACCTCCTTATGCCACTTCATGTTATATCTCTCTTTTATTCCCCATTCTTGCATGTTTAGTTAGCCTACCATGCTTTTGTTTTTGGCCATTTTACAGTTCTGGAAATAGTCTTATTTTGGCCCATTCTACATGTTTTATTAAGGGTCATTGGCTGTTTGGTGATTATTTTGCATATCTCATGTTATAGCCACTTTTGAGCCTCATTTTGCATCACATTTCTATCATGTTTGCATACTGATTTTGGGGCTTCCATATACTGTAAATATTCATATTTTTGGTCCCTCTTCAGTGTTGTAGAAGGAAATTTTTCAGTTTGGGTTTTGATTATATCACTTGCTTCATTACCCCTCTCTTGGCCCCTATTCTTGCATGCCATTTTTGCCATACCTATGCTTGCTGTTTGGCCATGTTTATAACTGTGAAAGTGCCTTTTTTGGGACTGTCTAGCTTCTGTCTTTGCATTGCATGTTCATGTTGTGCATGTTTGGCATAGCTGTAGGCCATTTCGGGTGCCTAAATTCGCATTTCGGGACAATTCCTTGCATTTGGTGTCATTTCGCCTCATTTCGGGACTGTTTTCCCCCATATTTTAGTGCTGAAATTCCATTAGAATGATTGCTATCCATTTCATGTCATTTACATTGCATTCTGCCATCGCCTCGGTTTGCGTGCCCGTGTGCACGCATTTCGAGGCACTTCATTTTCATCTACCGGCATCCTATGTGAGTGTGGCTGAGGCTCACTCATGTTGGTATAAGTCCATATCATGTTTTCATGTCATTTGCATTGCGTATGCCATCGCCTCGGTTTGCGTGCCCGTGTGCACGCATTTCGAGGCACTTCATTTTCATTCACCGGCATCCTATGTTTGTGTGGCTGAGGCTCACTCATGTTGGTATAAGTCCATATCATGTTTTCATGTCATTTGCATTGCGTATGTCGTCGCCTCGGTTTGCGTGCCCGTGTGCACGCATTTCGAGGCACTTCATTTTCATTCACCGGCATCCTATGTGAATGTGGCTGAGGCTCACTCATGTTGGTATAAGTCCATATCATGTTTTCATGTCATTTACATTGCATTCTGCCATCGCCTCGGTTTGCGTGCCCGTGTGCACGCATTTCGAGGCACCTCATTTTTATCCGCCGGCATCCTATGTGAGTGTGGCTGAGGCTCACTCATGTTGGTATAAGTCCATATCATGTTTTCATGTCATTTGCATTGCGTATGCCATCGCCTCGGTTTGCGTGCCCGTGTGCACGCATTTCGAGGCACTTCATTTTCATTCACCGGCATCCTATGTGAGTGTGGCTGAGGCTCACTCATGTTGGTATAAGTCCATATCATGTTTTCATGTCATTTGCATTGCGTATGTCATCGTCTCGGTTTGCGTGCCCGTGTGCACGCATTTCGAGGCACTTCATTTTCATTCACCGGCATCCGATGTGAGTGTGGCTGAGGCTCACTCATGTTGGTACAAGTCCATATCATGTTTTCATGTCATTTGCATTGCGTATGTCATCGCCTCGGTTTGCGTGCCCGTGTGCACGCATTTCGAGGCACTTTATTTTTATCCGCCGGCATCCTATGTGAGTGTGGCTGAGGTTCACTCATGTTGGTATAAGCCCATATCATGTTTTCATGTCATTTTCATTGCCTCTGTCATTTTCTCGATTTCCGTGCCCGTGTGCACGCATTTCGAGGCATATCATTTTCATAGCAGCATAGTGCATACTAGGTTGTATCTTAGATCACATTCTGCCATTTTCTCGGTTTGCGTGCCTGTGTGCACGCATTTCGAGGCATGTCATTCCCTAGCATTGTGTATGTTAGGATTGTATCTTAGTTGCATTTCATGCATATCATGCATATTGCATCGTGTCCGGAATAGGAGTTAGCCCGGGCACGGGAAACGAGGTACATTTCGTACTCCGAGTGACGGAATGTGTCTCAATTTCCCAGTCACCGACACTCCGGATTATCCATGATGGAGTTAGGTTTTAGCTGTAATTTCATGTGCATTCATCCTATATTGAGTTGTGCATTTCGACTCCTCGGCCATCATGCCTCGGTATGCGTGATTGATGGCACGAGGATCGAGACATGCATATATCTATGCAAATACATTGCTATGCCCCTTTCCTGCTCTCTGTTGCAGCAAAATCAGGAATCAGCAACTTTCCGGGACTTGGCACGCATTTCAAGAACAGATGTAAACAGAGGCTAATTGGGGCATTCCGGTGGATTTCCGCGCAAGACAACCTGAACATGCATCATCCATCAGAAGCAAGGCAGTCCCTGGCTTGCACGCCAGTTTTATTTGCTTTCTTAGTTAATTCATTAATTAATTAGGAATTTGTATATTTTTCGGACTGTAATATTCTTTTATTCGGGACTGTATATTTATTTGGACCCTTTGCGCGAGGGCATAACTGTAATAAGTGTGCGTGAGTGTGATGTATGTCTTCCAACGTCTTTCTCCCTTTTATTTATCCGCTTATGATGGTTAGATTAGGGCATATTTAAATTAGCATACAGTATGACAGCATGTTTGCATTCATTCATCTGTATTGCATGCACCGGGCTCGGCGCATCATACTAACTGCATTTGTCTTTCAAATTTCAAAGTTGAATACATGATAGTTGTAGCATTCCATATGCCATCTTAGAATAGCCGAGCCTGCTATAGTTTGCATTTTTGCATGTGTTGCATTAGGCATTTCTGTATAGTTAGGATCATGCATGATTTCTAATGAAGTTTCTATTTTGGCTTAGAGTACTCGGTGAGCTTTATGCTTTAGCATCCTTGCATGCGTGTGAGTGACTGCCATGAATAGCATGCTTACCATGAGACTATGTGCTTATATGACATAACTGCCTGAATGCCTGTGGGTGAAGGTTGGGTTACTTAAATTGGAATAAATCATCAAATGTTTTAAAGCCTACCTGCGGGTAGCAAACCATTTTCAAAAACAAACATGAAATGTTTCGTTCCAACTCAGGCGACCCGGTCTATATTTATATGCTGTGCGCATCACATAGTAACCTAGGCTAATAAACCGGAATAAGAACTCACAATGTTTTCAAAAATTGATATCATGGTTAGTAGAGGCCGGTCTATGACCGGGCGAGCGGGGGTGCTCACGAAGTGACCTTCCCCAATCGTACCCAAGTTCCCGAGCCGAGGCAACTTTGGTGATGACGGACACGTGGCCTTTTGGCACCGAGTCAGGGTTTCCTAAATTTCCCAAAAATAAAATATTTAGGTGGCGACTCTGTATCTGGCAAAGCAGTCCATGTTTGGCACTTCTTTCAAAAATCAGTTTTCTCAAAACGATTTGCTGGATTTGGACTCTTTGGTTCAGACTTAGAACCGCGACTGACGAAAGTCGAGTCCGAGCTGTGGCGAGGTCCCCCGCGGGCTTGTTACAGTTTCTGGCGACTCTGCTGGGGATTGAAACCGCTGCGTGCGTAGTGAAACCCTAGCTCCTGACAAAATAGGACAGGGAAACCCTACCCCAACATAGGGGTGTTTTGGCTCTCACTTATCTGTTATGTGCTTTAGAGTGCGTCTCTACAGGAATACATGTATCAGTATATGAGTTTGGGCATCAGGCCTGCGGGCATTAGTTCAGTATCGTCAGCATCAGGCCTGCGGGCATCAGTTCAGTATTGTCGACATTAGGCCTGCGGGCATCAGTTCGGTATTATGGGTATCAGGCCTGCGGGCACCAGCCAGTATTTGAGGATTAGTTATCTGCGGATATCAGATTCTGTTTTTGGGGATAGTGATACAAGGATAATAATCAGTGTTTAAGGACAGTGTGTATTTCAGCTTATTGACTGTGTGTTGTTATGCCCGACTGTGTGTCATGCATTTTATTTTAAGCTGTTATGCTGTCCGTTTATCTGTTTATTTATTTCCTTTTCGCTTTATTTATCTTTTGCTACGGTCAGTTTTTAGCACAATTGCTTCCAACCCAGCAGGCATTTCCCAAGCACTTTGGACACGAGGTCGTCGACTCCATCGATCTGAGGATCTAATCGACGGACAGCTAGTGTTCCATTCTCTACCCCCTGTTACTAGAAGGAAGCAGAAAAAACGCAGTGTATCTGAACAGAGAGCACCAGAACAGTGGTTTCCCCCATCAGTGGACAGTTGGATTGAGATCCCCATTGAGACAGATCTGCCAGTAGTTCAGACAAATCAAAACAGTATGACGGCACCCGCAGGAGTTGAGGAAATGATGCGCCAAATGCAGGAAACCATGCGGGCCATGCAGCAGGATGCCGTTCGCCGGGATGAACTCGCTAAGCAACAGGCCGAAATTATGACCCAGCAGGCTGAGCTGATTACCCGACTGCAACAACAGAATACAGCATCTGCTTCACACCAAATTCCTCCTCCGACAGGGGCCCCATTACCTGAGAAGACACCTGCTGTTCAGAACGCTCCTCCAAACACCCAGAATACTGTACCGACTATTCAAAATCTGCAAGAGGACACAAATCTTCCAACGGGGCCAGCTCCGCCCCCGCTTCCACCACAACTGTCCAAGGTCCATACACCCAATCACCCGGACTCTCCATTCGAGGTCGAGGTTGATCATACAGCTCTGAAATTGAGCAAATTGGAGAAGCTCTTCAAGAAATCCCAAGGGGTCAAGGCTATGCCGGATATCGAAGATGGATATACCGAGGAAGCCGTAACACTCCCCGATAGGTTCAAAATGCCACAAATCGACCGCTTTGATGGGTCCGGCGACCCCATGGTCCATATCCGACTGTTTGCAGACATCTTGCGGCCAATGGGCCTAACACGACCACAGAAGCTCTCACTATTCGGCCGAACCCTGTCGGGTGCGGCCTCCCATTGGTACGCAAGATTACAAGATGAAGTGAAGAAGAATTGGGATGAGATGGCTGAGGCCTTTGTCACGCAATATTCATACAACACTCAGATCGAGATCACAACTCGTGATCTTGAAACGACAAGGCAAGAGCCCAAGGAAACTTTCTCGGACTTTGTGATCCGGTGGAGGGCGAAGGCGTCAATGATGACCTTAAGGCCCACTGACAAAGATCAAATCCGGATGATTGTGCGCAATCTCCACCCGAAGTTGATGCAGAGAATGATTGTAGTCCCCTTCCCTACTTTCGCAGATTTACATGATATGGGGGTGCAAATCGAAGACGCAATGAAACAAGGTCTGTTTGACCACGACAGAGAACAACCGAGGAGGACCTTCAACCGCAACAACAATGCAGGCCCGAGTGGCGCTGCAAATACGAGAGCCTCGGAAGTTAGTATGGTCACCACCACTCCCCCTCCCCCTCCAAGGCCCATGACTGCTACACCATTCTCCGGCGCGTCCGGAAGCAACACACAAAACAACCGATTCCAACCGCGAGGCCAAAGAACCTTTACCCCACTATATATGCCTCTGACCAAGGTTCTGGGAATATTGATCAGGAAAAATCATTTGAAACCCCTGGAACCAAAGCCATTACCAAATCCACTCCCCCCCTCTTACGACTCGTCAAAGTACTGCGCGTATCACCAACAACACGGTCACGACACCGACCGTTGTTACAGATTGCGTCATGAGATCCAGGATCTTATTGACAAACAGGTGATCGCGCCTCCTGATAAACCCAACGTCACAACCAACCCTCTCCCACCACATAACCAACCTCCCCCTCCCAAAAGAATTAATTTTATCCAGACTGGGGTCGCATCTTACGATCCTAGCATCTATATTACGCCCACCCACCTACCCAAGCCGGAGGTGCTCCTTCCCGATTGCACTGACTTCTTGTGCATGGTGGACATCTCTAAAACCCAACCAGAACCGATGGTGGTGACCGTCGAAGACAGGGCAGGGCAGATTTTGGGAGAGAATGAAATTGTTGAATCTGGGACTGGACAGAATTTTGCTGGGGGAGCCTATAATCCAAGCAAGTACATCCTATCAACAAGCCGAATTGGGCTAAGTGTAGAATTGCCAGAGACAGGAGAGCTATGCATGATCTGGGGGGATGGATCTGGGCTATGGGCAGATGATTTGACAGCTGTAGAGGAGGACTTCGCTAACCTGCAATTTTTAGATGACCAGGAACTGGAGGATACGTCAATCAACTGGTACGATTATGAGGGATCAGAGGAGGCCACTGGATGGCTCGAGGATCAACCAGATGCAGTGGGGGAAGCCCAACCAGAACAGAGCCTGGCAGGGGCGGAAGTATCAGTTGTGGCCGGAATGGCCGAAAGTCAAGTTGTATCGCCGGAAAGCGCCGGTGTTAAGAATTCCGCTCAAGACATGGGCATTGTAGATACAGGAATTGTTAAACAACCAGCTGTACCGCTGCAGTTGGAACAAGAAAAGTTTGAGGCTACTGAGAGAGCCAGGAAGGCAAAGGGCCCTGAGGGGACTGAAAGTGCTGTGTGCACGAAGACAGACAATGCTGCGAGCATATGGACAGAGAGCACTGAGAGTGCGAGTGGACCGGAGCCAGACAGGTGTCTGTTGGCTGCCAGCGAAATGTGGTGGGAAGATGACGACCTGTGTCTTGCCCACACCAATGAAGACTGGGGAAGTGGCCAGCCGGATGGTACTTGGTACCTCGATGAGGTTGACCATATGACGAGAAGTGGGCGGTACTTCAAACCCCCACATCTGGACCAACCCGAGGCATCCGGGAAGGATAGAGAAGCGGAGAAACAGAAGGAGAGGCAGATTGAAGAGGAAGCTGTGCTGAAACAATTAAAGAAGATACAAGCAGACATCTCCATCTGGGGACTGCTAATGGCATCACGAGTACACAGAGAAGCTGTCCTATCTGCCATGGACAAGTCCAAACTCTCCATAGACACCACGCCTGAACAGCTGGTTGGGCTGGTTTTTCCGGGAGGAGGTTCCCCGGCATTAACCTTTTCGGACAAGGAACTACCGCCTGAGGGCACAAGTCATAACAAACCTCTCTATATTTCTGTGGAATGTAGAGATAAGTGGATACCGGTGGTACTTGTTGATACCGGGTCTGCGATTAATGTCTGCCTAACCAGAACGGCATATGCAATCGGGTTGAAACCCGTGGACTTCGTCCCAACCACCCAAGTAATCAGAGCATACGACAATACCAGCAGAGAAGTGATGGGGACTGTTAAAATTCAAACCAAGGTTGGTCCAGGACAACACAGCATTGAATTTCATATCTTGGACGTTCCCGCAACCTTTAACCTACTTTTGGGGCGACCGTGGTTGCACCAGGTCAAAGCAGTCTCTTCCACTCTACATCAGATGCTAAAGTACCCCCATGGGAAAGGGGTAGCGATTGTTTTTGGAAATTCATCAATCCATCCCCCGCCAGAAGTGTCCACACCTGTCTTGGAGATCGAGCACGGCACGGAGGATGTGTTTTTGTCGGGGTTCACTTTGGCCGAGGCTCAAGTGGTGCAGAATGTCATGGCTGTGAATGAGGGTATGTATGTTAGTGCTCAATCTATCTACCTCATGAACAAGCTAAAACATACCCCTGGGATGGGATTAGGGAGAAGCGGCCGGAAGGGCGTCTCAGTGTTGGCCAAAGTGCCACACAACCCTCACGCCTTTGGACTGGGTTATCTGCCTACCAAAGAAGACTGGGTGAGGAAAGGAAAAGAGATGGCCAGAAGGGCCAGAGCAAAGAAGGCCGGGAAGCCATTTGAGTTAATGCACAGGCCCATCTGGGGTACCCTAAACGGACGCTTCGTCCGGGAGGGGGAAGATTTTCCATTCTGCGGCTTCCTGGAGCCATGGCTAAACGCGGAGGGGACGCGCGTGCCTGGTTTTGAAATCTTCTTCGACATACAATTATCTGGGGATAACGTTGCCGAAGCGCAGACAGACCCACCAACTGAGGTTGAGCAATGTGAAGCAGTGGATCTTGAGAGCACAGAGCTTGAAATGGGGGTAGCACTGGCGAGTCTACTATCAGATCCTCCGATCGGCCAAGAGTGCTTGGGGGATAACTCTTCGGTTTCTGTGATTGGAGATGAAATAGCTGCGGGCTTTCCAGCGCCGATCTTGGATGCATCTATCGCACCTTCTCTCATCTGGCAATATGAAGAAGGCTTTCTATCTAGCAGCTCCGGGTTAGGTAGTGAGCCGGAATCTGATTCTACCGAATCTTGTGCGTCAGAATCAGATTCCGGCTCGACTGAGTCTGAGTCCGGTATTCCTGGGGGTGATAACCCGGATGCCACAGTCCTGTCTAGGTCATCTTTTTCATTTTCTTTTGAGTCTGTTGTAACAGAGGAATCTGACGGCTTGGAAGTATTTAATGAGAATGATGTGGATATGGTTTCCGAGTATTTTTCTGTGCCTTTGATTTATTGCTTAAATTAGGATTTTCAAAATTTTGATGAAAACAGTGAGGGAGAAATTCCCCCAGTTTTGCAACGATTAATTGATCAAGAGCAGGAAAGATTTGTTAAACCTTTAATGGATGAAATCACTACTGTGAATGTTGGTATTGAGAAGGACCCGCGGCTGGTCCAGATCGGGTCCACGTTGTCTTCGGAGGAGCGCGAGCGCTTAGTCGCTTTATTAAAAGATTTCAAAGATGTTTTCGCGTGGTCCTACGAAGACATGCCTGGAATCGATCCTGAGATTGTACAGCACCGGATCCCTCTTGATCCCGAGGCCCGCCCTGTCAAACAGAAACTCAGAAGGATTCGCCTGGACTGGGCTCTCAAGATCAAGGAAGAGGTCACCAAGCAAATTGACGCAGGGTTCCTGCTGGTATCTGAATATCCAACTTGGTTGGCCAACATTGTTCCGGTGCCAAAGAAGGACGGCAGAATTCGGGTCTGTGTAGACTTCAGAGATTTGAATAGGGCCAGTCCAAAGGACGACTTTCCCTTGCCACACATTGATGAATTGGTAGATTTCACGGCAGGACACGCCTTGCTTTCATTTATGGATGGTTTCTCAGGCTATAATCAGATAGTAATGGCACCCGAAGACCGGGAGAAGACTGCGTTCACTACCCCGTGGGGTACATATTGTTATAGAGTGATGCCATTCGGGTTGAAGAATGCTGGAGCTACGTATCAACGGGCAGCAACTACAATATTGCATGATATGATCCATAAAGAGGTCGAGGTGTATGTGGACGACATGATTGTTAAGTCCAAAGATAGAGAGGGCCACTACACCGCCTTACAAAAATTCTTTCAAAGGATCAAAGAGTTTCGGCTGCGACTGAATCCCCAGAAATGCACGTTTGGTGTTACAGCAGGGAAGATGCTAGGGTTTCTGATCACACAAAGGGAAATCGAGGTCGACCCTTCCAAAATCAAGGCCATCTTAGAAATGCCACCACCAAGGACTGAAAAGGAGGTGCGAGGCTTTCTAGGTAAGGTGCAATTCATAAGACGGTTTATTTCTAAATTAACCTTGACTTGTGAACCACTTTTTGGTCTCCTGAAGAAAGGAAAGAAATTCCAGTGGGACGGCCGATGTCAAACAGCTTTTGAGCAGATCAAAGAGTATCTACAGAACCCACCCGTGTTGTCACCACCAGAACCGGGGAGACCGTTGATACTGTACCTTTCGGTAACTGAGACTACCATGGGCTGCATGCTCGCACAGGAGTCGGAAGACAAAGTGGAAAGGGCCATATACTATCTGAGCAAGAAGATGCTGGATTACGAGACCCGCTATACACCGCTGGAGAAGGCTTGTTTGGCCTTGGTATGGGCAACCAGGAAGCTGTGGCACTACCTGTTAGCCCACTCTGTAATGTTGGTTTCGCGTTTAGATCCCATTAAATATCTTTTCGAGAAACCAGCACTTACAAGTAGGCTGGCTCGTTGGTTGCTGTTACTCTCCGAATTTGATTTGAAGTATGTAACGCGCAAGTTAGTAAAAGGGAGAGCGGTAGCGGAGTTCCTTGCCGACCACCCGGTTGAGGGGGATGAAGCGGTTGAGTATCTATTCCCAGATGAAGCCATTCTGCACGTCGAAGATGAAACTTGGACGATGTACTTTGACGGAGCGTCAAACCAGTATGGGTATGGGATAGGGGTGTTGCTGATAGCGCCTGATGATTCCCGTATCCCTTTAGCATTCAAGCTCTGGTTCAAAGTCTCCAACAATGAAGCAGAGTATGAGGCATGTATTGCTGGCCTAGAAGCAGCCCTGGAACTAGGGGCAAGACGGTTGGACGTCATTGGGGACTCGAACCTTGTTGTGTCTCAAGCAAAAGGAGATTGGAAAGTTAAGGAGGAAAGGATGATAATCTACCACCAAACCTTGGATTTGTTAATTCCTCGGTTTGAGAAGCTAAATTTCACCCACCTCGTAAGAGAGAACAACAGGTTTGCAGATTCATTAGCAACTCTATCTTCTATGATAGACATCCCGTCCGGAGTCCGGATGCGTCCAGTCATTATTGATCAAAAGTTTGTACCAGCATACGAGTCGATTTCCGCCATAGATGAGGTTCAAGACGACAACCCCTGGTATTACGACATCTGGAACTTCTTGGAAAAAGAGACATATCCACCAGGGGCAAATGCCAAAGATAAGAGGGCCGTCAGAAGAATGGCTGCTCAGTTCATAATCTGCGGGGGAAAGCTGTACAAAAGGGGTCATCTAGGAATGCATAAGCTCTGTGTAGAAGCTGAAGAGTCAAAACGCCTGATGGAAGCCATCCATGGGGGAGAGTGCGGTGCACACATGAATGGAGTAATGCTGGCCAGAAAGATCCTCAGACAGGGCTACTACTGGTCAACCATGGAAGAGGATTGTATTAGTTTTGTTCGGCGATGCCACAAGTGTCAAATTCATGCAAACCGCATGAACATCCCGCCGTCAAAACTGTACAACATGACTTCGCCATGGCCTTTTTCAGTCTGGGGAATTGATGTGATCGGAGCTGTTACCCCGAAGGGGTCAAACGGGCATGAGTTTATCCTGGTAGCGATAGATTATTTTACAAAGTGGGTTGAAGCCCAATCATACGCGGTGTTGAAGGCGTCGCACGTCGCAAAGTTCATTAGAAACAACATCATCTGTCGCTACGGGGTGCCAAACGAGATAATTTCAGATAATGGTTCCCACTTCAAGAAAGAGGTGATAGACTTGTTGGAGAAATACAATGTGGCTTTCCATAAGTCATCTACATACCGGCCGCAGACCAACGGAGCGGTTGAGGCCGCCAACAAGAATATCAAGCATATACTGCAGAAGATGGTGGAAACCTATCGAGATTGGCCAGACAAGCTGCCATTTGCTCTGTGGGGCTACAGGACTTCAATCAGAACTTCTACTGGAGCAACTCCATATTCATTGGTCTATGGAATGGAGGCTGTTCTACCCATTGAGATTGAGGTTCCGTCGTTGCGAGTATTGGCTGAATGCCAGATAGCCGAAGCAGATTGGCAGCAAAGCAGATTCGAAGAACTCATGCTCTTTAATGAAAGAAGACTGAAAGCACTGTACCACATCCAAGGCTATCAACGCAGAATCGCCCGGGCTTTCAACAAGAAGGTTAAGTCCAGGAATCTGAAAGAAGGAGATTTGGTGCTCAAAGACAACCGAGCTCCCATCCACGACCCAAGGGGCAAGTTCAAACCCAATTGGACTGGTCCTTACATCATCAAAGCTATCTGGTCAGGTGGAGCTGTGGTTCTGATGGATCTAGATGGCTTGGAGTTCTCACAACCGATGAATATGGACAAGTTGAAGAAATACTATCCTTGAGAGGCCGAAAACCCGAAAGGGCGACCTAGGCAAAAGTCAGAGCACAAAAAATTAGAAAATATAAAAACTGGGCTCGCAAGGTTGAAAACCCGCAAAGGGCGGCCTTGGCAAAAGTTAGAGCGCAAAAGGAGAGTGAAAATACTTGAGTGAACCTGAGCCTGAACTACGTAAGGCTTGATTCCCATCTTTGGGATATGTAGGCAGCTTCACCTTGAAGTTCAGCCATAAACTTTTCCCCGATCAACTCTGTCCATTTTGATCATCTCAGTCATCTTTATCTATCAGCATTTATCGTGATCTCCGGTACAGTGCTGTTCAAACTAGGGGCAACTTTCCGTTGCTATGATGTGCCGCATTGTTCTTCAGACTAGGGGCAACTTCCTAGTTGCGGGGATCTGGGGTTGTGCATCTCAGTGACAGATTTTCGGCGTGTCCAGTTCTGATCCACATCGAAAATAGTTTTGAAAAGTTTTAATAAAAGTTGACTTTGTTCAAATCAATCTTTTTACGACTAAGACCATTTTTGGACCAAAAGCAGAAAATTTTCAGTACCACAACTTTCAATTTCATTGATTTCAAAATAGAGTTCTCCTGCTCTTGCATTACAATCGAGTTTGCTTTTTTTTTTGGTACATTCATAAAGAAAACTTGAAAATACTAAATAAGCAATAAATTTGGGGCATAGTTGAATCAAGTATCTCTGCGTCCCCTCCCAGAGCTGATGCCAAGCTAGGCCCAACCTGTGCCTCTTCATTGAGCCAATCCAAGCACTCATCGGACAAAGTGCAACTGAAAGTGGAAGCAGGAGCCAGGAGCTCTCTAGTCCTCCATGCCGTGGCATATCGGGCAAGCTGAGCACCCCGGACCGGGAAAGCGGCTGGCTACTCAATCCCCTCCGGTGGGCAGATCTGATCATGACCAAACTGACGCAGGAACGGGAACGGAAAATAGAATACGCAGTGGGTTAGGCCAATCAGTTGGATCCCAATCAGCCGAGACATACTATAGCTCATGGCCGGGAGGTTGAGCCAAGGGCAACGCCAAGCAATGCCGTCTGCGGACAAATTGCACATCCAATCGAACCACCACCTTTCATCAAGAGCATTGACTAGGCGCTGCCGAAAGAAGTAGCCTCGAGCTGAATAGGCCGGGCAAGAGTCCACAACCTGCAACTTGTCCATTAACCATACCTAGGGGAGGGATGGAAAATGAGAGAATAAAGAACAGAGAGATGTACGATGAGAGAAAAGTAAGACAAGGGTTTTGTGAGAAAAAAACCGAGCCTGAGGGTCGAGTGATGTGAGCAAATATATATGTAAGGTCGGGTGGGAAACATTACCTGCAGCAGCAGTGGACTCCCAGCAAATCTAGTCGCCTCCCGGCGATAGACAGAATCTAAGCCCATCAGTGTCTCGGCCAAGGTCATGGCAATACAGCTCTTTCCTTCTCTCAAGCCTTGGGCGACTTCAATCAGGCGAATGCTAGCCCCGCCGAAGCCCGAGGAAAGCAGAAAGTGAGACAACAAACATAAGCAGAGGGCGTGTTGCCGGAAACCCTGCCAATAATGGTTGCTGCGGTCACCGGCGTCGGAAAAACGGTGGATCAAGCCGAGGATGTCCAATTCCCCACTGCAGATCAGAGATCGAGCATCATGCGCCGTGAGCCCACACATCCGCCCTAAAGCCTGAGCATGGCCAAAACAGAGCTGGGGTAAGATCACTTCAGAGCATTCAGACTCCATTAAAACCTGAAAATCTTCGAAAGTGGGACACATCTCTTGGCCGCCAAAGCTAAAAACATGCGTCACTGGATTCCAGAACCTTGCCGCGGCATGGAGAAAAGGGAAATGTAGCGGAGTACGGCTCAGCGTGAATAGTGCATTCAAGCCGAAACCCCGGAAATTCAACTTTTCCGAGCCATCTAGAGAAGAGATCCAAGATGTGACATTTTCTGCGAGAAACGCCTCCATCTTTGTCTAAAACTAAGATGAAATGAATGTTCCCGAAGTTGAGGCTTTTATAGAGGGAAAAACACTATTCACGGGGACACGTGTCAAAAACTAGGAGGCTGCAGGAATAGCTGGCCGGCCGGCCACCTTTTCTGGCTGGCCAGCCATTTACTTTTTCATAAACTGGCTGGCCAGCTTTCTCTCTCCACAAAAATGGCCGGCCGGCTCCCAGGGATGGCCGGCAATGCTGCAGTGTATCCCCTTGGCCCTGTTTTACTCTTCGAGGGAAAGTTTCAAGCATTTCCATGCAACGGGAGAGTCAAAGGCCTTCATCTCCCTCCGTTTCGGATGCGTTCCGATGCCCAGATCGTCAGAAGTACACTTTGTTGTTGTTGAGTTTTGTTTATCGAGTTGTTGTTTTGCTTATCGAGTTGTTTGTCGAGCGGACGAGTTTCGTGTTTTTGAGTCATTGCTCTCTGTTTAAGCAATTTTTGTTAAAGTCTTGTTTATTTGCGTTGTTGCATTTTGCTTATCGAGTTGTAAACTTCCTAAGGTTCTGTTATATCTTAGTAAGTTGAGTTGCTTAGTTTGTTGCGTCGGTTCACTACCTGACTTGGTGATTACACAATGCGCATTACCATTCAATTTCTTTCTTGGGCAAAATAAATGATGCGATACGATGCTTAAAATACAAACACCTTTTCAAAAGCTATTTCATTTCATCATGCTTTACAACAAACAAAGGTATAAGTTTTACAAAAAATAAAACTGCCTAACAATGTGCAAAGTGCTACAAACTACTAGCAAAAAGAAAAATAAAGCAGGAAACAACAGCATCAAAGTCCTCGGGAGCGGGAGCGAGAAGCACTCCTCATCCTCTTCTGCGGGACAATCTCCGCACCATCATCATCATTGGAGTCGGAGCTGTCATCCTCAGGATCCCCCTCAGCCTCGCCTCTGTTCCCCGAGCCAAAACCGGAGCCCCCCTCCTCAGCAGATGTCTCTGACTGACGATCGGTAGCCTCCTCCTCCTCCTCATCAGGCTCCACAATGTGAGCCCTGCGTCTGCGGACAGGCCCTCCTCGAGCTCCTCGAAAAGGCCTAGATGGCCCGGCTCCTCGGGAAGGCCGAGATGACCCCGCCCCCTGAAAAGGCCCAGATGGCCCAACTCCCCAAGGAGGCCCGGGTGGCCTGGCCTGCGGCTGACCGGACCATGAAGGCATCTGAAAACAAAGAGTTCAATTCAAATGCATCAGTCCAAATATATACATCAGATGCAGATACAAGCAGAGGCTACGTGAAGTGGGTGCATGTAAATACAGTGTACAAGTGGGGTGTGTGTCAGATGTGCTCTACACAAGTAGTCTATCGATGCAGTAGAAATCAGCATGTCATCAGAAGTATGATAAATGCCAAAAAACTGAAGGGTACCTGAATGCCCGCAACAGACAACTGTGCCTCCCTACGCAGGACCATGCCCTCGAGTGTGGCCACCAGTCCAACCACCTCCTCCATGTACCCTCGCGGTGGCTGCAAAAATGAGTTCATAATCATCAGTGAACAAAAGAATGTCTAAACATCTGAATGATGAATGAAAAACAGTGGAGCATACCAGCGGTGAGTCAGGATCAATAGCGTATCGATCACTGGGCATCGGAGGCTCTAGCGGGATCGGAGTCGGAGAGATAGCCCCATACTGCCACGCCATCAACTCAGTAGGCATATCTGGCCATCCAGGATGAGGATAAGTCGACGGAACCGGAGGAACCGGTCTACTCCCACCTCTAGATGTACCAGCCCTGCTAGTAGAAGGGGCGTCTGCAGCCCGAGCCTGAGCCTGGTCCGAGGATGACATACTGGCAGGCCTCATCATCGGGATATGAGCTCCCGTCAATGGAGGCATCAAATATATGTGACGGTAAGTGGCGTAGTCCCCCTCCTCAATGTGTATTAAAGCATCACTACCCAGCATGGCGCCGACTACCTCCAAGTAAGAGAGCCTGTCAGCAGTCCGCATACTGGCTGGGGGTACTGCGGGAGGATCCTGAGAAAGATACCCCCATACCTGGCGCAGAAAGCGTTCCCCCAGGAACCATACCCTGCCAACCGGCCCTTCGAGCAGGACCCTATACTGGGAGATGTCTGACCCTCCGGTATACTGAAGTCGGAGACCATCACCTAGGGGCACCCAGGGCTGCCATGTGATCAGCGGATGATAAATGCATAAACCAATCAGAAGTCGAGAATATACAGAGCAAATCAAAGATGAGAATGAAAGGAACTGAAAGTTCTGAGGTACCTCTGAATGTCGCACAGTGTCAAAGTACTGTCGCAGGTTAAGGAGGGTCTCTCGAGGTCTCGGCCGGTGCGGGCCCTCGAACACCAATGAATATGGGGTCATGGGAATCCCCGCCACCTCCAGCTCTGGGGCTAATGATGGGAAGTATACATAGACCCATAGCTGAGAAAAGCAGTGCAGAATGTAAGTACGAAATGCTGAGAGCAAAATACAGACTGTAAAAGTGCGCTGTGTGTGCAATGTACAAGTAATGAGAAGCAGAAATGTAAATCAAGGGGACAGAAAAGTACCTCCCAAGCTCTCCAGTAGCCGCCAAGTAAATCACCCCGCCCGCGGGAGGTCGCGCTCATATAAAAGTAAAGGGTAGCCAGGCCGGCGCCACCCCAATCATATCGATGGACCTGTGATAGGTCAACCAGAGCGCTCAGCAGGTATAGCCCGACTGTGTTCCCTCTGTCGGCGAACAGGGTAGTCCCGAAGAGGAACATAAGGAAACCACGGGCGTACTGCTCCGTCTCCTCGGGACTCTCAGGCACCATCTCCGCCCGCCGGAAGTGGGAAGAGAACCAAGTGTATCGGACTCTCCCAGAAACCCTGTCAACAGGCGGGCGAGCCCCCAATAAATACATCCAAGCGGCCTCCCACTCTCCCATATCCTCATCATAGGGAATGGACCAACCTCCTATGTCTAAGCCAGTCAACACAGCGAAGTCTAGGGGCGTCATGGTCATGTCTCTAGTGGCAGAGAAATGAAAGGAGTTGGTGGTGTCCCACCATCTCTCTACCAAGGCTGCCATCAGTGTCCTCCTGGTAGGACAACGTGACAACCCGACGCAGAAGGGCCCAAATCCTGCCAAATCTACCAAGTCTCGAACACCCTCCGGGAGCTCGGCGTACCAGTCCCGCGCGATGGTGGAACCATACCCCCGCACACTGCGGGAACAAACCTGCATTCAGAATGAATACATGTGTCAACAATGAGATGAAATGGGCTGTGTGCCAATGAGATGAACTGGGCTATGTGCCAATGAAATGAATGGGCTGTGTGCCAATGAGATGAAATGGGCTGTGTGCCAATGAGATGAAGTGGGCTGTGAGCCAATGAGATGAAATGGGCTGTGAGCCAATGAGATGAAATGGGCTGTGTGCCAATGAGATGAAATGGGCTGTGTGCCAATGAGATGAACTGGGCTGCATGCCAATGAAATGAAATGGGCTGTATGCCGATGAAGTGAAATAAGCTACATGCAAAATCTAATTTGGGCTGCGTGTTCAACTTTCAGTTAAATCGTGGGCTGCGTGTTCACCATCTATCTGGGCTGCGTGTTCAGAAAATTTGAAGTTTGGGCTGCGTGTTCAACTTTCAGTTAAATTGTGGGCTGCGTGTTCACTATCTATCTGGGCTGCGTGTTTAGAAAATTTGAAGTTTGGGCTGCGTGTTCAACTTTCAGTTAAATTGTGGACTGCGTGTTCACTATCTATCTGGGCTGCGTGTTCGGAAAATTTGAAGTTTGGGCTGCGTGTTCAACTTTCAGTTAAATTGTGGGCTGCGTGTTCACTATCTATCTGGGCTGCGTGTTCAGAAAATTTGAAGTTTGGGCTGCGTGTTCAACTTTCAGTTAAATTGTGGGCTGCGTGTTCACTATCTATCTGGGCTGCGTGTTCAGAAAATTTGAAGTTTGGGCTGCGTGTTCAACTTTCAGTTAAATCGTGGGCTGCGTGTTCAGAAAATTTGAAGTTTGGGCTGCGTGTTCAACTTTCAGTTAAATTGTGGGCTGCGTGTTCACTATCTATCTGGGCTGCGTGTTCAGAAAATTTGAAGTTTGGGCTGCGTGTTCAACTTTCAGTTAAATTGTGGGCTGCGTGTTCACTATCTATCTGGGCTGCGTGTTCAGAAAATTTGAAGTTTGGGCTGCGTGTTCAACTTTCAGTTAAATTGTGGACTGCGTGTTCACTATCTATCTGGGCTGCGTGTTTAGAAAATTTGAAGTTTGGGCTGCGTGTTCAACTTTCAATTAAATTGTGGGCTGCGTGTTCACTATCTATCTGGGCTGCGTGTTCAGAAAATTTGAAGTTTGGGCTGCGTGTTCAACTTTCAGTTAAATTGTGGGCTGCGTGTTCACTATCTATCTGGGCTGCGTGTTCAGAAAATTTGAAGTTTGGGCTGCGTGTTCAACTTTCAGTTAAATTGTGGACTGCGTGTTCACTATCTATCTGGGCTGCGTGTTCAGAAAATTTGAAGTTTGGGCTCCGTGTTCAACTTTCAATTAAATTGTGGGCTGCGTGTTCACTATCTATCTGGGCTGCGTGTTCAGAAAATTTGAAGTTTGGGCTGCGTGTTCAACTTTCAGTTAAATTGTGGGCTGCGTGTTCACTATCTATCTGGGCTGCGTGTTCAGAAAATTTGAAGTTTGGGCTGCGTGTTCAACTTTCTATCAGTGTGGGCTGCGTGTTCACTATCTAATCTGGGCTGCGTGTTCAGAAAATGTAAAGTGTGGGCTGTGTGTTCACTTTCGAATTCGGGCTGTGCGTTCGACAAATCAGTGTTTGAGCCGTGTGTTCTAATGTGGGCTGTGTGTTCGCAATTAATTAATGAGCCGAGTGTTCAGAAATTTGAGTGTTGAAACTACATGTTCAGGATGCAAGCAAAGTACTATGTCATAAGCTAAACTGCGTGTTCAAGCATGGCAAAGGTGCGAAATGTAGGAAAGATACAGAAAATGAAGTAAATACCTCTCGAGCCTCATGAGAGAGGTGATGCTCCGGCTCTCGGAGAAGCAGATCCACGGGTGCTCGCTCGTCAAAGCTAGTGAAGTGACGGAAGACAGCACGCGGGAGGACGTGTGCTGACGGACGGTACCTCTCGGGAATAAAAGGTCGGGTCCTCGGGGGTAGAGTCATGGGGTCAAAATCATCTCTGGCACCTGGAAAACCTCCGCCGTGGGGAGAATTACCCGCCATTTTCAGAAGATCTGCAAAGGGAGCAAAAATGAGCAAAATGAGCCAAAATTTGGAAAAAGTCAACAAAAGTCAACTCTCGAGAAACGAAAAAGTCAACAAAAGTCAACTCCCGAGAAAATCTTCCAAATATTGAGACAAACTTACCTCAAGTGGCGAAAATGCGAAAAGCAGCTCCGAAACCGAAAATTAATCGCTTCAAAGTGCTTAAAACTGAATATTTTTGCGAAAATAATTTGCGCGGGGTGTTGGAAAACGTGTGTGGAACTCAGATCTGGAGAAGAAAGTGGTATAGGAGGCAAGAAATGAAGGGACCTTGGCTGCCTTATATAGGCTCAAGGTCTTGGTTGAAGAAGCATGCAAAAAGGAGGGGAAAAAGACCAAACTGCCCTCGGATCTGGCATATGGCCGGCCGGCCCCCTTTTTTAGCCGGCCAGCTATCTGCTTTTTGGATAACTGGCCGGCCAGCTATTAGCTTTATGGGAAACCGGTTGGCCACCTCCCCCTTTCCTTATAACCGGCCGGCCATGTTCCTCACAGGCTCACCTAGCTCCCTGCAAATTTTGAGGAAGATCGGAGTTCCCGGGACCTGAAAAAGTTCAAGAAAAGTACGCTTCCGGTCGCGAAATAGCTCCGCCGGGACTTCAGCTTCAAGTTCTGACATATGTCTCATCATCATTCATCGAAATCGAAGTGTATCCTTTTTGAATGAGTTGTAACCTTTCCGGGAAGCGGATCGGAGGCCGCGATCGAGTTGCCTTCGCCGAAACGCGCATTTCCGTACTCATTACTTCATGACAAATAAACACCCTGATTCATGCTCATTTTGTACTATCGTGCGCATAACTTGCATTCTCATGAGCATACTCACATTTTTATGCACATTTCTTGATATTGGCATACCTCTATGTTTGAGCATACGTTGTCACGCATGTTCCACTCTTGCATTGCGATGCATTCACTCATCAACACTGCGTGTGTCGAACTTTCGGAATCACATTAAATATGTTGGTAGCATATTGTACTTGTTGCAATTTCTCTCTTTTGCAGGCACGATATTGTATGTACGGTTCAATTGAGGCTGGTGCGACCAGACGAATCGCGCAGGTATCGTATCTTCTCCATGTGAGACGTGGCGGGGATTGAATGATCCTCCGCATTCTTAACTGCATGAAATGTAGTTGTTGCTTTGCATTCTTGCTTAAAACTGTTGCATCTATTTGCGAATACTTGCTTCATTACAGCTTGCTATATTTGCATGATCAATGGGTTACCTCCGGCTCTTTGCATATCCTTTGCATTTTGCCCCCTGCCTGCGGGCACATTTCTGTTTATCTTGTATGTTTGTCTAAGTCTTCGGCCTTGTCAAAAATGGGTCGTCTCTGGGCTTTGACATTCACTCCCGTCACTTATGACTTTCGAGTTCTGTCAAAGAGGGGCAACTGTAGACACCCCATTTTTGACCGACCTTAAGACTCAGACATCACCGACTGAGCACTTGGTGATGTTGCATAATGTGCTTGTTCAGAAGTTTCAGAGTTGCGGCCGTGAGCCCTGCCTCCGGACTTCTGAACCCTCTTCTGTGCCTTGTCTCGGTTTGCGAACCAGACTCGGTTTTCTTTGTTTCTTTTCCTGAGGAGAGGGAGAGGTCCTGTAGACCATCTCTCAGTGGCCGTAGGCTACATTTGGTGGCCGTAGGCCATTTTTCCCATTTCGGAGTCCGGTTTCCGATTTTTTGGGACTGTAGGCCGTGTGCCTCGGTTCGGGACCGCCTAACCATCTCCGTTTGTTCTGATTTTTGGCATACATCTTATTTTCTCCCTTTTGAGGGACACTGGGGGCTGAGAGACCCACTTCGTGGCCGAACGCCACTTTCGGTGCTTAACAGCCCATTTTCGGGACCCCGAACTGCGCGTTTTGGCTCCCGAACATTCGTTTTGCAACGGTTTTCGTTCATTTTTGGAAGGTACCTCTGTTTTATCACCGGGGAGGTCACTGAAGGGCGGGAGGCCAGCAATTGTTGCGGCAACCAGTTATACATCCTCCGACGCACTCCGGCGCCCGTTTTTCGCACTTCCGGGCTAATGTTGAACCCCTTGGACCCTTTTTCTCGAACTTTGAACCACATATTTGTGATGTACACACATGAGAGGACCCTAAAAGTTGGTGGCCGGCCATTAATGCTACCTGACCCTTTTGACCCCCTCCTTCCGGGCTAATGTTGAACCCTCTGGACCCTTTTTCTCGAACTTTGAACCACATATTTGTGATGTACACACTTGGGAGGACCCTAAAAGTTGGTGGCCAGCCATTAATGCTACTTGACCCTTTTGACCCCCTTCTTCCGAGCTAATGTTGAACCCCTTGGACCCACTTTCTTGGACTTTTAACCACAGGGTTGTGTTGTACACACATAGGAGGACACTACCAGTTGGTGGCCGGCCAGAAAATCTGATTGACCCTTTTGACCCCTAGCCGGCTAGCTAGGGGGTGTGGCCGGCCGGCCACCTGCAGCAAAAGTATCAGGCCGGCCGAGCTCCTTGCACTGTTCCCATTACAGCTGTGGAGCTTTATCCGCTAGAAAAGATCTTTATCCGGGGGATATTTTGTGGGGGAAAGTTTGTCTCCTTTTCCCCCACCTTTACACCCCCTTTTGGACCCTTATAACCAGCTAGTGACTTCATTTACAAGGGTTAGAAAAATTGTTCTTCAAGCCTCCATACACAACTCCATCTCCATACCTCTCATTTCTTTAAAAATCTCTAAGTCCCTAAGCACCATTCCTTCTACACCACCAAGCTCTACCACCACCACCTCATTTCCAGCAATAAGGAAGGCTCCTCAAAGGCAAAAGGAGCTGCAAATTGATCCAAGAAGCAACAAAAGTCTTAGTCTTCAAGGGTAAGTAGTACTTCTCCTCTTTTGACCCTTTTTCTTGATCCATTTGTAAGCCCCACTTGCTTTTTGTTTCAAGCTCCGGCCCTAACTGAAAAGGGCCCTCTTTTGAGCTCATCTTCACTCTTCATTAAGGGCTCAACCCTGTTTGAGCCCTCCATGATGCACTTGCTTCATTACCCTCTTGTATGCCATCTTTCTTGCATGCTATTTTTGGCCCATGAGTAATCTGTTTTTGAGCATGTTGTAAACTGATATTAGGCTTATTTTGAGCCCCTCTTCAACATTGAAGAAGGGCTCAACACCATTTGGGACTTCCATGTTGTACCTACCTTTATACTCCTCTTTTATTCCCCATTCTTGCATGTTTAGTTAGCCTACCATTCTTTTGTTTTTGGCCATTTTACAGTTCTGAAAAAGTGCTTATTTTGGTCCATTCTTCATGTTTCATTTAGGTCCTTTCATGGTTTGGGACCTCCTTATGCCACTTCATGTTATATCTCTCTTTTATTCCCCATTCTTGCATGTTTAGTTAGCCTACCATGCTTTTGTTTTTGGCCATTTTACAGTTCTGGAAATAGTCTTATTTTGGCCCATTCTACATGTTTTTATTAAGGATCATTGGCTGTTTGGTGATTATTTTGCATATCTCATGTTATAGCCACTTTTGAGCCTCATTTTGCATCACATTTCTATCATGTTTGCATACTGATTTTGGGGCTGCCATATACTGTAAATATTCATATTTTTGGTCCCTCTTCAGTGTTGTAGAAGGAAATATTTCAGTTTGGGTTTTGATTATATCACTTGCTTCATTACCCCTCTCTTGGCCCCTATTCTTGCATGCCATTTTTGCCATACCTATGCTTGCTGTTTGGCCATGTTTATAACTGTGAAAGTGCCTTTTTTGGGACTGTCTAGCTTCTGTCTTTGCATTGCATGTTCATGTTGTGCATGTTTGGCATAGCTGTAGGCCATTTCGGGTGCCTAAATTCGCATTTCGGGACAATTCCTTGCATTTGGTGTCATTTCGCCTCATTTCGGGACTGTTTCCCACCATATTTTAGTGCTGAAATTCCATTAGAATGATTGCTATCCATTTCATCTCATTTACATTGCATTCTGCCATCGCCTCGGTTTGCGTGCCCGTGTGCACGCATTTCGAGACACTTCATTTTCATCCGCCGGCATCCTATGTGAGTGTGGCTGAGGCTCACTCATGTTGGTATAAGTCCATATCATGTTTTCATGTCATTTGCATTGCGTATGCCATCGCCTCGATTTGCGTGCCCGTGTGCACGCATTTCGAGGCACTTCATTTTCATTCACCGGCATCCTATGTGAGTGTGGCTGAGGCTCACTCATGTTGGTATAAGTCCATATCATGTTTTCATGTCATTTACATTGCATTCTGCCATCGCCTCGGTTTGCGTGCCCGTGTGCACGCATTTCGAGGCACCTCATTTTTATCCGCCGGCATCCTATGTGAGTGTGGCTGAGGCTCACTCATGTTGGTATAAGTCCATATCATGTTTTCATGTCATTTGCATTGCGTATGCCATCGCCTCGGTTTGCGTGCCTGTGCGCACGCATTTCGAGGCACTTCATTTTCATTCACCGGCATCCTATGTGAGTGTGGCTGAGGCTCACTCATGTTGGTATAAGTCCATATCATGTTTTCATGTCATTTGCATTGCGTATGTCATCGCCTCGATTTGCGTGCCCGTGTACACACATTTCGAGGCACTTCATTTTCATTCACCGGCATCCGATGTGAGTGTGGCTGAGGCTCACTCATGTTGGTATAAGTCCATATCATGTTTTCATGTCATTTGCATTGCGTATGCCATCGCCTCGGTTTGCGTGCCCGTGTGCATGCATTTCGAGGCACTTCATTTTCATTCACCGGCATCCTATGTGAGTGTGGCTGAGGCTCACTCATGTTGGTATAAGTCCATATCATGTTTTCATGTCATTTGCATTGCGTATGTCATCGCCTCGGTTTGCGTGCCCATGTGCACGCATTTTGAGGCACTTCATTTTTATCCGCCGGCATCCTATATGAGTGTGGCTGAGGTTCACTCATGTTGGTATAAGCCCATATCATGTTTTCATGTCATTTTCTCGGTTTGCGTGCCCGTGTGCACGCATTTCGAGGCATATCATTTTCATAGCAGCATAGTGCATACTAGGTTGTATCTTAGATCACATTCTGCCATTTTCTCAGTTTGCGTGCCTGTGTGCACGCATTTCGAGGCATGTCATTCCATAGCATTGTGTATGCTAGGATTGTATCTTAGTTGCATTTCATGCATATCATGCATATTGCATCGTGTCCGGAATAGGAGTTAGCCCGGGCACGGGAAACGAGGTACATTTCGTACTCCGAGTGACGGAATGTGTCTCAATTTCCCAGTCACCGACACTCCGGATTATCCATGATGGAGTTAGGTTTTAGCTGTTATTTCATGTGCATTCATCCTATATTGAGTTGTGCATTTCGACTCCTCCGCCATCATGCCTCAGTATGCGTGATTGATGGCACGAGGATCGAGACATGCATATATCTGTGCAAATACATTGCTATGCCCCTTTCCTGCTCTCTGTTGCAGCAAAATCAGGAATCAGCAACTTTCCGGGACTTGGCACGCATTTCAAGAACAGATGTAAACAAAGGCTAATTGGGGCATTCCGGTGGATTTCCGCGCAAGACAACCCGGACATGCATCGTCCATCAGAAGCAAGGCAGTCCCTGGCTTGCACGCCAGTTTTATTTGCTTTCTTAGTTAATTCATTAATTAATTAGGAATTTGTATATTTTTCGGACTGTAATATTCTTTTATTCGGGACTGTATATTTATTTGGACCCTCTGCGCGAGGGCATAACTGTAATAAGTGTGCGTGAGTGTGATGTATGTCTTCCAACCCCACGTCTTTCTCCCTTTTATTTATCCGCTTATGATGGTTAGATTAGGGCATATTTAAATTAGCATACAGTATGACAACATGTTTGCATTCATTCATCTGTATTGCATGCACCGGGCTCGGCGCATCATACTAACTGCATTTGTCTTTTAAATTTCAAAGTTGAATACATGATAGTTGTAGCATTCCATATGCCATCTTAGAATAGCCGAGCCTGCTATAGTTTGCATTTTTGCATGTGTTGCATTAGGCATTTCTGTATAGTTAGGATCATGCATGATTTCTAATGAAGTTTCTATTTTGGCTTGGAGTACTCGGTGAGCTTTATGCTTTAGCATCCTTGCATGCGTGTGAGTGATTGCCATGAATAGCATGCTTACCATGAGGCTATGTGCTTATATGACATAACTGCCTGAATGCCTGTGGGTGAAGGTTGGGTTACTTAAATTGGAATAAATCATCAAATGTTTTAAAGCCTACCTGCGGGTGGCAAACCATTTTCAAAAACAAACATGAAATGTTTCGTTCCAACTCAGGCGACCCGGTCTATATTTATATGCTGTGCGCATCACATAGTAACCTAGGCTAATAAACCGGAATAAGAACTCACAATGTTTTCAAAAATTGATATCATGGTTAGTAGAGGCCGGTCTATGACCGGGCGAGCGGGGGTGCTCACAAAGTGACCTTCCCCAATCGTACCCAAGTTCCCGAGCCGAGGCAACTTTGGTGATGACGAACACGTGGCCTTTTGGCACCGAGTCAGGGTTTCCTAAATTTCCCAAAAATAAAATATTTAGGTGGCGACTCTGTATCTGGCAAAGCAGTCCATGTTTGGCACTTCTTTCAAAAATCAGTTTTCTCAAAACGATTTGCCGGATTTGGACTCTTTGGTTCAGACTTAGAACCGCGACTGACGAAAGTCGAGTCCGAGCTGTGGCGAGGTCCCCCGCGGGCTTGTTACAGTGACCAGTTTCCTGAAAGAGATATTTTCCTATACATGAATGAGTTTTCTATTCGATGATTCAATGTAGCATGCTTGATGAATGCTTTGTGTTGAACTTGAAGTCATTCTATCTTATCTATTATAAGCTGGATCAAAGATTGTTCTATCAAAGTTTAAATAGGTTTAATGCTATTGGGACTTATTCCATCATCTAATAATCTTTGAAGGGTCTGATAAGTTTTTGGGTAATGTCTCTGAACAACGTATTTTATGTAATTATGAAAGGTTTGATGAACTTTATGTATTACATATTTTTGGAAATGTTTTGTCCATGATAAGAACATTTTACTAAACATGGAACAAGAATATAATAGCTTTCTGGTAAATGTATTATGTGTTTAATGTCATGATGTTAACTTTAAGATCTTCCAAGCAAACATGGATTTTAAATGATTATACCTTATTGTAATTCGGGAATTGTGATCATTAAGGTTGAATACGTATTTGGTTTTACTGATAATTTACTCTGAACATGTAATTCCTTGATATGGGATTTGAATTGTCATTTGGAGTCTGTTAGAAATCTGATTTGAACTGATAAGTCTAATTCTCATGAAATTTATGACCCTACGAAAGGACTTAGTGGAACCTACGTACATAGAGTAACCGGATAACCTTGTTTATGTTCCTTGACTAGGCCGGACGACTGGTCCATAATTTTTGTATGATTGTTTATTGACCTCCTACAACTATTAATTGTGAATACGAAACCATGTGGTTAATCTTGTATCCTACAGTAGGACGAGGAAGAATTGTATAAACAGTGGAACACTGAAATAATTACACTGGACCACATTAAATTGTATTGTGATGAGAATGTTACATCTTATTGTTATGACTGATTAATTAAGTGATTGGATTTGCTTTCTGACCTTATCTTGTTCTCCTTGCTCACAAAAAAAAAAAAAAAATGGTTGTTCAATCTGTTTCTGTTACTCAGGTCCGAACTAGTAATAGTGTAATTAAGTAGTTATTATGGTACATCTGCGTGAATTCGCAAAAGTATAAGCTACTAGTTTTGATATTATCATAGCTGTTTGATTTGAAGCATGATTTTTCTTGCGTTGCTGTGCTTAGAGGTAATGCTACGAGAAATTAACGATGTGTATTGTGACCCTTCTTTTTGTCGCCTTAACCATGTTTACATCTAATTCTGAACCAATAAAATGGTATGCTTTGGAAATGTTTTGAGAATGTTTAAGAAAATGGTATCTTCTACATTTCAATATTTGAGAATTATATGTTTCTGTATTTAAGAATTGATGCGATGAAACGTATCGGCAAAGAAATATTATGATTATAGACCATGCCTACTGAGGATTTTCTGCCTTAAATACTCTGCAATAGACTCTGTGTGAGTCAACATTGAAACGACTAGTTGGATACAGCTATGAAATATTTGTTATGTTAAGAACTTTTGTAGAACTATAATAAATATCGGCTTAACCTGTGAGCATCGAATTCCTAATCTGTTACATGGTAAGACAAGTTTGGAGGACCAAACTTATTTAAGGGGGGGAGAGTGTAACAACCCGACTCGCGTACATGTTTTCTGATGTGTTTTCAGTCCCTGTTTTGTGCTTTCGGATGCCTATTGTGAAATCCTATGAGAAATTACGGTTAAGAAAGCGAACTTCATGTTTAAAGATGCCTATCTGTTTGATAAGAAATGTATCTGTTGCAACTAGAAAGTTTGAATTAGAAATTGGAAGCCTTAGGGGCCTGCTTATCTGAAATTGATTTTATATATGTGATCAACATAATTTTTAGGTAATATTAAGCGTTTCTGTGGAATTTCAATTTCAGATGTTTAAACGATTGATTTTCGTCTTTATTCACCCTTTATATATGTATGTCTATAAGAGCCTCTATGAACTCAAGACTTAGGAACTTCCATATAACATATTCCTTGGAGAAGAGTGAAGAGAGGAGAAGATCAAGGGAGAGTTAAGAGAAATGGAAGCTAAGGTAAGGTTAAATTCCCTAATCCAATCTCCTTCCTCAATTTGAAATAAAAAGTTCTTGATTGGGTATGATCTAGAGTGTAATGAGAATCTTGGTTGGGTATGGTGAAGTTTTGGTATGATAATCCTATCATTTATGCCTCCTTCCTCATCCAATTGGTATTCATTCTTATAATTGTGATTTTGATTATGATAGATACAAGTGAAGTTAAGAATTTCAAGAAAGGGAATTATGTTTATGAGTTTCAATTCTTGGTTGATTAAATTGAGTTGTGTTCATGATTAATGCAAGTTGGATTGTGTATGTGATGCTTTGAATTACATGTTTTGAACCATGATTTAGCATTGAAAAGATCCATCCTTGAGCCTTGGAAACATTCCCCAAAAGATGAGATTTTGATGCAAATTTCGGACCAAAATAGGGGAATCGCCGCACGTGCGGGAGTCACTGCCGCACGTGCGGCAAATGCTGAAAATTTTGGGTTTGGTTCTGCCTAAAAGGCACGTGCGGGGGCATTCTGCCGCACGTGCGAGGGAGTTTGCCGCACGTGCGGGGCTCACAGCCGCACGTGCGGCCCATGCTGAAAAATGTGGATCGCTTCGTTTTGCGTGTAGAATCCTCTAATGTTGTCAGAATATGTATTTGATGCCTTTTTAATATGTATAAATTCCTTCGAAGTAAAACGAAACAGGAAGCAATTTGATAAGAAAAGGGGAACTAAATTGTAAGGTTTGAGTATGTGCAGGGCACACTCCAGGAGAAACGAGCACGTCATCGCAACACTATGAGTAGTAGTTCTGCAATTGTACGTTTACTTACCGTAAATAATTCTTATTGTTAACGCACTGTTCTTTGTAAGCATTTATGTTGTTTAGGGATCGGTGAGAACATTAAAAGATTATGTGCACTTTGGTATGGCGCTGAAACTACTCTACATTCTAGTTATGGTTAATGGTTATCCTTAATGTATAATAACCTGTAAATTACCTATAACTCCACACAAGAATTATTAATATTATGCAACTGGTTGGCAAGAAGGGATTATGAATATAAACCCCGCTTAATGGGAACATGATATTTTGAACGTCCTATCCTGGACTCCTACAGCCTTATTTAGTTCGATACATGTTTTATGACATAGACATCTGCCTAAAATGGATTAACGAAATGAAAATCAAACAGAACCATGGGTTTCCTTATACGTTAAAGAATTAAATATCAATAACATTGTTATATGACTCACGTTATGGTGCGAACTGTTCTATCCCCATGAATAGTAGTGTAACGACACATGTGTTTCTGTAAATAATTATTATTAATACTTTGTTATATGTAAGATGACTATGGCTACATGTAATGAATCATAAAGGGAAATTTATGTGCACCATTGTGAACGGTATTTGTATGAACCTGGCATTATTATGTTATGTTTATTCACTTCGTTTATGCTATGACATAATATGAATTGTTCAGTCTTCAAGAACTATTGATTCCTAGTACGAAACTAAGTGCTGCAATGCGAACCACCTCTTGAGTCCATATATACAAGAACTGGGCTTAAGCCAATTTGGTCCCTTTATGGGTCACCCGGTTATGTGAAATTATGAAAGATATAATTTGTGATGATATGAAAGGAATAACTTGTGAACTTATGAAAGATATAATTTGTGAAGATATGAAAGGAATAACTTGTGAACTTATGAAAGATATAATTTGTGAAGATATGAAAGGTATAATTTGTGAACTTATGAGGCCGAGGGCCACTTTGTGAATTTGTGAACTTATGAGGCCGAGGGCCACTTTGTGAATTGTGAACTTACGAGGCCGAGGGCCTCTTTGTGAATTTGTGAACTTATGAGGCTGAGGGCCATTTTGTGAATTTGTGAACTTACGAGGCCGAGGGCCACTTTGTGAATTGTGAACTTATGAGGCCGAGGGCCACTTTGTGAATTTGTGAACTTATGAGACCGAGGGCCAACTTGTGAATTCTGAAATTATGAGGCCGAGGGCCAACTTGTGAAGTATGAATCTGTAACTTGTGAAACTATGAATCTCAAAGGCTGAGGGCCAATTTGTGAAGTTATGCATCTAAGTTAAGCCAAGGGCTAATTTGTGAATGTGTGAACCCATCAGGCCAAGGGCCAACCTATGAAGTTATGAACCGACAAGATTGTTCTGAAACGTGTACAGAATCAGACTAACCACAGGATTTTTGCATTTACTTATCTAATTAGAGAAATGTGTACACTGTAAGCAAATTAAGTTAATCTTTAAATTGTTTATGTACTACTGTTCACTGAGCTTGACTCACTTTGTCTTATGTCTGTTTCTGTAGGCACTCCACCTGGAGGTCAGTTCTAACCCATGGCATCCGTGCCTCTTTTGTCAACCTCAGAGTATCCAGGCACTTAAGTGAAGGCAGCCCTTTTTGCTAAACTTTTGATTTTACACTCTGATTGTTTGCTTAAGGTTGATGTATATATAATTCCTTTGCCTATCCACGTTGTTTTACGCCCAATTCTAAGGGCTGGGTCTGTATATCTATATGTACATAACTAACTCTCTGGTGCACGTCACTGTATGTTTATTTGCCTTACGTTATGCCTGTGATCCTGGCATGATAGTGGCCGCTCAATGGATGCAGTTCTTTTATTTATGTTAATTTACATTGGTAAATGCTTCCGTTCAGGCCCCATAGGATATGTATACCAGGTTATGCGTCCGTTTCTGTGTAGGTCATGCCCAAACTTTTAGGGGCAAGTTTGGGGCGTGACAATTAATGTCCCAAAACTCTGTTTTTGGTCAACAAACTCATGCCATGTTTGGTCTTACTAAGGGTAGTTCAATGCCCCATTGGTTTGCTTTGAGCACTTGGACCATGTTTGCATGCATTTGCTTGTCTTGTTTAGCATAATTTGGCATCATTTTATGACGTGATTTCAATACTTATGTTGCATGATACTTGCTCATGTTTGTCCCTTTCAAGTGTGCTTGAGGGTTGTTTAATTTGTGCCTAAGTGTAGGCCTTCCATCATGTGTATGTGTGCATGTGTTTTTGGCTTCTTGTTTTGGTCATTATGGCCACTGTTTTAGGCCTATTTTAGAGTTTCTTAATTCATGTTTAAGTCCATCTTCCTATCTATTCGCATTGCCATATGTATGCTTGCATGCTTGCATAAGTGCCTTGCCATGTCATGTTGCATTCCTAGCTTGTATGCCTAGGTTGCATTGCATCTTGCATGCATGCCTTGTTCCTTGAATTGGTGATAGGAATAGGGCCTTGTTGTTTGATTGGTTTGCATTGCATTTGAAACCAAAGTTGCATACTTGGTTCTTTGGGCCATCATGCATGGGAATGCGTGATTGGTGTTCCGAGAATCGAGGCACATGCCCCTTTGAGTCATTACAATGATAAGGGACATGGTTGGTGCATACATGCCTTGAATTGTGCTGCCATGCTTTGCCTTGCCCTCTGTTGCTGTGAGTTGCAGGTTCTGCAGGCTTTCTTTGCCGACCGGCAGTGTAAGGTGCCGGCCGGCAATATTTTCTCTGCCGACAGCTTCATTTTGTGCCGATGGCTACACACCAGTGCCGGTGGTGATTCCATTCAGCCGATGGCACTCCCCAGTGTCTAAGGATGCAGTCCTGAGGCTTTGACAGCCTCCAGAGGAGTGAAGGAAGGAAAACAAAGGCAGCTTGCGCATGGCGGCGCGTTTCCCGAGGCGGTTTATCTGCTTTTCTTAGTTAATCTAATTTATTTAATTCATTAATTAATTAATTTGTAATATTGATTAGCTTGCGTAGTTAATTAATTTGTAATATTTATTCGGTCCCTCCGAGCGAGGGCAAATCTGTAATAAGTGTGTGTGGGTGGTGTGTATGTTTTCCAACCTCACTTCTTTCTTCCCTTTTATTTACGTGCTTACGATGGTAGATTAGGGCACGTTTAATTTAGCATGCCTTATGCTATGCATGTGTGCATCCATGCATTTGTATTGCATGCATTAGGCTCGGTACATCACGCTAATTGCATCTGTATTTTCAAATTCCAAACTGAATATGTGACAGTTGTGCATTCTCACATGCCATGTTTAGGATAGCCGAGCCTATTCTAGCAACATTTTGTATGCGATGCATTAGGCACTTAACATGGACTTGGATCATGCATGTTTGCTAACGAGTTCTTTGTTTTGGCACGGAGTACGATGTAAGTATTTCCGCTTTAGCATATCGCATGAGTGTGAATGTTGCCATGACAGCATGCTTAACATGTGGATAGATGCTTATGTGTTATAAATTGCTTGGATGCCTGTGGGTGAAGGTTGGATTGTTTGAGTTGGAAGAACTCATTGAAATCCGTGTTTTAGCCTACTTGCGAGTAGCAAATCCAAAACATTTTCCAAAACAAACGGATATGCAATGCTTATTTCCAAATTAGGCAATCTAGTCTATACTTGTTTGCTGCGCGTGTAACATAGTAATTCTAGGCTAATAATTGGTTTAAGAACACATAACGTTTTCAAAAACGGATATCATGGTTAGTAGAGGCCGGTCTTCGGACCGGGCGAAAGGGGGTGCTCATAGCTGACCTTCCCCGATCGTACCCAAGCTCCCGAGCCGAGACAACTCCGGTGATGACGGACATGTGGCCTTCGGCACCGAGTCAGGGTTTCCTAAATTCTCCCATTTTAAAATATTTAGGTGGCGACTCTGTATCTGGCAAAGCAGTCCATGTTTGGCACTACTTTTTCAAAAATCTATTTCTCAAAACGATTTGCCAGATTTGGACTCTTTGGTTCAGATTTAGAACCGCGACACAAATCGAGTCCGAACTGTAGCAGCGAGGCCCCCCCCTCCGCGGGCTTGTTACACATTGTTTCAAAGATTTGATATTCGAATTTACCATCAATATTCTAAGAATAAATACTTTTACCATGATAAGATTTTTGATCATGCAAAAAGTCTTCTTCATAGAGGATATCTTGAGGGGTAGGACGATGATAATAATATCGATCAGGTCCTAATTTAGAATAAGTTCATTTATCAAAAGATTATTTTTGAATTTACTTTTGAACCGCATACCAAGGAATTAGATCAAATTAAAGACCTGGGAGTCAATAAAGAAAAACAATTAAATTTTTTACAGAAGGAAATTTATGTTCTTAGTATTGAGCAAAAACTTCAATAATCTTCTTTACAGAATAAAATAAAAATGATTACATCAGAATTTGAAGTTGAAATCTATAGTGAGATTCCTAGTGCCTTATGGGATAGGAAGAAACATATTGTCACTCTTCTCTATGAACTCGAATTTAATGAAAAATATTTTTCAACAAAAGGTAGACCAGCTCAAATGAAAAAGGAATATATGGAATTATGCAAGATTGAAATCTCCATTCTTCTTTACAAAAAATTAATCACAAAAAGCTATTTGCCTTGGAGTTGTATTGTTTTTCATTTAACAAAAATGCTAAAAAGGAACGAGGAGCCCCTCGCCTTGTCATTAATTATAAGTCTCTCAATGATGCTTGTAAATGGATTAGATATCCAATTCCGAATAAAAAATACCTTTTGGACAGATTACAGGATGCTATTATTTTTTCTAAATTTGATCTTAAATCAAGATATTGGCAAATTCAAATTGCTGAACAAGATCGGTATGAAACTACTTTCACCATACCTTTTGGGCATTATGAATGGAATGTTGTGTCATTTGGATTAAAAAAATGCTCGTTCAGAATTTTAGAACATTATGAATGATATTTTTATTCCTTATTCCGAATTTTCTATATGTTACATAGATGATGTTCTTATTTATTCTTTATCTATCGAAACAACATATTAAGCATCTTAATATTTTTAAGAATGTTATTATCAAAAATGAACTTGTAGTTTCAGCTCCAAAGATGAAACTTTTCCAAACAAAAGTAAGATTTCTTGGCCATAGTATTCATAATGGCACAATTATACCTGTTGATCGAAGCATTGAGTTTGCATCCAAATTTCCTGATGAAATTAGAGAAAAGAAAACTCAATTACAACGATTTCTTGGTTGTCTAAATTATATTGCAGATTGTTATCAGAATTTAGCCCTGGATATTGTTATTCTATATTCAAGATTAAAAAAGAATCTAGAACCTTGGTCTACTAAACATACTAAAGCAATGTAGAAAATCAAACTTAGGGTTAAACAATTAACTTGTTTAGCTATTCCTAACCCCAATTGGAAAAAAATTGTTGAAATAGATGCTTATGTCTTTAAATTATCTCACAATTAAAAAGAATGCTTTTTTATTGTTAAGTGTATTCTTAAATTTCAGAATGAATTATTAAACCAACATTTTCTAATTCGTGTTGACTGTAATGTAGCAAAACAAATTTTTAAAAAATATGTTGAAAATCTTTCTCATAAACAAATTTTTTCCAATTAGCAAAGCCAGTTATCCACATTTGATTTTGACATCGAATTCATTAAATGAGAACACAATTGTCTCCCTGATTTTATAACTCGTGAATATTTGCAGGGATCTCCTAATGAGCCAATCGGTTAAAGGCCGTCATCGTGATCGGGGTAAAGGATCATCTCCTTATTCCCATGACAATATTCATCTAGATCTCACCGAATTTTCATGGATCACTGTTCCAAATAAGAAGATTTCATCTTCTCAATCCATACAGGAAGGCTCATCTTCCAAAAAATCTATAAAAGATGCTCTTTTAAAGGATGAATCTGAATTCTATCAAAATAACCTTGACCATGAGGAAACAATTTTATATCTGGACAATGTCGATATTAAAAGGATGGCTGACCCTTGGGAAATTAAGGATTGCTATCTCTACAATCAGAATTTTATGCCACATTTTGATCAGCATCGATACATTTATGAAGCCATGCTTAAAGATACTGCCTCTGTTGATTTCATTCACTATTATGTCAAGGAGAAAAATCCGAAGTGTTCTATTAAATATAGCATAGTCGTCATCAAACGGATCATAAAACTAGAAAAATGAGGTCTGAATCTTAACCAAACACATACACTTTCTATTCATGACTGAAAATATAATTATTGGGATTATACCAAAGCTTTTACAAAATCCTTTCTTTACTTGAACTCTAATCGTACTCATTCAAGGTTCATCAAGTTTGCTCCCAAACTTACCAAGCTGGTATTCCTAACTGGTTTTTTGCTTGGTGGGATAAATTTGGACCTGATCCATCTATCTTACGTGAACCCGTCCATATTCAATTTAATCTATTGGTTACTATTTTTCAAGCTATGTCTGGTAAACAAAATCATTCTCTATCCAAATCTTTTGCTATATTTATGATTCCTTTCGGTCTCCCTTGGATTTGGAGGTGGGACCATGCTTGTGATTTTCAGAATAAGCTTCCCATCTTAAAAAAAAGAAATTCTTTTTTAAATGGTGGAAGACCCTTGATGAATCTCAACCTGACTTGATTGAACAAATTAAACCTAATACTCTAGCTTGCACGGATTTAATCCCCAAACCATCCATTTTGGAATATAGTGGTAGTAATCCTTTTATTCGTATCCAATCTGAATTGAAGAAAAAAATTTCAAAAATTTCTGATAAAGATTTGATGATCAGATGCATGGAATATATGAAACACCAATTTCTCCAATCCATGGTATTCAAATTCCAGGATGATATTTCTATGGTCTTAACAGCCAGTCAAGATAAGGATAAGGATAAGGATGAGCATAATAATGCGTATAATATCCTTGCAGGAGAGGCATAGGAGCTTGATGCTAATGGTGATGGTGGAACCCTCAGTGATTTTTGAGATTCTTTTACCGACATTATTACTGATAAGGTCGAACGTGACAAAGCTCGTAAAGGTAAAACAAAAGATAAAGATATACAATCATTAGCTTTTTATCCCATTTTGTCTGCACTCACTAGAAAAAGGACTAGCTGTTTCTTTATCCGAACATGTTAGCACATCCCTAAGGCATTTGTATCAATAAAGTAATATCTCCACACAGCAGAAGATAAGAATTGAAGATAAAGACGAATGACTCCAGCCATCAAGGACACGACACTTGTCTTCAATTATTTTTTAGGATAATTCAAGGATGGCTATTTAAGGGCAAGCCTCACACTTGTTGAGACAAAAGTTTTCCTTTACTCTTTCTTTCTTTTTCTCTTGATTTTTTTTTTCTTTTTTTGTAGTTTTATGATATATCAATTATGTGTGGAGCAACTCTCTTGTTTTGAGCTGGCTACTATATTGTAAGTATTTTATAATGTTTTATATCTGCAAATACTTCATCTGACTTGCATGCATTATTAGATTGGCATAAAGAATGATTAGCTACTTTGTTAACTTTGCAACATATACTCACTGTACAATCTTGGATTGAAGAACTTCATAAATTAACAGCTTTAACAGCTCAATCTCTACAAGAGGAGATTATTTGTTTGGCTTTTGATCAACGACTCCTTCCATAGTAATTACACAAACATGAGATCATCTATGTATTAATTTGTAATTATTATATTGTTCGTATGAACTGTAATATTCCTGACTTTGTGTTAATTAGGGATATGAATCATATATCTATAAGTGGGACATCACCCAAGTCGAGTTTAGGGTTTTGCAATTGTTGAATTAAAATCCTGTACGGCATGTATCTCCTATAAGTCATTGACAGATGTGCTTATAAATATATGGTCGGCACACCTATTGGTATTAGAGCCAAGCTTATTACTATTTGTATTATTGAGATTATACCGAAACTTTTATGAAATTCTTTCTTTATATGAACTCTAATTGTACACGTTCATGGTTCATCAAAGTTTGCCTCCAAACTTACCAAGCTGTTATTCCCAACTAGTTTTTTGCTTTGTGGGATAAGTTTGGGCCTGATCCATCTATCTTACCCGAACCCATCCATATTTAATATAATTTATGGGTTACTACTTTTCAAGCTATGCCTGGTAATCAAAATCATTCTCTATCCAAATCCTTCGCTATATTTATGATTCAGTTCGGTCTCACTTGGATTTGGAGATGGGATCTTGCTTGTGATTTTTAGAATAAGCTTTCTCGTCTTAAAAAAATTTCTTTTTTAAATGCTGGAAACACCCTTGATGAATCTCAACTTGACCTGATTGAACAAATTAAACTTAATACTCAAGCTTGTACATATTTAATCCCCAAACCATCCATTCTGGAACATAGTGGTGGTAATCATTTTATCCGTATGCAATCTGAACTAAAGAAATAATTTCTAGGAATTTCTGATAAAGATTTGATGATCAAATGCATAGAATATTTGAAACACCAATTTCTCCAATCTACAAAATTCGAATTTCAGGATGATGTGTCTATGGTCTCAACAGCCAGTCAGGATAAAGGTAAGGATGAGCATGATAAAGCATATAACGTCATAGCAGGAGAGGCATAGGAGCTTGATGATAATGATGATGGTTGAAACCTCAGTGATTTTTGAGATTCTCTTACCAACATTATTGCAGATAAAGTCGAACGTGACAAAGCCCTCAAAGTAAAAAACAAAAGCTAAAGATGTATAGTCATTAGCTTTTTATCCCTTTTTATCCGCACTTACCAGAAAAAGAAGGATTCGTTGTTTCTTTATCCGAGCATGCCAGCACAACAGGACCTTAAGGCATTTGCATTATTAAAGTAATATCTCCATCTAGCAGAAGATAAGAACTGAAGATAAGGATGAACAACTCCAGCCATCAAGGACACGCCACCTGTCTTCAATTATTTTATAGAATAAGTCAAGAATGGTTATTTAAGGGCAAGTCTCACCATTGTTGAGACACAAGTTTTCTTTTACTCTTTCTTTCTCTTTCTCTTGTAATTTTTTTAGAAGTTTTATGATATATAAATTATGTGTGGAGCAACTCTCTTGTTTTAAGCTTGTTACTATATTGTAACTATTTTATAATGTTTTATGTCTGCAAATACTTTATCTGAATTGCATGCATTAATAGATTGGCATAAAGAAAGATTAGCTACTTTATTAACTCAGCAGCATATACTCACTATACAATCTTGGATTGAAGAACTCCATAAATTAATAGTTTTAACAGAACAATCTCTACAAGAGGAGATTATTCGTTTTGCTCTTGATCAGAGAACCCTTTCGTAGAAATTACACACACATGAGATCATAGATGTATTAATTTGTAATTATTATATTGTTCATATGAATAGTAACATTCCTGAATTTGTACTAATTAGGGATGGGAATCATATATCTGTCAATAGGACGTCACCCAAGTCGCGTTTGAGGTTTTGCCATTGTTGAATTAAATTCCTGTATGGCATGTATCTCCTATAAGTCATTAAAAGATGTGCCTATAAATATACGATTAACAAATCTATTGGTATCAGAGCCATGTTTATTACTATTTGTATTATTGGGATTAAACCGAAATTTTTATGAAATCCTTTCTTTATATGAACCTTAATCGTACTCATTCATGGTTCATCAAAGTTTGTCCCCAAACTTACCAAGCAAGTATTTCCAATTGGTTTTTTGCTTGGTGGGATAAGTTTTGGCCAGATCCATCTACTTACCTGAACCCGTCCATATTCAATTTAATCTAGGGGTTATTGCTTTTCAAGCTATGCTTGGTAATCAAAATCATTCTCTATCCAAATGCTTCGCTATATTTATGATTCATTTCAGTTTGCATGGGATTTGGACATGGGATCTTGCTTGTGATTTTCAGAATAAGCTTTCTCGTCATTAAAAAAAAAAAATCTTTTTTAAATGGTGAAAGACCCTTGATAAATCTTAACCTAACCTGATTGAACAAATTAAACGTAATAGTCAAACTTGTACGAATTTCATTCCCAAACCATCCATTCTGAAACATAATGGTGGTAATCCTTTTATACGTATCCAATCTGAATTGAAGAAACAATTTTTAAAATTTTTTGATAAAGATTTGGTGTATCAAATGCATGGAATATTTGAAACACCAATTTCTCCAATTCATTGAATTGAAATTCCAGGATGATGTTGCTATGGTCTCAACAGCTAGTCAGGATAAGGATAAGGATAAGGATGATAATGCTTATAATGTCCTTGTAGGAGAGGCACAGGAGCTTGATGATAATGATGATGGTGGAACCCTCACTGGTTTTTTAGATTCTCTTACCGACATTATTGCTGATAAAGTCGAATGCGACAAAGTTCACAAAGCAAAAGCAAAAGCTAAAGATGTATAATCATTAGCTTTTTATCCATATTTATCCGTACTCACCAGAAAAGGACTAGTTATTTTTTTATCCGAGCACGCCAGCACAACAGGACCCTAAGACACTTGCATTATTAAAATAATATCTCCACAGAGCAGAATATAAGAATCGATGATAAGGATGAATGTGTCACGATCCCAAACCGCCCCTAGTAGTTTGGTGCCGTGATGGCCAGTAATCCGAGATTACCGAAGGCCAACTGACAAGATTCACACACAATCATAGTACAATAATATGGGGCTAACAAGTACGGAAGTGATTTATACAAGCAGATTAGTCCATAAGAGCTGTGCATAAGTCAAATGGGATAGCAATCATCTGCAGATGGGTTACAACTCAATTACAAATGAAATAAAGTACAAATTACATCTCTCATACTAACAAAAGGGGTTCACGAGCCGAGATGAACAAAATACATGAAATACAACTAGAAGCAAAAATCTTTAGAATTGCCGACATCCTTACTGCCGACATAACAGGTATACAGACACGCATCTTGATCAAAAGGCTTCTCAAGCCGACGTATGCAACATGCAAGTATTACAAATCGAGAAGCATAATTTTCAAGACTGCCGACGTAATTACAGGTCAGGCCGACAAAATCAAAATCCAAAATAAGCTCCAGAATCACATTTAGGCGTCACCGCCTTCTTGCTCATCACCTACATATATATAGAGAGAGTGAGCTTGGATACTCAGTGAATGGTATAAATAATAAAGGGGTTTGCATGAATAATAGCCGAAATCCTTTCAAAATAATACAAGACAAACTCTATATATAACAAGGAATGGACCTCGTCCATCTAACAAATCTTCAAAGTTTCAAGGGATACTTACTAGCATCACATATTACAAACAATAACGTTCCGGCAAACATATCCACGCGGTAAACCGTCCGTGGCAAAGCAAGACAAAGCAAGATAAGCATCTCAAACGAGGGTGCTACAAAAGTTTAGAGTCCTCTAGCACAAGGGACTTTCAAGACAAGATGTGCCGCAAAAGTTTAGAGTCCTCCAGCACGAGGGACCTATGTTACAAAGGCCCGTAGCCCTCTAACACTGGAGTACAAATCAAGGGTGCTGCGAAAGTTTAGAGTCCTCCAGTACAAGGGACTTTCAAAACAAGATGTGCTGCGAAAGTTTAGAGTCCTCCAGCATGAGGGACTTTCAAACGAGATGTGCTGCGAAAGTTTAGAGTCCTCCAGCACAAGGGACTTTCCAAGAAGGTCATTCAAACAAATATGATATGAGATACGAAACTAAGGACAATCATTCATGCTTAACAAATATCTTTCAAGACAAGCAAAACAAAGGTCTCCAAAACATTGATAACATAACTTTATCAGAAATACCACTCACCTAGTTCTTCAAACGTCGGGGTCAAGGCAAGTCCAAGTCCTACAACACATGGGAAAGTCTATTGAATGCACTACTCAAAACAAGTCTAGCTTTCATGCAAATGACCTCGGCATTCTTCAAAACTAAGTCAATCAAATTGAAACACAGTTTCTTATCCTTGGAACAACACGCTGGGCAACTACCAGGTCTAGGCCGAGGTCCCACACCTCCTTGTTGAGGTGTAGCCTCAATGGCCATATTCAAAAGTGAAGTCGGGAAAAATCTGGGTTTCCCTCTTGATAACATGAAGAACAGGAGCACGAAAAACTTGAAGAACATGAACATGGGGAAGATGACTGCAAAGATCGAAACTTGCTATTACAACAGCTGAGACTTCATGCTATGAATTCGAAAACGTGGACCTGGGTACCCACACTCAAGGATCTTAGCAAAACAAACACAAAAACATGAGCTTTAATGCAAACTTTCGGATCAAACGAGGCTTTTCCTAAAAAATACATGAAAACTATTTTTCTCTTTCTAAAACCAACTTTAAATCGATGAATGGTGTTCGAACAGGTTTGATCGTGCAATGCAGCTAGATGATCAATAAGAACAACAAGAGTAAGTTAAGATTCTGACCTCAAAACTCAAATCCAACGGTTCAAGCTCCAACGATCAAGCTTGGAAGTCACCCTCTCTAGCTCAAACTTCTCCCCCTTCTAACTAGAGCTTCTCTCTCTAAAAAGGCAAGATTGATACCAATTGTATGCTTCACGTGACAAACACTGACTTAATCCCTCTGTCGGGACACGTGGCATCGGCTGATTCGCTCAACTCGAAAAGGTGACTGACTTGACAAGACAAGACTAAGACAAAGCGTACTCAACAAGCCAGGCGGCACAAACACACCGGCAAGTAAAGACATCGGCTAACAACAAGACTCTGGAAATCAAAAGGGCAAGGACATCGGCTTGGAAGGACAACACTTGACTAAACTGTGCCACACCTTGGCCATGATGTGCCACACCTCGGTCTAGGTCGTACCATTCCAGGAACAAAATCACTCACGCAAGGATCATGGATCTTGAACGCCTAGATATTAACATCTCGGCCCAGATGATGCACATCTCGGCCAATATGCCAAGGTGAAGATGGGGGTCGACCAAAGGGGTTCCAAGATAGTTCTAAGTGATAAAGGTTTCAAAGGTGCCAGGCTTAAGACGACCTCGGCAACACACCAGGCAAGAACAAAGTATGCAAACAATCATTCAAGCAAAACAAGACAAGATTTGCAAATGTTCATATTAAAACAAGATCATCCACAAATGTATGCAAGTATGACTAAGTCAAAATGAGGGTTGTTACAGAATGACTCCTGCCATTAAGGATATGCCATCTGTCTTCAATTATTTTTCAGGATAAGTTAAGAATGGCTATTTAAGGGCAAGCCTCACCCTTGTTGAGACACAAGTTTACTATTACCCTTTCTTTCTCTTTCTCTTGTAAAAATTTCTAAAGTTTTATGATATATCAATTATGTGTGCAGCAACTCTTTTGTTTTGACCTTGTTACTATATTGTAAGTATTTTATAATGTTTTATTTCTACAAATACTTTATCTAAATTCCTTACATTATTAGATTGGCATAGAAAAAAGATTAGCTACTTTATTGACTCTGCAGCATATACTCACTCTATAATCTTGGATTGAAGAACTCCATAAATTAATAGTTTTAATAGAGCAATCTCTGCAACATAAGATTATTCGCTTGACTTTTGATCAACGACCCCTTCCGTAGTAATTACACAAACATGCGATCATATGTGTATTAGGTTATAATTATTATATCGTTCATATAAACAATAAGATTCCTGAATTTGTGCTAATTAGGGATATGAATCATATATTTGAAAGTGAAACGTCACCCAAGTAGCATTTGGGGTTTTGCCATTGTTGAATTACATTCTTGTATGACATGTATCTCCTATAAGTCATTGACAGACGTACTTATAAATATATGGTTACCACACCTATTAGTATTAGAGCCATGTTTATTACTATTTGTATTATTGGGATTATATTGAAGTTTTTACAAAATCTTTTCTTTACATGAACCCTAATCATACTCATGGTTTATCAAAGTTTGCTCCAAAACGTACCAAGCCAGTAATCTCAACTGGTTTTTTGCTTGGTGGGATGAGTTTAGGCCTGATCCATCTATCTTACCCAAACTCTTCCATATTCAATTTAATCTATGGGTTACTGCTTTTCAACCTATGCCCGGTAATCAAAATCATTCTCTATCCAAATCCTTTGCTATATTTATGATTTATTTCAATCTCCCTTGGATTTGGAGGTGAGATCTTGCTGTGATTTTCATAATAAGCTTTCTCGACTTAAATTTTTTTTTCTTTTTTAACTGGTAAAAAGACCCTTGGTGAATCTTAACCCGACCTGATTGAACAAATTAAACTTAATACTAAAGCTTGTACATATTTAATCCCCAAACCATCCATGTCGGAACATAGTAGTGGTAATCTTTTTATCCGTATCCAATATGAATTGAAGAAATAATTTCTAGGAATTTATGATAAAGATTTGATGATCAATTGCATGGAATATTTGAAACACCAATTTCTTCAGTCCATGGAATCCGAATTTCAAGATGATGTTTTCGTGATAACCCAAAATATTTTTTTAAATAATCAGTGCATAAATTAATTGAGTAATAATTGGATTGGAGTGTTGTGAAAAGTTATGTGTGAAAATGATTCAATTTTGTAATAATTTTTTTTAAAAAAAATATAATTTTCAATCTCAAAAATTATGAAATTTTAATTATGTTTTTCTTATAAGAGTCTAGCATGTTGGATAAAAATTTTGGAATTTAATGTTGTGCATTTATTTTATGTGAATTTGTAGACTGATTGGTATTCAGTTTAATTTATAGCAGAATTTGAAATTTGAGTTTTGGGTGTTTGGACCATGATTTGAGATAAATTGTTGGGTCTATTTTGGTATATAATTGGACCATATTTGGCTTATGGGTGGGATCCATGACTTAGATTTAATTTAAATTGAGTTTGTTTAATGACTTATGTTTAACTGTTTGGTCCTTTTTAATTAGGTGATTGGTAGTAACCCCTTTGGGAGTTGTTATTATTTATTATATGGGTTATAACAAATATTTGATAGTTGATTTTATGGTATGTACCATATGGTGAAAAATTATATATTTTTGTAGTGAATAAAATGGGTGTATATTTCGTGGTGAACAAAATATTATATTTTGTGATGTACAAAAATATTATATTTTGTGGTGGGAAAAATTAAATCATTTTATAATTTATATTATAAAATTTTGAGGCATTATTACAAAAATTATTTTTTTTTGAAAAACTTATTCTTGGAAAAGCAAACCCACGTGGGGTTGCTTCCCCCTTTTTCTTCCTTGCCCATCATTTCCTCTTCTTTCATTTCATTTCTTTTTGGTTTTGGAGCAGAGAGCTCCTGCTCTCTCCCTCTCCGTCTCTCTCACTCTTTCTTTCTCTCTCTTTTTCCTCCATTGTTGGTTTAACCTTTAAGCTTAGAGTGGGAATCTTTAGAGTGAGATTTTGTGAAAGTGTTATAAATGAAAGTCAAAGAACTCGTTGTGATCTTCGCAATGGTGGTCTCGGATTCATGATCGGGTGATGTTTGCAGTTTCAGATTTGATTTTTTTTCATATTTGAGGTAGGGACTTTTTTCATATTATTACATTAAAGCTATGTTAGGGATATTTTGAGAAAACATATCATTATAGGAAGCCTTGTATATATGTATTTCTCATATTTTTTGTTTGGTTAATTTTTGGAAGAAAAATTATGTGAAATGTTAAAAATATTGGTATTTTGAACATGATTTGGGAGAAATCATCTTGTGTTGGTAATTTTGTAAAAAATTCCAAAAATAAAAATTAAAAGTTGTATGGGTTGTGTCTACATCATATTATGATTAAAAAATTAATTTTGGAAATATAAAGTTGAAATATTGTTTTTATGTTTGATTTGAATTTATTTTTGAAAAGAATAAGTTAATGTTGATGAATATTGAGTAAATGCTTAAGTTGGAATTATAGAGTTGTTTTGGGTTTAAAACTCTAAAAGTGTTATATTCATGATATTTTATGAAAGATGATATGTTGATGATTTAGTTGTTTTCATTTTTGTGAAAATAAAAAATGTGAAATATGGACTTTCGAACTCATAACCTTGAAAATGTTACTCTTGGGCATATTTCATAATTTTTGATGTAACTATCATGTTGGTTAGGTAATTTTAGAAAAAGTTGCGAAACTGTTATTGGTAGAGAATTTGGAAAAAATATTACCTCTTTAAGTTGGCATGAAAAATGGTTATGTTGAAATATGGTTATGTTTGAGGGATGAGGCATGTGAGGTTAAGTTCGTGTTATTAATTTGGAAGATGGTGAATATAATGAACTTACTAATTTGATGAATTAAATTAGTTTAGTTAATATTTTAAACCCTTTGTAAGTAAAAAGGGTTTTATTAGGTTTTAATTCATAACTTTAATATTATGAGATTAAAAGTGACGAAGTTGACCAAGTATGAGATTTGGAGAAATAAGCGAGATGGAGTTGATGTGGTATGGTGTTGGGTTCATAGTTTTACTAGTTGAGTAATGTTATAATAATAATTTCGTACTTTAAAATTTTTATGAGATATTTGAATGGTTTTGGCAGTCTTTAAAAAGAAAAGAGTGTGATTTTAGCTCGTTTGGAGCAAATGGATGAATTGGATTAAAACAAAAATGAGTTATTAAAACTTTTATTTATTTGTTTATTTTCCCTTGGTTTAATTTGATGGGGTTATTGTTGATAATTGGAAAGTGAACACTTGTGTTATATTTTATAATTATAGTCAAGCGGAGCTTTTGATATAATTGATTAAGTGTTGGAATATTCACTTATGCTTAGTGAGAATTATGATTGAACTTGAAGATCATGATATTTCACTTACATGAGAAAAATGAGAATTTGATTCTATTTAATATTTGAGATGGGAATGAGTTTTAGGAAGATTGTAATTGCATTTCATTGATAAAGTATGTGAGTTAGAAATTGATGAAAACTTGAACCCGCTTTGATGTCATATGTTATTGCTATTGATGAACCTATTATTTAGAAGTTTTGGTTTTGGTAACCGGTAAAGGATTCCCATGTTGGTATTTAAATGAGATTCTTGGAAAGATAAGAAAATGTTTGATTTTGGAAGTTTTGTTGTGTATAAAGAATGCTGTTGAATTGTCTTGAAAAGACTAAGTTAAAAGTTGTTGATTTACATGTGGTAAATACATGAACATTAACATTATTATATTATCTCTTGAGATTGTATCATGATATTACATTGATAAAGATATGGAAATTGATCACAATGGAGCATTGTGTGGTGGAATTGAATTGCAATTGAAAACTATTGTTTTGAGAAAGGAATTATTTTTTAGAAACAAGATCATTTGGATTTGTTTTGGGTAAATACGTTGGTATGTTCGGATATGGGGTGTAGTTTGATGTTGGTTTAAATTGGCTTGAATGTTCATGGCGAAAGACCGAAAACACGCGCGGAGGAGGTACCACTGCCCTTCCGGTGAGAGACAAGTAAAGTGGGGATTTGGTAGTGCTTGATATGCCTACTTGTAGACACCAGCCTAGGGATTACCTGAGTCGTATTTACCACCCTTGAAATTATATTGAAATTATTGGATTAATGTATTTTTAAATTGGCATTGTGCATAACATTTTCAAAAAGATGAGAAAAATATTTTGATTATGACATGGCATATGCATTCATCTCAAAGACTGTATAAAATGTATTTGATACTTTGTTAAATGTCATTATGAATTGTTTAATTATTTGATTCAATTGACAAATGGGTAATTAAATGAATTGAAAAGGATGCCATGTTGCATTTGAGGCATGTTTATTTATTTTAGTTACCTAGTTGTGGTTAATTAAATAAATTGGATTTAAGAGATTATGTAATAGAATTATATGGTTTTGACATGATATGATTTCACGTATATGTATGAGTACCTTTGTATTCGTATACCTTTGTATTCGCATATCTTCTAATGGTATAATATGAGATTGTTTGGTGAGCTAGTGGTTGCTCACCCCCTATCTGTACATGTGTACAGGGAATGCTTTTCGGATTTGAAGATCAAACAATGGGTTTTACCATTTCATATGTGTAATGTAGTAATGGATTGTACTACTTCATTTGTTTATTTGACTGAGTACTATCTTTTTTTGTAAAGAGTAGTGTCCTCTCTTTTATTGTAAGCCTCAGGGCATTTCTTTTATTCGTATGTAAAGGTCATTGTTGTATCACGAGAGGGAACTTATATATTTAATTATTCATCATTTCATCCAAAGATGAATTGTCTATTGTAAATGAACTTAATTAATGGATTTTGGTAATGTTATTCGAGTAATAAAATACAAGGCGTGACAGTTTTTATGGTCTTAGCAGCCAGTCAGGATAAGGATGAGGATAAGCATGATAAAACGTATAATGCCCTAGTAGGAGAGGCACAGGTACCTAATGATAATGATGAAGGTGGAACCCTCAGTGATTTTTGAGATTCTCTTACCGACATTATTGCTGATATAGTCAAATGCGAAAAAGCCCTCAAAGGAAAAAACAAAAACTAAAGATGTATAATCATTAGCTTTTTATACCTTTTTATCCGCACTCACCAGAAAAAAGAAGTGCTAGTCGTTTTTTTATCCGAGCATGCCAGCACAACAGGACCCTAAGGCATTTGCATTATTAAAGTAATATCTCCACTCAGCAAAAGATAAGAATTGAAGATAAGGACGAACGACTCCAGCCATCAAGTACACACCACCTATCTTCAATTATTTTATAGGATAAGTCAAGAATGATTATTTAAGGGCAAGTCTCACCCTTGTTGAGACACAAGTTTTCTTTTACTCTTTCTTTCTCTTTTTCTTGTAAATTTTTTGAAGTTTTATTATATATCAATTATGTGTGGACCAACTCTCTTGTTTTGAGCCTGCTACTATATTGTAACTATTTTATAATGTTTTATGTTTGCAAATACTTTATCTAAATTGCATGCATTATTAGATTGACATAAAAAAAGATTAGCTACTTTATTAACTCTGCAGCATACACTCACTGTAAAATCTTGGATTGAAGAACTCCGTAAATTAATAGTTTTAACAAAACAATCTCAGTAAAAGGAGGTTATTCATTTCACTCTTGATCAGCGAACCCTTCCATAGAAATTACACAAACATGAGATCATACATGTATTAATTTGTAATTATTATATTGTTCATATGAACAGTAATATTCCTAAATTTGTACTAATTAGGGATGTGAATCATATATCTGTAAGTGGGACGTCACCCAATTCGCGTTTGGGGTTTTGCCATTGTTGAATTAAATTCCTGTACAACATGTATCTCCTATAAGCCATTGACAAAAGTGCTTATAAATTTTCGGTTAGCACACCTATTGGTATCAGAGCCATGTTTATTACTATTTGTATTATTAGGATTATACCGAAGTTTTTACGAAATCCTTTCTTTATGTGAACCTTAATCGTACTCATTCATGATTCATCAAAGTTTTCCCCCAAACTTACCAAGCAAGTATTCCCAACTAGTTTTTGCTTGGTGGGGTAAGTTTTGGCCAGATCCATCTATCTTACCTGAACCCGTTCCTATTCAATTTAGTCAATGGGTTATTGCTTTTCAAACACTACAATAAAACTAACTTTTTACGGAATATAAATACTAAATAAAAATTATTTTGGATATAAAATAAATTATATTATATATGATAAAACAAATTATTTTTATTTTAGACATAAAAATTATAATATTTATAATATATTATATTATACAATATTTTTTTGAGTGAATATTATATAATATGAATACTATTATATATTATTATATTAATATCATTTATAAATAGAAAGCAGAGACAGAGAACAGAGAGGAAGAGAAGTCAAATTCAAAGAAGAAGAGAGAGAGAGAGAGAGAGAGAGAGAGAGAGAGAGAGAGAGAGAGAGAGAAGAGAAGATAGAAGAGACAGAGAAAGAGAGATCGAGACCAAAGAGGAATCGAAGCCCTAGGGTGGAATCGACTTTGAGATGTTGGTTTTTAGATCTCCCTCGATTCAGTCTAGTTCGCGACTAGGGTTTGCACTTCGATCTTGCTTCGCGACTCGACTTGCTTCGCAAATGTGAGTTTTAGCCCCTCTCTCTCTCTCTCTCTCAATAACCCTTCTTCTTTCTCCTCTCATGTCAGCCGTGTCCGAGAAAATCATGCTGAATCTGACGCATATCTCACACCTGCACCCGTGTCGTGTCGTGTTGTGTCGTGTCGACACAAGTACTCTGCCCTAAACTGGCGAGTCCATGTAACACAAGTTTTTGGACTTGTAATTCTTGTTTACTTCCATTGTTTAATTGCAGTTTGTAATTATATATATATATATATATATCTTGTTTTCTGAGGAAACTGAGGAGAGAAATTTGAAGAAATGTGCTCAAGTACTTAATTCAAGAGACATAGAATTCTCATGTTATCATGTAGGGTCTAAAAGCCATTGATTTGCATAGAAAAATGTTAACGAGATACTATTTATATGTTTGAATAGCTAAGGGTTGCCATTGAGAAGAGTACTGCCATTTTTGACAAAGAGAAAGCATAGAAGCGGTTGACAAAGCTATCTAGTGGAGTTACTGTTTTCAAGGTAAATATTTACTGAATTTCTGGTGTTGCATGTATTTTAATGACTTCATTGCAAGTCTTCTTCTTTCAAGTTAGAAGGGCTAGCAAGGCAGAAGTTGGAGAAAGGAAAGACTGGGATGTTTTAAATGCAACAAGAGCAGTTGTGGAAGAGGGAATTGTTCTAGGTAATGGACAAACTTGTAAATAATATAGACTCTAATTTGACTTGGACTCTTTATTTTGGAACTTACAATGGTAATGGATAAAACCTATACAAACCTAAACCTCATACATAGAGATCCTTTAATATAATTATGCAAGTCCTAAGTAGGTGCTGCATTGAAGTGGATTAATTCCACCTCTTCCTCTTTTTAAATTTAATTTTTCTCTTGAGCTTCTTATGGCCTAGATTTAGTAGCAAACTATATTTTCATGTACAAACTTAACGGTTTTTTTGAAGATTCCTACTTATTTCCCTCTAGAAACATTGCAACAAAAGAGGTAACTTCATATGAGGTATGAAAAAAAAGGTTTTGCTTTATGTGAATTTTATTTGCATATACGTTGAGACTATTGAGATCTTGAATTTTTGCTAATTTTTCATTATAACATTACTTTTATGGGGCCATTGAATTATCTTATTAATTTTGGAAATGTTTTGTTGATGTTTTAAAATTTCTTGATCATTTCTTTATACTTCAGGAAATATTTGTCCCTGAGTCGTTGGTTTTTGTACTTATGTGAAGTTTCCTTTGTCATGCAAACAAGAAATGCAACAGGGTTAGTTGCTCCAGCTATTGCCTCAGGTTTAGGTGCCTTAACACATACATTGGGTACCCTCGTCCTTGTGATAGGAGCAAGTGGATTTGCTATAGCTGCAGCTACAACTGCTATAGGAACTCTTGTCGGTAGTTTTAGATAATCTCTTGATGGTTGTTGATATGTTTAGAAAGTTAGATATGCTTAGTTTTGGATAGTTTAAACTTTTTGTATAGTTTAGAACTTAAGGATATAGTTTTCGAATGTTTGGAATGTATAGACAATTGTTGAATGTTTATAATTTATAAATATAGTTTCTTTTTGATGTTTCAAACAATATTTTGGTGGTTGATTGATGTTTTGTGATGCTTGTTTGTAATATTTGTTAGATTGTATAAAATTGGTCAAATAGAACCTGTTGAACTTAAAATAAAACAAAATAAAAAACTACATATTCTACGGCAGGCATAATTAGTCGTCATATTACATATTTTATAGCGCGCAATCAACGTCGTTATTTGTCTCACCAATTAACGATGCGCAAAAGTAGTTGTAGAAAAAGTAACAATGATGCACAAAATCTGCCGTTAAATAGTTTTTAACAGCGTACTATAGCGTGTCATAGAAAAAGTAACAATAACGCACAAAATCTGCCGTTAAATAGTTTTTAACAGCGTACAAAACATGTCGTTGAAAGTGAATGACTTTCAATGACTGGTCATAATATGACACGCACTGCACGTCATAGAAGGGTTTTTACGACATTGTGCGTCGTAAAAACCCTTTTTGTTGTAGTGAAGCTATGCCTGGTAATCAAAATCATTCTCTTTCTGAATCCTTTGCTGCATTTATGATTCATTTCAGTCTGCCTGGGATTTGGACGTTGGATCTTGCTTGTGATTTTTAGAATAAGTTTTCTCGTCATAAAAAAAAAATCAAAAATTCATTTTTAAATGATGGAAGACCCGTGATAAGTCTTTAACCCGACTTGATTGAACAAATTATACATAATACTCAAGCTTGTAGGGATTTAATCCCCAAACCATCCATTCCGGAACGTAGTGGTGGTAATCATTTATCTATATCCAATCTGAATTGAAGAAAATTTTTTTAAAATTTTTTGATAAAGATTTGATGATCAAATGCATGGAATATTTGAAACACCAATTTCTCCAATCTATGGAATCCAAATTCCAGGATGATGTTACTATGGTCTCAGCAGCTAGTCAAGATAAGGATAAGGATGAGCAAGATAATGCGTATAATGTCCTTGTAGGAGAGGCACAGAAGCTTGATGATAATGATGATGGTGGAACCCTCACTGATTTTTTAAATTCTCTTACAGACATTATTGCTGATAAAGTCAAACGCGACAAAGTTCGCAAAATAAATACATAAGCTGAAGATGTATAATCATTAGCTTTTTATCCCTTCTTATCCGTACTCACCAGAAAAAGAAGGACTAGTTGTTTTTTTATCCGAGCATGCCAGTACATCAGGACCCTAAGGCATTTGCATTATTAAAATAATATCGCCACACATTAGAAGATCAGAATTGAAGATAAGGATGAACGACTCCAACCATCAAGGACACGCCACCTGTCTTCAATTATTTTTCAGGATAACTCAAAAATGGTTATTTAAGGGAAAATCTTACTCTTGTTGAGACACAAGTTTACTTTTACCCTTTGTTTCTCTTTCTCTTGTAAAAATTTCTAAAGTTTTTTGATATATCAATTATGTATGGAGCTACCCTTTTGTTTTTGAGACTCCTACTATATTATAAGTATTTTATAATGTTTTATTTCTGCAAATACTTTATCTGAATTCCTTACATTATTAAATTGGCATAAAAAAAAATTAGCTACTTTATTAACTCTACAGCATATACTCACTATACAATCTTGGATTGAAGAACTCCATAAATTAATAGTTTTAATAGAGAAATCTCTGCAAGAGAAGATTATTCGCTTGGCTCTTGATCAACGACCCTTTCCGTAGTAATTACACAAACATGAGATCATATGTGTATTAATTTGTAATTATTATATTGTTCATATGAAAAGTAATATTCCTGAATTTGTGCTAATTAGGGATATGAATCATATATCTGACAGTGAGACGTCACCCAAGTCGCGTTTCAAGTTTTGCCATTGTTGAATTAAATTATTGTATGGCATGTATCTCCTACAAGTCATTGATAGACGTGCTTATAAATATACGGTTAGCACACCTATTGGTATCAGAGCCATATTTATTATTATTTGTATTATTGGGATTATACCGAAGTTTTTATGAAATCCTTTCTTTATATGAACCCTAATCATACTCATTCTTGGTTCATCAAAGTTTGCCCCGAAATGTAGCAAGCTAGTAATCTCAACTGGTTTTTGCTTGGTGGGATAAGTTTAGGCCTGATCCATCTATCTTACCTAAACTTCTCCATATTCAATTTAATCTATAGGTTACTACTTTTCAAGCTATGCCCGGTAATCCGAATCATTCTCTATCCAAATCCTTCGCTAAATTTATGATTCATTTCGGTCTTCCTTGGATTTGGAGGTGGGATCTTACTTGTGATTTTCAGAATAAGCTTTCCCGTCTTAAAAAAAAAATTTCTTTTTTTAAATGGTGGAAGACCCTTGATGAATCTTAACCTGACCTGATTCAAAAAATTAAACTTAATACTTAACCTTGTACGAATTTAATCTCCAAACCATCCATTCCGGAACATAGTGGCGGTAATCCTTTTATCTATATCCAATATGAATTGAAGAAACAATTTTCAATAATTTCTAATAAAGATTTGATGATCAAATGCATGGAATATATGAAACACCAATTTCTCCAATCCATGGAATCCGAATTTCAGGATGATGTTTCTATGGTCTCAGCAACCAGTCAAGATAAGGATAATGATAAGAATGAGCATGATAATGCGTATAATGTCCTTGCAGGAGAGACAAAAGAACCAAATGATAATGATGATGGTGGAACACTTAGTGATTTTTGAAATTCTCTTACCAACATTATTGCCGATAAAGTCGAACACGACAAAGTTCGCATCGCAAAGCAAAAGCAAAAGCAAAAGCTAAAGATGTATAATCATTAGCTTTTTATCCTCTTTTATGCACTCTCACCAGGAAAAAAAAAAAAAGGACTAGTTGTTTTTTTATCCGAGCATGCTAGCACATCAGGACCCTAAGGCATTTGCATTATTAAAATAATATCTCCACACAGCAGAAGAGAAGAATTGAAGATAAGAACGAACAACTCCAGCCATCAAGGACAGGTCACTTGGCTTCAATTATTTTTCAGAATAAGTCAAGAATGGCTATTTAAGGCCAAGTCTCACCCTTGTTGAGACACAAGTTTTCTTTTACTCTTTCTTTCTCTTGTAATTTTTTTTGAAATTTTATGATATATCAATTATGTGTGAAGCAACTCTCTTGTTTTGAGCTTGCTACTATATTGTAAGTATTTTATAATGTTTTATTTCTGCAAATACTTTATCTGAATTCCTTGCATTATTAGATTGGCATAAAGAAAGATTAGCTACTTTATTGACTCTGCAGGATATACTCACTGTACAATCTTGGATTGAAGAACTCCAAAAATTAATAGTTTTAACAGAACAATCTCTGCAAGAGAAGATTATTCGTTTGGCTCTTGATCAACGACCCCTTCCATAGTAATTACACAAACATGAGATCATATGTGTATTAATTTGTAATTATTATATCGTTCATATGAAAAGTAATATTCCTGAATTTGTGCTAATTTGGGATATAAATCATATATTTGAAAGTGAGATGTCACCCAAGTCGCGTTTTGGGTTTTGCCACTATTGAATTAAATTCCTGTACAGCATGTATCCCCTGTAAGTCATTGACAGACGTGCTTATAAATATACGGTTAGCACACCTATTGGTATTAGAGTCATGCTTATTACTATTTATATTATTAGGATTACACCAAAACTTTTACTAAATCCTTTTTTTTATATAAACCCTAATCGTACTCATTCATGGTTCATCAAAGTTTGCCCCCAAACTTACCAAGCTGGTATTCCCAACTTGTTTTTTGTTTGGTGGGATAAGTTCGGGCCTGATCCATCTATCTTACCCGAACCCATCCATATTCAATTTCATCTATGGGTTACTGCTTTTCAAGCTATGCCCGGTAATCAGAATCATTCTCTGTCCAAATCCTTTGCAATATTTATGATTTATGTCGGTCTCCCTTGGATTTGGAGATGAGATCTTACTTGTGATTTTCAGAATACGCTTTCCCGCCAAAAAAACAATTTCTTTTTTAAATGGTGAAAGACCCTTGATGAATCTCAACCCGACCTGATTGAACAAATTAAACTTAATACTCAAGCTTGTACATATTTAATCCCCAAACCATCCATTCTAGAACATAGTGGTGGTAATCCTTTTATCCGTATCCAATCTAAATTGGAGAAATAATTTTCAAGAATTTCTAATAAAGATTTAGGCATGATTTTCAAGATGGTGGCTTTTATGTAATTAATGGGACTAGCTGTCCAGTTGGGATCATCCAAAGTATGTTTGAACTCAACCGAAGCTGTCTCAACAAGAATTTGTTCAAAGATATATCTGTATAGATCAAAATACGGTGGAGAATGTTGAGTTGTAAGATACCGCCTTTTGATTTCCCATGGATCTGTCATCCATTGTTCATCTTCTGTATTAATATAGAGGACTGTTTCCTCAATTACTATATTCTATAAATATGGTTCTGGAGGTGTAAGGAGGACATCTTTAGCACTTTGGCTAGATTCCCATTTTTTACTGAAAAGGGCAGCTGAAAGCCCTGGAAATTCTGTATGAAATGGATTTTGTATATGGTAGGGATTAGATCCGCTTCCTCGACCCCTTCGACCAAGGCCGCGACATGTACTGGACATTGGGACCCTGCAAATATTCACAAGTTAGAAAATCCGGTAAAGAATTATGTTCACCTTTGATATATTCAATATCAAAGTCAAATGCTGAAAGTAAACTTTGTCAAGTTGCAAAAATTTGTTTTGAGCTAAATTCTGGACATCTTTTTTAAAGATTTGTTTTGCTGCAAAACAATCAACATGAATTAAAAAATGTTGATTTAATAAATTGCCCTGGAATTTTGAAACACATTTTACAATGGCTAAACATTCCTGTTTGATTGTCGGGTAATTTAAAGCTGCTTGCTTCCAAGTTCCTCAAGCAAACGTAAGAGTTCTTCTTTTTTACTGTTAGGATTGAATTGTTTGAGGATGCCACCATAACCTTGGTTAGAGGCATCTGTTTCAACAATCTTTTTCCATTCTAGATTTGGTAAGGCAAGACAAGGGAGTGTTTTGACTCTTGTCTTAATTTTCCAAACAGTTTCTGTATGTTCTGGACCCCAAGGTGGAGGGTTTTTGTGAAGTCTGGTATACAGAATTGCAGCATCTGTGGCTAAATTAGGGTAGTAATCATGAATATAATTTAAACTATCAAGAAATCTCTGTAATTGAGTTTTATCTTTAATTTCATCAATAAATTTTGATGTAAACTCCACACTTCTATTGATTGGAATTATAGTGCCATTATGAATGTTATGGCCTAAAAATCTGACTGTAGTTTGAAAAAGTTTCATTTTTGGTGCAGAAATCACCAAACCATTTCTGATAATAACATGCTTAAAAATATTAAGATGTTTGATACGCTGGTCTATTGATGATGAAAAAATGAGAACGTCATCAATATAACAAATTGCAAATTCTGTATAAGGATTGAAAATATCATTCATAATATGCTGGAATTCAGATGGAGCATTTTTTAATCCAAATGGCATAACATTCCATTCATAATGCCCAAAAGGTACTGTAAAAGCAGTTTTATACCTATCTTTTTTAGCAATTTGAACCTGCCAATATCCTGATTTCATATCAAATTTTGAAAAGATGATAGCATCCTGTAAATGATCTAAAAGATCTTTCTTGTTTGGAATAGGATACCTTATCCATTTCCAGGCATCATTTAGAGGTTTGTAATTAATGACCAATCTTGGTACACCTCTTTCAATTTTTACATTTTTATTAACATAAAAGGCTGTACAACTCCAGGGAGAGTAACTTGGTCGGATAAGCTTTTTCTGGAGAAGAATATTAATTTCTGTTTTGCAGAGTTCTAAATACTCTTTTTTCATTTGGCTTGGGCGTGATCTTGTAGGAATAGTGCGCTCATCAAATCCCGTATCATAGGGAAGAGAAACTATATGTTTCTTGCGTTCCCAAAAAGCATTAGGAACATCACTACAAATTTCTGTATGGAATTCTTGTTCAAGGGATTTAATTTTATTCTGTAAAGAAGATTGATGTAATCTTTGTTCTGTAGTTAGAAAATGCATTTCTTTTTGCAAGAAATTAATTTGTTTTTCTTTGAAATTGACTAGATCTTTAATTTAATCTAATTCTTTTGTATAAGGTTCTGTAATAAATTCAAAAATAATATGTTGAATATTTAAAGTTGTATGAATGCCAATAGAATCAATTTTGGTAATTGGCATTAATAAACACAGGAATGGTGTTCCAAAGATAATTGCTTGAGACATATTTTTAATCAAAGCAAATGAAGTTGGAAGACATAACCCTTGGTTACATATTAAAACTTCTGGAAGTTTGTACCTAATGCACAAAGAATTATCACTCGCACTGGTGAGTGATTGGGTAGTTTTCTGGAAATATTTAGTAGGAATTAATCCTTCCTGAATACAATTCATGTCAGCACCGCTGTCTACAAGAGTAACAACATCTTTTATTATAAAATCAGGCTTTATAATAAAAGTAATCCTGATATACCATTTTTGGAAAGTTACCTTGTTCATAAGGAGAAGACATTCAGGTTCATCTTTTTTAGTGTTGGATTCTGGTATTGTTATACCTTTATCTTTATTTTGCTGGTTAAGCTGAGTTCCGGCCTATATCCAAAGGCGCTTTAGATGTTCTGATCTTAAGTTCAGGAAGTGTTGCAGCCTTGCTTTTATCAAGGTTTATAATAGCAGATATGTCTTTCCTCTCAAGTTCATTTGAAAGCTTTGGCTTTGATTCTAATTCAGCAGGTCGTGACTTCACTGGAGCAACATAAGGGCTGCTAACTATTTTACGCTCAGATAGTCTTTAGATTCATGGGAACCTTTGGATCTGGAGTGACATCACTGTTCTCTTTCCTTGGCTCTGGTAATGATGAAACTGATCTAGTCGACTTATTCCCTGGAAAGTGGCTTCCATTACTTGATTTGTTGCTTTTAGAGGCTTTATGAGATTCATTGGATCCAGTTGAAGCAATTCTTATCTTAGATCTCTGTAGAGGAGATGATGATCCCGGCTCTGAATCACTGAACTTTATTCCTTTGACAGAGCTTAGTGCAAGTTTTGTTGGCAATTGTTTTCGGGGTTTTCTGTGAGGATGCCAACTGAGCAGTCGAACTGCCTTTTACTGGAATTCTCTTTTCCCTCTCCATCTTCAAAGCTTCTAGTCGCTTGCGATCTTTCTCTTCTGGTAAAAAAAACAATTTGAAGATATAAGAAGTCCATTGGAATGCCAAACATGCTAAGCTGCCAAAAGAAAAATTGCACTGTAACTATAAGAACATGAAGCTAAAGCTAAAGGGCAGCCCAGTGAATGGGGCTCCTGCCACTTTGGGGTTTGCAAAGGGTTAATGGGGAGGCTGTTTCTCTTTTTCAAACCCATGATGTGATATCGCAAGTATCATAAGGAGTTTTGCTATTAATCTTCTCACTGTGTTGTAGAGTGTTGAAGTATAATAAGCAATGTACCTTCTCTTTCTTCATTTTCTGGAGATCAGCTTTGAAAACTCTTAGTTTTTCAGCACGAGCTCGTGCATCATCCAAAGGACTCTTTTTTGAAGTTTTTCCCTTTTCTTATTGGTCCCACAGTCTTCTTATCTAAAGCATCTGGAGCGGCTTTTGACTTCTGATCCTTGTCTGACTTCTTGGACCCATGCTTGATATCTACTACAACTTCCTTATTTCTGTTATCCAATGAAGCAGCATCTTCAACATGAGCCTCCATTTCATAGTCCAAAGTAGGGTTGTATCCATGACCTCGTTTTCTTTTTGAGGACAACGAGTTCTTGTGCATCCTATCTAGAGCACTGACCTGAAAATCTCCAGCTTCCTTGTCAGTTTCAGAGTCAGAAACTGATTGGGATTCATTGCCTGAAGAATTCGTCCCTCTTGAAGTGATGTAATTGATGTTCTGAATAACAACCATGCCTGATTTCTTTTTACCTGATCTTCCGGCCTTCTTTTGTGGTCCCCAGCTTTGTGAAACTTCGCTCTCCAACTCCGAATCACCATGTGACCTTGTTTTGGTGGCATCCATCTCCCATGCTTCTGATTCAACATTGTTGTCTTTACTATCCATGGTGTGTTTTTTCTGTCCTGCTCCATAACCAACATTGAATCGAGAATCCTCCACTGGTGGATAAGGTGGTAGATAAAATGGGCCATTTCCTAGATAACTCTGATAGTAGGGCATTCCTTGCACAGGATATGGTTAGAAGACTGGTAGCGCACCAGATGGGGATTGTACAGGCCAGGGAGGAAACATAGGACACGAAAACGGACCTTGAAAATATACTTGTTGGCCTACTGGAACTTGGTGATCCATGGGACACGTTTCTTCTGCGCACAAGTGTATACAGTTAACTAGAAAAAAACAAGTGAAAATTATTTTAAAATTTCAAAATGCAAAAAGTGAAAGAAGAAAATAAAGACCTCATAGAAAAGAAGAAGAAGAAGAAGAAGAAAGAACGAAAAAGTATTGGAGTTATCTTTAGCCCTTGATATTTATCATTCTAGGAGATAAATCAATTAAAAAGGTTTTGTGCCCTTTTAACACGTCCAAGTATTAATTTTTTTAATATCAGCATTGATAGTTATATTTGGTGTTTGTAAATGCTTTTTTTTTTTTTTGGTGAATTTTTTTGTAAATGCTTAATTTTACTTTTAAAGCATTTCCTTCCATCTTAAGATCCTGGATAGTTATTGGTTTTTCTTCAGTTGTATTCTGAATTCTTTTATAAACTTCTTTCATACTGTAATGTTTAGGAGGAAGACCGATTTCTTCCTTCTTCTGTTGTTGATAATAGAGTTCTAGATATTTTAATTTCATTTCTGGATTAGTTATCTGGTCAGCAATGTTTGACATATTTTGCTCACTTTTTGTAAGGATATTGATACTAGGGCTACTAAAATCAAGTCCATTCATTTCAACTATTGTTTTCCTATAGTTAGCTTCTTCTGAAATTTGATTAATATTATGTTTGCAGAAACAAATTTCTCGAGAGGAGTCAGATTCTGAGTCAGAGTTGGAAGAATATAATGTAGCAAGTTCATAATCTGAACTTCAGCTTATGCTAGAATCTTCAGAAAGCATTTGAAGGATTTGTAGCTGAATTTCATCGTCCAAAGCTAGTTCATTTAATTTTTGTTGAATTTTAGCTTTGCAACAATCAGCATAATGTCCTGTTTGGCCACATTTAAAACATTTAACTGTGGACTTATCTTTCTTTTTGTAAGAAGTTTTATGTTTGCCTTTAGATTTAGGAGGCTGTGGTTGCTGGACAATTTGTTTAGATGGTTTGTATTTTCCGGATTTTTTGGAACAAAACTTTGAAGATTTTCCATATTTATGTTTTTTAATTTTATGTTTGGATAGATACTAGATTTTAGTGTCATAGGCAAATTGTCCACAACATTCACCTAATTCATTATGACTTTGTTTTTTCACTTGATTCTGTAATTTAAGATCATTACATAAAGCAAGACCTTTTTCTATGACCAATCTTATGAGTTGGCCATAGGTATATTCTGAATAGGGAATAGACATTTTGCTATGTTTATCCCGTAATTTTTTTTCTAATTCTCTCAGCAAAGAGAGTTGGAAGGCCATCGATAAATTTGGCTTTCCAATGATCCCAATTAGCGTCTGAACGTCTAACAACCCTCATCATGAAGACATCTTTATAGCATCGAAAATGGAATAAAGAAGGGTATCTAAGATTCTGTAACAGTTCTCTACTTCTATCTTCAATACCATCAGTAGAGGCACCAACAAAGTGATGTAAAATGGTATTGATAAGAGTGTAAACTGCATCTTGTTCTGTTTGAACATTTCTTGTAATGGGTTCTGTAACCCTTTTATATGCACTTAAAATTTCAATCTGTTGGGTTTCAGTGATGATATTATCCCACCATCCATTAAGGATTCTTGTAAAACCGTTGCCCAAAATTCTGGCAATTTCATGGCCATCGTTATCATTCTGTTTGCAAATTGTTGAATACATAATCATTTGATGCAACAATTCAAATATCTAGCATTCAGAAAGACTATCTATATTCCATTCATAAATGGTTTTTCCATGATAAGATTTTTGTGTCTGGAGGAAATCTTCTTCGTAAAGAATATCCATTAGAGTAGGTTTGGGATAATAATACCTACTGGGTGTTGTTTTACTGGAGTTCCCATAATGCATTTTATTGATGGAAACTGGATGATTATCTTGAAAATTGTTTCAATTTCAGGTTCATCTTTTTTAGTGTTTGATTCTGGTATTGTTATACCTTTATCTTTATATTGCTGGTTAAGCTGAGTTCCGGCCTACATCCAAAGGCGCTTTAGATGTTCTGATCTTAAGTTCAGGAAGTGTTGCAGCCTTGCTTTTATCAAGGTTTATAATAGCAGATATGTCTTTCCTCTCAGGTTCATTTGAAAGCTTTGGCTTTGATACTAATTCAACACGTCGTGACTTCACTGGAACAACATAAGGGCTGCTAACTATTTTAGGCTCAGATAGTCTTTGGATTCATGGGAACCTTTGGATCTGGAGTGACATCACTGTTCTCTTTCCTTGGCTCTGGTAATGATGAAACTGATCTAGTCAACCTATTCCCTGGAAAGTGGCTTCCATTACTTGATTTGTTGCTTTTAGAGGCTTTATGAGATTCACTGGATCCAGTTGAAGCAATTCTTATCTTAGATCTCTGTAGAGGAGATGATGATCCCGGCTCCGAATCACCGAACTTTATTCCTTTGACAGAGCTTAGCGCAAGTTTCGTTGGCAATTGTTTTCGGGGTTTTCTGTGAGGATGCCAACTGAGCAGTCGAACTGCCTTTTACTGCAATTCTCTATTCCCTCTCCATCTTCAAAGCTTCCAGTCGCTTGCGATCTTTCTCTTCCGGTAAAAAAAACAACTTGAAGATATAAGAAGTCCATTGGAATGCCAAACATGCTAAGCCGCCAAAAGAAAAATTGCACTGTAACTATAAGAACATGAAGCTAAAGCTAAAGGGCAGCCCAGTGAATGGGGCTCCTGCCACTGTGGGGTTTGCAAAGGGTTAATGGGGAGGCTGTTTCTCTTTTTCAAACCCATGATGTGATATCGCAAGTATCGTAAGGAGTTTTGCTATTAATCTTCTCACTGTGTTGTAGAGTGTTGAAGTATAATAAGCAATGTACCTTCTCTTTCTTCATTTTCTGGAGATCAGCTTTGAAAGCTCTTAGTTTTTCAGCACGAGCTCGTGCATCATCCAAAGGACTCTTTTTTGAAGTTTTTCCCTTTTCTTATTGGTCCCACAGTCTTCTTATCTAAAGCATCTGGAGCGACTTTTGACTTTTGATCCTTGTCTGACTTCTTGGACCCTTGCTTGATATCTACTACAACTTCCTTATTTCTGTTATCCAATGAAGCAGCATCTTCAACGTGAGCCTGCATTTCATAGTCCAAAGTAGGGTTATATCCATGACCTCGTTTTCTTTTTGAGGACAACGAGTTCTTGTGCATCCTATCTGGAGCACTGACCTGAAAATCTCCAGCTTCCTTGTCAGTTTCAGAGTCAGAAACTGATTGGGATTCATTGCCTGAAGAATTCTTCCCTCTTGAAGTGATGTAATTGATGTTCTGAATAACAACCATGCCTGATTTCTTTTTACCTGATCTTCCGGCCTTCTTTTGTGGTCCTCAGCTTTGTGAAGCTTCGCTCTCCAACTCCGAATCACCATGTGACCTTGTTTTGGTGGCATCCATCTCCCATGCTTCTGATTCAACATTGTTGTCTTTACTATCCGTGGTGTGTTTTTTCTGTCCTGCTCCATAGCCAACATTCAATCGAGAATCCTCCACTGGTGGATAAGGTGGCTGATAAAATGGCCCATTTCCTAGATAACTCTGATAGTAGGGCATTCCTTGCACAGGATATGGTTAGAAGACTGGCAACGCACCAGATGGGGATAATACGGGCCAGGGAGGAAACATAGGACACGAAAACGGACCTTGAAAATATACTTATTGGCCTACTGGAACTTGGTGATCCATGGGACACGTTTCTTCTACGTACAAGTGTATACAGTTAACCAGAAAAAAGCAAGTGAAAATTATTTTAAAATTTCAAAATGCAAAAAGTGAAAGAAGAAAATAAAGACCTCATAGAAAAGAAGAAGAAGAAGAAGAAAGAACGAAAAAGTATTGGAGTAATCTTTGGCCCTTGATATTTATCATTCTAGGAGATAAATCAATTAAAAAGGTTTTGTGCCCTTTTAACACGTCCAAGTATTAATTTTTTTAATATCAGCATTGATAGTTATATTTGGTGTTTGTAAATGCTTTTTTTTTTTTTTGGTGAATTTTTTTGTAAATGCTTAATTTTACTTTTAAAGCATTTCCTTCCATCTTAGGATCCTGGATAGTTATTGGTTTTTCTTCAGTTGTATTCTGAATTCTTTTACAAACTTCTTTCATACTGTAATGTTTAGGAGGAAGACCGATTTCTTCCTTCTTCTGTTGTTGATAATAGAGTTGTAGATATTTTAATTTCATTTCTGGATTAGTTATCTGGTCAGCAATGTTTGACATATTTTGCTCACTTTTTCTAAGGACATTGATACTAGGGCTACTAATATCAAGTCCATTCATTTCAACTATTGTTTTCCTATAGTTAGCTTCTTTTGAAATTTGATTAATATTATGTTTGCAGAAACAAATTTCTGGAGAGGAGTCAGAGTCTGAGTCAGAGTTGGAAGAATATAATGCAGCAAGTTCATTATCTGAACTTGAGCTTATGCTGGAATCTTCAGAAAGCATTTGAAGGATTTGTAGCTGAATTTCATCGTCCAAAGCTAGTTCATTTAATTTTTGTTGAATTTTAGCTTTGCAACAATTAGCATAATGTCCTGTTTGGCCACATTTAAAACATTTAACTGTGGACTTATCTTTCTTTTTGTAAGAAGTTTTATGTTTGCCTTTAGATTTAGGAGGCTGTGGTTGATGGACAATTTGTTTAGATGGTTTGTATTTTCTGGATTTTTTGGAATAAAACTTTGAAGATTTTCCATATTTATGTTTTTTATTTTTATGTTTGGATAGATACTAGATTTTAGTGTCGTAGGCAAATTGTTCACAAAATTCACCTAATTCATTATGACTTTGTTTTTTCACTTGATTCTGTAATTTAAGATCATTACATAAAGCAAGACCTTTTTCTGTGACCAATCTTATGAGTTGGCCATAGGTATATTCTGAATAGGGAATAGACATTTTGCTATGTTTATCCCATAATTTTTTTCCTAATTCTCTCAGCATAGAGAGTTGGAAGGCCATCAATAAAAGTTCTCTACTTCTATCTTCAATACCATCAGTAGAGGCACCAACAAAGTGATGTAAAATGGTATTGATAAGAGTGTAAACTGCATCTTGTTCTGTTTGAACATTTCTTGTAATGGGTTCTGTAACTCTTTTATATGCACTTAAAATTTCAATCTGTTGGGTTTCAGTGATGATATTATCCCACCATCCTTTAAGGATTCTTGTAAAACCGTTGACCAAAAATCTAGCGATTTCATGGCCATCGTTATCATTCTGTTTGCAAATTGTTGAATACATAATCATTTGATGCAACAATTCAAATATCTGGCATTCAGAAAGACAATCTATATTCCATTCATAAATGGTTTTTCCATGATAAGATTTTTGTGTCTGGAGGAAATCTTCTTCGTAAAGAATATCCATTAGAGTAGGTTTGGGATAATAATACCTACTGGGTGTTGTTTTACTGGAGTTCCCATAATGCATTTTATTGATGGAAACTGGATGATTATCTTGAAAATTGCTTTCAATTTCATGTTCATCTTTTTTAGTGTTTGATTCTGGTATTGTTATACCTTTATCGTTATTTTGCTGGTTAAGCTGAGTTCCGGCCTACATCCAAAGGCGCTTTAGATGTTCTGATCTTAAGTTCAGGAAGTGTTGCAGCCTTGCTTTTATCAAGGTTTATAATAGCAGATATGTCTTTCCTCTAAAGTTCATTTGAAAGCTTTGGCTTTGATACCAATTCAGCACGTCGTGACTTCACTGGAGCAACATAAGGGCTGCTAACTATTTTAGGCTCAGATAGTCTTTGGATTCATGGGAACCTTTGGATCTGGAGTGACATCACTGTTCTCTTTCCTTGGCTCTGGTAATGATGAAACTGATCTAGTCAACCTATTCCCTGGAAAGTGGCTTCCATTACTTGATTTGTTGCTTTTAGAGGCTTTATGAGATTCACTGGATCCAGTTGAAGCAATTCTTATCTTAGATCTCTGTAGAGGAGATGATGATCCCAGCTTTGAATTATGAACTTTATTCCTTTGACAGAGCTTAGCGCAAGTTTTGTTGGCAATTGTTTTCGGGGTTTTTTGTGAGGATGCCAACTGAGCAGTCGAACTGCCTTTTGCTGCAATTCTCTTTTCCCTCTCCATCTTCAAAGCTTCCAGTCGCTTGCGATCTTTCTCTTCCGGTAAAAAAAACAACTTGAAGATATAAGAAGTCCATTCGAATGCCAAACATGCTAAGCTGCTAAAAGAAAAATTGCACTGTAACTATAAGAACATGAAGCTAAAGCTAAAGGGCAGCCCAGTGAATGGGGCTCCTGCCACTGTGGGGTTTGCAAAGGGTTAATGGGGAGGCTGTTTCTCTTTTTCAAACCCATGATGTGATATCGCAAGTATCGTAAGGAGTTTTGCTATTAATCTTCTCACTGTGTTGTAGAGTGTTGAAGTGTAATAAGCAATGTACCTTCTCTTTCTTCATTTACTGGAGAGCGGCTTTGAAAGCTCTTAGTTTTTCAGCACGAGCTCGTGCATCATCCAAAGGACTCTTTTTTGAAGTTTTTCCCTTTTCTTATTGGTGCCACAGTCTTCTTATCTAAAGCATCTGGAGCGACTTTTGACTTCTGATCCTTGTCTGACTTCTTGGACCCTTGCTTGATATCTACTACAACTTCCTTATTTCTGTTATCCAATGAAGCAGCATCTTCAACATGAGCCTGCATTTCATAGTCCAAAGCCGGGTTGTATCCATGACCTCGTTTTCTTTTTGAGGACAACGAGTTCTTGTGCATCCTATCTGGAGCACTGACCTGAAAATCTCCAGCTTCCTTGTCAGTTTCAGAGTCAGAAACTGATTGGGATTCATTGCCTGAAGAATTCTTCCCTCTTGAAGTGATGTAATTGATGTTCTGAATAACAACCATGCCTGATTTCTTTTTACTGATCTTCCAGCCATCTTTTGTGGTCCCCCACTTTGTGAAGCTTTGTTCTCCAACTCCGAATCACCATGTGACCTTGTTTTGGTGGCATCCATCTCCCATGCTTCTGATTCAACATTGTTGTCTTTACTATCCATGGTGTGTTTTTTCTGTCCTGCTCCATAACCAACATTGAATCGAGAATCCTCCACTGGTGGATAAGGTGGCTTATAAAATGGGCCATTTCCTAGATAACTCTGATAGTAGGGCATTCCTTGCACAGGATATGGTTAGAAGACTGTCAGCGCACCAGATAGGGATTGTACAGGCCAAGGAGGAAACATAGGACGCGGAAACGGACCTTGAAAATATACTTGTTGGCCTACTGGAACTTGGTGATCCATGGGACACGTTTCTTCTGCGCACAAGTGTATACAGTTAACCAGAAAAAAGCAAGTGAAAATTATTTTAAAATTTCAAAATGCAAAAAGTGAAAGAAGAAAATAAAGACCTCATAGAAAAGAAAAAGAAGAAGAAGAAAGAACGAAAAAGTATTGGAGTTATCTTTGGCCCTTGATATTTGTCATTCTAGGAGATAAATCAATTAAAAAGGTTTTGTGCCCTTTTAACACGTCCAAGTATTAATTTTTTTAATATCAGCATTGATAGTTATATTTGCTGTTTGTAAATGCTTTTTTTTTTTTTTGGTGAAATTTTTTGTAAATGCTTAATTTTACTTTTAAAGCATTTCCTTCCATCTTAAGATCTTGGACAGTTATTGGTTTTTCTTCAGTTGTATTCTGAATTCTTTTATTAACTTCTTTCATACTGTAATGTTTAGGAGGAAGACCGATTTCTTCTTTCTTCTGTTGTTGATAATAGAGTTCTAGATATTTTAATTTCATTTCTGGATTAGTTATCTGGTCAGCAATGTTTGACATATTTTGCTCACTTTTTGTAAGGACATTGATACTAGGGCTACTAGTATCAAGTCCTTTCATTTCGACTGTTGTTTTCCTATAGTTAGCTTCTTCTGAAATTTGATTAATATTATGTTTGCAGAAACAAATTTCTGGAGAGGAGTCAGATTCTGAGTCAGAGTTGGAAGAATATAATGCAGCAAGTTCATTATCTGAACTTGAGCTTATGCTGGAATCTTCAGAAAGCATTTGAAGGATTTGTAGCTGAATTTCATCGTCCAAAGCTAGTTCATTTAATTTTTGTTGAATTTTAGCTTTGCAACAATTAGCATAATGTCCTGTTTGGCCACATTTAAAACATTTAACTGCGGACTTATCTTTCTTTTTGTAAGAAGTTTTATGTTTGCCTTTAGATTTAGGAGGCTGTGGTTGCTGGACAATTTGTTTAGATGGTTTGTATTTTCTGGATTTTTTGGAATAAAACTTTGAAGATTTTCCATATTTATGTTTTTTATTTTTATGTTTAGATAGATACTAGATTTTAGTGTGATAGGCAAATTGTTCACAAAATTCACCTAATTCATTATGACTTTGTTTTTTCACTTGATTCTGTAATTTAAGATCATTACATAAAGCAAGACCTTTTTCTGTGACCAATCTTATGAGTTGGCCATAGGTATATTCCGAATAGGGAATAGACATTTTGCTATGTTTATCCCATAATTTTTTTTCTAATTCTCTCAGCAAAGAGAGTTGGAAGGCCATCGATAAATTTGGCTTTCCAATGATCACAATTAGCGTCTGAACATCTAACAACCCTCATCATGAAGACATCTTTATACCATCGAAAACGGGATAAAGAAGGGCATCTAAGATTCGGTAAAAGTTCTCTACTTCTATCTTCAATGCCATCAGTAGAGGCGCCAACAAAGTGATGTAAAATGGTATTGATAAGAGTATAAACTGCATCTTGTTCTGTTTGAACATTTCTTGTAATGGGTTCTGTAACCCTTTTATAGGCACTTAAAATTTCAATCTGTTGGGTTTTAGTGATGATATTATCCCACCATCCTTTAAGGATTCTTGTAAAACAGTTGACCAAAAATCTGGCAATTTCATGGCCATCGTTATCATTCTTTTTGCAAATTGTTGAATACATAATCATTTGATGCAACAATTCAAATATTTGGCATTCAGAAAGACTATCTATATTCTATTCATAAATGGTTTTTCCATGATAAGATTTTTGTCTCTGGAGGAAATCTTCTTCGTAAAGAATATCCATTAGAGTAGGTTTGGGATAATAATACCTACTGGGTGTTGTTTTACTGGAGTTCCCATAATGCATTTTATTGATGGAAACTGGATGATTATCTTGAAAATTGCTTTCAATTTCAGGTTCATCTTTTTTAGTGTTTGATTCTGGTATTGTTATACCTTTATCTTTATTTTGCTGGTTAAGCTGAGTTCCGGCCTACATCCAAAGGCGCTTTAGATGTTCTGATCTTAAGTTCAGGAAGTGTTGCAACCTTGCTTTTATCAAGGTTTATAATAGCAGATATGTCTTTCCTCTCAAATACAATTGAAAGCTTTGGTTTTGATACTAATTCAGCACGTCGTGACTTCACTGGAGCAACATAAGGGCTGCTAACTATTTTATGCTCAGATAGTCTTTGGATTCATGGGAACCTTTGGATCTGGAGTGACATCACTGTTCTCTTTCCTTGGCTCTGGTAAAGATGAAACTGATCTAGTCAACCTATTCCCTGGAAAGTGGCTTCCATTACTTGATTTGTTGCTTTTAGAGATTTTATGAGATTCACTGGATCCAGTTGAAGCAATTCTTATCCTAGATCTCTGTAGAGGAGATGATGATCCCAGCTCTGAACCACTGAACTTTATTCCTTTGACAGAGCTTAGCGCAAGTTTTGTTGGCAATTGTTTTCGGGGTTTTTTGTGAGGATGCCAACTGAGCAGTCGAACTGCCTTTTGCTGCAATTCTCTTTTCCCTCTCCATCTTCAAAGCTTCCAGTCGCTTGCGATCTTTCTCTTCCGGTAAAAAAAACAACTTGAAGATATAAGAAGTCCATTGGAATGCCAAACATGCTAAGCTGCCAAAAGAAAAATTGCACTGTAACTATAAGAACATGAAGCTAAAGCTAAAGGGCAGCCCAGTGAATAGGGCTCCTGCCACTGTGGGGTTTGCAAAGGGTTAACGGGGAGGCTGTTTCTCTTTTTCAAACCCATGATGTGATATCGCAAGTATCATAAGGAGTTTTTCTATTAACCTTCTCACCGTGTTGTAGAGTGTTGAAGTGTAATAAGCAATGTACCTTCTCTTTCTTCATTTTCTGGAGATCAGCTTTGAAAGCTCTTAGTTTTTCAGCACGAGCTCGTGCATCATCCAAAGGACTCTTTTTTGAAGTTTTTCCCTTTTCTTATTGGTCCCACAGTCTTCTTATCTAAAGCATCTGGAGCGACTTTTGACTTCTGATCCTTGTCTGACTTCTTGGACCCTTGCTTGATATCTACTACAACTTCCTTATTTCTGTTATCCAATGAAGCAGCATCTTCAACATGAGCCTGCATTTCATAGTCCAAAGCAGGGTTGTATCCATGACCTCGTTTTCTTTTCGAGGACAACGAGTTCTTGTGCATCCTATCTGGAGCACTGACCTGAAAATCTCCAGCTTCCTTGTCAGTTTCAGAGTCAGAAACTGATTGGGATTCATTGCTTGAAGAATTCTTCCCTCTTGAAGTGATGTAATTGATGTTCTGAATAACAACCATGCCTGATTTCTTTTTACCTGATCTTCCGGCCTTCTTTTGTGGTCCCTAGCTTTGTGAAGCTTCGCTCTCCAACTCCGAATCACCATGTGACCTTGTTTTGGTGGCATCTATCTCCCATGCTTCTGATTCAACATTGTTGTCTTTACTATCCATGGTGTGTTTTTTCTGTCCTGCTCCATAGCCAACATTCAATCGAGAATCCTCCACTGGTGGAAAAGGTAGCTGATAAAATGGCCCATTTCCTAGATAACTCTGATAGTAGGGCATTCCTTGCACAGGATATGGTTAGAAGACTGGCAACGCACCAGATGGGGATAATACGGGCCAGGGAGGAAACATAGGACACGAAAACGGACCTTGAAAATATACTTATTAGCCTACTGGAACTTGGTGATCCATGGGACACGTTTCTTCTGCGTACAAGTGTATACAGTTAACCAGAAAAAAGCAAGTGAAAATTATTTTAAAATTTCAAAATGCAAAAAGTGAAAGAAGAAAATAAAGACCTCATAGAAAAGAAGAAGAAGTAGAAGAAAGAACGAAAAAGTATTGGAGTAATCTTTGGCCCTTGATATTTATCATTCTAGGAGATAAATCAATTAAAAAGGTTTTGTGCACTTTTAACACGTCCAAGTATTAATTTTTTTAATATCAGCATTGATAGTTATATTTGGTGTTTGTAAATGCTTTTTTTTTTTTTGGTGAATTTTTTTGTAAATGCTTAATTTTACTTTTAAAGCATTTCCTTCCATCTTAGGATCCTGGATAGTTATTGGTTTTTCTTCAGTTGTATTCTGAATTCTTTTATAAACTTCTTTCATACTGTAATGTTTAGGAGGAAGACCGATTTCTTCCTTCTTCTGTTGTTGATAATAGAGTTGTAGATATTTTAATTTCATTTCTGGATTAGTTATCTGGTCAGCAATGTTTGACATATTTTGCTCACTTTTTCTAAGGACATTGATACTAGGGCCACTAATATCAAGTCCATTCATTTCAACTATTGTTTTCCTATAGTTAGCTTCTTTTGAAATTTGATTAATATTATGTTTGCAGAAACAAATTTCTGGAGAGGAGTCAGATTCTGAGTCAGAGTTGGAAGAATATAATGCAGCAAGTTCATTATCTGAACTTGAGCTTATGCTGGAATCTTCAGAAAGCATTTGAAGGATTTGTAGCTGAATTTCATCGTCCAAAGCTAGTTCATTTAATTTTTGTTGAATTTTAGCTTTGCAACAATTAGCATAATGTCCTGTTTGGCCACATTTAAAACATTTAACTGTGGACTTATCTTTCTTTTTGTAAGAAGTTTTATGTTTGCCTTTAGATTTAGGAGGCTGTGGTTGATGGACAATTTGTTTAGATGGTTTGTATTTTCTGGATTTTTTGGAATAAAACATTGAAGATTTTCCATATTTATGTTTTTTATTTTTATGTTTGGATAGATACTAGATTTTAGTGTCATAGGCAAATTGTTCACAAAATTCACCTAATTCATTATGACTTTGTTTTTTCACTTGATTCTGTAATTTAAGATCATTACATAAAGCAAGACCTTTTTCTGTGACCAATCTTATGAGTTGGCCATAGGTATATTCTGAATAGGGAATAGACATTTTGCTATGTTTATCCCGTAATTTTTTTCCTAATTCTCTCAGCATAGAGAGTTGGAAGGCCATCAATAAATTTGGCTTTCCAATGATCACAATTCGCGTTTGAACGTCTAACAACCCTCATCATGAAGACATCTTTATACCATCGAAAATGGAATAAAGAAGGGCATCTAAGATTCTGTAAAAGTTCTCTACTTCTATCTTCAATACCATCAGTAGAGGCACCAACAAAGTGATGTAAAATGGTATTGATAAGAGTGTAAACTGCATCTTGTTCTGTTTGAACATTTCTTGTAATGGGTTCTGTAACTCTTTTATATGCACTTAAAATTTCAATCTGTTGGGTTTCAGTGATGATATTATCCCACCATCCTTTAAGGATTCTTGTAAAACCGTTGACCAAAAATCTAGCGATTTCATGGCCATCGTTATCATTCTGTTTGCAAATTGTTGAATACATAATCATTTGATGCAACAATTCAAATATCTGGCATTCAGAAAGACAATCTATATTCCATTCATAAATGGTTTTTCCATGATAAGATTTTTGTGTCTGGAGGAAATCTTCTTCGTAAAGAATATCCATTAGAGTAGGTTTGGGATAATAATACCTACTGGGTGTTGTTTTACTGGAGTTCCCATAATGCATTTTATTGATGGAAACTGGATGATTATCTTGAAAATTGCTTTCAATTTCATGTTCGTCTTTTTTAGTGTTTGATTCTGGTATTGTTATACCTTTATCTTTATTTTGCTGGTTAAGCTGAGTTCCGGCCTACATCCAAAGGCGCTTTAGATGTTCTGATCTTAAGTTCAGGAAGTGTTGCAACCTTGCTTTTATCAAGGTTTATCATAGCAGATATGTCTTTCCTCTCAAATACAATTGAAAGCTTTGGCTTTGATACTAATTCAGCACGTCGTGACTTCACTGGAGCAACATAAGGGCTGCTAACTATTTTAGGCTCAGATAGTCTTTGGATTCATGGGAACCTTTGGATCTGGAGTGACATCACTGTTCTCTTTCCTTGGCTCTGGTAAAGATGAAACTGATCTAGTCAACCTATTCCCTGGAAAGTGGCTTCCATTACTTGATTTGTTGCTTTTAGAGATTTTATGAGATTCACTGGATCCAGTTGAAGCAATTCTTATCCTAGATCTCTGTAGAGGAGATGATGATCCCAGCTCTGAATCACTGAACTTTATTCCTTTGACAGAGCTTAGCGCAAGTTTTGTTGGCAATTGTTTTCGGGGTTTTTTGTGAGGATGCCAACTGAGCAGTCGAACTGCCTTTTGCTGCAATTCTCTTTTCCCTCTCCATCTTCAAAGCTTCCAGTCGCTTGCGATCTTTCTCTTCCGGTAAAAAAAAACAACTTGAAGATATAAGAAGTCCATTGGAATGCCAAACATGCTAAGCTGCCAAAAGAAAAATTGCACTGTAACTATAAGAACATGAAGCTAAAGCTAAAGGGCAGCCCAGTGAATAGGGCTCCTGCCACTGTGGGGTTTGCAAAGGGTTAACGGGGAGGCTGTTTCTCTTTTTCAAACCCATGATGTGATATCGCAAGTATCATAAGGAGTTTTGCTATTAATCATCTCACTGTGTTGTAGAGTGTTGAAGTGTAATAAGCAATGTACCTTCTCTTTCTTCATTTTCTGGAGATCAGCTTTGAAAGCTCTTAGTTTTTCAGCACGAGCTCGTGCATCATCCAAAGGACTCTTTTTTGAAGTTTTTCCCTTTTCTTATTGGTCCCACAGTCTTCTTATCTAAAGCATCTGGAGCGACTTTTGACTTCTGATCCTTGTCTGACTTCTTGGACCCTTGCTTGATATCTACTACAACTTCCTTATTTCTGTTATCCAATGAAGCAGCATCTTCAACATGAGCCTGCATTTCATAGTCCAAAGCAGGGTTGTATCCATGACCTCGTTTTCTTTTCGAGGACAACGAGTTCTTGTGCATCCTATCTGGAGCACTGACCTGAAAATCTCCAGCTTCCTTGTCAGTTTCAGAGTCAGAAACTGATTGGGATTCATTGCCTGAAGAATTCTTCCCTCTTGAAGTGATGTAATTGATGTTCTGAATAACAACCATGCCTGATTTCTTTTTACCTGATCTTCCGGCCTTCTTTTGTGGTCCCCAGCTTTGTGAAGCTTCGCTCTCCAACTCCGAATCACCATGTGACCTTGTTTTGGTGGCATCCATCTCCCATGATTCTGATTCAAGATTGTTGTCTTTACTATCCATGGTGTGTTTTTTCTGTCCTGCTCCATAACCAACATTGAATCGAGAATCCTCCACTGGTGGATAAGGTAGCTGATAAAATGGGCCATTTCCTAGATAACTCTGATAGTAGGGCATTCCTTGCACAGGATATGGTTGGAAGACTGCCAGCGCACCAGATGGGGATTGTACAGGCCAGGGAGGAAACATAAGATGCGGAAACGGATTTTGAAAATATACTTGTTGGCCTACTGGAACTTGGTGATCCATGGGACACGTTTCTTCTGCGCACAAGTGTATACAGTTAACCAGAAAAAAGCAAGTGAAAATTATTTTAAAATTTCAAAATGCAAAAAGTGAAAGAAGAAAATAAAGACCTCATAGAAAAGAAGAAGAAGAAGAAGAAAGAACGAAAAAGTATTGGAGTTATCTTTGGCCCTAGATATTTTTCATTCTAGGAGATAAATCAATTAAAAAGGTTTTGTGCCCTTTTAACACGTCCAAGTATTAATTTTTTTAATATCAGCATTGATAGTTATATTTGCTGTTTGTAAATGCTTTTTTTTTTTTGGTGAATTTTTTTGTAAATGCTTAATTTTACTTTTAAAGCATTTCTTTCCATCTTAAGATCCTGGATAGTTATTGGTTTTTCTTCAGTTGTATTCTGAATTCTTTTATAAACTTCTTTCATACTGTAATGTTTAGGAGGAAGACCGATTTCTTCCTTCTTCTGTTGTTGATAATAGAGTTCTAGATATTTTAATTTCATTTCTGGATTAGTTATCTGGTAAGCAATGTTTGACATATTTTGCTCACTTTTTGTAAGGACATTGATACTAGGGCTACTAGTATCAAGTCCTTTCATTTCAACTATTGTTTTCCTATAGCTAGCTTCTTCTGAAATTTGATTAATATTATGTTTGGAGAAACAAATTTCTGGAGACGAGTCTGATTTTGAGTCAGAGTTGGAAGAATATAATGCAGCAAGTTCATTATCTGAACTTCAGCTTATGCTGGAATCTTCAGAAAGCTTTTGAAGGATTTGTAGCTGAATTTCATCGTCCAAAGCTAGTTCATTTAATTTTTGTTGAATTTTAGCTTTGTAACAATTAGCATAATGTACTGTTTGGCCACATTTAAAACATTTAACTGCGGACTTATCTTTCTTTTTGTAAGAAGTTTTATGTTTGCCTTTAGATTTAGGAGGCTGTGGTTGCTGGACAATTTGTTTAGATGGTTTGTATTTTCTGGATTTTTTGGAATAAAACTTTGAAGATTTTCCATATTTATGTTTTTTATTTTTATGTTTGGATAGATACTAGATTTTAGTGTCATAGGCAAATTGTTCACAAAATTCACCTAATTCGTTATGACTTTCTTTTTTCACTTGATTCAGTAATTTAGGATCATTACATAAAGCAAGACCTTTTTCTGTGACCAATCTTATGAGTTGGCCATAGGTATATTCTGAATAGGGAATAGACATTTTGCTATGTTTATCTCGTAATTTTTTTTTCTAATTCTCTCAGCAAAGAGTGTTGGAAGGCCATCGATAAATTTGGCTTTCCAGTGATCACAATTAGCGTCTGAACGTCTAACAACCCTCATCATGATGACATCTTTATACCATTGAAAATGGGATAAAGAAGGGCATCTAAGATTCTGTAAAAGTTCTCTACTTCTATCTTCAATACCATCAGTAGAGGCACCAACAAAGTGATGTAAAATGGTGTTGATAAGAGTGTAAGCTGCATCTTGTTCTGTTTGAACATTTCTTGTAATGGGTTCTGTAACCCTTTTATATGCACTTAAAATTTCAATCTGTTGGGTTTCAGTGATGATATTATCCCACCATCCTTTAAGGATTCTTGTAAAACCGTTGACCAAAATTCTGGCGATTTCATGGCCATCGTTATCATTCTGTTTGTAAATTGTTGAATACATAATTATTTGATGCAACAATTCAAATATCCGGCACTCAGAAAGACTATCTATATTCCATTCATAAATGGTTTTTCCATGATAAGATTTTTGTCTCTGGAGGAAATCTTCTTCGTAAAGAATATCCATTAGAGTAGGTTTGGGATAATAATACCTACTACGTGTTGTTTTACTGGAGTTCCCATAATGCATTTTATTGATGGAAACTGGATGATTATCTTGAAAATTGCTTTCAATTTCAGGTTCATCTTTTTTAGTGTTTGATTCTGGTATTGTTATACCTTTATCTTTATTTTGCTGGTTAAGCTGAGTTCCGGCCTACATCCAAAGGCGCTTTAGATGTTTTGATCTTAAGTTCAGGAAGTGTTGCAGCCTTGCTTTTATCAAGGTTTATAATAGCAGATATGTCTTTCTTCTCAAGTTCACTTGAAAGCTTTGGCTTTGATTCTAATTCAGCACGTCGTGACTTCACTGGAGCAACATAAGGGCTGCTAACTATTTTAGGCTCAGATAGTCTTTGGATTCATGGGAACCTTTGGATCTGAAGTGACATCACTGTTCTCTTTCCTTGGCTCTGGTAATGATGAAACTGATCTAGTCGACCTATTCCCTGGAAAGTGGCTTCCATTACTTGATTTGTTGCTTTTAGAGATTTTATGAGATTCACTGGATCCAGTTGAAGCAATTCTTATCCTAGATCTCTGTAGAGGAGATGATGATCCCGGCTCTGAATCACTGAACTTTATTCCTTTGACAGAGCTTAGCGCAAGTTTTGTTGGCAATTGTTTTCGGGGTTTTTTGTGAGGATGCCAAATGAGCAGTCGAACTGCCTTTTGCTACAATTCTCTTTTCCCTCTCCATCTTCAAAGCTTCCAGTCGCTTGCGATCTTTCTCTTCCGGTAAAAAAAACAACTTGTAGATATAAGAAGTCCATTGGAATGCCAAACATGCTAAGCTGCCAAAAGAAAAATTGCACTGTAACTATAAGAACATGAAGCTAAAGCTAAAGGGCAGCCTAGTGAATAGGGCTCCTGCCACTGTGGGGTTTGCAAAGGGTTAATGGGGAGGCTGTTTCTCTTTTTCAAACCCATGATGTGATATCGCAAGTATCATAAGGAGTTTTGCTATTAATCTTCTCACTGTGCTGTAGAGTGTTGAAGTGTAATAAGCAATGTACCTTCTCTTTCTTCATTTTCTGGAGATCAGCTTTGAAAGCTCTTAGTTTTTCAGCACGAGCTCGTGCATCATCCAAAGGACTCTTTTTTGAAGTTTTTCCCTTTTCTTATTGGTCCCACAGTCTTCTTATCTAAAGCATCTGGAGCGACTTTTGACTTCTGATCCTTGTCTGACTTCCTGGAACCTTGCTTGATATCTACTACAACTTCCTTATTTCTATTATCCAATGAAGCAGCATCTTCAACATGAGCCTGCATTTCATAGTCCAAAGCAGGGTTGTATCCATGACCTCGTTTTCTTTTCGAGGACAACGAGTTCTTGTGCATCCTATCCGGAGCACTGATCTGAAAATCTCCAGCTTCCTTGTCAGTTTCAGAGTCAGAAACTGATTGGGATTCATTGCCTGAAGAATTCTTCCCTCTTGAAGTGATGTAATTGATGTTCTGAATAACAACCATGCCTGATTTCTTTTTACCTGATCTTCCGTCCTTCTTTTGTGGTCCCCAGCTTTGTGAAGCTTCGCTCTCCAACTCCGAATCACCATGTGACCTTGTTTTGGTGGCATCCATCTCCCATGCTTCTGATTCAACATTGTTGTCTTTACTATCCGTGGTGTGTTTTTTCTGTCCTGCTCCATAACCAACATTGAATCGAGAATCCTCCACTGGTGGAAAAGGTAGCTGATAAAATGGGCCATTTCCTAGATAACTCTGATAGTAGGGCATTCCTTGCACAGGATATGGTTAGAAGACTGTCAGCGCACCAGATGGGGATTGTACAGGCCAGGGAGGAAACATAATATGCGGAAACGGACCTTGAAAATATACTTGTTGGCCTACTGGAACTTGGTGATCCATGGGACACGTTTCTTCTGCGCACAAGTGTATACAGTTAACCAGAAAAAAGCAAGTGAAAATTATTTTAAAATTTCAAAATGCAAATAGTGAAAGAAGAAAATAAAGACCTCATAGAAAAGAAGAAGAAGAATAAGAAAGAACGAAAAAGTATTGGAGTTATCTTTGGCCCTTGATATTTTTCATTCTAGGAGATAAATCAGTTGAAAAGGTTTTGTGCCCTTTTAACACGTCCAAGTATTAATTTTTTTAATATCCGCATTGATAGTTATATTTGCTGTTTGTAAATGCTTTTTTTTTTTTTGGTGAATTTTTTTGTAAATGCTTAATTTTACTTTTAAAGCATTTCCTTCCATCTTAAGATCCTGGATAGTTATTGGTTTTTCTTCAGTTGTATTCTGAATTCTTTTATAAACTTCTTTCATACTGTAATGTTTAGGAGGAAGACCGATTTCTTCCTTCTTCTGTTGTTGATAATAGAGTTCTAGATATTTTAATTTCATTTCTGGATTAGTTATCTGGTCAGCAATGTTTGACATATTTTGCTCACTTTTTCTAAGGACATTGATACTAGGGCTACTAGTATCAAGTCCTTTCATTTCAACTATTGTTTTCCTATAGTTAGCTTCTTCTGAAATTTGATTAATGTTATGTTTGGAGAAATAAATTTCTGGAGACGAGTCAGATTTTGAGTAAGAGTTGGAAGAATATAATGCAGCAAGTTCATTATCTGAACTTGAGCTTATGCTGGAATCTTCAGAAAGCATTTGAAGGATTTGTAGCTGAATTTCATCGTCCAAAGCTAGTTCATTTAATTTTTGTTGAATTTTAGCTTTGCAACAATTAGCATAATGTCCTGTTTGGCCACATTTAAAACATTTAACTGTGGACTTATCTTTCTTTTCGTAAGAAGTTTTATGTTTGCCCTTAGATTTAGGAGGCTGTGGTTGCTGGACAATTTGTTTAGATGGTTTGTATTTTCTGGATTTTTTGGAATAAAACTTTGAAGATTTTCCATATTTATGTTTTTTATTTTTATGTTTGGATAGATACTAGATTTTAGTGTCACATGCAAATTGTTCACAAAATTCACCTAATTCATTATGACTTTGTTTTTTCACATGATTCTGTAATTTAAGATCATTACATAAAGCAAGACCTTTTTCTATGACCAATCTTATGAGTTGGCCATAGGTATATTCTGAATAGGGAATAGACATTTTGCTATGTTTATCCTGTAATTTTTATTCTAATTCTTTTAGCAAAGAGTGTTGGAAGGCCATCGATGAATTTGGCTTTCCAATGATCACAATTAGCGTCTGACCGTCTAAAAACGCTCATCATGATGACATCTTTATACCATCGAAAATGGGATAAAGAAGGGCATCTAAGATTCTGTAAAAGTTCTCTACTTCTATCTTCAATACCATTAGTAGAGGCACCAACAAAGTGATGTAAAATGGTATTGATAAGAGTGTAAACTGCATCTTGTTCTGTTTGAACATTTCTTGTAATGGGTTCTATAACCCTTTTATATGCACTTAATATTTCAATCTGTTGGGTTTCAGTGATGAGATTATCCCACCATCCTTTAAGGATTCTTGTAAAATCGTTGTCCAAAATTCTGGCGATTTCATGGCCATCGTTATCATTCTGTTTGCAAATTGTTGAATACATAATCATTTGATGCAATAATTCAAATATCCGGCATTCAGAAAGACTATCTATTTTCCATTCATAAATGGTTTTTCCATGATAAGATTTTTGTCTCTGGAGGAAATCTTCTTCGTAAAGAATATCCATTAGAGTAGGTTTGGGATAATAATACCTACTAGGTGTTGTTTTACTGGAGTTCCCATAATGCATTTTATTGATGGAAACTGGATGATTATCTTGAAAATTGCTTTCAATTTCAGGTTCATCTTTTTTAGTGTTTGATTCTTGTATTGTTATACCTTTATCTTTATTTTGCTGGTTAAGCTGAGTTCCGGCCTACATCCCAAGGCGCTTTAGATGTTCTGATCTTAAGTTCAGGAAGTGTTGCAGCCATGCTTTTATCAAGGGTTATAATAGCAGATATGTCTTTCCTCTCAAGTTCATTTGAAAGCTTTGGCTTTGATACTAATTCAGCACGTCGTGACTTCACTGGAGCAACATAAGGGCCGCTAATTATTTTAGGCTCAGATAGTCTTTGGATTCATGGGAACCTTTGGATCTGGAGTGACATCACTGTTCTCTTTCCTTGGCTCTGGTAATGATGAAACTGATCTAGTTGACCTATTCCCTGGAAAGTGGCTTCCATTACTTGATTTGTTGCTTTTAGAGGCTTTATGAGATTCACTGGATCCAGTTGAAGAAATTCTAATGTTAGATCTCTGTAGAGGAGATGATGATCCCGGCTCTGAATCACTGAACTTTATTCCTTTGACAGAGCTTAGCGCAAGTTTTGTTGGCAATTGTTTTCGGGGTTTTCTGTGAGGATGCCAACTGAGCAGTCGAACAACCTTTTGCTGCAATTCTCTTTTCCCTCTCCATCTTCAAATCTTCCAGTCGCTTGCGATCTTTCTCTTCCGGTAAAAAAAAACAACTTGAAGATATAAGAAGTCCATTGGAATGCTAAACATGCTAAGCTGCCAAAAGAAAAATTGCACTGTAACTATAAGAACATGAAGCTAAAGCTAAAGGGCAGCCCAGTGAATGGGACTCCTGCCACTGTGGGGTTTGCAAAGGGTTAATGGGGAGGCTGTTTCTCTTTTTCAAACCCATGATGTGATATCGCAAGTATCATAAGGAGTTTTGCTACTAATCTTCTTACTGTGTTGTAGTGTGTTGAAGTGTAATAAGCAATGTACCTTCTCTTTCTTCATTTTCTGGAGATCAGCTTTGAAAGCTCTTAGTTTTTCAGCACGAGCTCATGCATCATCCAAAGGACTCTTTTTTGAAGTTTTTCCCTTTTCTTATTGGTCCCACAGTCTTCTTATCTAAAGTATCAGGAGCGACTTTTGACTGCAGATCCTTGTCTAATTTCTTGGACCCTTGCTTGATATCTACTACGACTTCCTTATTTCTATTATCCAATGAAGCAGCATCTTCAACATGAGCCTGCATTTCATAGTCCAAAGTAGGGTTGTATCCATGACCTCGTTTTCTTTTTGAGGACAACGAGTTCTTGTGCATCCTATCTGGAGCACTGTCCCTAAAATCTCCAGCTTCCTTGTCAGTTTCAGAGTTAGAAACTGGTTGGGATTCATTGCCTGAAGAATTCTTCCCTCTTGAAGTGATGTAATTGATGTTCTGAATAACAACCATGCCTGATTTCTTTTTACCTGATCTTCCGGCTTTCTTTTGTGGTCCACAGCTTTGTGAAGCTTCGCTCTCCAACTCCGAATCACCATGTGACCTTGTTTTGGTGGCATCCATCTCCCATGCTTCTGATTCAACATTGTTGCCTTTACTATCCATGGTGTGTTTTTTCTGTCCTGCTCCATAACCAACATTGAATCGAGAATCCTCCACTGGTGGATAAGGTGGCTGATAAAATGGTCCATTTCCTAGATAACTCTGGTAGTAGGGCATTCCTTGCATAGGATATGGTTAGAAGACTGGCAGCACTCCAGATAGGGATTGTACTGGCCAGGAAGGAAACATAGGACACGGAAACGGACCTTGAAAATATACTTGTTGGCCTACTGGAAATTGGTGATCCATGGGACACATTTCTTCTACGCACAAGTGTATACAGTTAACCAAGAAAAAGCAAGTGAAAATTATTTTGAAATTTCAAAACGTAAAAAGTGAAAGAAGAAAATAAAGACCTCATAGAAAAGAAGAAGAAGAAGAAGAAGAAGAAGAAAGAATGAAAGAAAGAAAAAGTATTGGAGTTATCTTTGGCCCTTGATATTTATCATTCTAGGAGATAAATCAATTAAAAAGGTTTTGTGCCCTTTTAACACATCCAACTATTAATTTTTTTAATATCAGCATTGATAGTTATATTTGCTGTTTGTAAATGCTTTTTTTTTTTTTTGGTGAATTTTTTTGTAAATGCTTAATTTTACTTTAAATGCATTTCCTTCCATCTTAAGATCCTGGATAGTTATTGGTTTTTCTTCAGTTGTATTCTGAATTCTTTTATAAACTTCTTTCATACTGTAATGTTTAGGAGGAAGACCGATTTCTTCCTTCTTTTGTTGTTGATAATAGAGTTCTAGATATTTTAATTTCATTTTTGGATTACTTATCTGGTCAGCAATGTTTAACATATTTGGCTCACTTTTTCTAAGGACATTGATACTAGGGCTACTAATATCAAGTCCATTCATTTCAACTATTGTTTTCCTATAGTTAGCTTATTTTGAAATTTGATTAATATTATGTTTGCAAAAACAAATTTCTGGAGAGGAGTCAGATTCTGAGTCAGAGTTGGAAGAATATAATGCAGCAAGTTAATTATCTGAACTTGAGCTTATGCTGGAATCTTCAGAAAGCATTTGAAGGATTTGTAGCTGAATTTCATCGTCCAAAGCTAGTTCATTTAATTTTTGTTGAATTTTAGCTTTGCAACAATTAGCATAATGTCCTGTTTGGCCACATTTAAAACATTTAACTGTGGACTTATCTTTCTTTTTGTAAGAAGTTTAATGTTTGCCTTTAGATTTAGGAGGCTGTGGTTGCTGGACAATTTGTTTAGATGATTTGTATTTTCTGGATTTTTTGGAATAAAACTTTGAAGATTTTCCATATTTATGTTTTTTATTTTTATGTTTGGATAGATACTAGATTTTAGTGTCATAGGCAAATTGTTCACAAAATTCACCTAATTCATTATGACTTTGTTTTTTCACTTGATTCTGTAATTTAAGATCATTACATAAACCAAGACCATTTTCTGCGACCAATCTTATGAGTTGGCCATAAGTATATTCTGAATAGGGAATAGACATTTTGCTATGTTTATCCCGTCATTTTTTTTCTAATTCTCTCAGCAAAGAGAGTTGGAAGGCCATCGATAAATTTGGCTTTCGAATGATCACAATTAGCGTCTGAACGTCTAACAACCCTCATCATGAAGACATCTTTATACCATTGAAAATGGGATAAAGAAGGGCATCTAAGATTCTGTAAAAGTTCTCTACTTCTATCTTCCACACCATCAGTAGAGGCACCAACAAAGTAATGTAAAATGGTATTGATAAGAGTGTAAACTGCATCTTGTTCTGTTTGAACATTTCTTGTAATGGGTTATGTAACCCTTTTATATGCACTTAAAATTTCAATCTGTTGGGTTTTAGTGATGATATTATCCCACCATCCTTTATGGATTCTTGTAAAATCGTTGACCAAAAATCTGGCGATTTCATGGCCATCGTTATCATTTTGTTTGCAAATTGTTGAATACATAATCATTTGATGCAACAATTCAAATATCTGGTATTCAGAAAGATTATCAATATTCCATTCATAAATGGTTTTTCCATGATAAGATTTTTGTCTCTGGAGGAAATCTTCTTCGTAAAGAATATCCATTAGAGTAGGTTTGGGATAATAATACCTACTGTGTGTTGTTTTCCTGGAGTTCCCATAATGCATTTTATTGATGGAAACTGGATGATTATCTTGAAAATTTCTTTCAATTTCAGGTTCATCTTTTTTAGTGTTTGATTCTGGTATTGTTATACATTTATCTTTATTTTGCTGGTTAAGATGAGTTCCGGCCTACATCCAAAGGCACTTTAGATGTTCTGATCTTAAGTTCAGGAAGTGTTGCAGCCTTGCTTTTATCAAGGTTTATAATAGCAGATATGTCTTTCCTCTCAAGTTCATTTGAAAGCTTTGGCTTTGATACTAATTCAGCACGTCGTGACTTCACTGGAGCAACATAAGGACTGCTAACTATTTTAGGCTCAGATAGTCTTTGGATTCATGGGAACCTTTGGATTTGGAGTGACATCACTGTTCTCTTTCCTTGGCTCTAGTAATGATGAAACTGATCTAGTCGACCTATTCCCTGGAAAGTGGCTTCCATTACTTGATTTGTTTCTTTTAGAGGCTTTATGAGATTCACTGGATCCAGTTGAAGCAATTCTTATCTTAGATCTCTGTAGAGGAGATGATGATCCCGGCTCTGAATCACTGAACTTTATTCCTTTGACAGAGCTTAGCGCAAGTTTTGTTGGTAATTGTTTTCGGGGGTTTCTGTGAGGATGCCAACTGAGCATTCGAACTGCCTTTTGCTGCAATTCTCTATTCCCTCTCCATCTTCAAAGCTACCAGTCGCTTGCGATCTTTCTCTTCCGGTAAAAAAAACAACTTGAAGATATAAGAAGTCCATTGGAATGCCAAACATGCTAAGCTGCCAAATGAAAAATTGCACAGTAACTATAAGAACATGAAGCTAAAGCTAAAGGGCAGCCCAGTGAAAGGGGCTCCTGCCACTATGGGGTTTGCAAAGGGTTAATGGGGAGGCTGTTTCTCTTTTTCAAACCCATGATGTGATATCGCAAGTATCATAAGGAGTTTTAGTACTAATCTTCTCACTGTGTTGTAGAGTGTTGGAGTGTGATAAGCAATGTACCTTCTCTTTCTTCATTTTCTGGAGATCAGCTTTGAAAGCTCTTAGTTTTTCAGCACAAGCTCGTGCATCATCCAAAGGACTCTTTTTTGAAGTTTTTCCCTTTTCTTATTGGTCCCACAGTCTTCTTATCTAAAGCATCTGGAGCGACTTTTGACTTCTGATCCTTGTCTAACTTCTTGGACCCTTGCTTGATATCTACTACAACTTTCTTATTTCTATTATCCAATGAAGCAGCATCTTCAACATGAGCCTGCATTTCATAGTCCAAAGTAGGGTTGTATCCATGACCTCGTTTTCTTTTTGAGGACAACGAGTTCTTGTGCATCCTATCTGGAGCACTGACCTGAAAATCTCCAGCTTCCTTGTCAGTTTCAGAGTCAGAAACTGATTGGGATTCATTGCCTGAAGAATTCTTCCCTCTTGAAGTGATGTAATTGATGTTCTAAATAACAACCATGCCTGATTTCTTTTTACCTGATCTTCCGTCCTTCTTTTGTGGTCCCCAGCTTTGTGAAGCTTCGCTCTCCAACTCCGAATCACCATGTGACCTTGTTTTGGTGGCATTCATCTCCCATGCTTCTGATTCAATATTGTTGTCTTTACTATCCATGGTGTGTTTTTTCTGTCCTGCTCCATAACCAACATTGAATCGAGAATCCTCCACTGGTGGATAAGGTGGCTGATAAAATGGGCCATTTCCTAGATAACTCTGATAGTAGGGCATTCCTTGCACAGGATATGGTTTGAAGACTACCAGCGCACCCATCGCCTAATGGAACTTGGTGATACATGGGACACATTTCTTTTGCTCACAAGTGTATACAATTAACCAAAAAAAAGCAAGTGAAAATTATTTTAAAATTTCAAAATGCAAAAAGTGAAAGAAGAAAATAAAGACCTCATAGAAAAGAAGAAGAAGTAGAAGAAAGAAAGAAAGAAAAAGTATTGGAGTTATCTTTGGCCCTTGATATTTATCATTCTAGGAGAAAAATCAATTAAAAAGGTTTTGTGCCCTTTTAACACGTCCAAGTATTAATTTTTTTAATTTCAGCATTGATAGCTATATTTGCTGTTTGTAAATGCTTTTTTTTTTTTTTGGTGAATTTTTTTGTAAATGCTTAATTTTACTTTTAAAGCATTTCCTTCCATCTTAAGATCCTGGATAGTTATTGGTTTTTCTTCAGTTGTATTCTGAATTCTTTTATAAACTTCTTTCATACTGTAATGTTTAGGAGGAAGACCGATTTCTTCCTTCTTCTGTTGTTGATAATAGAGTTCTAGATATTTTAATTTCATTTTTGGATTACTTATCTGGTCAGCAATGTTTAACATATTTTGCTCACTTTTTGTAAGGACATTGATACTAGGGCTACTAATATCAAGTCCATTCATTTCAACTATTGTTTTCCTATAGTTAGCTTCTTCTGAAATTTGATTAATATTATGTTTGCAGAAACAAATTTCTGGAGAGGAGTCAGATTCTGAGTCAGAGTTGGAAGTATATAATGTAGCAAGTTCATTATCTGAACTTGAGCTTATGCTGGAATCTTCAGAAAGCATTTGAAGGATTTGTAGCTGAATTTCATCGTCCAAAGCTAGTTCATTTAATTTTTGTTGAATTTTAGCTTTGCAACAATTAGCATAATGTCCTGTTTGGCCACATTTAAAACATTTAACTGTGGACTTATCTTTCTTTTTGTAAGAAGTTTTATGTTTGCCTTTAGATTTAGGAGGCTGTGGTTGCTGGACAATTTGTTTAGATAGTTTGTATTTTCTGGATTTTTTGGAATAAAACTTTGAAGATTTTCCATATTTATGTTTTTTATTTTTATGTTTGGATAGATACTAGATTTTAGTGTCATAGGCAAATTGTTCACAAAATTCACCTAATTCATTATGACTTTGTTTTTTCACTTGATTCTGTAATTTAAGATCATTACATAAAGCAAGACCTTTTTCTGCGACCAATCTTATGAGTTGGCCATAGGTATATTCTAAATAGGGAATAGACATTTTGCTATATTTATCCCGTAATTTTTTTTCTAATTCTCTCAGCAAAGAGAGTTGGAAGGCCATCGATAAATTTGGCTTTCCAATGATCACAATTAGCGTCTGAACGTCTAACAACCCTCATCATGAAGACATCTTTATCCATCGAAAATGGAATAAAGAAGGGCATCTAAGATTCTGTAAAAGTTCTCTAGTTCTATCTTCAATACCATCAGTAGATGCACCAACAAAGTGATGTAAAATGGTATTGATAAGAGTGTAAACTGCATCTTGTTCTGTTTGAACATTTCTTGTAATGGGTTCTGTAACCCTTTTATATGCACTTAAAATTTCAATCTATTGGGTTTCAGTGATGATATTATCCCACCATCCTTTAAGGATTCTTGTAAAACCGTTGACCAAAAATCTGGCGATTTCATGGCCATCGTTATCATTCTGTTTGCAAATTGTTGAATACATAATCATTTGATGCAACAATTCAAATATCTGGTATTCAGAAAGACTATCTATATTCCATTCATAAATGGTTTTTCCAAGATAAGATTTTTGTGTCTGGAGGAAATCTTCTTCATAAAGAATATCCATTAGAGTAGGTTTGGGATAATAATACCTACTGGGTGTTGTTTTACTGGAGTTCCCATAATGCATTTTATTGATGGAAACTGGATGATTATCTTGAAAATTGCTTTCAATTTCTTTAATTTGAGAAAGAGTAAGATTTTGGTCTTCTCTACTATTCTGGAGATTTTGTCTGGATAACATATTTATTTGAGACGTTAAGGATTCTCCTATTTTAAGATTTTGTATACTATTGATAAGAGTATCCATAAATTCTATATCTTGTTTGGATGATTTAAGTTTGAATTTTGTCACATCCAAAGGTGGTTTTATAGTTACTGGAATTAAGTTCTCTGATTTTTGCTGGATAATATAATTATCTTTGATTTGCATAACAGCTTCATCTAATTTAATTAATTGTTTTCCTGCTATTTGGCAAAAAAGATTCGTATAATTGTGTTGTTTGATTAAGGGTATAATATCTTTAACCTGTAATTGTTCCCTTAATCCTAGACATTTAGGAGTTTCAACAAAGGTTGTAATAACTAGTGGTTTATTTGAACTTATAATTCCACTAGGCTTGAGTTCCAATGATTGGGGAGGTGGATGGACAAAAGTAATACTTTGGCCATCTGTTGTTACCCAAGTTTTATGTATATTTTCAAGAACATTAATTTGTGATTCTGGAACCATTATGTTTTCCTTATACCATAAAGGAAAAGATTGAAGTTTCTGGTGTTGCTCTAGATGAGCATAATACTGTATTTTAAGCTGTTGTAACTGTAATTCTCTATAGTTTTCAAAATACCATTTTCTAAATTCTTTGCATTTTTCTTGTAAAAAATTCTAGTTTAGGATTTTATGATTTTCACTTCCCGGTGTAAAATCCATTAAATTTCAAAATTCATATCGCTCGCTGTAGGACTATAAGGCCTTCTGGATTCATAAACACCATGTGGTATTTGATTTTCTGAAAATTGGATTCCCTGAACTACTGGATCTGTAGTATTGTCAGGGTTGGTATCACTATGTGGTTTGGAAGGCATTCCTTGTAAAACCGACTCTACGGGTTTAGGGGGTAGACTGTCTGGAAGATTGAGGTTGATCTACTCTATAAGATGGAGCAGTTCTATAACTAGTACTCGATATGCTTCTGGACAATAGCCGATGTGGCCTATTGAAGGTGAGGTATATGTTACCGCCTTGAGTCTGTATGACATCATCCAATGATTGTCTGATGATAGGTCTGGCTGGAACAGCATTGGGAATATGCCATCTTTTTGGAAAAGTAATATTCTGCCAAGGTATCATTTTTGGCACAGCAACTTGACTACTGAAAAGATTAGTATCTATTAAGACTGTGTGTCCTAATTCACTCTGTTTCCATATGTAAGGGTTTAAAGTTGTTAAAACCTTTAAATAAATTTTGGAGATAACTGTAAATGGTGGTGATCCTGGAAGATACGTATATCCATGGGATAACACTCTAAGTTCTAAAACTTTTGATAGATTAGCATCAGTGAGTGCTATGCTTAAGTTTGGATATATATTAAAATATACTGGACCGTGGGAAAGACTAGTTTCAATGGCTCCCATAAGAGATGCTCTCCAATCTAAGCATCTACCATCCCGAAGGGTACACTGGATACTAATATTTTGCCCAAGAAGGGTCAAAGGTTTAAAAGCTATCTGAACAAGTTCTATATGGACATACTTGTATTTTTGTAAAAATAGGTATAAATCCTGTATGTGTAAGAGATACATTATCTCATCGTCATTCTGTATAGAAGCTGCATGTTCAAATGTTTTAATTATTTTTTTGCTGGAAAAGTCAAATATTCCTATCTTATAGATAGTATTAGGTTTGACTCTAGGGATAGTCCATTTATCTAGGGCTTCCTTTACATCCTGGTAGGCTACTACCTCTTTGGCTTCTGATGTAGAAGCTACTGTATTGAATACTGTATTTGCTACTTCTGAAGGTACAGTACTCATCTGGTTGTACTGGGACCATATATGTTTAATTTAAAAGAAATATAATATAATATCGACAACAATAAACATGGCTCTGATACCAATTGAGGTACTTGACACAGGGTTAAAGCTAAGCACGTCTGTCAATGACATACGAGGACACAACTTGACCGCAATCACTGCTAACAGTTTACCTCTACACGACTTGGGTGATGTCCCACTCAACCTAACACTAATCTACCCTCGACTAAGCAAAAATCTAGGAATATTACTATTCGTATTATTGTTATATCAAAATCTAAATTATGCCATATATGGTCTCATGAATTTACTGTAAAGAGGGCGGTGACCGATTGGCCACAGCCAACAACTAGATTTGCTCCTGTATTTGTTTTTCTGTACATTCTACCAAAATGATAAAATTCCGTAAATGGATTAACCGTACAGTCTGTAATCGGCGATTATCAACAGCCAACCAATAATTATAACGAGATTTATAAAATTCTAATAAAGCATTTAATTCTACAAGTCTATCAATAGGCATACATTAATGTAAGTAAGGAGTAAGAAATACTTACAATCAGAGCTTAATATTACATTGCATATGAGGAGAGAGAGAGAGAGAGAGTACACACTGGAGGAGAAGAGAGTTCACACATATAAAACTGAAAACTAAAATTGTTCATTCATGCTTTCAACAAGAGTGAGACATCCCTTATATACAAAAATTAAAAAGATAAGATAAGGCTGAGGAGCACAGGTGGCGTGTCCTAAATGGGTGGAGTTGATCGTCCTAATCCTCTTCTGATAGTGCCCCTTATCTTCTTTGTCCTGTAATGGACAGCTAAATGGATAGCTGTGTGATTGATACTGGATGGCCGACAAAGCTTTTTCCTTTTGCCGAAAGTAAATATTCTGTATTTGTCACCTTCTGTCGACACTGCTGTAAAGTAGATTAGAGTGGATGAAGTGGAGGACAAAGAATCATTTTTCTTTTCCTTTTCCTTTCCTGTCTTTATCCTAGCTGATTTTTTCTGAAATGAGACTGGTCAATGAGTCCCAAAAATCTCCAAAGTTAGGAGCATTGTCAGTTTGATCTTGGGATTGAATGATGAATTTGTAATTGACATTGATGACGATAATGGCAAGAACCTGCAGGTAATCTACAGAGGACATGCCTAAACTTTGCTCAAAGCTCTTGTGTGGATACGTTTGTCACCATATATTTTTTCCTTCTAGTATTGGTTATGAGTTCTCTTGTTGGGTGGTGGTTAGTTTTTTTTACTCCTCTTTTGGTAACCTAGAATACGTGTCTCAGAAATTCTAATTGGCTGGGTAGAATTTATGATTTTATATTAAATAATTGAAAAATTAACAAAAGACATGAGAGCACCGCTATATAGTGCATCAAGAACACCAAATATCAATTGTCAATGGTATATTTGTTTTGCTCTATAAATGGAAGATTGTTTGGTAAAGTGCATCTGAGTTATTTATATTTTTATATTTGTTCTGTTCTGTAAATGGAAGATTGTTTGTCAAAGTGTATCTGAGTTATTTATTTATTTTTAAAAGTTTGTAGTAGATTATTTGGTATAATTTTTAGTTATAATTTATTAAGTAAAAGTAATTTAAATTAATTAAAAATAATAATTTACAAAAATCAGTTAAAGAGAGCTGTTAATTTCTACTTTTAAATTATTAATTTTAAGGAGGAAGATTCCCAAATTTTGGATTTTATGTCACTATTTGGGCTCGTGGGACTCACACAAACCCCTGTTTCAATGATCTAACTATAACTTGCTCAAAAATTATCAGATATTTTGTGTATTTCATTCATACAAAAGTAAATCGATTCGATAATTATAACTTGTTCAATTTATCTCATTTTTAACTAAAAAAATTATGATTTATTTTTAAAAACATAAAAAAAAAAATTGTCAAAAATACGATAAATTGAACAAGTTATAGTCATCGGATTGACCTAATTATTTGTGTGATTCAACAAAATGAACAATTTAGATTATCAAAACGAGATACGTGATGAGTTTCACAGGCCCAAATAACACTCTCTAATTCAAAATCTAAGCAAGAGGAGATTCCTCCTAATTTTAAATATAAAATAAAATGCACCAAATCTAAAAAAGCTTTCAAACAAGCCTTCTATTTTTTTTTCCTTTTTTTTTCAAATGTATATTAATCGCAACCCATGTCAACTTTATGCAAAAAAAAAAATCGACAGTCTTTACATTCTATTCTAAAACTAGGAGACACAGAAATGGCCGATGATTTCCAGCAACATCACATCAAATGTTACCTATTCATAAAAATATTGCACAAATAAATTTATTAATTTACATTAATAATATTTTAATATTTAATAAAATTAACAGAAATTAACTAATAATAATTAAACATCAACTTGTAAAAGATAAATAAATATTCCATGTGTATAACATTACTCAACAATAATTAATAATATTCCTTTCATTCCAAAATTTTAGTCTCTTTTGAGAATTTAATTTTTTTAATAGTACAATTATTACATTTAAAATATATTAACTTTTCAAAATTATCTTTTAATAGTACCATTATTATATTTCCAAAATATTAAAATTAATGAATTTAAAGAAAATGACAAAATAAGAAATTCAAGTTATTTTAGTCTTTAATTTTTTTAAAATAAACTAATATTTTGAGATGATAAAAAATAAAATAAAAGACTACAAATAAAATTTTCTAAAAAGAAAATTCTAAAAACTGAAACCAAATAAAATGATTTTTTCATAAAATTCTTCATGAATTACACGTGAACGTATTACTTTAAGCCCCACCCTCTCACTCTCTCTATATGCAAGCTTTCAAATAAATCTTCTTTTTTTTTAAATATATATTAATCGCTACCCATGTTGACTTTATGCAAAAAAATCGACGGCTTTAAATTCTATTCTAAAACTAGGAGACACAGAAATTGAGAGAAATGACCGATGATTTCCAGCGGGATCACATCAAATGTTACCTATTCATAAAAATATTGCACAAATAAATTTAGTAATTTAAATTAATAATATTTTAATATATAATAAAATTAACGGAAATTAACAAATAATAATTACACATCAACTTGTAAAAGATAAATCAATATTCCATGTGTATGACATTACTCAACAATAATTAATAATATTCCTTTCATTCCAAAATTTTAGTATCTTTTGAGAATTTAATTTTTTTTATTAGTACAATTATTACATTTTAAAAATATTACCTTTTCAAAACTATCTTTTAATAATACCATTTTTATATTTCCAAAATATTAATATAAATGAATTTAAAGAAAATGACAAAATAAGAGATTCAAGTTATTTTAGTCTTTAATTTTTTAAAACATACTAATATTTTGCGATGATAAAAAATAAAATAAAAGACTACTAATAAAATTTTCTTAAAAGAAAATTTAAAATCTGTAACCAAATAAGAAGATTTTTTCTTAAAATTCTTCGTGAATTACACGTGAATGTATTACTTTACGCCCCATCCTCTCTCTCTCTCTCTCTCTCTCTCTCTATGCAAGCTTTCAAACAAATCTTCTCTTTTTTTTCTATTTTTATTTCTAAATAGATATTAATCGCAACCCATGTCAACTTTATGCAACAAAATCGGAAGGCTTTACATTCTATTCTAAAACTAGGAGACACCGAAATGGAGTGAAATGGCCAATGATTTCCCACTGGATCACAACAAATGTTACCTATTTACAAAAATATTGCAAAAATAAATTTAGTAATTTACATTAACAATATTTTAATATTTAATAAAATTAAAGAAAATTAACTAATAATAATTACACATCAACTTGTAAAAGACAAATAAATATTCCATGTGTATAACATTACTCAACAATAATTTATAATATTCCTTTCATTCCAAAATTTTATTCTCTTCTGAGAATTTAATTTTTTTTTATTCGTACAATTATTACATTTAAAAAATATTAACTATTCAAAATTATCTTTTAATAGTACCATTATTATATTTCCAAAATATTAATATTAATGAATTTAAAGAAAATGGAAAAATAAGAAATTCAAGTTTTTTAGTCTTTAATTTTTTAAAACATACTAATATTTTGAGATGGCCAATTGAGGTGCTTGACACAGGGTTAAAGCAAAGCATGTCTGTCAACGACTTACGAAGACACAACCTAACCGCAATCACTGCTAACGGTTTACCTCTACGCGACTTGGGTGACGTCCCACTCAACCTAACACTGTTCTACCCTCGACTAAGCACAAATCCAGGAATATTACTATTCGTATTATTGTTATATCAAAATCTAAATTATGCCATATATGGTCTCATGAATTTACTGTAAAGAGGGCGGTGGCCGATTGGCCGCAGCCAGCAGGTAGATTTGCTCCTGTATTTCTTTTTCTGTACATTCTATCAAAATGATAAAATTCTATAAATGGATTGACCTTACAGTCTATAATCAGTGATTATCAACTGCCAACCAATAATTATAATGAGATTTATAAAATTCTAATAAAGAATTTAATTCTACAAGTCTATCAATAGGCATACATTAATGTAAGTAAGAAGTAAGAAATACTTACAATCAGAGCTTAATATTATATTGCATGTGACGACTGGGTCTTTATTTCCTTCTTTTCCTTTCCTCCTCACTTCGACCTCTTTGACTCTCGTTGAGTTTGAAACGTTCGGGAATAATTCTTGAAATTAGAGTCCTTATTCTTGTTGTCTTTGATGTTGAGTAACGTGTTTTTCGGAGGGGTGCGTGGTCCGGTCTAGAGTGCCTAGGAGCAAAACGGAGAATTCTGGGCTGCTGGGGCTAGGGCCGCACGTGCGGGGCCCTAGGCTGCACGTGCGTGATGGGTGCCGCACGTGCGGGGGGTGAGGCCGCACGTGCGGTAGGGGAGGAGTTAGGAGAGTTGTACACTGCCTAAAAGGCAAGTGCAGGCTGAGGTACGGCAAGGCCATCGCACGTGTGAGGGTGAGGGCCGCACGTGTGGGAAGGGCGCTCCGCACGTGCGAGGTTGGGCGTCGCACGTGCGGCAATCTGGGCAGTTCGGGGCTCTGTTTTTCTTTCTCTCTTAGGGCTGAATGTATCTCATTTCTTTCATACTCCTCTCTCTCTAAAAACACTTTTACTCCCCTTTCTCTCGAGAAACTCTCACCAAAGCCCTAGAACACCTTGATCCTTGTAAATTTTGGGTCTAGATCATCAACATTTCTCACCAATATTGAAGACACTAGTTGGGGTTCCTCTTGGGGCTATGAAACGTTGAAGAATCCTCCATCTAAAAGCTAGGGTTTCCATCTCTTTCATCATCAAACTTTAAGGCAGGGAAATTTCCTTGAGTTATATATATATTTATGTTTGATTTGGTTGATTTTAAGGGTTTCATTAATGCTATTGGAAGTTTGGTCTTGTCTCATAAATACTAGGATTTTAAGGGTGGGTTTGATCTCTCTCTCTCTTTCTAAAACCATTATCTTGAGAATTTTAACTCACATAATAAAAGAGGTGATGCCATGCAAGAAAATATTTTCAAAAGATGGAGATGTTTGTTTTGCTTTTGACATAAAAACTCTAGAAACTTTGGGGATTTTGAAAAATGTGAACATGCTTAGAAGTATCTTGTTGTTTTGTATTAAGAATGTAAACTTTCATTACATGTTTAGCAAAATGGTAATTTACATGATGTATGAGAAATGAAATGTGATTTTAAGATGATTGTTAAACATCTGAAAGTGTGTTGTTGTGAAATAGCTAATGGTTGTGTATCTTGGTTAGTGGGAATTGTAAACATTGGAGTTGATGGGTGAAAGACATCACATGTAGTCTTGAAGAGACTAACTTTTTGTGAATTAAGCATGATGAGAGATGGTTAGTGCCATAGATTGATGGCATGGTTATATTGTGAGGTAATATGGAGAAGAAGAAATGAAAATGTGGCTAATTAATATTGTTGTAGAGATAGCTGAAAATGGAGTAATGCTATGAAGTATGGAAAAACCCTTGCATTGCATATTCATTCAATTATCATTATTTTTGCATTATGAATTTCAATTGAAGATATTTATTTCATGAAAGAAGATAACATTGTGGCAAGAACTATGGAAATGTGTATGGGGTAAATACGGTGGTAAATTGGGCTAGGGGGTGTAGATGAATTTGATAAGTTGGCCTCAGTGTCCATGGTGAAAGACCAGAAAACCGCGCGGATAGGTGTCGAGCCTTCCCGTTAATACCGGTAAAAATGACAGTTTTGGTAGTACTCGTAGAGTCTACTTGGAGACACCAGCCTAGGGATTACCAGTGTCGTATTTACCGCCCCTTGTTGTTTTAAAATTTGAAGTTTTGAGAATTGATAAGATTGAAAAAATGTTAATGAAAGCATGGTGATTTTCAAGGAAGGCATGATATGAGATTATTTTGAAGAAGCATTTCATCGCATTCACATTTTCATTTGATGATGGGCTTTATGCTCACCCCTATGAGATTTTGGTGCAGGTAAACATGTGGTGATCCCGCCGAACTGAGGGCGTGGATATTTTTGTGAAGAGTAAATAACTCTCCTATTTTGTTGTAATTTTTTTGTAAACCAAAGGGCTAGCGTGTATGGGTCCGAGAAACCACTTTTGTGTTGCCAGCCCAATGCCTTGGAAGATGTAAGCCCTTAAAGGCATTTTATTATTTTTGAGACTAGATGCTTCACATACTATAGATTCATGTATTCCTTTGTTTCGTTGAATGTATATCGCATGTGGAACTTTTGTATTAAACACATTTATTAAATATGTGAAGATGGAAGCATTATTGTTATTGTTTAGCGAATGCTCATTAGTGCGGGTAGTTCATGTTGAATAAATTTTGGGGCATTACATTGCATATGAGGAGAGGGAGAGAGGGTACACACTAGAGGAGGAGAGAGTTCACATATATAAAACTAAAAACTAAAATTGTTCGTTCGTGTCTTCAACAAGAGTAAGCCATCCCTTTTATAGAAAAATTAAAAAGATAAGATAAGGCTGAGGAGGACAAGTGGCGTGTCCTAAATGGATGGAGTCGATCGTCCTAATCCTCTTCTGATAGTGCACCTCATCTTCTTTGTCCTGTAATGGACAGCTGTATGGACAGCTGTGTGATTGATACTGGATGGCCGACAAAGCTTTTTCCTTTTGCCGAAAGTAAATATTCTATATTTGTCGCCTTCTGCCGACACTGCTGTAAAGTAGATTAAAGTGGATGAAGTGGAGGACAAAGAATCATTCTTCTTTTCCTTTTCCTTTCCTGTCTTTATCCTGGCTGATTTTTTCTGAAATGAGAATGGTCAATGAGTCCCAAAAATCTCCAAAGTTAGGATCATTGTCGGTTGGATCTTGGGATTCGCCTGCAAGCACTGCGAATTCATTTTCATCTAGCTCAGGGTCTAGAAGCTATTCTGGACCTTCGCTACTAGTGCCTGACTGCATGCTGACATCATCTCTGGATAAGGATTGCAGGAATTGCTCCTTCATAAAATCCATGCTTTTTACAATTAATTCCTACTCAGATAATCCTGGATATTTTTGTCTTAATTCATTTTGAATTTGGACTAAATGATTGATTGCTGGAGTGGCTGGGAGCAATTTTGGAGCAGACTCCCAGCAGGCTTATGTATGAGCCTTGATCTTCTGTAATATTTCCTGTTGCTGTTTAGGGGTATCAAGCCCCTTTGTCCACCATTTTGCAAAGAAAACTCTTTTTAAACGGGGAATTTTATTCTGGAAATCGCATTGGAAATCCCATTTCCATATCCATGGAATTTCAAAACGAATAACAAAATGGACTGTAGACTTGGACATAGAAATATCCTTGTATACTGGAAGATGGCTCTAAGCAACCTGCCATTCATTAAAGGCCTGTCGAATGGGTTCTGGAAAAGCATATAGTTGGATACCAAACTTATCCCACCAAACGAGAAACCAGTTTGGGAGATCATTTTTAAGAACATCTAGAAGAACACGAAGAAACCAAGAATGGTTTCGTGGGGGATTCTGTAACGCCCTCAAAATAAACCCATAATTCATACATTCATGATACAAGAAAAGGACAATATATCCCATAAATCAGAGTGTCTAGTACAAAAGTATTACATGTTGACAACAAAAGTAAATGCCCCACGAGCTTACAACTTTCCAAGTCAACACATGGGTTCAACAAAAGAAGAGTCTAACTCTTTATACAAAATAAGCCCTTGGTTTGATTTACATGTAACACAAAAGATAACATCAAAAAGATCTTCCAGCCACCAAGCCTCTCAAGCTACGTCCTTGGAGGTGGCATGTCACCTACACCTGAAAATGATGTCCCATATAGGGTGAGCTAAAGCCCAGTAGGAATATACTAAACCAGATATGAGCAATAACTAAAACATTAGCATATGATAAATGGCCAACACTTATAAAACAACTTGTAACACAATTCAGCTCCATGACAAATATTCCATGTTTCATTTCACTTTCCTTTACTTATCCAATTTTCAAGTTATATAAACATGGCTCAGAACCTAGCCGAACAATTAAATGAGATAATGACTCATATAACAACACTTCCAACAACCACAATTCAATGAGACTACGACTCATATAAAACACTTCCATACTTCAATTAATGCACATATTTTATAACGATCCCGGTTGTCCCTTTACTGTTCTGTTGTATTCCGGACTCGGTTCCGTGGAGTTGGTAGTTGTATCTATCTTGTTGTCGTCCTTTAATTCCATTTGTTTGAGTTTTAGGATGTGTTGGGCATGTTTCGAATAGGTGGGTTGAACCTTGGTCTAAAATCTTGTTGCCAGGTTTTTGATCGTTCCGCTCGAGTGGGCCTTGTTGCGCTCGAGCGGAGATTGCACACTCCCAGTATTTCGTGTCCCTGCAAAACATCTGCAGGTGTGATTTTTAAGCTCGAGCGGGTTTCTTTATGCTCAAGCGGTAGTGCTCGAGCGGGTACTCTGGCGCTCGAGCGGGTAGTACTTTCTGGTGTAAGTTTTGGGAGGGGGAAATCTACGCTCGAGCGGACTGGTTTTCGCGCTCGAGCGGATGTACTTTATTCTTGTGTCTTGGCGCTCGAGCGGGCCTTCTTGCGCTCGAGCGTACCTAGTTTTTTTTGTTCTTGACGCTCGAGCGTTGTGTTCTCCGCTCGAACGGGAATGTCGTATATCAATTAGCAGATGGGCATTTTAAAATCACTTTTTACATTCTCTCTCTCTCTCTCTTACTTTCTAAAAAGATATTCTGAGAGCTCCTCTCTCTAGAAACTCCATTCTCTCTAGGGTTTGATCTAGTTAGAGTGTCTCCCTATCCTCCGGCCTTTGTAAAAAGTGTGTCGATCGTCGAGGGCTCCATTTTGATCCGTAGATCTTTGAGTTTGGAGCATTTTGATTTTCTTCAACTTCCCCGTTTGAGCTCTAACTTCGAGGTAGGGATATCCTACTCCTCTTTATGAGCTTTGTCTTTGAATTTTAGCATTTTGATATGTTGGGGGTTGTTGGGTAATTTTGAGAAAGTTTGGGTCTTTGTGTAATTTTACAAAAGATGGGGTTTTATTTATAATTAAACCTATATGCATGTTTGGCATAGAGAAATGGTATAGATGATGAACTATGGATGAAAGCGGAACCTTGGGGTTGTTATGTTAACTATGGGAAAATGCCCTAATTAGTTGGATAAATTAATTTGTATAATTAATTTTGAGAAATGAGGTATTGAATTGAGAGTATTCAAATTGAAAAGATTATGGGATAAACGGGTGTAGTTGGATTCATTTAATCGCTCACCCAGATTGAATGTTGATAATATATCCATTTGGTGCATTTATTTCCTGTTTAGAAATAACTGCTTTGGGCTATCCGTGGAGGATAGTCTTGATTGTTGTAGACAATGCATGATGATTAGGCAAACAAAAACTAATCAATTGAGTATGCTATTGAATATAGCGGTTGGAATAATACATCGACTTATGTATTGATTGTTTGTGTATATGATATATGTTTATATACATTGTGTGTGTGTGGGAGGAGATAGGGGATGTACTCCACGGTTTAGGGGAAGATAGGGGATGGACCTCTAAGCCGGATTGTGTGTGACATTGATACAGCACTACCATGTGTATCAAGTGTTGATTATGGAAGTGTTTAAATTGATTTGATATAGCACTAAAATGTATATCGTTATCAATTGTGAGATATAGAAGTGTTTCTATGTTATGTTGATACAACACCAAAATGTGTATCGTTCGTATAGTATGGAAGTGGCTTATGTGTTATTGATACAGCATCAAAATGTGTATCCACCATGAATTTCGAAAGTGTTTGTAAGATGAGTCTTATTCTTATCAAGTTATTTGGCTAAGTTTGAGCCTTGTTTTCAAACTCAAAGTTGAAAAGAAATGAGAAATGAAATGTAACATGGACTTAAATGTCATGAAACCGTAATGTGATATAAGCGAGTGTATCGGTGTTGACCATCTATCAACTGCTAATCTTTTAGTCATTGTTCATAGCTGGGTTAGTGTATTTCTGTTGGGCTGTGGCTCACCCTTTATGGGACATCATTTTCAGGTACAGGTAGCATGCCACCTCCAAGGACATAGCTTGGGGGGCTAGAGGCAGGCAGATTGCTTTTTGTTATTTGCTTTCTTTTGATGTATTACATGTAAATTCAAGCCAAGGGCTTAATATGTATTGAGTTAGCACTCTTTTTTTTTTTTGTAACCAAATGTTAACTTGGAAAGCTGTAAGCCCGTAGGGCACTTGCTTTTGTTGTTAACATGTAATACTTTTGTAAGAACTACTCTAATTAATGGAAAAATGGTTGATTTCTTTTATGTCAATGCATGTCTAAAGTGATGGGTTTTACGAATTATTTTGAGGGCGTTACAACTTGGTATCAGAGCGTACCGGGTTCGAATACTTTGGGTACGTGGGAAGTGATTAGTATCACAATGGGTTTGTCTCGCTTGTTAGAGACTTATGTGTGACATTATGTGTTTAATTGATAACATGTTTATGTGACTACTTGGGTATGGGATTTGGTTTCTAGGATGTTGATTGGATCCTTGGGTTTCTGTGAGTCTTGTTGGAAAAGCACTTGATCAATGCTGTTTCTAACCGAAACTCTAGTAACGCCTCGGGACTATCATTATCTGGAAATGAAATTCATAAGTGCTTATGTGTTTATGTGCTTACGTGGAGTGAATTACAGTTGTCCATGTATTAGGACGCGAGTGTTTAGTTTTGGCACATTTATGAATGTGCTAACGTTCTTTGTTACCTTTATTAGGATGTCAGGACGAGGATGTGGTAGACGTGGCAGACGTAGTAGGCAGGAGATGCCTTTACCGGATGATATTTCGGCACAACAGGAGGGGGTTGGCCAGGCCAATGTGGCTGAGGCAGCAGGTCAGGAGGTTATGGGCGCTTTAGCCTGAGGGATAGCCAATGCTTTGAGGGAGTCTGTGGATATTTTCTAAGCTGAGAATCCGGTTCAGGCTCCAGTTCAAGCCCAGGTTGTTAAGGCAGGGCCTTCCTTCTTAAAAAATGAGTTCTTCCGGTCTAACCCGGACGAGTTTGTTGGGGATCCGAAGGAGCCACTGAAGGCTGACGAGTGGTTAGAGCAAATGAGTAAGACGTTCGAGATGCTTGGCATCGAGGACGGAGAGTTGAAAGTGACCTTGGCATCCTTCTAGCTTAAAGGGGGTGCGGGTCTGTGGTGGAAATACATGAGGGGCCGTATTGCTGGCACGTGGGAGGCTTTTGTGGAGGCTTTTCAGGAGAAGTATTTATCTCTAGCAATCAGGGAGAAGCTGAGAGACCAATTTTGTCAGCTTTTGCAGTTGAGTTCTTCAGTAGTCGAGTATGAGGCTGCTTTCACTAGCTTGTCCAGGTTCGCACCTGAACTTGTGGCATCCGAGGAACGCCGCTATATTGAGTTCGAGAAGAGGTTGAGGCGCGGCCTTAAGATGAGAGTTGGAGGTTCGATGATCCAAGATTATGGGCGCTTGGTTGATGTTGCAGCCCATATGGAGATCATGATGCAGAAAGAGGAGGGACAGAGAGGCTCCAAGAGGAGCCAAGACGGTCAGGGTGATGGCAGGAGACAAAGGGGTGCTAACCCTCAACAATCTCAGGGTGCTGTTGCTAGGTCGACCTTTCCAGTGCCGAGTGTAGGCTCGGGAAAAGGTAATCAGGGGGAGTTCACCTGTTACAAGTGTGGTCAGTTGGGCCACAAGGCTTCAGTTTGCCCACAGAGGAGAGGAGGTCAGAGAGCTGCTTCATCTTCAGCTAGACCACAGAGCCAGAGTCAGGGCAAGGGTCAGTCCTTGTCTTGTTATCAGTGTGGTCAGCCTGGGCACTTGAAGAGGTTTTGCCCACAGTTGAGTGCCACTTCGGGCATGTCTGGTTCTAGGCAGACGCAGGGTTTTCAGCCAGCTCAGTCTGTGCAAGCCTCGAGGGCCAATCTGGGAGCTTCGTTGTCCCAGTCAGTGCAGCAGTCGTTTGCTCCGAGGGGTAAGCAGTTGGATCAGGGGCCTACAGAGCGCGTGTATGCTGTTATCACGCAGGACCTAGTACCAGCTCCATCAGTAGTGAAAGGTACATTTCTGTTTTGTAACTCGATTACTAGTGTATTGATTGATACGGGTGCATCTCATTCTTTTGTATCTGCTGCATTTGCATCTATTTTGGAATTGGAGTTGGCACAGTTAGCATCTCCTATATGTGTAGTATCGCCTGTTGGTGGTGAGTTGATCTTGAAACAAGGTGTTAGGGGTTGTGATATAGAGGTCGCCGACCATAGGCTTTCTTTTCCTTTTGTTGTCATGCCCATGAAGGGTTTTGATGTTATTTTGGGTATGGACTGGCTATCGTCATACCGGGCTATTATTGATTGCTACCGCCAGAGGGTCACAGTTTGTACCTTGAGCGGGGAGTGTTTCCATTTCTTGGGGGATCGAGTTGGTAGTGTGCTGCCACCGATGTATGATCCGCGAGGGCGGAATAAGCTTAGTGGTCTACTTGCTAGCTTTATGAGTGGTGAGTGTGATGAGACCCAGATTGTATTGCCGAGGGTGGTTTGTGAGTATTCGGATGTTTTTCCCGAGGATCTCGTTAGTTTGCCACCTCACCGAGAGATAGAGTTCTCTATTGATTTAGTGCCCGGCACAACGCCGATTTCTATGGCACCTTATCGTTTTGCCCCAGCCGAGTTGAGTGAGTTGAAGATTCAGCTTCAGGAATTGCTCGATAAGGGTTTTGTTCGCCCTAGTGTTTTACCGTGGCGAGCACCGGCCCTCTTTGCTAAAAAGAAAGATGGTGTCTTGAGATTGTGTATCGACTACCGAAAGTTGAATCGAGCTACGGTTAAGAATAAGTACCCTATGCCCCGTATAGATGATTTGTTCGACCAGTTGAAGGGTTCCCGTTGTTTCTCTAAGATAGACTTGAGATCGGGTTACCACCAGTTGAGAGTCAGGGAGGAGGATATTCCTAAGTCGGCATTCCGTACGCAGTATGGCCATTATAAGTTTCTGGTGATGCCATTCGGGCTTACCAATGCACCAGCAATCTTTATGGACTTGATGAACCAGATCTTCCGGGAATTCTTAGATTGATTTGTGGTCGTTTTCGTGGACGACATCCTTATCTATTCGCCTTCTAAGGAGGAGCACGATGAACACTTGAGAGTGGTGCTTGAGTTGCTTAGAGCCCATAGGCTGTATGCCAAGTTTGGAAAGTGTGAGTTCTGGCTAGGAGAGGTCAAATTCTTAGGCCATGTGGTATCCGGGGAAGGGGTGTCTGTTGATACATCCAAGGTAGAGGCAGTGCAAGATTGGGGATAGCCTAAGAGTGTGTTTGAGATCCGCAGTTTTCTGGGATTAGCTGGGTATTACCGTCGGTTTGTGAAAGATTTCTCCAAGCTAGCTTCGCCGTTGACTAGATTGACGCGAAAAGGGGTCAAGTTTGTCTGGAGTGAGACTTGCAAAAAGTCGTTCCAAGAGTTGAAGGTTAGATTGACCACCGCTCCGGTCTTGATTATTCCGGAGAGAGGGTTGGGTTATGCGGTTTATTGTGATGCCTCGCGAGAGGGTTTGGGTTGTGTGTTGATGCAAGAGAGGAAGGTGGTAGCTTATGGCTCACGTCAGTTGAAAATTCACGAGAAGAATTACCCCACACACGACCTAGAGTTAGCAGCAGTGATCTTCGCCTTGAAGATTTGGAGGCACTACCTTTATGGTGAGAGATTCGAGGTGTTCTCGGACCACAAGAGTTTGAGGTATCTATTTACACAGAGGGATTTGAATTTGAGGCAGAGGAGATGGATAGAGTTCATTAAGGACTATGATTTTGAGTTGCACTATCACCCGGGAAAGGCCAATGTTGTGGCCGATGCCCTTAGTAGGAAATCCATTAGTGATGTAGCTTGTATAGCCATCCGGAAATGGGAGATGTTGGGTGCACTTGGCGAGTTCGATTTGCTCCTAGGCGAATCTGTTGAGGCTACGGCCTTGTTTTCTGTTGTTGCGTAGCCTACACTTGTGACCCGAGTATTAGAGGCACAAAGAGGTGACCTTGAGGTAGAATCCTTCCGAGAGAAGATCTCCAATGGAAAGGTTGAGAAGGGTTTGACGGTGTATCCCGACCAGAGTGTGAGATACCGAGACCGCTTGTTTGTACCGGTGTCTTGCCGAGAGGAAGTACTCCGAGAGTTCCATCATTCATGCCTTGCGGTGCATCCGAGAGGCACTAAGATGTATCGGGATTTGGGTCGCCAATTTTGGTGGCGGGGTATGAAGAGAGATGTGGCTATTTTCGTATCGAAGTGCCTTACTTGCCAGCAAGTGAAGGCCGAGCATCAGAGGCCAGCGGGTTTGTTGCAACCCTTGCCTATTGCCGAGTGGAAGTGGGAGCATGTCACTATGGATTTCGTTGTAGGTTTTCCGAAGACTCAGCGGGGTAGTGATGCCATTTGGGTGGTTGTAGACCGGTTGACTAAGTCGGCTCACTTCATTCCTATGCGCGTGAGAGATTCGGTAGATCATCTCGCCGACTTGTATATTCAGGACATAGTGAGATTACACGGGGTCCCAGTGACGATCGTCTCAAATAGAGATCCTCGTTTTATTGCTAGGTTGTGGCAGAGTTTGCAGAGTGCCTTGGGCACTAAGTTGACCTTTAGTACGGCTTATCATCCTCAGACTGACGGGCAGTCCGAGCGTACTATTTAGATCCTTGAGAATATGCTTCGGGGTTGTGTCCTTGACTTTAGTGGGATGTGGGAGAGGCACTTGCCCTTGGTGGAGTTTGCCTACAACAATAGTTTTTAGTCTAGCATCGGTATGGCACCGTTTGAGGCCTTATATGGCCGACCGTGTAGGTCTCCAGTGTGTTGGGCCGAGGTGGGTGATGCACCTTTGTTGGGTCCGGAGTTGGTTAGGGAGACGACGGAGAAAGTTGAGCTTATCCGTAGGAGGCTTGTTACAGCCCAAAGTCGTCAGAAATCTTATGCCGACCGTAGGAGGCGACCTTTGGTATTCGAGGTGGGTGATCATGTCTTTCTGAAGATATCACCTAGGCGGGGATTGATGAGGTTTGGGAAGAGTGGGAAGTTGTCCCCTCGGTTTATTGGCCCTTTTGAGATCCTTGAGAGGATTGGCGAGGTTGCCTATCGTTTAGCTTTGCCGCCGCAGTTGTCCGGAGTTCATGACATGTTTCATGTGAGTATGCTTCGGAAATATGAGCCAGATCCATCCCATGTGTTGGATTGGACTGACTTAGAGGTTGATGAGGATGCCTCGTATGAGGAGAGACTGGTTCGGGTCTTGGATAGGAGGGATCAAGTCTTGCGAGGCAAGACCATTCCCTTGGTAAAGGTTATGTGGAAACATCACGGAGTGGAGGAAGCCACTTGGGACCGTGAGGCGGATGTCCGTGAGAATTATCCAGACTTGTTTGTTGACGTATAATTATGTATTGAGATTTTGTAATATTGTTGAGCCTTAAGGGCATTGTATATGTCTTAAGTTGTAAAACATAGCAATGTTTTGGTTTATGGAAATGTTGTAAAACTTGCCTTAAAACTGGAAGTTTGTTTTAACATCTTGTATGTGTTAAATGTATTGTGGAAATGCAAGCATGATGTTAATGTTGCATGTATTATGGAATCATGGAAAATGAATTGAAATTGGTAAATTTCAAAGGAATGCAGGTTGATAATGCAGGCTGTTATGTGTAATGTGAAATGCCTCTTGAAAGAGATGGGATTGACCGGTAATGGGTCGGATTGTTTAATATTATGTTGTAATATTATTAAGAATGGAGAAAACCTGTTTTTGAAAAACTTGTGTTTAATTTCAAGGACGAAATTCTTTAAGGGGGGGAGGTTATAGCGATCCCGGTTGTCCCTTTACTGTTCTGTTGTATTCCGGACTCGGTTCCGTGGAGTTGGTAGTTATATCTATCTTGTTGTCGTCCTTTAATTCCATTTGTTTGAGTTTTAGGCTGCGTTGGGCATGTTTCGAATAGGTGGGTTGAACCTTGGTCTAAAATCTTGTTGCCAGGTTTTTGATCGTTCCGCTCGAGCGGACCTTGTTGCGCTCGAGCGGAGATTACACACTCCCAGTATTTCGTGTCCCTGCAAAACATCTGCAAGTGTGATTTTTACGCTCGAGCGGGTTTCTTTAGGCTCGAGCGGTAGCGCTCGAGCGGGTACTCTGGCGCTCAAGCGGGTAGTACTTTATGGTGTAAGTTCTGGGAGGGGGAAATCTACGCTCGAGCGGACTGGTTTTCGCGCTCGAGCGGATGTACTTTCTTCTTGTGTCTTGGCGCTCGAGCGTACCTAGTTTTTTTTGTTCTTGACGCTCAGCGTTGTGTTCTCAGCTCGAGCGGGAATGTCGTATATCAGTTAGCAGATGGGCATTTTAAAATCACTTTTTACATTCTCTCTCTCTCTCTTACTTTCTAAAAAGATATTCTGAGAGCTCCTCTCTCTAGAAACTCCATTCTCTCTAGGGTTTGATCTAGTTAGAGTGTCTCCCTATCCTCCGGCCTTTGTAAAAAGTGTGTCGATCGTCGAGGGCTCCATTTTGATCCGTAGATCTTTGAGTTTGGAGCATTTTGGTTTTCTTTAACTTCCCCGTTTGAGCTCTAACTTCGAGGTAGGGATATCCTACTCCTCTTTATGAGCTTTGTCTTTGAATTTTAACATTTTGATATGTTGGGGGTTGTTGGGTAATTTTGAGAAAGTTTGCGTCTTTGTGTAATTTTACAAAAGATGTGGCTTTATTTATAATTAAACCTATATGCATGTTTGGCATAGAGAAATGGTATAGATGATGAACTATGGATGAAAGCGGAACCTTGGGGTTGTTATGTTAACTATGGGAAAATGCCCTAATTAGTTGGATAAATTAATTTGTATAATTAATTTTGAGAAATGAGGAATTGAATTGAGAGTATTCAAATTGAAAAGATTATGGGATAAACGGGTGTAGTTGGATTCATTTAATCGCTCACCCAGTTTGAATGTTGATAATATATCCATTTGGTGCATTTATTTCCTGTTTAGAAATAACTACTTTGGGCTATTCGTGGAGGATAGTCTTGATTGTTGTAGACAATGCATGATGATTAGGCAAACAAAAACTAATCAATTGAGTATGCTATTGAATATAGCGGTTGGAATAATACATCGACTTATGTATTGATTGTTTGTGTATATGATATATGTTTATATACATTGTGTGTGTGTGGGAGGAGATAGGGGATGTACTCCACGGTTTAGGGGAAGATAGGGGATGGACCTCTAAGCCGGATTGTGTGTGACATTGATACAGCACTACCATGTGTATCAAGTGTTGATTATGGAAGTGTTTAAATTGATTTGATATAGTACTAAAATGTATATCGTTATCAATTGTGAGATATAGAAGTGTTTCTATGTTATGTTGATACAACACCAAAATGTGTATCATTCGTATAGTATGGAAGTGGCTTATGTGTTATTGATACAGCATCAAAATGTGTATCCACCATGAATTTCGAAAGTGTTTGTAAGATGAGTCTTATTCTTATCAAGTTATTTGGCTAAGTTTGAGCCTTGTTTTCAAACTCAAAGTTGAAAAGAAATAAGAAATGAAATGTAACATGGACTTAAATGTCATGAAACCGTAATGTGATATAAGCGAGTGTATCGGTGTTGACCATCTATCAACTGCTAATCTTTTAGTCATTGTTCATAGCTGGGTTAGTGTATTTCTGTTGGGCTGTGGCTCACCCTTTATGGGACATCATTTTCAGGTACAGGTAGCATGCCACCTCCAAGGACATAGCTTGGGAGGCTAGAGGCAGGCAGATTGCTTTTTGTTATTTGCTTTCTTTTGATGTATTACATGTAAATTCAAGCCAAGGGCTTAATATGTATTGAGTTAGCACTCTTTTTTTTTTTTTTGTAACCAAGTGTTAACTTGGAAAGCTGTAAGCCCGTAGGGCACTTGCTTTTGTTGTTAACATGTAATACTTTTGTAAGAACTACTCTGATTAATGGAAAAATGGTTGATTTCTTTTATGTCAATGCATGTCTAAAGTGATGGGTTTTACGTATTATTTTGAGGGCGTTACATATTTGCTGTATTAATGGAATACATTCTGTATCTCCTCCTAAACAAGTTTGAGTGTCCATCCCCTATCTCCTCTCAAACCATGGAGTTCATCCCCTATCTCCTCCCAAACAATATACATATACAATGTAATTAAACACTTATCATATACAATGATCAATCATTACACATATTCGTTGTATTGTTCCAACCATCATATTCGATGACAAATTCAATGTGATTAGTTTCAGTTTTCCCTAATCAACATACAGTGTCTACTACAATCAATATTATCCTCCACCGATAGCCCAAAGCAGTTATCTCTAGACAGATAATAAATGCATCAAACAGATATAATATCAACATTTTCATAGGTGAGTGATTAATTAATCCAACTACACCATTCAATCTCATAATTCTCCAATTTCATGAATTTCAACTCAATTTCATATTTCCACAAATTAATTATTCAAATTAATTTATTCAACACAATTAGGGCATTTTTCCCTTTTCCGCTAATATTGATCCTAAGACTAAATTTCACCAATTTGACTCACAAACTCAAATTCCCAAAGCCTTATATGCACATGGAGCTTTAAAACACAAAACCCCTCTTTTATAAATTACAACTCAAACCCTAACTTTTCCAAAATTACCAAACAACACCATTTAATCAAAATGACTAAAATTTAAGTTAAAACTCATAAGATTGAGTAGGGTATCCCTACCTCGAAATGAAGAGACCAAAAGGAGTAGAGGAAGAAAACCCAAAGCGCCCCAAATCCACTATTTTTCATATTAAAATGAAGCATACGCCACCCTCTATCTTTCTTACAAAGAGGTTAGGGTAGAAACACACTAGAAGTAGATGAAACCTTAGAGAGAAGGTATATATATAGAGAGAGAGAGAGAAGTCGGATCTAGGGTTTGAGGGATAAAAAGGAAATCAAAAAGTGAGGAAGGAGACTGCTGCTATGTACTGATATAATAGAGGCTCGCTCGAGCGACCAGACACAAAGATATCTCGCTCGAGCGTAGAAAGCCTCGCTCGAGCCAACAATTCGAACCTTCAGGTCTGCAACCCAAAAGCACGCTCGAGCGAAGAAACTCAAAACATACAGCTCGCTCGCTCAAGCAAAGGAAAGCTCGCTCGAGCCAAGAATCACAACCTTCAGGTCAAAAAGAGACGCAGACACAAGCTTGAGCGCAAGACTTCTCGCTCAAGCCACCAGACATAAAACTCAACTCTCGCTCGAGCGAAGGAACAAGAACAAAGAGCTCGCTCGAGCAACAAAAGTCTCGCTTGAGCGAAGACACCAAAAACTGGGCAGCAACCATTTGTTCCCAAACACAACCAACCTGTTACAAACCTGCCCAACACATCCTAAAACTCAAACATAAGGAATTGAAGGATGGAAATAAGATATAAACAACATCAAACACCACGGAACCTAAGTCCGGAATACAATAATCAATGGAGGGAAAACCGGGATCGCTATAGATTCTGGTAATAGAATGCTTGAGTGAAAGCATCTATATAATCCCAGTAGCTGCAACGAGACTCCTTATTACGAATCTCAAGAGTCCTGGTAACATGGGGATGCACACCCCAAAGTTGATTAAGGAAACCACTGTTACTTTAACGCTTTATTTGGAAGTTAAATAAAAATGGAAGTTGATTAAAAATGGAAGTTGAATAACAATGCAAGTTGAATAAAATTAAAAATGTAAGTTGAATAAAAATAAAAATGGAAGTTGAATAAAAACGCAAATCGATTCAAGAAATCACTGATATTTTAACGCCCACTATACCTTAATGGGTGTTGAATAAAAATAAAAATGGAAGTTGAATAAAATTAAAAAAAGAAGTTGTATAAAATTAAGAATGGAAGTTGAATAAAAACGCAAGTTGATTCAAGAAACCACTGATGCCTTAACGCTCTATTTGGAAATTGAATTAAAAAGGAAGTTGAATAAAACGCAAGTTGATTCAAGAAACCACTCTACCTTAACGCTCTAACCTTAATGCTCTATTTGGAAGTTGAATTAAATTAAAAATGGAAGTTGAATAAAAATGCAAGTTGATTCAAGAAACCACTATACCTTGACGCTTTATTTGGAAGTTGAATAAAAATAGAATTTGAATAAAAATAAAAATGGAAGTTGAATAAAAACGCAAGTTTATTCAAGAAACCACTGATACTTTAAAGCTCTATTTGGAAATTGAATAAAAATGGAAGTTCAATAAAAATAAAAATGGAAGTTGAATAAAATTAAAAATGAAAGTTGAATAAAAACGCAAGTTGATTCAAGAAACCATTGATACTTCAACGCTTTATTTGGAAGTCGAATAAAAATGGAAGTTGAATCAATTCGCAAGTTGATTCAAGAAACCACTATGCTTTAACGATTTGTTTGGAAATTGAATAAAAACGCAAGTTGAATAAAAATGCAAGTTGATTTAAGAAACCACTATACCTTAACGTTCTATTTGGAAATTGAATAAAAATGGAATTTGAATAAAATTAAAAATGGAAGTTGAATAAAAATGTAAGTTGATTCAATAAACCACTGATACCTTAATGCTCCATTCGGAAATTGAATAAAAAAGGAACTTCAATAAAAATGCAAGTTGTTTCAAGAAACCAAAAGAGGAGTAAAAAAACTAACGACAACCCAACAAGGGAACTCCGAATCAATACTAGAAGGAAAACATATAAGGTGACAAACGTACGCACACAAGAGCTTTGAGGAAAGTTTAGGCATGTCCTCCGTAGATTACCTGCAGGTTCTCGCCATGATCATCATCAATGTCAAATACAAATTCATCATTCAATTGAAATTCAAGCACAGGAGGGGTGGTAGTAGTTTGTTGTTGTTGATGGGTTTGGGTGGTGGGGGTGGTGCATGTGATAAGAAGGGCTGGTATTGGAATTGCTTGCAAAGAGCAATTAAGCATGTTGCAGAGGACGCCTGAACAAGGGGAGATGCAGATGCAAATAAGGTAGGCGAGCCAAAAGATTGATGGTGGACACAAAAAGGAGGCTAACAACAATGCAATTACAGAAATGAGGCCAGAAGAAGAGCAACATAACTGATTGCCAAAACGCAGGCGAATGCGCTCTGCCACTGCAAATACTGAAAATGTGAGTGAGAGTTTGACCGAGACAACAAGGAAGAAACGGAGGAGGAGGAGGAAGCCGAGGCTTAGCCGGGTCACGTTCAACATTGGCCCATCGGAGGCCACTAAGAATAATTGGTGGACAAGTTTCACCAACACTGGAATTGCAATTCTCAAATCTATGTCGTACTTGTACATCTCTCTCTCTCTCTCTCTCTCTCTCTCTCTCTGTGTGTCATGACCCGAACCCGCCCCCATGAGCTAAGGACATAACTGACCAGCAATCCAGAGATTACTTACGGCCTCAAACCAAACCAGACATGACTCGTTAGAGTAAAGGGGCCAAGCGTAAGCAAAATTTAAAACTTTGTCCATAGAGTTATGCTTACATGGCACATCATAACAAACCATGCATATACATGTTAATAACTCACATCAAAATATGAACTAACACAAAGCTCTGTAATACAGGATCATTCAAGTCTAGGTCAGCCAATCAAAACTGTATACAACCATAAACCAAAGTCCTCGCCAACATGACAAAATAAAACAAGATAGCAAAAGGGCGAAGACGAGTCTCGTGCGTGAGATGTAAGGGCTGACTCTTCAAAACCTGGGTTGTTCCACACAAACTTCACTGAGGCTGGGTTTGGAACTCTCTTGGCTCACCTACAAACACATGAATTAGCGTGAGCAAAAGCCCAGTGAATAATATCGAATAAGGAAGATACATTGGAACAATATGCATCAGACGGCCTTGGGCCCAATCCATGTTTCTACCTAATACATACGTATATACATATGTAGGTCAAGTAACTGCGGTTCCAAACACATCGGACGGCCTCGGGCCCAATCTATTCATGTCAAACTGGACTTTGGCCCATTTATCTTTCATTCATGTCAAACTGGCCTTTGGCCCATTTATCTTTCATTCATGTCAAACTGGCCTATGGCCCATTCATACTTTCATGTCAAGCTGGCCTCTGGCCCATTCATTCTGTCTTTTATGTCAAACTGGCCTATGGCTCATTCATACTTTCATGTCAAACTGGCCTTTGGCCCATTCATTCATTCATGTCAAACTAGTCTCTGGCCCATTCATTCTATCTTTCATGTCAAACTGGCCTATGGCCCATTCATACTTTCATGTCAAACTGGCCTATGGCCCATTCATACTTTCATGTCAAACTGGCCTTTGGCCCATTCATTCATTCATGTCAAACTGGCCTCTGGCCCATTCATTTATAGCGAACGACCTTAGGCCCAACCATAGGGCATAGCAAACATTTGTCCATGATTCAAAACAACAGACTCATAAAGCTTATGGAGGGATAAGTAATTGGACAAATAACATACTTCAAAATATCTTTATTAAGATATTACTCACAGTGATAGGCTGGATGATTTGCCCTGAAGCTTGACCCTCCACATTACATAACACATATGGGTCACAAACGATTCAATCCGTTCCTTAAATCACATATTCCTCTTTAGGCTTCTTTCTTATTCTTTTAATTCATTCATAATGCTCAATGCATGCCTAAGAGTACTTAGAAGTGAAAGAGAATGGAAAACGAGACACAAAACACATTTACAAAATTTCAGAAACAGGGTCCCCCGCTCGAGCGTGGACTTTCCCGCTCGAGCGGACCCATTAGGTTTGCAAAAGTACTGGTTGCCTCGTTTCTACGGTCGAGCATTAACTCGGACGCTCGAGCTGAAGGTCATCCTACATAGCTCCCCGCTCGAGCGTGAACTTACCCGCTCGAGCGAGCACCATGTCTGCAAAATATTCTGGGAGCTCGTATTTTACGCTCGAGCGGTGGTTCCCCCGCTCGAGCGAATGTCAAGAATTTTGGGTTTTCCAAAACTTGTTCTGTAACGCCCTCAAATTAAACCCATAACATACATAACATTAACATGCATTAATAAAAGAAAACGAAGCATTTGAATTATTCATCAGAGTACCTTTATTGAAAGACATCACATGTAACATCAAAATAACTGCCCTAAGGGTTTACATCTTTCCAAGCTAACACTTGGACACAAAAGAATGAGTACTAACTCATTTACAAGTTAAGCCCTTGGCTTGAATGTTTACATGTAATCTCAAATAAAAACAAATAACTAAAGACAAGTCTTCAAAATCCAAAAAAAGATCGAATTCTTCCAAGCTAAGTCCTTGGAGGTAGCTTCTCACCTGAACCTGAAAATGATGTTCCCATAAAGGGTGAGCCACAGCCCAGTAGAAGAATACTAAACCAAATATAAGCATTGAATAAAGCTATAGCATTCAATAGATGGTTAACCAAGATAATCAATTATAACTTGTTACTATTTCATAACACTAATGTCTATGACAAGTTTCAATTCCCTTGATTATCAATATGGCTCAGAACCTGGCCAAACTTACAACAGCGAACTATATATCACATTCACATTACTTCCAATATTAACAACACAGATGAGACTCAGGCTCATATCAAAACACTTCATACTTCTCATTTGATACACATTTTAGTACTATATCAATAACATGTAAAAACACTTCAATATAATAAGCACACATAAAAGTGATGCTAATGGAGTCCATCCCCTATCTCCTCCCAAACAATAAATCCGGTTTAGAGGTCCATCCCCTATCTTCCCCTAAACCGTGGAGTACATCCCCTATCTCCTCCCAAACAATATGCATATGCAATGCTCAATCAATACATGTATATTCTGTATTAATTCAATAGTCTAAATTTATGACTTAAACAATTTAATTAGTTTCAATTTTCCCTAATCCACATACAATGTCTACAACAAACACGACTATCCTCCACCGATAGCCCAAAACAATTATTTCTAGACTGGAAATAAATACATCAACAATTCAATAGGTGAGTGATTTAAATTATACAACTACACCATTTAATCAATGAATTCCTCGATTTCATGAATTTAACCAAATTCCCCAATTTCCTGAAATTAATTATACAAATTAATTCATTATTACAACTAGGGCTTTTCCAAAATTACCAAAGTATTACCAACATATCAAAATACCAAAAACTTAGAACAAAACTTATAAGATGGAGTAGGAAATCCCTACCTCGAAGCGAAGAACTCGAATGGAGAAGATGACGAAAAACCAAAGTGCTCCAAACCCAAGATTGTTCAGATTAAACGGAAGCCCTCGACCCACTCTATCTTTTTAACAAAGAACTTAGGGTAGAAATACACTCTAAGTAGATCAAACCTAAGAGAGAAGGTGTGTAGGGAGAGGGAGAAGACGGTTCTAGGGTTTTAAAATCAAAAAGAAGATGAAAAATGATCCAAAAAGTCGGATCTCGGATTTTTATACCAGTCGCCCCGCTCGAGCGTGGAAACCCCCGCTCGAGCGCCACTCACAGACTCCCGCTCGAGCGGCCAAACTCCCGCTCGAGCGGCGAATGCACACTCCCAAAAGTTTTTTGCAGACAGGTCCCCGCTCGAGCTCGCAACTCCCCGCTCGAGCGTCACTCACGACTTCCCGCTCGAGCGTCCAATCCCCCGCTCGAGCGTCCAATCCCCCGCTCGAGCGGCCAACACTACACAGGACATACTGGATGGGTGTATTCCCCGCTCGAGCATCCAAACCCCCGCTCAAGCGGACAAGCCAAAATCTGGGCAACTAGACTTGGTTCCTAAGCTCAACCAACCTGCTCCAAATCTTCCCAACACAACCCAAGACTCAAAATAAGGATTAAAGGGTGCAAACAACATACTCTCCACAACCAGCTCCCCGGAACCTAAATCTGTATATAACAAGTAAAGAAAAGGGAAACCGGGATCGCTATATGTTCTTGAGCTCAAACTCGACCTCCAAAGGTCTAAAACTCATAATTTTGGTTCCAAAACATGCAAATACATTATATATCACGAGTATACAAGCAAGATGAGGTCAATTGCTCAAAATCATGGTCCAATTCTTCAAAATAAATCAACATTTCTTGGTATAATCAAGGCTCATGCATTCAAATCTCATATGAGCACCATATCTCCAATAATCAAACATGCATGTCAAAAATATGGTGCAAATTGTGTTCATTCTCATGAAGCTGAACTAAAACCATGCTTGCATGTATGATTCAACCCACAATCCTTTCATAATTCACATATTACATGCTAGATTATGTAGTTTCATAGGAATTCTCTACATACATGCACACATGGGCTTCAATCTCAACTTAATCAACTTAATTCATGATCTAACTCCCCATTTAATCCTCAATTCACAAAATCACAATTCAAACTCATGAATTAAGGGTTGATTACTCACCTAAAGGCTCAAATCTTCCAATTTATGCTCAATTCTTGAGTGTAGCTTCAAGATCACTGAGTTCCTTAGCAAATTCTTCAAGATTGGCCCTTCTCTCTCTCTAATTTCGGTTCTCTCTCTCTAGAGAGCAAGTTCAGATTCTTTGAGCTCAAAAAGAATGAGCTTAAATGTAGTTGGGTTCATATAGAGGCCCCTCTAATCACACTTCATTAACATTTAAATAATTGAGCCCTAACCCATTAATTTAATCTAATTAATTTGATCCGAATCAGTTTTCAATTAAATTTCACCGTAGGCTCCAAAAATTACGCTAATCACAATGGCGTAATCAATTTCGGGTTTTGTGGCTGATAACGCCTTCAATTTAAATTCCAAAGCAGATAATCAAACAGATATTCCTACGGCGAACAGATAGAAATTCAAAACCACATATTTTCACATAAATGGCACACAAATTCATATTAGACACATAATCACATTCACAATAAGGATCAATTGGCATAATACGGAACAGGGTTATCACACTCTGTGTGTGTGTGTGTGTGTGTGTGTGTGTGTCTCTCTCTCTCTCTCTCTCTCTCTCTCTCTCTCTCTCTCTCCTACAAGCAAAATGAAGATAATCAGATTTTGTATAGAGTGTATATATACACGGTTTTTGTGTTTTGAACTTTCCTGGATGGTAAGAGCTAAAACGTAACGTGTAAACGAGTAGGAAATCTCCCAAAATACAGTACCGTGTTGGAATCAAAGGAACGTTATTGGTTTCGTTCGGAAAGAAAATAAAAGTCAGCTTTTAGTTTTTTACTCAATTTGGGTCACATTACCTTTTATATTTTATATCTACAAAAAGACAAAACAGCCTTAAAAAAGTTAAAAAGTTAACTTTTTACCAAATTTCCAAAACACTCCATTAATTATTGTTGAGTAATGTTATACACATGGAATATTTATTTATCTTTTACAAGTTGATGTGTAATTATTATTAGTTAATTTCCGTTAATTTTATTAAATATTAAAATTTATTAACGTAAATTACTAAATTTATTTGTGCAATATTTTTATAAATACGTAACATTTGATGTGATTCCGCTGGAAATCATTGGCCATTTCTCTCCATTTTCTGGGTCTCCTAGTTTTAGAATAGAATTTAAAGCTTGCCGATTTTGTTGCATAAAGTTGACATGGGTTATGATTAATATCTATTTAAAAAAAAAGAAACAAAAAAAGAGAAGATTTGTTTGAAAGGTAGCATATAGAGAGAGAGAGAGAGAAAGAGAGGGGGTGGGGCATAAAGTAATACGTTCACGTGTAATTCACGAAGAATTTTAAGAAAAAATCATTTTATTTGGTTTCAACTTTTCGAATTTTCTTTTTAGAAAATTTTATTAGTAGTCTTTTATTTTATTTTTTATCATCTCAAAATATTAGTATGTTTTAAAAAAATTAAAGACTAAAATAACTTGAATTTCTTATTTTACCATTTTCTTTAAATTCATTAATATTATTATTTTGGAAATATAATAATGGTACTTTAAAAGATGATTTTGAAAAGTTAATATTTTTTAAATGTAATAATTGTACTAATAAAAAAATTAAATTCTCAAAAGAGAATAAAATTTTGGAATGAAAGGAATATTATAAATTATTGTTGAGTAATGTTATACACATGGAATATTTATTTATCTTTTAAAAGTTGAAGTGTAATTATTATTAGTTAATTTTCTTTAATTTTATTGAATATTAAAATATTATTAATGTAAATTACTAAATTTATTTTTGCAATATTTTATAAATAGGTAACATTTGATGTGATCCCGCGGGAAATCATTGGCCATTTCACTTATGAGTTGGCCATAGGTATATTCTGAATAGGGAATAGACATTTTGCTATGTTTATCCCGTAATTTTTTTCTAATTCTCTCAACAAAGAGAGTTGGAATGCAATCGATAAATTTGGTTTTCCAAAGATCACTGTTAGCGTCTAAACGTCTAACAACCCTCATCATAAAGACATCTTTATACCATCAAAAATGGGATAAAGAAGCGCATCTAAGATTTTGTAAAAGTTCTCTACTTCTATCTTCAATACCATCAGTAGAAGCACTGTAACGCCCCCAAAATAATACAATAACCCTATCCACCATGCGGAAGAATATAACAGAAATACAATACTTGCATTCATCAGAGTTTAGTGTTTAACAAACGGTTAAATGCCATGTAGGCTTACATCTTTCCAAGTCATTGCTTGGTTACACAAATTGAGTCTCACTCGTTACATCTTAATCCCTTGGCTTTACAAATAATAAAAACATACACACAACAAGACATAATTAAGAAGCTCTTGCTTCCCAAAACTCCATCCACGCTATTGCCTTGGAGGTAGCGTCTCACCTACACCTGAAAATGGCATTCCCATATAGGGTGAGCCAACAGCTCAGTAGAAATAATCTAACACAATTTATGAGGTTTAGCAAAGGTATAAATACCACGTACATAAACAATACCGATACGGAAGTATCCACAAGGCCTGCATATTCATATGCTACTAAGACCAAACCTCATTTCCATTTTCCTTCAATTCATTTCAAGTTCATATATGCTACTCAATTCATAAGTTAAATACATTATCTTTCAACAACCAAAATGAGACTACAACTCAATGGTTTTCCAACAAAGCAAAAATACACATAAACACTTCAAACCTGCCATTTTACGGATATTTTGTCTGAAGGAATTGACACCCATTTATATATAAAATTTTGGGTCTTTTACCCAGGACACTCTGGCCAACTTGCTTTAGATGGAGTCCATCCCCTTTCTCCTCCCAAACAAATATACATATGTAATGTATTTATAAACATAATTATATATTGAGTACATCCCCTATCTCCTCCCAATAAACATACATATACAATGTATTTATAAACATAATCACATCTGGAGTACATCCCATATCTCCTCCCAATAAACATACATATACAATGTATTTATAAACATAATCACATATGGAGTACATCCCCTTTCTCCTCCCAATAAACATATATATACAATGTATTTATAATATAGTCATATTCAATGACACCAACAATGTAATTTCTACAACAATCATAGCTATCCTCCACCGATAGCCCAATGCAATTATTTCTAAATAGATGTTCAATATCAAAATAAATAGTTTATTCAAAACTTTCATAGGTGAGATAATACATATCCAATATCATCATTTATAATCACAACCTTCTAATTTCACGTTTTCAATGTTAATCCCAATTATTTATGCAAAATAATAGTTTAATCAAAATTAGGGCAAAAATCCCCCTTTCACCAAATATCAACCCAAACACCAAAATCAACTATTTTGGCACAACATGATCTTATATTCAAGCCTCATACTCGTTTACCTCATATTCATCAAAACCCCTCTTTTCATTTCATACGCAAATCCTAGATTTGTCCAAACCACAACCAAATCTCATCATCTATACACAATAGCAAATAACTAAGCTAAAAACCATATTAGAATGTAGAAAATCCCTACCTCAAGTTTGAAGAAGAAACGAGTTGAAACCCCAAAAATCAACGATGCTTAAACTCGATCTCCACCGCACACAATGTAGCCCTCGCCTAGATAACCAACTTTGATGAAGGACTTGGATCTAAATCCCAATGGATTTGGAGAAATCAAAGATCTTGTGAGGTTTTTGGTAGGAAACGTAGAGAGAATGGAAAGGAAATGTTTTCAGAGAGACAGAGATATACCAAAAAGTGACATTCAATCAACCCAAAGAGAGAAGAAAAGGAAAAATTCCGGATCTACCTAACTTCCCGCACCTCCAGTTGCACCTGCCTTTTTAGCAGTGTGCTTCAGCCTCCCCTGCCCTGTTTTCTGCACATGCGGCCTCATTCCCCGCACGTGCGAACAAGCAACTTCGATGCTTTACATGCTATAGATTCATGTATTCCTTTGTTTCGTTGAATGTATACCACATGTGGAACTTTTGTATTAAACACATTTATTAAATATGTGAAGATGGAAGCATTATTGTTATTGTTTAGCGAATGCTCATTGGTGCGGGTAGTTCATGTTGAATAAATTTCGGGGCGTTACATTGAGAGAGAGAGAGAGAGAGAGAGAGAGAGAGAGAGAGAGAGTACACACTAGAGGAGAAGAGAGTTCAGACATATAAAACTAAAAACTAAAATTGTTCATTCGTGCCTTCAACAAGAGTGAGGCATCCCTTTTATAGAAAAATTAAAAAGATAAGATAAGGTTGAGGAGGACAAGTGGCATGTCCTAAATGGATGGAGTTGATCGTCCTAATCCTTTTCTGATAGTGCACCTTATCTTCTTTGTCCTATAATGGACAACTGTATGGACAGCTGTGTGATTAATACTGGATGGCCGACAAAGCTTTTTCCTTTTGCCGAAAGTAAATATTTTGTATTTGTCGCCTTCTGCCGACACTGCTGTAAAGTAGATTAAAGTGGATGAAGTGGAGGACAAAGAATCATTCTTCTTTTCTTTTTCCTTTCCTGTCTTTACCCTAGCTGATTTTTTTTTAAATGAGACTGGTCAATGAGTCCCAAAAATCTCCAAAGTTAGGATCATTGTCGGTTGGATCTTGGGATTCGCCTGCTGTAGACACCCCATTTTTGACCGACCTTAAGACTCAGACGTCACCGATTGAGCGCTTGGTGATGTTGCATAATGTGCTCGTTCAGAAGTTTCAGAGTCGCGGCCGTGAGCCCTGCCTCCGGACTTCCGAACCCTCTTTTGTACTTTGCCTCGGTTTGCGAACCAGGCTCGGTTTTCTTTGTTTCTTTTCCTGAGGGAAGGGAGAGGTCCCGTAGACCATCTCTCAATGTCCGTAGGCTACATTTGGTGGCCGTAGGCCATTTTTCCCATTTCGGAGTCCGGTTTCCGGTTTTCGGAGGCGTCAGGCCGTGTGCCTCGGTTCGGGACCGCTTAACCATCTCCTATTGCTCCGATTTTTGGCATACTTCCTATTTTCTCCCTTTTGAGGGACACTGGGGTCTGAGAAACCCACTTCGTGGCCGAACGCCACTTTCGGTGCTTAACAGCCCATTTTCGGGACCCCAAACTGCGTGTTTTGGCCCCGGAACTTTCATTTTACAACGGTTTTCGTTCATTTTTGGCAGGTACCTCTGTTTTGTCACCAGGGAGGTCACTGAAGGGTGGGAGGCCAACAATTGTTGCAGCAACCAGTTATACGCCCTCCGACGCCCGTTTTTCGCACTTCCGGGCTAATGTTGAACCCCTTGGGCCCATTTTCTTGAACTTTGAACCACATATTTGTGATGTACACACAAGGGAGGACCCTAAAAGTTGGTGGCCGGCCAGTAATTCTACTTGACCCTTTTGACCCCGTTCTTCCGGGCTAATGTTGAACCCCTTGGGCCCATTTTCTTGAACTTTGAACCACATATTTGTGATGTACACACATGGGAGGACCTTAAAAGTTGGTGGCCGGCCAGTAATTCTACTTGACCCTTTTGACCCCCTCTTTCCGAGCTAATGTTGAACCCCTTGGACCCACTTTCTTGGACTTTTAACCACATGGTTGTGTTGTACACACATAGGAGAACACCATCAGTTGGTGGCCGGCCAGAAAATCTGATTGACCCTTTTGACCCCTAGCCGGCCGGCTAGGGGTGTGGCCGGCCGGCCACCTGGAGCAAAAGTAACAGGCCGGCCGTATTCCTTGCACTGTGCACTTTACAGCTGTGGGGCAATATCCCCCAGAAAAGATCTTTATCCGGGGGATATTTTGTGGGGGAAAGTTACTCTCCTCTTCCCCCACCTTTACACCCCTTCTTTGGCCTATATAGCAAGCAAGATATATCCTTTGTTGTGGTTAGAAAACTTCATCTTCAAGCATCCATACACAACTCCATTTTTATCCTTCTCATTTCCTTGAAAAACCCTAAGTCCCTAAGCACCATTTCTTCTACACCACCAAGCTCTACCACCACCACCTCATTTCTAGCAACAAGGAAGGCTCCTCAAAGGCAAAAGGAGCTGCAAATTGGTCCAAGAAGCAACCAAAGCCTTAGTCTTCAAGGGTAAGTAACACTTCTTCTCTTTTGACCCTTTTCCTTGATTCATTTGTAAGCCTCACTTGCTTTTTGTTTCAAGCTCCGGCCCTAACTGAAAAGGGCCCTCTTTTGAGCTCATCTTCACCTTTCATTTAGGGCTCAACCCTGTTTGAGCCCTCCATGATACACTTGCTTCATTGATCCTCTTATATGTCATGATTTTGCATGCTATTTTTAGCCCGTGATTAATCTGTTTTTGAGCATGTTGTAAACTAATATTAGGCTCATTTTGAGCCCCTCTTCAACATTGAAGAAGGGCTCAACACCATTTGGGACTTCCATGTTGTACTTACCTTTATACTCCTCTTTTGGTCCCCATCTTTGCATGCAATGGCAGCCTACCATGCTTTTGTTTTTGGCCATTTTACAGATCTGAAAAAGTGCTTATTTTGGTCCATACTTCATGTTTCATTTGGGTCCTTTCATGGTTTGGGGTCTCTATATGCCACTTCATGTTATATCTCTCTTTTATTCCCCATTCTTGCATGTTTAGTTAGCCTACCATGCTTTTGTTTTTGGCCATTTTACAGTTCTGGAAATAGTCCTATTTTGGCCCATTCTACATGTTTTATTAAGGGTCTTTGGCTGTTTGGTGATTATTTTGTATACTTCATGTTATAGCCACTTTTGAGCCTCATTTCGCACCACATTTTTAGCATGTTTGTATATTGATTCAAAGCTTGCCATATACTGTAAATATTCATATTTTTGGTCCCTCTTCAGTGTTGTAGAAGGAAGTTTTTCAGTTTGGGTTTTGCTTATATCACTTGCTTCATTACCCCTCTTTTGGCCCCTATTCTTGCATGCCATTTTTGCCATACCTATGCTTGCTGTTTGGCCATGTTTATAACCGTGAAAGTGCCTTTTTTGGGACTGTCTAGCTTCTGTCTTTGCATTGCATGTCCATGTTGTGCATGTTTGGCATAGCTATAGGCCATTTCGGGTGCCTAAATTCACATTTCGGGACAATTCCATGCATTTCATGTCATTTCGCCTCATTTCGGGACTGTTTTCCCCCATATTTTAGTGCTGGAATTCCATTAGAATGATTGCTATCCATTTCATGTCATTTCATCACATTTTATCATCGCCTCGGTTTGCGTGCCCGTGTGCACGCATTTCGAGGCACTTCATTTTTATCCACCGGCATCCGATGTGAGTGTGGCTGAGGCTCACTCATGTTGGTATAAGCCCATTTGTCATTTTCATGTCATTTCATCACATTTTATCATCGCCTCGGTTTGCGTGCCCGTGTGCACGCATTTCGAGGAACTTCATTTTTATCCACCGGCATCTGATGTGAGTGTGGCTGAGGCTCACTCATGTTGATATAAGCCCATTTGTCATTTTCATGTCATTTCATCACATTTTATCATCGCCTCGGTTTGCGTGCCCATGTGCACGCATTTCGAGGCACTTCATTTTTATCCACCGGCATCCGATGTGAGTGTGGCTGAGGCTCACTCATGTTGGTATAAGCCCATTTGTCATTTTCATGTCATTACATCACATTTTATCATCGCCTCGGTTTGCGTGCCCGTGTGCACGCATTTCGAGGCACTTCATTTTTATCCGCCGGCATCCGATGTGAGTGTGGCTGAGGCTCACTCATGTTGGTATAAGCCCATTTGTCATTTTCATGTCATTACATCACATTTTATCATCGCCTCGAAATGCGTGCACATGTGCGTGCCCATGTGCACGCATTTCGAGGCACTTCATTTTTATCCGCCGGCATCCGATGTGAGTGTGTGGCTGAGGCTCACTCATGTTGGTATAAGCCCATATCATGTTTTCATGTCATTACATTGCATTCTGTCATTGCCTCAGTTTGCGTGCCCGTGTGCACGCATTTCGAGGCGTCTCATTTTCATCGCATTCTGTCATTGCCTCGGTTTGCGTGCCCGTGTGCACGCATTTCGAGGTATATCATTTTCACAGCATAGTGCATACTAGGTTGTATCTTACATTACATTTTGTCATTTTCTCGGTTTGCGTACCCGTGGGCACGTATTTCGAGGCATCTCATTTTCATAGCATTGTGTATGTTAGGATTGCATCTTAGTTGCATATTGCATCGTGTCCGGAATAGGAGTTAGCCCGGGCACGGGAAACGAGGTACATTTCGTACTCCGAGTGACGGAATGTGTCTCAATTTCTCAGTCACCGACACTCCGGATTACCCATGATGGAGTTAGGTTTTAGCTGTAGTTTCATGTGCATTCATTCTATATTGAGTTATGCGTTTCGACTCATCGGCCATCATGCCTCGGTATGCGTGATTGGTGGCACGAGGATCGAGACATGCATATATTTGTGCAAATACATTGCTATGCCCCTTTCCTGCTCTCTGTTGCAGCAAAACAAAGAATCAGCAACCTTTTGGGGCTTGGCACGCATTTCAAGAACAGGTGTAAACAGAGGCTAATTGGGGCATTCCGGTGGATTTCCGCGCAAGACAACCCGGACATGCATCATCCATCAGAAGCAAGGCAGTCCCTGGCTTGCACGCCAGCTTTATTTGCTTTCTTAGTTAATTCATTAATTAATTAGGAATTTGTATATTTTTCGGACTGTAATATTGTTTTATTCGGGACTGTAATATTTGGACTGTATTATTTATTCGGACCCTTCGAGTAAGGGCACAACTGTAATAAGTGTGCGTGTGTGTTGTATGTCTTCCAACCCCACGTCTTTCTCCCTTTTATTTATCCACTTATGATGGTTAGATTAGGGCATATTTAAATTAGCATACAGTATGATAGCATGTTTGCATCATTCATCTGTTTTGCATGCACCGGGCTCGACGCATCATACTAACTGCATTGTATTTTCAATTCCAAAGTTGAATACATGATAGTTGTAACATTTCATATACCATCTTAGAATAGCCGAGCCTGCTATAGTTGCATTTTTGCATGTGTTGCATTAGGCATTTCTGTATACTTAGGATTCATGCATGATTTCTAATGAGTTTCTATTTTGGCTTGGAGTACTCGGTAAGCTTTATGCTTTAGCATCCTTGCATGCGTGTGAGTGACTGCCATGAATAGCATGCTTACCATGAGGCTATGTGCTTATATGATATAACTGCCTGAATGCCTGTGGGTGAAGGTTGGGTTATCTGAATTGGAATAAATCATCAAATGTTTCAAGCCTACCTGCAGGTAGCAAATCATTTTCAAAAACAAATATGAAATGTTTCGTTCCAATTCAGGCGACCCGGTCTATACTTGTATGCTGTGCACATCGCATAGTAACCTAGGCTAATAACCGGAATAAGAACTCACAATGTTTTCAAAAATTGATATCATGGTTAGTAGAGGCCGGTCTATGACCGGGCGAGCGGGGGTGCTCACGAAGTGACCTTCCCCAATCGTACCCAAGTTCCCGAGCCGAGGCAACTTTGGTGATGACGGACACGTGGCCTTTTGGCACCGAGTCAAGGTTTCCTAAATTTCACAAAAATAAAATATTTAGGTGGCGACTCTGTATCTGGCAAAGCAGTCCATGTTTGGCACTTCTTTCAAAAAATCAGTTTTCTCAAAAACGATTTGCCGGATTTGGACTCTTTGGTTCAGACTTAGAACCGTGACAAATTGAAAGTCCTGAGCTGTGGTGACCCCAAAATGAACAGAACGGGAGCTCGTTCCTCCCGGGGCGTTCCGGGGACGTCTACACCTGCAAGCACTGCGAATTCATTTTCATCTAGCTTAGGGTCTAGATGCTATTCTAGACCTTGGCTACTAGTGTCTGACTACATGCTGACATCAACTCTAGATAAGGATTGTAGGAATTGCTCCTTTATAAAATCCATGCTTTTTACAATTAATTCTTATTCAGATAATCCTGGATATTTTTGTCTTAATTCATTTTGAGTTTGGACAAAAGGATTTATTGTTGGAGTGGCTGGGAGCAATTTTGGAACAGACTCCCAGCAGGCTTGTGTATGAGCCTTGATCTTCTGTAATATTTCTTGTTGCTGTTTAGGGGTATCAAGCCCCTTTGTCCACCATTTTGTAAAGAAAACTCTTTTTAAACGGGGAATTTTATTCTAGAAATCGCATTGGGAATCCCACTTCCATATCCATGGAATTCCAAAACGAATAACAAAATGGACTGTAGATTTGGACATAGAAATATCCTTGTATACTGGAAGATGGCTGTAAGCAACCTGCTATTCATTAAAGGCTTGTTTACTAGAAGATGGCTGTAAGCAACCTGCCATTCATTAAAGGCTTGTCGAATGGGTTCTGGAAAAGCAACTAGTTGGATGCCAAACTTATCCCACCAAACAAGAAACTAGTTTGGGAGATCATTTTTAAGAACATCTGGAAGAACACGAAGAAACCAAGAATGGCTTCGTGGGGGATTCTGGTAATAGAATGCTTGAGTGAAAGCATCTATATAATCTCAGTAGCTGTAACGAGACTCCTTATTACGAATCTCAAGAGTCCTGGTAACATGGGGATGCATACCCCAAACCTGCATAGGCATGATTTTCTGGATGGTGGCTTTGCTGTAATTAATGGGACTAGCTGTCCGGTTGGGATCATCCAAAGTATGTTTGAACTCAACCGAAGTTGTCTCAACAAGAATCTGTTCAAAGATATATCTGTATTGATCAAAATGCGGTAGAGAATGTTGAGTTGTAAGATACCGCCTTTTGATTTCCCATGTATCTATCATCCATTGTTCATCTTCTGTATTAATATAGAGGACTGTTTCCTCAATTACTGTATTCTGTAAATATGGTCCTGGAGGTGTAAGGAGGACATCTTTAGCACTTTGGCTAGATTTCCCCTTTTTACAGGAAAGGCAGCTGAAAGCCCTGGAAATTCTGTATGATATGGATTCTGTATATGGTAGGGATTAGATGCCCTTCCTTGACCCCTTCGGCCAGGGCCGCGGCCTCTACTGGACATTGGGACCCTGCAAATATTCACGAGTTAGAAAATCCGATAAAGAATTATGTTCACCTTTGATATATTCAATATCAAAGTCAAATGCTGAAAGTAAACTTTGCCAAGCTACAAAAATTTGTTTTTGAGCTAAATTCTGGACATCTTTTTTAAATATTTGTTTTGCTGCAGAAGAATCAACACGAATTAAAAAATGTTGATTTAATAAATCATCCTGGAATTTTGAAACACATTTTACAATGGCTAAACATTCCTGTTTGATTGTCGGGTAATTTAAAGCTGCTTGCTTCCAAGTTCCTGAAGTAAAATGTAAGAGTTCTTCTTTTTTACTGTTAGGATTGAATTGTTTGAGGATGCCACCATAACCTTTGTTAGAAGCATCTGTTTCAACAATCTTTTTCCATTCTGGCTTTGGTGAGGCAAGACAAGGGAGTGTTTTGACTCTTGTCTTAATTTTCCGAACAGCTTTTGTATGTTCCGGACCCTAAGGTGGAGGGTTTTTGCGAAGTCTGGTATACAGAATTGCAGCATCTGTGGCTAAATTAGGGTAGTAATCATGAATATAATTTAAACTACCAAGAAATCTCTGTAATTGAGTTTTATCTTTAATTTCATCAGGAAATTTTGATGGAAACTCCATACTTATGTTGATTGGAATTATAGTGCCATTATGAAAATCTGACTGTAGTTTGAAAAAGTTTTATTTTTGGTGCAGAAATCACCAAATCATTTCTGATAATAACATGCTTAAAAATATTAAGATGTTTGATACGCTGGTCTATTGATGATGAAAATATGAGAACGTCATCAATATAACAAATTGCAAATTCTGTATAAGGATTGAAAATATCATTCATAATATGCTGGAATTCAGATGGAGCATTTTTTAATCCAAATGGCATAACATTCCATTCATAATGTCCAAAAGGTACTGTAAAAGCAGTTTTATACCTGTCTTTTTTAGCAATTTGAACCTGCCAATATCCTGATTTCATATCAAATTTTGAAAAGATGATAGCATCCTGTAAACGATCTAAAAGATCTTTCTTTGTTTGGAATAGGATACCTTATCCATTTCAAGGCATCATTTAGAGGTTTGTAATTAATGACCAATCTTGGTACACCTCTTTCAATTTTTACATTTTTATTAACATAAAAGGCTGTACAACTCCAAGGAAAGTGACTTGATCGGATAAGCTTTTTCTGGAAAAGAATATTAATTTCTATTTTGTAGAGTTCTAAATACTTTTTTTCCATTTGGCTTGGGCACGATCTTGTAGGAATAGTGCACTCATCAAATCCTGTATCATAGGGAAGAGAAACTATATGTTTCTTGCATTCCCAAAAAGCATTAGGAACATCACTACAAATTTCTGTATGGAATTCTTGTTCAAGGGATTTAATGTAAAGAAGATTGCTGTAATCTTTGTTCTGTAGTTAGAAAATGTGTTTCTTTTTGCAAGAAATTAATTTGTTTTTCTTCGAAATTGACTGGATCTTTGATTTGATCTAATTCTTTTGTATAAGGTTCTGTAATAAATTCAAAAATAATATGTTGATTATTTAAAGTTGTATGAATGCCAATAGAATCAATTTTGGTAATTGGCATTAATAAACACAAGAATGGTGTCCCTAAGATAATTGCTTGAGAATATTTTTAATCAAAACAAATGAAGTTGGAAGACATAACCGTTGGTTACATATTAAAACTTCTGGAAGTTTGTACCTAATGTACAAAGAATTACCAATCGCATTGGTGAGTGATTGGGTAGTTTTCTAGAAATATTTAGTAGGAATTAATCCTTCATGAATACAATTCATGTCAGCACCGTTGTCTACAAGAGCAATAGCATCTTTTATTATAAAATCAGGTTTTATAATAAAAGTAATCCTGATATACTATTTCTGGAAAGTTACCTTGTTCATAAGGAGAAGATATTCAGGTTTATCTTTTTTAGTGTTGGATTCTGGTATTGTTATACCTTTATCTTTATTTTGCTAGTTAAGCTAACTATTAATTTTTTTTAATATCAGCATTGATAGCTATATTTGTTGTTTGTAAATGCTTGATTTCTACTTATGAAGCATTTACCTCCATCTTAAGATCCTGGATAGTTATCGGTTTTTCTTCAGTTGTATTCTGAATTCTTTTATAAACTTCTTTCATACTGTAATGTTTAGGAGGAAGACCGATTTCTTCCTTCTTCTGTTGTTGATAACAGAGTTCTAGAAATTTTAATTTCATTTCTGGATTAGTTATCTAGTTAGAAATGTTTAACATATTTTGCTCACTTTCTGTAAAAACATTGATACTAGGGCTACTAATATCAAGTCCATTCATTTCAACTATTGTTTTCCAATAGTTAGCTTCTTCTGAAATTTGATTAATATTATGTTTGCGGGAACAAATTTCTGGAGAGGAGTCAGATTCTGAGTCAGAGCTGGAAGAATATAATGCAGTGGACTTATGTTTTCCAATAGAAAGCATTTGAAGGATTTGTTGCTGAATTTCATTGTCCAAAGCTATTTCATTTAATTTTTGTTGAATTTTAGCTTTGCAATGATTAGCATAATGTCCTGTGTGGCCACATTTAAAACATTTAACAGTGGACTTATGTTTCTTTTTTGTAAGAAGCTTTCTGTTTGCATTTAGATTTATGAGGCTATGGTTGCTGGACAATTTGTTTAGATGGTTTGTATTTTCTGGATTTCTTGGAATAATACTTTGAAGATTTTCCATATTTATGTTTTTTATTTTTATGTTTGGATGGATACTGGATTTTAGTGTCATAGGCAAATTGTTCACAAAATTCACCTAATTCATTATGACTTTGTTTTTTCATTTGATTCTGTAATTTTAGATCATTACATAAAGCAAGACCTTCTTCTGTGACCAATCTTATGAGTTGGCCATAGGTATATTCTGAATAGAGAATAGACATTTTGCTATGTTTATCCCGTCATTTTTTCCTAATTCTCTCAGCAAAGAGAGTTGGAAGGCCATCGATAAATTTGGCTTTCCAATGATAACAATTAGCGTCTGAACATCTAATAACCCTCATCATAAAGACATCTTTATACCATCGAAAATGGGATAAAGAAGGGCATCTAAGATTTTGTAAAAGTTCTCTACTTCTATCTTCAATACCATTAGTAGAAGCACCAACAAAGTGATGTAAAATGGTATTGATAAGAGTGTAAACTGCCTCTTGTTCTGTTTGAACATTTCCTGTAATGGGTTCTGTAACCCTTTTATATGCACTTAAAATTTCAGTCTGCTGGGTTTCAGTGAAGATATTATCCCACCATCCTTTAAGGATTCCTGTAAAACCGTTGACCAAAAATCTGGCGATTTCATGGTCATCGTTATTATTCTGTTTGCAAATTGTTGAATACATAGTCATTTGATGCAACAATTCAAATATCTGGTATTCAGAAAGACCATCTATATTCCATTCATAAATGGTTTTTACATGATAAGATTTTTGTGTCTGGAGGAAATCTTCTTCATAAAGAATATCCATTAGAGTAGGTTTGGGATAATAATACCTACTAGGTGTTGTTTTACTGGAGTTCCCATAATGCATTTTATTGATGGAAACTAGATGATTATCTTGAAAATTGCTTTCAATTTCTATAATTTGAGAAAGAGTAAGATTTTGGTCTTCTCTATTATTCTGGAGATTTTGTCTGGATAACATATTAATTTGAGACGTTGAGGATTCTCCTATTTTAAGATTTTGTATTCTATTGTTAAGAGTATCCATAAATTCTGTATCTTGTTTGGATGATTTAAGTTTGAATTTTGTCACATCCAAAGGTGGTTTTATAGTTACTGGAATTAAGTTCTTTGATTTTGGCTGGATAATATAATTATCTTTGATTTTCATAACAGCTTCTTCTAATCTAATTAATTGTTTTCCTACTGTCTGGCAAAAAAGATTCGTATAATTGTGCTGTTTGATTAAGGGTATAATGTCTTTAACCTGTAATTGTTCCCTTAATCCTAGACATTTTGGAGTTTCAACAAAGGCTGTAATAACTAGTGGTTTATTTGAACTTATAATTCCACTAGGCTTGAGTTCTAATGATTGGAGAGGCGGATGAACAGAAGTAATACTTTGGCCATCTGTTGTTACCCAAGTTTTCTGTATATTTTCAAGAACATTAATTTGTGATTCTAGAACCATTATGTTTTCCTTATACCATAAAGGAAAAGATTGAAGTTTCTGGTGTTGCTCTAGATGAGCATAATACTGTATTTTAAGCTGTTGTAACTATAATTCACTATGGTTTTCAAAATACCATTTTCTAAATTCTCTGCATTTTTCCTGTAAAAAATCCTAGTTTAGGATTTTACGATTTTCACTTCCTGGTATAAAATTCATTAAATTTCAAAATTCATATCGCTCGTTGTAGGACTATAAGGCCTTCTGGATTCATAAACACGATGTGGTATTTGATTTTCTGAAAATTGGATTCCCTGAACTACTGGATCTGTAGTATTGTCAGGGTTGGTATCACTATGTGGTTTGGAAGGCATTCCTTGTAAAACCAACTGTACAGGTTTAGGGGGTAGACTGTCTGGAAGACTCAAGTAGATCTACTCTATAAGATAGAGCAGTTCTATAACTAGTACTCGACATGCTTCTGGACAATGGCCGATGTGGCCTATTGAAGGTGAGGTATACGTTACCGCCTTGAGTCTGTATGACATCATCCAATGATTGTCTGATGATAGGTCTGGCTGGAACAGCATTGGGAATATGCCATCTTTCTAGAAAAGTAATATTCTGCCAAGGTATCATTTTTGGCACAGCAACTTGACTACTGAAAAGATTAGTGTCTATTAAGACTGTGTGTCCCAATTCACTCTGTTTCCATATGTAAGGGTTTAAAGTTGTTAAAACCTTTAAATAAATTTTGGAGATAACTGTAAATGGTGGTGATCCTGGAAGATACGTATATCCATGGGATAACACTCTAAGTTCTAAAACTTTTGATAGATTAGCATCAGTGAGTGCTATGCTTAAGTTTGGATATATATTAAAATATACTGGACCGTGGGAGAGACTAGTTTCAATGGCTCCTATAAGAGATGCTCTCCAATCTAAGCATCTACCATCTCGAAGGGTACACTGGATACTAGTATTTTGCCCAAGAATGGTCAAAGGTTTAAAAGCTATCTGAACAAGTTCTATATGGACATACTTGTATTTTTGTAAAAATAGGTATAAATCCTGTATGTGTAAGAGCTACATTATCTCATCGTCATTCTGTATAGAAGTTGCATGTTCAAATGCTTTAATTATTTTTCTGCTAGAAAAGTCAAATATTCCTATCTTATAGATAGTATCAGGTTTGACTCTAGGGATAGTCCATTTATCTAGGGCTTCTTTTACATCCTGGTAGGCTACTAGCTCTCTGACTTCTGATGCAGAAGCTACTGTATTAGCTACTGTATTGGATATTATATTTGCTACTTCTTCTGAAGGTACAATACTCATCTGGTTGTACTAGGACCATATATGTATAATTTAAAAGAAATATAATATAGTATGAACAACAATAAACATGGCTCTGATACCAATTGAGGTCCAAATGGCATAACATTCCATTCATAATGCCCAAAAGGTACTATAAAAGTAGTTTTATACCTGTCTTTTTCAGCAATTTGAACCTTCCAATATCCTGATTTCATATCAAATTTTGAAAAGATGATAGCATCTTGTAAACGATCTAAAAGATCTTTCTTATTTGGAATAGGATACCTTATCCATTTCAAGGCATCATTTAGAAGTTTGTTGTAACGCCCTCAAAATAATAACATTAACCCAACAAATAAGACATGCATTGATATTCAAAAGTTCCACATTCTTTCATTTATCAGACTTTCATTACAAAAGTATTACATGTTAACAACAAAAACAAATGCCCTACGGGCTTACAGCTTTCCAAGTTAACACTTGGTTACAACCAAAGAGTACTAACTCATACACATTAAGCCCTTGGCTTGAATTTACATGTAATACATCAAAAAGGTAAAACGACAAAATTAAGTCCGCCTCTAACCTCCCAAGCTATGTCCTTGGAGGTGGCATGCTTCCTGTACCTGAAAATGATATTCCCATATAGGGTGAGCCACAACCCAGTAGAAATATACTAAACCAACCATGAACATTGACTAAAACATTAGCAATTGATAGATGGCCAACACTGATACATTCACATAAATCACATATTTATGTCATACGACTTATGAGCCCAAGTTTCCTTTCATTTTCCCTTTTTCAACAGATAGGCATATAAGCACTACCCACGTTCTCAATAGATATGTACAACAACAATATCCACATTCTCAGATAAGCAAATAAGCTATATCCACATTCTACAACAGATATGTATAACCACAACATCCACAGATAAGCATATAAGCTCTATCTTCACTTCTCTAGACAAGCATATGAGCTGTATCTACGGAGTTCATCCCCTATCTTCTCCCAACACTATCCGGTTTAGAGGTACATCCCCTATCTTCCCCTAAACCGCGGAGTACATCCCCCATCTCCTCCTCTACACATAACGTATACAAACACATTGGTTCTATATACAATCACTCAATACATATAGTTAATGTATTTTATCAACCGTCAAGTTCCATGACACACTTTATTGATTAGTTTCAGTTTGCCTAATCATCATGCATTGTCTACAACAATCACGACTATCCTCCACCGATAGCCCAAAGCAGTTATTTCTAAACAGAAAATAAATGCACAATGGATATTCAATCAACATTTCATTTCCTCATTCTTCTCAATTAATTATCCCAATTAATTAAACAATGTAATTAGGTCAATTTCCATAATTAACATTTCAACCCTTAGGTCCCATTTTCATCAACAATTCAACATTCATTCCATTTCTCTATGCCAAACATGCATCTAGGTTTATTATGAGTAAAACCCCAACTTTTGTAAATTAGCACAAAAGCCCCAAACTTTCACAAAATGACCAAACCAACCCCAACATCTCAAAATACCAAAATTTAAAGACAAAATCCATGGAGAGGAGTAGGATATCCCTACCTCAAATTCGGAGTCCCAAAGGAGAAGAAGACAAAACCCAACGTGCTCCAAATCTCGAAATTTTCAGATTAAAAAGTAGCCCTCGACGATCAACAACTTTTTTGTAAAGGCCAAAGGTGAGCAAATCACTCCTACTAGATCAAAACCTAGAGAGAAGGTAGAGTCTAGAGTGAGAGGCTCAACAATGGTGATTTTGGAAAAGTAAGAGAGAGAAGAGAAAGTAAAAAGTGATTTGAAAAGTCACAATTTCGGGACTTAAACCCAGTCTCCCGCTCAAGCGTAAAACACCCCGCTCGAGCGTCACTCACAAACTCCCGCTCGAGCGTCCAAACTTCCGCTCGAGCGCCGGATGCACTCTCCCAGCATTTATACAGAACCAGGCCTCCGCTCGAGCTTCCAACTCCCCGCTCGAGCGGAACTCAGACAACCCCGCTCGAGCGGCCAATCCCACGCTCGAGCGTACAACGCTGCACAGGAAAATACTGAATGGGTGTAATCTCCGCTCGAGTGCCAAAACCCCCGCTCGAGCGTACAGGCAAAAATCTGGGCAACTAGTTTTGGTTTCTAAACTCAACCAACCTGTAACAAACCCGCCCAACACATCCTATAACTCAATTACGAAGTAAAAAGGATGTAAACAAAATAATAAACAACTTCCAACATCCACGGACACATGTCCGGATCACGGTATAACAAGGGTAAACCCGGGATCGCTATAACCTCCCCCCCTTAAAGAATTTCGTCCCCGAAATTAAGCACAAGTTTTCAAAAATAGGTTTTCCTCTATTTTAAACAATGTTACACTTTAACATTCAACAATTCGACCCATTACCGGCCATTCCATCCCTTTAACAAGAGACATTTCACAATATGTAAACAACATATGTACTTCTAACATGCATCAACATTATGCACTATCTTTCCAATTTCAACAATGTATTCAACATATACAATGTTACATTCAACTTCCATATGAGGCAAGTTCCAAAACATACTTCCAATAAACCAAAACATTTTCAATGTTTCACAACTTAAGACATATATAAAAGCTCTTTAGTTCAGCAATAGTTCAAAATCTAAATACAAGATTACATATCAACAAACAAGTCCGAATATTTCTCGCGGACTTCCAACTCACGTTCCCAAATGGCCTCCTCCACTCCGTGATGTTTCCACAAGACTTTCACCAAAGGAATGGTCTTGCCACGCAGGACCTGATCCCGCCTATCCAAGACCCGAACCGGTCTCTCCTCATACGAGGCATCCTCATCTACCTCTAAATCGGTCCAATCCAACACATGTGATGGATTTGGCTCATACTTCCGAAGCATACTCACATGAAACACGTCATGCACTCCGGACAACTGCGGCGGTAAGGCTAACCGATAAGCAACCTCGCCAATCCTCTCAAGGATCTCAAAAGGACCAATAAACCGAGGGGATAACTTCCCACTCTTCCCAAACCTCATCAAACCTCGCCTAGGTGATATCTTCAGAAAGACATGATCACCTTCCTCAAACGCCAAAGGTCTCCTCCTACGGTCGACATAACTCTTTTGTCGACTCTGGGCTGTAACAAACCTCCTACGGATAAGCTCAACTTTCTCTGTCGTCTCCCTAACCAACTCCGGACCCAACAATGGTGCATCACCCACCTCGGCCCAACAAACTGGAGACCTGCACGGTCGGCCATACAAGGCCTCAAACGGTGCCATACCGATGCTAGACTGAAAACTGTTGTTGTAGGCAAACTCTACCAAAGGCAAGTGCCTCTCCCACGTTCCACTGAAGTCCAGGACACAACCCCGAAGCATATCCTCGAGGATCTGAATAGTACGCTCGGACTGCCCGTCAGTCTGAGGATGATAAGCCGTACTAAAGGTCAACTTAGTGCCCAAGGCACTCTGCAAACTCTGCCATAACCTAGCAGTAAAACGAGGATCTCTATCTGAGACGATCGTCACTGGGACCCCGTGCAATCTCACTACGTCCCGAATATACAAATCGGCAAGATGATCCACCGAATCTCTCACGCGCATAGGAATAAAGTGCGCCGACTTAGTCAACCGGTCTACAACCACCCAAATAGCATCACTACCCCGCTGAGTCCTCGGAAGACCTATAACGAAGTCCATAGTGACATGCTCCCACTTCCACTCGGCAATAGGCAAGGGTCGCAACAAACCCGCTGGCCTCTGATGCTCGGCCTTCACTTGCTGGCAAGTAAGGCACTTCGATACGAAAACCGCCACATCTCTTTTCATACCCCGCCACCAGAACTGGCGACCCAAATCCTGATACATCTTAGTACCTCCCGGATGCACCGCAAGGCGCGAATAGTGAAACTCTCGGAGTACTTCCTCTCGGCAAGACTCCAGTACAAACAAACGGTCTCGGTATCTCACACTCAGGTCGGGGTACACCGTCAAACCCTTCTCAACTTTCCCACTGGAGATCTTTTCTCGGAGAGATTCTACCTCAAGGTCACCTCTCTGTGCCTCTAACACTCTAATCACAAGTGTAGGCTGCGCAACAACAGAAAATAAGGCCGCAGCCTCAACAGATTCGCCCAATAGCAAATCAAACTCGCCAAGTGCTCCCAACATCTCCCATTCCCGGATGGCTATACAAGCTACATCACTAATGGATTTCCTACTAAGGGCGTCGGCCACAACATTGGCCTTTCCCGGATGATAATGCAACTCAAAATCATAATCCTCGATGAACTCCATCCACCTCCTCTGCCTCAAATTCAAGTCTTTCTGTGTAAACAGATACTTCAAACTCTTGTGGTCCGAGAACACCTCGAACCTCTCACCATAAAGGTAGTGCCTCCAGATTTTCAAGGCAAAGATCACAGCTGCTAACTCTAGGTCGTGTGTGGGGTAATTCTTCTCGTGTATTTTCAACTGACGTGAGCCATAAGCTACCACTTTCCCCTCCTGCATCAACACACAACCCAAACCCTCTCGTGAGGCATCACAATAAACCGCATAACCCAACCCTCTCTCCGGAATAATCAACACCGGAGCGGTGGTCAATCTAACTTTCAGCTCTTGGAATGACTTTTCACAAGTCTCACTCCACACAAACTTGACTCCCTTCCGAGTCAGTCTAGTCAACGGTGACGCTAACCTGGAGAAATCTTTCACAAACCGACGGTAATACCCAGCTAATCCCAGAAAACTGCGGATCTCAAACACACTCTTAGGCTGTGCCCAATCTTGCACTGCCTCAACCTTGGATGTATCAACAGATACCCCTTCCCCGGATACCACGTGGCCTAAGAATTTGACTTCCCTCAACCAGAACTCACACTTCCCAAACTTGGCATACAGCCTATGGGCTCTAAGCAACTCAAGCACCACTCTCAAGTGTTCCTCGTGCTCCTCCTCTGTAGGCGAATAGATAAGGATGTCGTCCATGAAGACGACCACAAATCGGTCTAAGAACTCCCGGAAAATCCGGTTCATCAAGTCCATAAAGACTGCTGGTGCATTGGTAAGCCCAAATGGCATCACCAAAAACTCATAATGGCCATACCGCGTACGGAATGCCGTTTTCGGAATATCCTCCTCCCTGACCCTCAACTGGTGGTAACCCGATCTCAAGTCTATCTTAGAGAAACAACGGGAACCCTTCAACTGGTCAAACAAATCATCTATACGGGGCATAGGATACTTATTCTTAACCGTAGCCCGATTCAACTTCTGGTAGTCAATACACAATCTCAAGGTGCCATCTTTCTTTTTAACAAAGAGGGCCGGCGCTCCCCACGGCGAAACACTAGGGCGAACAAAGCCCTTATCGAGCAATTCCTGGAGCTAAACTTTCAACTCAACCAACTCTGCTGGAGCAAAACGGTAAGGTACCATAGAAATCGGCGCCGTGCCGGACACTAAATCAATAGAGTACTCTATCTCACGGTAAGGTGGCAAACTAACAAGATCCTCGGGAAAGACATCCGAATACTCACAAACCACCCTCGGCAACACAATCTATGTCTCATCACACTCACTACTCTCAAAGCTAGCAAGTAGACCACTAAGCTCACTTCGCCCTCGCGAATCATACCCCGGTGGCAAAACACTACCAACCCGGTCTCCCAAGAAATGGAACCACTCCCCGCACAAGGTACAAAACGTGACCCTCTGGCGGTAGCAATTGATAACAGCCCGGTATGACGATAGCCAGTCCATACCCAAAATAACATCAAAACCCTTCATAGGCATGACAACAAACGGAAAAGGAAGCCTATAGTCGGCGACCTCTATATCACATCCTCTAACACCCTGTTTCAGGATCAACTCACCACCCAAAGGCGATACCACACAAATAGGAGATGCTAACTGTGCTAACTCCAATTCCAAAACAGATGCAAATGCAGCAGATACAAAAGAATGAGATGCACCCGTGTCTATCAACACATTAGCAACCGAGTTGCAAAACAGAAAAGTACCTCTCACTACTGATGGAGCTGGTACTAAATCCTGCGCGGTAACAGCATACACGCGCCCCGTAGGCCCCTGGTCTACCTGCTCACCTCTCGGAGCAAAAGACTGCTGCACAGACTGGGATGACGAAGCTCCCGGATTGGCCCTCGAGGCCAGCACAGACTGAGCTGGCTGAAAACCCTACGTCTGCCTAAAACCAGACGCTCCCGAAGTGGCACTCAACTGCGGGCAAAACCTCTTCAGGTGCCCAGGCTGTCCACACTGATAACAAGACAAGGGCTGCCCCCTGCCCAAACTCTGACTCTGTGGTCTAGCTGAAGAAGAAGCAGCTCTCTGACCCCCACCCTTCTGCGGGCAAACAGAAACCTTGTGACCCAACTGGCCACACTTGTAACAACTGAAATCCCCCTGACCACCTCTCCCGGAGCCTACACTCGGCATTGGGAAGGTCGATCTAGCAACACCACCCTGCAACTGCTGAGGGTTAGAACCCTTCTGCCTCCTGCCATCACCCTGACCATCTTGGCTCCTCTTGGAGCCTCTCTGCCCCTCATCCTCCTCCTGCATCATGAGCTCCATATGAGCTGCAGCGTCCACTAGGTGTCTATACTCTCGGATGTAAGACCCACCAACCCTCAACTTGAGGCCCCCCCTCAACTTCCGCTCAAACTCATAGCAACGGCGTTCCTCAAACGCCACCAGTTCAGGTGCAAACCTGGACAGACTAGTAAAGGTAGCCTCAAACTCGGCCACTGACAAGCCCTGCTGATTAAGCCGGCTAAACTGATCCCTTAGCTTCTCCCTAGCTGCTGCAGACAAAAACCTCTCCTGAAAAGCATTTATAAACGCCTCCCAAGTACCACCAACACGAGCCTTCTCGTACTTCCACCATTGACCCGCATCTCCCTTCAGTTGGAAGGATGCCAAGGTCACTTTCAGTGCTCCGTCCTCGATGCCAAGCATCTCAAACGTCTTACTCATTTGCTCTAGCCACTCATCAGCCTTCAGTGGCTCCTTCGGATCCCCTATAAACTCTTCCGGATTAGACCGGAAAAACTCCCTCTTCAAGAAAGAAGGCCCTGCCTCAGCGGCCTGATTCCCAGCTCTAAGAATACCCAAAGCTCCTGCTATCTCTCTGGCCAAGGCACCCATAGCCTACTGACCCACTGGCTCGGCCACATTGGCCTGGCCAACTCCCTCCTGCACTGACGAAATCTCACCCTGTAACGGTACCTCCTGCCTCGCAGGTCTACCATGCCTAGCACCTCTTCCTCGTCTTGACATCCTAATAAAGGTAACACAGAACATTAGCACATTCATAAATGTGCCGAAACTAAACACTCACGTCCTAATGCATGGACAACTGTAATTCACTCCACGTAAGCACATAAACACATAAGCACTTACGAATTTCATTTCCGGATAATGATAGTCCCGAGGCGTTACTTGAGTTCTGGTTAGAAACAGCATTGATCAAGTGCTTTTCCAACAAGACTCACAGAAACCCAAGGATCCAATCAACATCCTAGAAATTAAATCCCATACCCACATAGTCACATAAGCATGTTATCAAGTAAGCACACAGCATATGATACTACATCTAAGTCTCTATCAAGCGAGACAAACCCATTGTGATCCTCATCACTTCCCACGTACCCAAAGTATTCGAACCCGGTAAGCTCTGATACCAAGTTGTAACGCCCTCAAAATAATAACATTAACCCAACAAATAAGACATGCATTGATATTCAAAAGTTCCACATTCTTTCATTTATCAGACTTTCATTACAAAAGTATTACATGTTAACAACAAAAACAAATGCCCTACGGGCTTACAGCTTTCCAAGTTAACACTTGGTTACAACCAAAGAGTACTAACTCATACACATTAAGCCCTTGGCTTGAATTTACATGTAATACATCAAAAAGGTAAAACGACAAAATTAAGTCCGCCTCTAGCCTCCCAAGCTATGTCCTTGGAGGTGGCATGCTTCCTGTACCTGAAAATGATATTCCCATATAGGGTGAGCCACAGCCCAGTAGAAATATACTAAACCAACCATGAACATTGACTAAAACATTAGCAATTGATAGATGGCCAACACTGATACATTCACATAAATCACATATTTATGTCATACGACTTATGAGTCCAAGTTTCCTTTCATTTTCCCTTTTTCAACAGATAGGCATATAAGCACTACCCACGTTCTCAACAGATATGTACAACAACAATATCCACATTCTCAGATAAGCAAATAAGCTATATCCACATTCTACAACAGATATGTATAACCACAATATCCACAGATAAGCATATAAGCTCTATCTTCACTTCTCTAGACAAGCATATGAGCTGTATCTACGGAGTTCATCCCCTATCTTCTCCCAACACTATCCGGTTTAGAGGTACATCCCCTATCTTCCCCTAAACCGCGGAGTACATCCCCCATCTCCTCCTCTACACATAACGTATACAAACACATTGGTTCTATATACAATCACTCAATACATATAGTTAATGTATTCTATCAACCGTCAAGTTCCATGACACACTTCATTGATTAGTTTCAGTTTGCCTAATCATCATGCATTGTCTACAACAATCACGACTATCCTCCACCGATAGCCCAAAGCAGTTATTTCTAAACAGAAAATAAATGCACAATGGATATTCAATCAACATTTCATTTCCTCATTCTTCTCAATTAATTATCCCAATTAATTAAACAATGTAATTAGGTCAATTTCCATAATTAACATTTCAACCCTTAGGTCCCATTTTCATCAACAATTCAACATTCATTCCATTTCTCTATGCCAAACATGCATCTAGGTTTATTATGAGTAAAACCCCAACTTTTGTAAATTAGCACAAAAGCCCCAAACTTTCACAAAATGACCAAACCAACCCCAACATCTCAAAATACCAAAATTTAAAGACAAAATCCATAGAGAGGAGTAGGATATCCCTACCTCAAATTCGGAGTCCCAAAGGAGAAGAAGACAAAACCCAACGTGCTCCAAATCTCGAAATTTTCAGATTAAAAAGTAGCCCTCGACGATCAACAACTTTTTTGTAAAGGCCAAAGGTGAGCAAATCACTCCTACTAGATCAAAACCTAGAGAGAAGGTAGAGTCTAGAGTGAGAGGCTCAACAATGGTGATTTTGGAAAAGTAAGAGAGAGAAGAGAAAGTAAAAAGTGATTTGAAAAGTCACAATTTCGGGACTTAAACCCAGTCTCCTGCTCGAGCGTAAAACACCCCGCTCGAGCGTCACTCACAGACTCCCGCTCGAGCGTCCAAACTTCCGCTCGAGCGCCGGATGCACTCTCCCAGCATTTATACAGAACCAAGCCTCCGCTCGAGCTTCCAACTCCCCGCTCGAGCGGAACTCAGACAACCCCGCTCGAGCGGCCAATCCCACGCTCGAGCGTACAACGCTGCGCAGGAAAATACTGAATGGGTGTAATCTCCGCTCGAGCGCCAAAACCCCCGCTCGAGCGTACAGGCAAAAATCTGGGCAACTAGTTTTGGTTTCTAAACTCAACCAACCTATAACAAACCCGCCCAACACATCCTATAACTCAATTACGAAGTAAAAAGGATGTAAACAAAATAATAAACAACTTCCAACATCCACGGACACATGTCCGGATCACGGTATAACAAGGGTAAACCCGGGATCGCTATATTTGTTATTAATAACCAATCTTGGTACACCTCTTTTAACTTCTGCATTTTTATTAACATCAAAAGCTGTACAACTCCAAGGAGAGTAACTTGGTCGGATAAGCTTTTTCTAGAGAAGAGTATTACAAAGTTCTAAATACTCTTTTTTCATTTGGCTTGGGCACGATCTTCTAGGAATAGTGCGCTCATCAAATCCTGTATCATAGGGAAGAGAAACTATATGTTTCTTGCGTTCCCAAAAAGCATTAGGAACATCACTACAAATTTCTGATTGGAAATCTTGTTCAAGGGATTTAATTTTATTCTATAAAGAAGATTGCCGTAATCTTTGTTCTGTAGTTAGAAAATGTATTTCTTTCTGCAAGAAATTAATTTGTTTTTCTTCGAAATTGACTAAATCTTTGATTTGATCTAATTCGTTTGTATAAGGTACTGTAATAAATTCAAAAATAATATGTTGATTATTTAAAGTTGTATGAATGCCAATAAAATCAATTTTGGTAATTGGCATTAATAAACACAAGAATTTGTCCCTAAGATAATTGCTTGAGACATATTTTCAATCAAAACAAATAAAGTTGGAAGACATAACCCTTGGTTACATATTAAAACTTTTGGAAGTTTGTACCTGATGTACAAAGAATTACCACTCGCACTGGTGAGTGATTGGGTAGTTTTCTGGAAATATTTAGTAGGAATTAATCCTTCCTGAATACAATTCATGTCAGCACCACTGTCTACAAGAGCAATAACATCTTTTATTATAAAATCAGTTTTTATAATAAAAGCAATCCTGATATACCATTTCTGGAAAGTTACCTTGTTCATAAGGAGAAGATATTCAGGTTCATCTTTTTTAGTGTTGGATTCTGGTATTGTTATACCTTTATCTTTATTTTGCTGGTTAAGCTGACTATTAATTTTTTTTAATATCAGCATTGAAAGCTATATTTGCTGTTTGTAAATGTTTAATTTCTACTTTTAAAGCGTTTACTTCCATCTTAAGATCTTGGATAGTTATTGGTTTTTCTTCAGTTGTATTCTGAATTCTTTTATAAACTTCTTTCATGCTGTAATGTTTAGGAGGAAGACCAATTTCTTCCTTCTTCTGTTGTTGATAACAGAGTTCTAGAAATTTTAATTTCATTTTTGGATTAGTTATCTGGTCCGCAATGTTTAACATATTTTGCTCACTTTCTATAAGAACATTGATACTAGGGCCACTAATATCAAGCCCATTCATTTCAACTATTGTTTTCCAATAGTTAGTTTCTTCTTAAATTTGATTAATATTATGTTTGTAGGAACAAGTTTCCAGAGAGGAGTCAGAACTGGATGAATATAATGCAGCAAGTTCATTATCTGAACTTGAGCTTATGCTAGAATCTTCAGAAAGCATTTGAAGGATTTGTTGCTGAATTTCATCGTCCAAAGCTAGTTCATTTAATTTTTGTTGAATTTTAGCTTTGCAACGATTAGCATAATGTCCTGTTTGGCCACATTTAAAACATTTAACTATGGACTTATCTTTCTTTTTGTAAGAAGTTTTCTATTTGCCTTTAGATTTAGGAGGCTGTGGTTGCTGGACAATTTGTTTAGATGGTTTGTATTTTCTGGATTTTTTGGAATAATACTTTGAAGATTTTCCATATTTACGTTTTTTATTTTTATGTTTGGATGGATACTGGATTTTAGTGTCATAGGCAAATTGTTCACAAAATTCACCTAATTCATTATGACTTTGTTTTTTCATTTGATTCTGTAATTTAAGATCATTACATAAAGCAAAGCGATAATCCTTTTATCTGTATCCAATCTGAATTGAAGAAATAATTTTCAAGAATTTCTAATAAAGATTTGATGATCAAATGCATGGAATATATGAAACACTAATTTCTCTAATCTATAGAATTCAAATTCCAGGATGATATTTCTATAGTCCCAGCAGCCAGTCAGGATAAGGATAAGGATAGGGATGAGGATGATAATGCATATAGTGTCCATGTAGGAGAAGCACAAGAGCCTGATAATAATGATGATGGTGGAACTCTCAGTGATTTTTGAGGTTCTCTTATCGACATTATTGCTAATGAAGTCGAATGCGACAAAGCTCGCAAACGAAAAGAAAAAGCTAAAGATGTATAATTATTAGCATTTTATCCCTCTTTATATGCACTTACTAAAAAAAGGACTAGCTTTTTTTTTTTATCCAAGCATGCCAACACATCAGGACCCTAAGGCATTTGTGTTATTAATGTAATATCTCCACATAGCAGAAGATAAGAATCGAAGATAAGGATGAACGACTCCAGCCATCAAGGATACGCCATTTGTCTTCAATTATTTTTCAGGATAAGCCAAGAATGGCTATTTAAGGCCAAGTCTCACCCTTGTTGAGACACAAGTTTATTTTTATTCTTTCTTTCTCTTTCTCTAGTAAAAATTTCTGAAGTTTTATGATATATCAATTATGTGTGGTGCAACTTTCTTGTTTTGAGCTCGCTACTATATTGTAAGTATTTTATAATGTTTTATGTCTGCAAATACTTGATCTGAATTGTATGCATTATTAGATTGGCATAAAGAATTATTAGCTACTTAATTAACTCTGTAGCATATACTCATTGCACAATCTTGGATTGAAGAACTCCATAAATTGGTAGCTTTAATAGAACAATCTCTGCAAGAGGAGATTATTCATTTGATTTTGATAAACGACCTATTCGGTAGTAATTACACAACCATGAGATCATATATGTATTAATTTGTAATTATTACATTGTTCATATGAACAATAATATTCTTGAATTTGTGCTAATTAGGGTTATAATCATATCTCTATAAGTAGGATGTCACCCCAATCGCGTTTAGGGTTTTTCCATTGTTGAATTAAATTCCTATACGACATGTATCTCCTATAAGTCATTGACATACGTGCTTGTAAATATATGGTTACCACACCTATTGGTATCAGAGCCATGTTTATTACTATTTATATTATTGGGATTATACTTAAGCTTTTACGAAATCCTTTCTTTATATGAACCCTAATTGTACTCATTCATGGTTCATCAAAGTTTGCCCCCAAACTTACCAAGCTGGTATTCCCAACTAGTTTTTTGCTTGGTGGGATAAGTTTTGGCCTGATCCATCTATCTTACCTAAACTTGTCCATATTTAATAATCTATCAGTTACTGCTTTTCAAGTTATGCCCGATAATCAGAATCATTCTCTATCCAAATCCTTTGCTATATTTATGATTCATTTCGATCTCCCTTGGATTTGGATGTTATAGCGACCCCGGTCTTTTCCCATTTGATTATTGTATCCGGACATAGGTTTCGTAGATTCTGTCATTGTATGATTGTTGTTGTTGTCCCTTATTTTCTTATTTGGAGTTATAGGATGTGTTGGGCAGGTTTGTTTCAGGTTGGTTGGGTTTAGGAACCAAGTGTTGCTGTCCAGAATTTTGGTTCTTCGCTCGAGCGAGGAGTTGGTCGCTCGAGCGAGTTGTTGTTTTTGGTTATTCGCTCGAGCCGGGGTTTGGTCGCTCGAGCGAGAGTTTGCGTCTAGTTTAGACCTGAAGTATTGCATTCTTGGCTCGAGCGAGCTTTTCTTTGCTCGAGCGAGTATTTCTTGTGTCTGGTCGCTCGAGCGACCAATTCTTAGCTCGAGCGAGCCTTTCCAGTTTTAATAAGCAGCAGCGGGTAATTGATCAGTTTTTCATCCTCTTCTAGTATCCAAACCCTAGGTCCGACTTCTCTCTCTCAAAACTCATCTTCTCTCTAGGTGTTCATCTACTTCTAGTGTGAATTCATCCTAAGTTCTTTGTAAGAAAGATAGAGGGCGGCTTGGGCTTCATTCTAATCTGAACATTTGGTGATTTGGAGCACATTGGAATTTGGGTATTCATCTCTAACTTCTCCATTCGGGTTATTTTCTTCGAGGTAGGGATTTCCTACACCATTTTATAGGTTTTGTTCTAAGTTTTGGTATATTGATATGTTGGGGTTACTTTGATAATTTTGGGAAAAACCCTAGTTGTATTAATTAATTAATTTGTATAATTAATTTAAGGGAATTGAGGAATTCATTGATTAAATGGTGTGGTTGGATAATTTAAATCACTCGCCTATTGAATTGTTGATATATTTATTTCCAAATCTAGAAATAACTGTTTTGGGCTATCGGTGGAGGATAATCGTGATTGTTGTAGACATTGCATGTGGATTAGGGATAACTGAAACTAATCATTGATTAAGTCATCAACTTTGACTGCTGAATTAATACAGACATTATGTGTATTGATTGTGTGTTGTATATGTTATGTGTTTGCATACATTGTTTTGTGTGGGAGGAGATAGGGGATGTACTCCACGGTTTAGGGGAAGATAGGGGATGGACCTCTAAACCGGATTTTGTTTGGGAGGAGATAGGGGATGGACTCCATTAGCATCACTTTTATGTGTGCTTATTTATATTGAAGTGTTTTATTGATACAGCACTAAAATGTGTATCAAACTGGAAGTATGAAGTGTTTTGATCTGAGCTTGAGTCTCATCTGTTTGTTGACACTGGATGAATGTGAATATATTATGTATGGTTCACTGTTGTAAGATTGGCCAGGTTCTGAGCCATATTGATAATGTTGGAAAGTAAAACATGTCTTAGGCATTAGTGTCATGAAAATGTATAATGATGAAATTGATTATCTTGGTTAACCATCTATTGAATGCTATTGCTTTATTCAATGCTTATATTTGGTTTAGTATATTTCTACTGGGCTGTGGCTCACCCTATAGGGGAACATCATTTTCAGGTTCAAGTGATAAGCTACCTCCAAGGACATAGCTTCGAAGGACTTGGATTTTGAAGATTATTTTCAGTTATTTGCTTTCATTTGTTAGTACATGTAAACACTCAAGCCTAGGGCTTTCTTTGTATTTGAGTTAGAACTCACACTTTTGTGTCCAAGTGTTGGCCTGGAAAGATGTAAGCCTGTAGGGCATTTAATTTGATGTTACATGTAATGCTTTTGTTTAGTAAGACTCTGATGAATATTATAATGAACTGTTTCCTTTTTAACATTGCATGTTGATGATATATATATTTAATGGGTTTATTTTCGAGGGCGTTACAACTTGGTATCAGAGCGAGGTTTGAATACTTTGGGTACGTGGGAAGTGATTAGTATCACAATGGGTTCGTCTCGTTTGATAGAGACTTAGTGTAATGTTATATGCTTATGTGATAACATGTTTATGTGATTATGTGGGTATGGAATGTAGTTTCTAGGATGTTGATTGGACCCTCGAGTTTCTGGTAGTCTTGTTGGAAAGGCACTTGATCACTGTTGCTTCCAACCGGAACTATAGTAACGCATTGGGACTATCATTATCCGGGAATGAAATTCGTAGGTGCTTATGTGATTTTGTGCTTACGTGGAATGAATTATTGTTGTCCAATGCATTAGGATGTGAGTGTTTAGCTTCGGCACATTTATTAATGTGCTAATGTCTTTGTTTCCTTTATTAGGATGTCAGGACGAGGACGAGGACGTGGTAGGCGTGGTAGGGCGGGTAGGCAGGAGGTGCCTGTGCCAGAGGAGATTCCGGTAGTACAGGAGGGAATTGGCCAGGCCAATGTGGCCGAGCCAGTAGGCCAGCAGGCTATGGGCGCACTAGCCCGAGAGATAGCAGGGGCATTCAGGGAGTCAGTAGGCATTCTCAGAGCTGAGAATCAAGCTAGGGATGTTGCTGCAGATGCAGGACCTTCCTTTCTGAAGAGGGAGTTCTTCCGGTCTAATCCGAATGAATTTGTGGGTGATCCTAAAGAGCCGCTTAAGGCAGATGAATGGCTCGAACAGACAACGAAGACGTTTGAGATGCTTGGCATCGAAGACGAGGGGTTGAAAGTGACCTTGGCATCTTTCCAGTTGAAGGGGGATGCGGGTCAGTGGTGGAAGTTTACTAAGGGTCGTATAGGAGGTACATGGGAGGCTTTTGTGAATGCTTTCCAGGAGAAGTTTTTATCTCCAGCAGTCAGGGAGAAGCTGAGAGACCAGTTCTGCCAGCTTAAGCAGTCGAGTTCTTCAGTGGCTGAGTTTGAGGCTGCATTTACTAGCTTGTCCAGGTTTGCACCTGAGTTGGTGGCGTCTGAGGAACGCCGTTGTATTGAGTTTGAGAAGAAGTTGAGGCGTGGCCTCAAGCTGAGAGTTGGGGGAACGATGATTCGGGATTATGGGCGTATGGTTGATGCTGCAGCCCATATGGAGATCATGATGCAGGAGGAGGAGGAAGGGCAGAAGAGCTCCAAGAGGAGTCAGGATAGTCAGAGTGATGGTAGGAGACAGAAGGGTTTTAATCCTCAGCAGTCTCAGGGTAGCTTTTCTAGATCGACTTTTCTTGTGCCGAGTGCTAGTTCAGGGAAAGGCAGTCAGGGAGACATTACCTGTTTCAAGTGTGGCCAGCTGGGCCACAAGTCTCCAGTTTGTGCTCAAAGGGGAGGAGTGCAGAGAGCAGCATCATCTTCGGCTCGATCTCAGAGCCAGAGTCAGGGTAGAGGCCAGCCACTTTCGTGTTAACAGTGTGGTCAGCCAGGGCACATGAAGAGGTATTGCCCGCAGTTGGGTGGCACACCTGGTGCATCTGGTTTGAGGCAGATTCAGGGTCAGCAGCCAGCTCAGTCGGGTCAGGCCTCGAGGGCCAATCAGGGGGCTTCATCGTCCTAGTCGGTGCAGCAATCTTATGCTCCTAGGGGTGAGCAGGTTGATCAGAGGTTGTCTGGGCGCGTGTACGCTGTTACCGCGCAGGATCTTGTGCCAACACCATCAGTTGTGAGAGGTACCTTCTTGTTTTGCAACTCGGTTGCTAATGTTTTGATTGATACGGGTGCATCTCATTCCTTTGTGTCTGCTGCATTTGCATCTGTTTTGGAGTTGGAGTTAGCACAGTTAGCATCTCCTATATGTGTAGTGTCACCTCTTGGGGGTGAATTGATTTTGAAACAAGGTGTTAGGGGTTGTGATATAGAGGTTGATTACCATAGAATCCCATTTTCCTTTGTAGTTATGCCTATGAGAGGTTTCGATGTTATTTTGGGTATGGACTGGTTATCGTCATACCGGGCAGTTATTGATTGCTACCGCCAGAGGGTCACTTGTTGTACCGTGAGCAGAGAGTATTTTCATTTTCTGGGGGACCGGGTTGGTAATGTGTTGCCACCGGGGTACGTTCCACGAGGACGGAGTGAGCTTAGTGGTCTACTTGCTAACCTTTCGATTAGTGAGGATGATGAGACTCAGATTGTGTTGCCAAGGGTGGTTTGTGAGTACTCGGACGTCTTTCCCGAGGATCTTGTTGGTTTGCCACCGCACCGGGAGATTGAATTCTCTATTGACTTAGTGCCCGGCACGGCGCCGATTTCTATGTCACCTTATCGTTTTGCCCCAGCCGAGTTAGTAGAGTTGAAGATTCAGCTCCAGGAGTTGCTAGATAAGGGCTTTATACGTCCTAGTGTTTCGCCGTGGGGAGCACCGGCCCTCTTTGTTAAAAAGAAAGGTGGTGCTTTGAGACTTTGTATAGATTATCGGAAATTGAACCGGGCTACGGTTAAGAATAAGTACCCTATGCCTCGTATAGATAATCTGTTCGATCAGTTGAAGGGTTCTCGTTGTTTCTCGAAGATAGACTTGAGATCGGGTTATCATCAGTTAAGAGTCAGGGAGGAGGATATTCCGAAGACGGCATTCCGTACACGGTATGGCCACTATGAGTTTCTGGTGATGCCATTTGGGCTCACCAATGCACCGGCAGTTTTTATGGATTTGATGAACCGGATATTCCGGGAATTTTTAGATCGTTTTGTAGTCGTCTTCGTGGACGACATCCTTATCTATTCACCTTCTGAGGAGAAGCACAAGGAACACTTGAGAGTGCTGCTTGAGTTACTTAGAGCCCATAAGCTTTATGCTAAGTTTGGGAAGTGTGAGTTCTGGCTAGAAGAGGTCAAGTTCTTAGGCCATGTAGTTTCTGGGGAAGGAGTGTCTGTTGATACATCCAAGACTGAGGCGGTGCAAGATTGGGCACAGCCTAAGAGTGTGTTTGAGATCTGTAGTTTTCTGGGGTTAGCTGGGTATTATCGTCGGTTTGTGAAAGATTTCTCCAGATTAGCTTCGCCTTTGACTAGATTGACTCGGAAGGGAGTCAAATTTGTATGGAGTGAGACTTGTGAAAAGTCGTTTCAGGAGTTGAAAGTTAGACTGACCACCGCTCCAGTATTGATTATTCCAGAGAGAGGGTTGGGTTATGCAGTCTATTATGACGCCTCACGAGAGGGTCTGGGTTGTGTGTTAATGCAAGAAGGGAAAGTAGTTGCCTATGGCTCACGTCAGTTGAAAATTCACGAGCAGAATTACCCTACGCATGATCTAGAGTTAGCAGCTGTGATATTTGCCTTGAAGATTTGGAGGCATTATCTTTATGGTGAGAGATTTGAGGTATTCTCGGATCATAAGAGTCTGAAATATTTGTTTACACAAAAAGACTTGAACTTGAGGCAGAGGAGGTGGATGGAGTTCATAGAGGATTATGACTTTGAGTTGCATTATCATCCGGGAAAGGCCAATGTGGTGGCCGATGCCCTTAGCAGGAAACCTGTTGGTGACATAGCTAGTATAGCCATCCGAGAATGGGAGATGTTGGGTGCACTTGGGGAGTTTAATTTCCTTCTGGGCGAATCTGTTGAGGCTGCGGCCTTGTTTTCTGTTGTTGCACAGCCTACACTTGTGACTCGAGTGTTAGAGGCTCAGGGGGGTGACCTTGAGGTAGAATCCCTCCGTGAGAAGATTTTCAATGGGAAGGTTGAGAAGGGTTTGACGGTGTATCCCGACCTCAGTGTGAGATACCGAGACCGTCTGTTTGTGCCGGAGTCTTGTCGAGAGGAGGTACTCCGAGAGTTCCATCATTCACGCCTTGCGGTGCATCCGGGAGGCACTAAGATGTATCGGGATTTGGGTCGCCAGTTCTGGTGGCGGGGTATGAAGAGAGATGTGGCAGCTTTCGTGTCTAGGTGCCTTACTTGTCAACAAGTGAAGGCCGAGCATCAGAGGCCAGCGGGTTTGTTACAACCCTTGCCTATTGCCGAGTGGAAGTGGGAGCATGTCACTATGGACTTCGTTGTAGGCCTTCCGAGGACTCAACGGGGTAGTGACGCCATTTGGGTGGTTGTGGACCGGTTGACTAAGTCGGCGCACTTCATTGCTATGCGCGTGAGAGATTCGGTAGACCATCTTGCCGACTTGTATATTCGAGACATAGTGAGATTGCACGGGGTTCCAGTGATGATCGTCTCAGATAGAGATCCTCGTTTTACTGCCAGATTGTGGCAGAGTTTGTAGAGTGCCTTAGGCACTAAGTTGACCTTTAGCACGGCTTATCACCCACAGACTGACGGGCAGTCCGAGCGTACTATTCAGATCCTTGAGGATATGCTTCGGGGTTGTGTTCTAGACTTTAGTGGGTCGTGGGAGAGGCACTTGCCGTTGGTGGAGTTTGCCTACAACAACAGTTTCCAGTCTAGTATCGGTATGGCACCATTTGAGGCCTTGTGTGGCCGACCGTGTAGATCTCCTGTTTGTTGGGCTGAGGTGGGTGATGCACCTCTGTTGGGTCCGGAGTTGGTGAGGGAAACGACGGAGAAAGTTGAGCTTATCCATAAGAGGCTTGTTACAGCACAGAGTCGTCAGAAATCTTATGCAGACCGTAGGAGAAGACCTTTGGTGTTTGAGGTGGGTGATCGTGTCTTTCTGAAGATATCACCTAGGCGGGGTTTGATGAGGTTTGGGAAGAGCGGGAAGTTGTCCCCTCGGTTTATTGGTCCTTTTGAGATCCTTGAGAGGATTGGCGAGGCTGCATATCGTTTAGCTTTGCCACCGCAGTTGTCCGGAGTGCATGACGTGTTTCATGTGAGTATGCTTCGGAAGTATGAACCGGACCCATCACATGTGTTGGATTGGACTGATTTAGTGGTTGACGAAGATGTCTCGTATGAGGAGAGACCGGTTCGGGTCTTGGATAGGCGGGATCAAGTTTTGCGAGGCAAAACCATCCCTTTGGTGAAAGTTTTGTGGAAACATCACGGAGTGGAGGAAGCCACTTGGGAACGTGAATTGGAAGTCCGCCAGAAATATCCGGACATATTTGTTGATTTGTAATCTTATAACTAGATTCTGTTATATTATTAAACTTAAGAGCTTTATATATGTCTTAAGTTGTAAAACATTGAGTTTGTATTGGTAAATGGGTGTATCTTGAAACTTACTTCATTATAGAAGTTTAGTGTAGCATTGCATCTGTTGAGTACATTGTTGATTGTGTGGTATATATCATGCGATTGAATATGATATGGGAATTGCTAACATTGGAAGGAATAATGCATAATAATGATACAGGCTGAAATATATGTTGTTTTATATATATTGTGAGATGCCTCTTGATAAAGAGATGAAGTGACCAGTATTGGGTCAAGTTGTTTATTATTGTTATATAATATCATTGGGAATTGAGAAAAATCTGTTTTTAAAAACTTAAGCTTAATTTCGGGGACGAAATTCTTTTAAGGGGGGGAGGTTATAGCGACCCCGGTCTTTTCCCATTTGATTATTGTATCCGGACATAGGTTCCGTAGATTCTGTCATTGTATGATTGTTGTTGTTGTCCCTTATTTTCTTATTTGGAGTTATAGGATGTGTTGGGCAGGTTTGTTTCAGGTTGGTTGGGTTTAGGAACCAAGTGTTGCTGTCCAGAATTTTGGTTCTTCGCTCGAGCGAGGAGTTGGTCGCTCGAGCGAGCTGTTGTTTTTGGTTATTCGCTCGAGCCGGGGTTTGGTCGCTCGAGCGAGAGTTTGCGTCTAGTTTAGACCTGAAGTATTGCATTCTTGGCTCGAGCGAGCTTTTCTTTGCTCGAGCGAGTATTTCTTGTGTCTGGTCGCTCGAGCGACCAATTCTTAGCTCGAGCGAGCCTTTCCAGTTTTAATAAGCAGCAGCGGGTAATTGATCAGTTTTTCATCCTCTTCTAGTATCCAAACCCTAGGTCCGACTTCTCTCTCTCAAAACTCATCTTCTCTCTAGGTGTTCATCTACTTCTAGTGTGAATTCATCCTAAGTTCTTTTTTATTCATTCTAATCTGAACATTTGGTGATTTGGAGCACATTGGAATTTGGGTATTCATCTCTAACTTCTCCATTCGGGTTATTTTCTTCGAGGTAGGGATTTCCTACTCCATTTTATAGGTTTTGTTCTAAGTTTTGGTATATTGATATGTTGGGGTTACTTTGATAATTTTGGGAAAAACCCTAGTTGTATTAATTAATTAATTTGTATAATTAATTTAAGGGAATTGAGGAATTCATTGATTAAATGGTGTAGTTGGATAATTTAAATCACTTGCCTATTGAATTGTTGATAGATTTATTTCCAAATCTAGAAATAACTGTTTTAGGCTATCGGTGGAGGATAGTCATGATTGTTGTAGACATTGCATGTGGATTAGGGATAACTGAAACTAATCATTGATTAAGTCATCAACTTTGACTGCTGAATTAATACAGACATTATGTGTATTGATTGTGTGTTGTATATGTTATGTGTTTGCATACATTGTTTTGTGTGGGAGGAGATAGGGGATGTACTCCACAGTTTAGGGGAAGATAGGGGATGGACCTCTAAACCGGATTTTGTTTGGGAGGAGATAGGGGATGGACTCCATTAGCATCACTTTTATGTGTGCTTATTTATATTGAAGTGTTTTATTGATACAGCACTAAAATGTGTATCAAACTGGAAGTATGAAGTGTTTTGATCTGAGCTTGAGTCTCATCTGTTTGTTGACACTGGATGAATGTGAATATATTATGTATGGTTCACTGTTGTAAGATTGGCCAGGTTCTGAGCCATATTGATAATGTTGGAAAGTAAAACATGTCTTAGGCATTAGTGTCATGAAAATGTATAATGATGAAATTGATTATCTTGGTTAACCATCTATTGAATGCTATTGCTTTATTCAATGCTTATATTTGGTTTAGTATATTTCTACTGGGATGTGGCTCACCCTATATGGGAACATCATTTTCAGGTTCAGGTGATAAGCTACCTCCAAGGACATAGCTTGGAAGGACTTGGATTTTGAAGATTATTTTCAGTTATTTGCTTTCATTTGTTAGTACATGTAGACACTCAAGCCTAGGGCTTTATTTGTATTTGAGTTAGAACTCACACTTTTGTTTCCAAGTGTTGGCTTGGAAAGATGTAAGCCTGTTGGGCATTTAATTTGATGTTACATGTAATGCTTTTGTTTAGTAAGACTCTGATGAATATTATACTGAACTGTTTCCTTTTTAACATTGCATGTTGATGATATATATATTTAATGGGTTTATTTTCGAGGGCGTTACAGAGGTGAGATCTTGCTTGTGATTTTCATAATAAGCTTTCTCGTCTTAGAAAAAAATTATTTTTTAAATGGTGGAAGACAATTGATGAATCTTAACCCGACCTGATGAAACAAATTAAACCTAATACTCAAGTTTGTACGGATTGAATCCCTAAACCATCCAGTCCAGAACATAGTGGTGGTAATCCTTTTATTCGTATCCAATCTGAATTGAAGAAACAATTTTCAAGAATTTCTGATAAAGATTTGATGATCAAATGCATGGAATATATGAAACACCAATTTCTCCAATCCATGGAATCCGAATTTCAGGATGATGTTTTTGTGGTCTCGGCAGCCAGTCAGGATAAGGATAAGGATAAGAATGAGCGTGATAATGTGTATAATGTTATTGCAGGAAATGCACAAGAGCATGATGATAATGATGATGGTGGAATCCTCAGTGATTTTGAGATTCTCTTACTGACATTATTGCTAATAAAGTCGAACGCGATAAAGTTCACAAAGCAAAAGCAAAAGCTAAAGATGTATAATCATTGGCTTTTTATCTACCCCCGGGTGAGATGGCTTTATCCGAGCATTCCAGCACATTAGGACCCTAAGGCATTTGCATTACTATAATAATATCTCCACATAGCAGAAGATAAGAATTGAAGATAAGGAGGAACAACTCCAGCCATCAAGGACATGCCACCGGTCTTCAATTATTTTCAAGTTAAGTGAAGAGTGGCTATTTAAGGGCAAGTCTCACCCTTGTTAAGACACAAGTTTTCTTTTACTCTTTCTTTCTCTTTCTCTTGTAAAAATTTCTGAAGTTTTATGATATATCAATTATGTGTGGAGAACCTCTCTTGTTTTGAGCCTGCTACTATATTGTAAGTATTTTATAATGTTTTATGTCTGCAAATACTTTATCTGAATTGCATGCATTATTAGATTGGCTTAAAGAAAGTTTAGCTACTTTATTAACTCTGTAACATATACTCACTGTACAATATTAGTTTGAGGAACTCCATAAATTAATTGCTTTAACAGAACAATCTCTGCAAGAGGAGATTATTTGTTTGGCTCTTGATCAACGACCCCTTCCGTTGTAATATCACAAACATGAGATCATATATGTATTAATTTGTAATTATTATATTGTTCATACAAATAGTAGTATTGCTGGATTTGTGCTAATTAGAGACATGAATCATATATCTGTAAGTAGGATATCACCCAAGTCACGTTTGGGGTTTTGCCATTGTTGAATTAAATTCCTGTACAACATGTATCTCCTATAAGTTGTTGAGAGACAAGCTCATAAATATATACTTAGCACACCTATTAGTATCGGAATTTTGTTTATTACTATTTGTGTTAATAGTATCTTACTAACAAATTAAGCATATATGATCATATAAGGTTTAATGGACATTGAGACTACAGAATCTGTGCCAAGTGGAGAAGAAATTTTACCCACATCTTCTGTAGGATCATCATCTGGCTTCGCCAGTAATGCTGAGTTAGTTGAATTTGAATAAATTCAAGAAAAAAAACTGGATAAATGGACCATTCCAAAGGTGGCTTCAAAGAATATTTATAAAATCGAAACTTTTCACTTCAAATCGAAAACAGTTATCAAAATCGTAGAATCTAATATTCATCTTGAACATGATGATGAAAGTCATAATCTTTTCAAAGTCGTAGATTTATTACTGTACTACAAAATATATATATATATGTTTGCATTTATATTGGGCTTGTACAAATAGCTTTAAAGCCTATGACTCTTCTGGGAAAGAATACTTGCTTGAGTCTCAGTCTTAGAGATGTGAGATGTCTTGATTGGCATGATTCCCTTACGGGAACAGTTGAGACAAGCTTATCTCAAGGACCCATTTACTTCGATGTTTATCCGCATCATACTGTGGCCCTAGAAGATATTAACATTTTAGATGTGTTAAATGTTAGAATTCTTACCAAAGGTTATAATTTCAAACTAGGAACCAGACCTATATCTTTGATATATAGAATCTATTTTAAAGTTCTTATTACCCACTCTCCAGACGTCAGAAGAAAGAGTGCTACTGGAGAAACTGTCTTATTTGAAACCAATATGTATGCTTCTAATATTTCTGTCCCCAGAAAAATAAGATGGAATCAAGTTGAATTCTTTCAACATTGGAAACTTTAGCAGGCTGTTCCACCCACTCCTATACTCCATCATGAAATTGGAGATGTTGTCCAAAATAAAGATGATGATATTTACTTATCCTTCCGCAAACCTAGGCCTCAAATTCTAGGGAAAAAAAAGCACATCTAGTACTAGTATACCTAGAAGCTTACCATATGAGGTTGATTTACCCCAAACTTCGCGAAATTCTGTATCTTCGCAAGATTTGAATGAATCCTTTGTTAGAGGTCTCCCTATATTTGAAAATAGAATACCACATGGGGTTTACACAACAAAAAGGCCAGTTTCAGCACCAGAACATAGGGAAAGTCCTACGGCCAGTGAAATGAATTTTCAAATCTAGTTTTTATGGATTTTTCAACAAGAAGTGAAATTCGTAAAAAAAATTAATCAGGAATTCCAGCATTCCAAATATCAGTAGTTTAGGGATTGGTATTTCAAAAGATATACTAAAATCAGCAACAATTTTATAAAAATCAGTACCATTTCATCTTGAAGTTCATCAAAAAAATCATTCCTTTTACTAAATGGTTTTATGAATTTGTTACTATTATGGAAATTCTTCCCGATTCTGAAATCAATACTTTAGATAATTTTTATAAAACTTGGACCACTATTGAAGGAAAAACTTTTTCATCTATTCTTCCTCCTATTGAATCCGTAGAATTAGTTTCTAGTAATACTACCAATTCAAAGCCCCTTTCCATTTCGGCTTATGTTCGACTTACCGTTAATGAAGAAAGGATAGGGCAACATTGTAAGGCTAAAGACCTTAATTCTGTAATAAAACAAAATAATTATTCTAATCTTCATTTTCAAACAATTGGCTCTCAATTAACTCGTATTGAAGAATCTGTGGAAAATATTCTTAGTAAAGATACTTCACAAACACATGCAATACATTATTCTCCCATCCAACATGTAAATCTCAAACCTCCCGTTGCTATTTCTAATTTTAAATTATCTTCCTCTTCGAAAAATGAAGAATTTGCTAACTCTCTGCTTAGCAAAATTAAAAATATGGATATTTGTGGATCTTCTTCTATTAAAGTTTTAGACTTTAAAGAACTTCCTAATACCGAAGAAAAAATCTCTCATATTTTCCAAACAAGCTTATTCTAAATTAGGACCTGATCAATATTATTATCCTCGTCCTACCCCTCAAGATATTCTCTATGAAGAAGACTTTTGCAAGATCAAAAATCTTATCATGGTGAAAGTATTTATTCTTGGAATATTGATGGTAAATCTGAATATCAAATCTTTGAAACAGTGCATGAAATGCTCATGTACAGTTCTGCCTATCGCCAAAATGGTAATACTGACAGCCAAATTGCCCGTTATATTACCACTGGGTTCACCGGTATCCTCAAAGGATGGTGGGATAATGTTCTCACACCCGCACAACAGATAATCTGTTAAGCAAAAATCTAATCCTTTGACTAATACCCCTTAGCAGGTTGAGAATGCGGTTTATATCCTTTCTCAAACCATATTAATGCATTTTATTAGACCAGGAGTTGGAACATTGGGCCGAGACCAAACGCTACTCCAAAATCTCCGTTGTCCTTCTCTTACGCACTTTCGATGGTTTAAGGATGTTTTCCTTATGAAAGTCCTGCATAATGCTCACCTAAAATGGAAAAGAGAGGAATCAACTCTCAATTTAGTAAATGATAATTGAAGGCCAAAGAGTGTAAAGGACCATTTGCAATTTTTAGTCAATATATTTTGAGCGTTGCTATTAACATCTATCTAATTTCTTTGGACCCCACAACTCTCTTTTTTTTTTCTTTTTTTGAGTTAATTACCTAAAAGTCCTATTTACAAATGTTATGGTAGCTTAGGTCGTATCTAAGATTTTTTGAACTAACTAGTCTTATTTAGTAAAATTGAGAATATTATCAATCTTTTCCAAATTTTAAAACTAAAAACATTATCAATTTTGCATAGTAATGTTCCAGATAATTATTTCACTAACTAGTGAAAGAAAATAGAGTATGAGATTAAACGTTTTAACCCTTCTACTTATTAGTTTGATTCAACTATCCAATAAAACCGAAAATATCACCAGTTTTTTCCAATTTTAAAAATGAAACATTATCAGTTTTTTCATTTAATTTTTTTTTCCCCAATTTTGCACATCAATATTCCATCGTTATGCTCCTTTATAGACACAAAATTTTCAGTTTTGCACAAAAAAAAAATAATAATAATTCAGTTATTTTTTTTAAAAAATTTTTTTTTTTGCACATAATTTTTTTTTAATTTTTTTCAATTTGAAAGTTGATATTTTAAAGTTTTGAAAATCAAAATAAATGTCAAATCATCATATTCCTTTATAAATAATCATAAATGATGAACAATTATTATTGTTTGAAAGGCAATTCCAACTACTAAAAATTTAATGGGACTTGAAGGTCCCAAAAATCTTAATTATGACTTAATGGAGTATAAATTTATGAATTAAGACTTGTGTGTAAATGCTCTTCTTTTTATTATAATTATACCTTGAAGTAAAATTACATTAAATGACAACTTTTAATGGAACACCTACCCACCAAATGAAAACAATTAGAATGACACTCTACAATATTGTACACCTACCTCCATCCCCATCTATATGTATTACTTATCAACCTAAACCCTAACCATATTCTTTTTCATCACCATCCTAAACCCACGTATTCATTTTCAATGAAAAATATTTAAAACCACCTAATCAATTAACGTTGTGTTCGGTAGTTTCAAATGTGTTTGGTATTTCAAATTAGTTAACGTTGCAAACAATCCTATTACAGACTCCGAGTTACATTTGTGATCGTTTTCACCATTCGTTAATACATATAGAGCAATAGAGGACAATGACAACAACTCTGATGAGATTGGCATTGCATTGGTAAGTTTATCTATCTTGCATTTACAATTCTGGATTGTTTTCTATTTAGTACTGTTTGCCGACTATTAAGGTTATGTTCAGTAATACAATGCTGAACAGAAATATTTAATTCAGCAATACAATAAAGGTAACTCCATCAAAAGAACCAACAAAAAAGTCAACTCCCTAACTTCCCGATCATTAAGATTTCGAATAAAACTAAAGTTCCAAAAAATTAGTGCCAAACAATATATGCTCATTTCATACCACTATCAGACAATGTATAAGGACACTGACATGGTACAAGCCTTTATGACTAAGGTTTTCAAGTTACATGAAAAAGCCAAATATCATTATATCAAACAGGGATCCAATTTCAACTAGTACTTTATGGCAAGAACTTTTTGTACAAGGGTACAATTGAAGATTAGTTCCTCCTATCATCCCTAAATTGATGGCCAAACAGAATTTTTGAATGTCTTGAAAACCATCTAAGATGCATGACTGGAAAAAAATCCTAAAGCTAGGGTTCAATGATTACCACTAGCAGAATGGTGGAATAACACCTATTACCATACTGCTTCTAAAATGACACCATATGCGACGGTGTATAGTAAACCACCACCTCATTACAGTTGGAAATATGCCACAATGGTAGTAATTGTAGCAGCCACTACAATGCTTAAGAGCAAAGTTAAAGTGATCAAAGAACTGAAGGAGAATTTGATGTGGACAAAATGAGAAGCATTATAAAAGCTTGTGGATCTATGACATGGAGGCAGAGATACCTCAGTTCATAGGCAGGCCTGCAGGTAGTTTGTCAAGTTGGTTTTGAGTTTATTTTGTAGACTGTTTTGTAACCAATTCTACAAGTAAATCAAAACTTATCTTGATTGATCTTGATTGTAAAATGGGGAGGTAGTCTTGTAACTTCTTTCATTCAGAATTAAGAGCCCATTTTACTTCACATGGAACAAGCGCTCTACTTTGATACTAGTAGTATGAAATATAAGTATCCTATAGTTTAAAACAAATAGCTGTTGTTTCACTTGGTGTTTGGTGACAATTGCGATGACTACAATATTCATTATGCTCCAATATACAGTCAAACAGGATGGAATGATTTTCACTTTTTGTGGAAAGTCCAACACCCCTGAAAAACAAATCAAACATTTTGACCACTAGAATTCCCAATTTGCAGCTCTTTGTTATTAATTAATACACTGACAAGTCAGAATTTAATGTATAGAGGAATATGTATTGCCAGACCATCAGGAAACAGAAAAAACACACACAAAAGGGGGGAAAAAAAAGAAAAAAGAAAAAAGTGGAATATGTAAAATTTATCACATATCCATTACTCCCATAACTGGAAATCTACAGAGGATAAAAGTAATTTTAGAGTACTCAAAACTCCAGTCCTACTTATGTTTCCAATAGGACTAAGATGCAACTGAATTCAAAGATTTTGATATACTCCCTAATCCTAGAGAAGAGCAACTTCAAAGATTAAGATCAACAATCTTACAGTTTTTAACACTGAGATGCAACACTCTTCGCTAATCAACAACCATGGCTTCTGAACCCCCACTGGCATCCTCCACACCATTTTTTTGCTCATCTAGTGCTATTCTCATCTCCTTAATCAAACTCTTTTGCTCTTCCTCGATGGTGTTCTGCAATTCATCCACTTGTAGAAAAGGGAAAACAAACTCAATGAAAAAAATTAACAGTACTGGCGTTCACAAAATAGAACCCATTATATCATTGCCCGGAAACAAGCAGACCCATAAAGCATGTAGCATATCCTTCAAAGGTAGAAATTCCTTGATATATTGAAAAGAAATGTGGCTCTGTTTGGCAAGAGGCTTTTTGGCAATTTTTTTTTTTTTTGGGCTAAAATTTACAAAAAGACAAAATATGCTAAAATAGTCAATATGACAAAATGCCATACCAAACCCATAATCATTTCACTTTTTCTCTCACAAACATCACATCCAACTACAAAAAAATCCAACCATCTTCCTAAACACACAAATTTTAGCCTACTAAAATAGACAAAAACTAAATAGCCTACCAATATAGCCAGCTTCCCAAACAAGGCTTGTGAATCATTACCACAACTAATGGCTGATAAGTTCAAGGATTTCAAGAAATCCAGTGATGGAAAAAACAAAAAAACAAAGGCAAAATATAAATATTGAAGGGGAAAAAAATTATACATTGTGGAACAAAAAAAAAGTTGATATTGACATGATGGAGCAAATAAATTTGGTACGGGCATTAGTCACAACTTACAGGAACAAGGCAGGATGAAGCAAGTTCTATTCCAAGAGACATGCATCCTACTTTTACATTAATTTTGAAATAACAAGTACGAGAATGACACGTGTTAAAAAAACAAGTTCTCTGTTAGTTTAGTAGACGGAAATAGACGGAGGGCATAAATTATGACACATAATAAAATTCAGGGTTTAAATTGATGAAATTGAAACCCTAGAGTTCAATTTGAAAAACACGCAAAACCTTAGGGTTTTTTTTTTCTTGTAATTTGCTCTTCTTTTTTTTTTTCCAATTCCGCTATGTAGCTCGAATTAGAGGCCCCAGAACGGCCTGAATGTGTTGGCAAGGCTTTTTCTAGTCTTTCGTCCAGTTGCCCAAACCTGCGTGAAACCACGCGTTTGCACCAAAAAAAAAAAAAAAAGACAAGAAGAGAGGATAGGATGACAAAACGGGTGAGTGACCTAGCGGAACTGGCCGACTGACCTGGATGCTGCTGCTGACCGTCGACGACCACCGAAATTATCCCTTTGTTGTTCGCCTTTCACCATCGACTACTCTGTGTTTCTCTTTAACTCCTTGCATGGGTCTATGTTTCTATTCAATTCCTTATCATCTTCTGTAATATGTGTATATATATATATACTTATGAAATATTCGAATATAAGCCCCTTGATTGTCTGCTCTAAAGGTGTTTGATGATTTGCTTATGTTGAAAAGGTGGAGTAATGATCTGGAATAGTTAATGTTTCTATGCATTTTTACTTATATGATGGAAATTTGTGGGAGGAATCTTGAAAATTTTCATGATATACCAAATTTGTGATGATGATATATTATGATTTGGTGATGATATACTATGTGATTTTGATATGTTGTGTCACACCCCGTATTTTATGACTCGGATAACATTACCAATATTCATTAATTAAGTCCATTTACAAATAACATTTCATCCTTGGATGAAATGATGAATAATTAAATATACATATTCCCTTTCATTATACAACAATGACATTTACATACAAATAAAAGAAATGTCCTAAGGTTTACAATAAAAGAGAGGACACTACTCTTTATAAAAAATAGCACTCAGCCAAGCAACAAATGAAGTAGTACAATCCATCACTACATTACACTTATGAAATGGTAAAACCCATTGTTTGATCTTTAAATCCGAAAAGCATTCCCTGTACACATGTACAGGCAGGGGGTGAGCAATCACTATCTCAGCAAGCAATCTCATATTAAAACATTAGAAGATATGCGGGTACCAAAATACTCATACATATACGTGAAATCGTATCATGTCAAAACCATATAATTTTATTGCATAATCTCTTAAATCCAATTTATTTAATTAACCACAAGAAGTTAACTTAAATAAATAAACATGTTTCAATAGCAGCATGACATCCTTTTCAATTCATTTAATTATCTCATTATCAATTGAATCAAATAATTAAACAATTCATCAAATTCATTTTATATAGTCTTATGAGATGAATGCATATGCCATGTCATGCTCAAAATATTTTTCTCATCTTTCAAAAATCTTACGCACAATGCCAATTTGAAAACACATTAATCCAACAATTTCAATGAAATTCCAAGATGGTAAATACGACTCAGGTAATCCCTAGGCTAGTGTCTACAAGTAGACTATACAAGAAATACCAATTTGTCATTTTTATCAATATTAACTAGAAGTCTCGACACCTGTAATCTGTCATTTTTACCAGTATTAGCTGGAAGGCTTGACACCTATCCACGCAGTTTTCTGGTCTTTCACCAAGGACACATAGGCCAACTTAATCAAATTCATCTATACCACCTTTCAAGACTTACCACTGTATTATTTACCCCAAAATCATTTCATGAAAACTTGTTTCCCAGCATTCCTTTCTCAATGCAAAGTTTTCAAATCAAATTTCAAAATTCATCATTATCAAATGAATTGATATGCCAATGCAATGATTGATAATACAATGCAGTATTTCTTCCACTTTCAATACTTCCACACAATATTCTCATTGTGATCAAAATTCTCATTCCTCATTTCAACATAATTTCTTAAGATGAATATAAATACTTTTATTCCAATTCATCCATGGGATAACATAATTCTCACACTTAGAGTAATCTCAACCATTTAGTCACTTCAAGACTATATCAATATTTTGATTCGAACAACAATTTCCAAAACTTCAACAATTCTCATATTTCATGAAAATCATTATTTATATGTAAACAAATAAACAATTTTTCAAACATTATTTATTTTGGCACACAAAATAAATATAACAACATCTTCAAAGATTGTCAACATCTTTCTCAAAAACCCCCAATTTTTAGGTTTTCTTACCAAAATCACTCATCTTCATTTATTAAAAGAATGTCACCAAAAACAACTCTCTTCAATCCTCATATAACAACCCTCATCTTGTCTTAGTCATATTCATGAGCATTTATATGATTTTGCCTTGTTAAGTTTGTACATGCAGACTTAGATTTGTTTTGCCTAAGCAAAGGTTCTTGTCTTGTCTTGATGCTATCATGTTTTGCCTAAGTGTTATATGCATGCTTTGTTCCTTACTTGGTGTGTTAAGCCTAGGTCATCTATCCTTGTTGTCTCAAGCCTAGGTCACACCTTTGAACCTCTTACACCTAGGCTGTTGAGCGCCAACACCTAGGACCATCTTGGAACTACCTTGGTTGACCTCCACCATCACCTAGGCATATTGGCCGAGATGTGCATCACCTAGGCCAAGGTGTGTATCATCTAGGCCGAGATGTTAATCATCTAGACATTCGAGACCTATGATCCTTGAACCTAGCAACCTTTATTTCGGGACTGGTACGACCTAGGCTGAGGTGTGGCGCATCTTGGCCAAGGTGTGGCACACCTAGGTCAAGTGTTATCCTCCCCAACCAAGATCAGGAAGTCCTTACTTGCCTGAAGCCTATGTCTTTTTCCGGGATCATTTCCTTGTCAGAGTGCTCATGCCACCTTGCTTGTTATACACACATTGTCATACTCGTCTTTTTATTCTAGCACCTTTTTGAGGAGATCTAATCAGATGATGCCACGTGTCCCAGTAGTGGTTTAAGCCAGCTAGCAGTGAGGAACCCATATCATTTGCTATATCTTTGCCTTAGAAGAGAGAGAAGCTCTAGGAAGAAGAAGAAGGAGTTCTTAGAGGGAGAACTAGATTTCCAAGCTTGATCCTTAGAGTTTGAACCGTTTGATCCATGTTTTGAGGGTAGATTATTAATCTACTCTTGTTGTTTTTTATGTTGATCTAATCATATTGTATGATTTAGCATGATTCATGAGTCATGCATTGATTTAAAGTTTTGTTTTCGAAAGAGAAAATGATGTTCTTGTATTCTTCAAGAAAAGCCTTGTTTTAATCCGAAAGTTTGTACCAAGTTCCATGTTTTTGTGTTTGTCTTCATGAAATCTTCAACTATGGGTACCCAGGTCCATGTTTTTGAACTCATATCATGAAATCTCAGATTTTGAATAAGAAGTTATGATTTTAGCATTTATGTTCTTCATGTTCATGCTCTTCAAGAGGAAACCCATATTTCCAGACTTCATTTGCCTAAGTGTGGTCACTGAGACCCACTCTTGCCTAGACCTCACACTTAGGCCAAGCATCGTATCTCACCTTGGCCTACCTTGCATGATCACTTGCACCTTAGCCTATCTTGCATGCACACCTAGGCCGACCATGGTACACCCTTGTCAGCACCTTGTAACATCTCGGTAGGCAGCTGCACACCTAGGCCTGGGAGACCACACCTCGGCCAAGACTTCCTAAGTTCACCCAACTAGGCCATTTTGGTCTAGATCATCTCTGTGCATCCATTCCAAGACCTAGTTGGTACCCAGCATGCTTTTCTAAGAAGAAAAAACAATTTTTTGACTCCTAGCACATGTTTTGCTTTGTCTTGACGTGGCTTTGGAAAGAAATGCTGGGATCATTTTTATTCATGTAAAGTTTGTTTTGAGAGTGCATTACATAATCATCTTTGAGCATTCCTTCTTGTCTTCTTGAAATGCATTCAGTAGACTTTGCTATATGATTGTAGGTCTTGGATTCTTGCCTTAAGCCCTACATCCGAAGAGCTGTAGTGAGTGATATTTTTAATAAAGCTATGTTATAATGTTTTAATAAAGCTTTGTTTTGTTTCGTTTTGGAAAAGTATTTGATCAAGTATGAATGATTATCCTTTAGTTTTTGTATTAAGTATTATGTTTGTTTTGATGACATTCTTGGAAGGTCCTTTCGTGCTAGGGGACGTTAAGCCTATGTAGCACCTATATTTGAGATATCTCTTTGCCATCGACGGTCATGTACGGATGGTACCACCGACGGTTTTCTGGGTGGGTTGTCTAACCGATTCTGGGTCAGCCACCAACGGTCGTGAACGGGTGTGCTTCGATTCCAGGTCGGTTATTCCTTTGTTTTGTCAAGAATGTCATCATTTGTATTATGTAGATGTTAGTAAACATCCCAAGAAGCTTTGAAAGACTTTGATTGATGAACTTGATTCATCCCATGTTTTGTTACAAGCTATGATATGTATTGTTTTGATAAAGATCTCGAATATCATTCATCCAAACCTTTATTATTTATATCATTCACTGAGTATCCAAGCTCACCCTCTCCTTTATATATATGTAGGTGATGATCAAGAAGGCGATGTCGCCTAAGCTTTGTTTGGAAGATGTTTTTGGATTCATATTTTGCTAGCATCTTGAAAATTATGCTTCTTAGCTTTTGGGTTATTTCTTTGTACATTTCGGCTTGAGAAGCCTTTTGATCAAGATGTATTATGTACTTTAGTTTTATCTTGTATTCAAGTTGTGAAACCATGTTAAGATGTATGTCATTTCATTTGATCTATGCACAACTCTTATGGATTACTTAGTTTTAAATTTATTACTTCCACACATGTAAGCCCCATATGTATACTCTGATTGTGTGAAACTTTGTAAGTTGGCCTTTGGTAATCTCGGATTACTGGCCATCACAGCACCATTCTGCCCCTAGGGGCAGAATGGGGTCGTGACACCTTATAGTTCAAAATCCTCAATTTCTATTTTAAAAGGAACAAGAAAGTAAACCCACTTTAAAAAAAATCTCTCATCTTCTTGAAGCAACAATTAATTTTCAAAACAAATCAAATGATGATTTCGAAAATCATCCAGATCTTGCAAAAACATATATATAACTCAAAGAAAATCCTTACTTATTAAATGTTACCATTCCCATCCTACTATGTCAAAAGTTATGGTATAATCTTAATAACACACTTTTAACCATAACGGATATAATTTTTTAACCAAAACTAATTTAATCCACTAAATTAGTAAGTTTATTATATTCAAAAAATTTCAAATTAATAATACCAAACCTAACTTCACATGCCTCATCCCTCAAACATAACTATATTTCAACATAACCATTTTTTATGCCAAACTATTTAAAGAGGTAATAGTTTTACCAAATTCTCTACCAATAACAATTTCACAATTTTTTCTAAAATTACTTAATCAACATGATATTTACATAAAAAATTATGAAATATGCCCAATAGTAACATTTTCAAGGTTATGAGTTTGAAAGTCCACATTTCACATTTTTATTTTCATAAAAACGAACATAACTTAATCATCAACATATCATCTTTTATAAAATATCTTGATTTAACACTTTTAGAGTTTTTAATCCCAAAGCAACTCTATAATTTCTACTTAAGCATTTATTCCATATTCCTCAATATCAATTTATTTTTCTTCTCAAAAATAAATTTCAAAACTCAAAGATGAGATAAATATTTCAACATTATTTTCCCAAAATAAATTATCTAATCGCAATATGAGGTAGATACAACTCACACAACTATTAATCTTATTTTATTTTTAGATTTTTAACAAGTATTTCCAACACAAGATAATTTTTCCAAATCAATTTCAAAATAACAATATTCTTAACACTTCAAGCTAATTTTTCTTTAAAAAATTACCAAACAAAAAACTGAAAAAAAAATATATATGTAATACCTCTTATAATGACATATTTTCTCAAAATAACCCTAACATAACTTTAATGTCAAAATATAAAAAAAAAAAGTCCCTGTAGACGCGCCCCGAGGGCCCTCATGCTACAGTTCGGACTCAAATGTCATGGTTCTGAATCTAGTCTCGCAAAGTGCAATGCAAGATCGATAAATCACCAAAGAAACCAAATCCGACAAATCATTTTGGAAAATAGATTTTTAAGAAAGAAGTGTCAAACATGGACTGTTTTTCCAGATACAGAGTCGCCACCTAAATATTTTATTTTGGGGCGATTTAGGAAACCCTGACTCGTTGCCTAAGGCCACGTGTCTGTCATCACCAAAGTTACCTCGGCTCGGGAACATGGGTACGATTGGGGATGGTCATTTCATGAGCACCCCCGCTCGCCCGATCAAGGATCGGCCACTACTAAGCATGATATCGAGTTTTTGAAAACACATGTGCTCTTATTCCGGTTTATTAGCCTAGAATTACTATGTGATGCATACAGCATACAAGTATAGACTGGATTACCTAAGTTGGAACAAAGCATCGCATATTCGTTTGTTTTGAAAATGGATTGAAGTTTGCTACTCGCAAGTAAGCTAAAACACAGGTTTCGACGAATTATTCTAACTCAAGCAACCCAACCTTCACCCACAGGCATTCAGGCAGTTATATCACATATGCAATTAGCCTCGTGGCAAGCATGTTGTCATGTTAACACTCACACACATGCAAGATGCTAAAGCATAAATGCTTACCTAGTACTCCGAGCCAAAACAGGAAACTAGTTAGTAATCAAATGCATGATCCCAGTTCATGTTAGCAATGGCTAATGCAACACATACAAAATGCAACTAAGATAGGATCGGCTATTCTAAAATGTCATGTGAAATGCAACTTGATACACGCATTCAAGCAGGAATTGAAACACAATGCAGTTAGTATGATGCGATGAGCCCGGTGCGTGCAATATGAATGAATGGATGCAAGCATGCGAGCATAAGTATGCTAATTGAAACATGCCCTAAACTAAACATCAAAAGCTAGTAAATAAAAAGGAGAAAGACGTGGGGTTGGAAGACATTCACACACGCACGCACACTTATTACAAATTCGCCCTCTCGACGGAGGGTCCGAAAGAATAATACAAACCAAATAAATAATTGACTACTCTAACTAATTAAATATTACAAAACCTTAATTAATTAACAAATTAATTAAGCTACTAAAGCAGTAAAGCTGTCTCGGGAAGAGGGTCAAATGCATGCATGCTCGATTCGCCTCGCTCGGAAACCCGTTGCCATGCCGCATGTTGCCTCTATTTGCACTATTCTGCACCTCTAAGAACTGTGAAAATTCTTGAGATGCCTCTGAATTACTCCTTGAGCATTGTGGGATATCACCGGCCAAAAGATAGGACCACCGGCCATTGGGAAGTGGTCACCGACCAAAAGTGAGGCCATCGGCTGGACTCTGGTAGCCGGCCGGCACTGAAGAGGGCCGACCGGCCATCTGTTCCTCCAGAACTTTGTTTTTGCTACAGCAGAGGACAGACAGTGCATGGCAAGGAATTTACAAGACAATGTGTGCACGACCACCCTTCCTATCATGCTATGAACTCAAGGGGGTTTGGTTCTCGACCCTCGGGCCACCAATCACGCATTTCAATGCATGATGGCCAAAGGCGCTAAGTGTGCAATTTGATATCAAATGAAATGCACAAAAACACATAAGGGCCCCAACCTCTATCATGATTGATTCAAGAGGCAAGGGATGTGCACACAATGCTATGCAACCTAAGCATGCAAGCAAACTAATGCAACATGAGCATGCAAGCAACAATGCTATACAAGGCAACTACCATATAACAATATGCAAAGACAAGCATGCAAACAAGCATGTAACTTAACAAGTATGCAAGATGAATGAGCATGCAACAACATGTCAATAGGCTAACATTTAATAACATGCAAAGGCAAGTATACTTAGACCAATGTAATACATGCATGATGAACTCAACAAAGCAACACAAGCATGCAATAGGCAATAGGCATACAACCTAAACATGTGAACATGTATAGCATGCAACAACATGCAAAATGAAACAAGCATGCAACAACATGGTGAGATGGACTTACACTAACATGGGTAGCTCTCAAGCATGCCAAAATCAGTGGTCGAAGTAATGAATTGGTGACATGAAATGCGAGACAAACATGTTCATGCAATGGCCTATGAATTAAGGCATAAGGACAGAACACCCAAACATGAGCAAAGGGGGGACAATCATGATAATGTGGCAATGAAGTAAACTCTGAAATCATGTCAAGAGTGATGTCGAATCATGCACATAGGATAAGCATAGCATGCTAATGGACTTAAAGCTCAAAGCTAGCCAAGGAGCTTGTACCAAGGCCACATCAACCAAGCCCCAAAGGGCCAAGGTGAACCAAAACAGTCCCAAGGTAGACCAAAACAAGGCTAGAACATGCATGGAATGAGGCCAAAACATGCTAAAAAGGTGAACACAAAACATGAGGCATACAAGGCCAACAAAGGGGTGTTACACTACACCTATTACAACCAACATGACATGGCTTAACCAATGAAAATTAGAGTTATGGCATGTCAAAATAAGCCCAAAAACCTACTGAGATGGCATCCTAAAGGCCTAAGCATAAAGGCATGCACAATGGTCCATTCTTGAAGCACAAAACAACAACTCTTCAAAGCAATGAAAGAGTGACAAATACAAGTGTATGACCATGAAATATGCACTGATATATCATATGGAATGATGCCAAATCATAAGAATAGTCCTAGCAATGCATACTAATGACTTGGACATTCAAAGCCAACAAGCTAGGTTGAACCATGGCTATACAAAACAATGCAAGCATGACCAAAACAACACCAAACAGACCTTAAGCATAGTAAAACAAGGCTAAAATCTTCTTTGGGTCTAGCCAAAATCATGCTAAAAACAAGGCTCAAAGTACAAAGCATGTTAAGGCAATTTCATGGAAATGCACTACAAGTGCATGATACATGCAAGGGGCTATCAAACCAACTTTAGACAGAGTTATGACATGCTAAATAATGACCAAAAACATGCTGAAATGGACCCTATACATGCTTAACAAACATGCTACTTTGGTAGGCTAACAAGGCTAGCAAAGGGGATTTACACTACAAGTGCAACAAGCATGCAAGAGATGAGCAAGACAGCCCAAAACAGATTTATGGAAGGTCTGGAAAGTCACAAAAATGAGGCTAAACAAAGCCTCCAAGAAGTAGAAACACATGTTCTTTTGGAGGGCCATCAACACAAGTAAACAAGACAAGAGGAGGGGGGACAACCCCCACCCATTTGGGCCTTCAAAATAGGGTTTTTACCACTGAACATACTCTGGATTTCAATGGTTAAAAGGCCACAAAAAGTTGGTTTCAAAAGCGTAGGAAGTTGGCTCAAAAGGCTTTACAAGCCAAAGAGCAAAAAGGAGGACAACCCCCTAGCCAGCCAAGGCACAAACCAATACTTTTAGGACTGAAAAACAGAAGAAAAACAAGGGTTTTTGTAGTTCAACACCACCCAGCCTCAAAGTAGTTCAAAAACTTATGGCAAAGCTAGTATGCAAAATAAGCTAAAAGGGAGAGAGATGTTACTCTTGATGCACAGCTGCAAAACCAGCCCAAAATCTGAGCCAAGACCAGCTTTTGATGCTCAAAATGATCCTCCAAGAACCTTAGCCCAATGGGGGTTAACTTTGATGAAGGATGTATATGCAAACAAGAAGTATTTCTCTACCTCTATGGACTTCTATGCACAAAAGGGCAATAGAGAGAGGCTCTAGAGAGAGAAGCAGAGGTTTTTAGGTCTGAAATTTCTAGAGAGAGAGGACCTTTTAGAGTGAGAAGCTCCAAAACTTGCTTAGGAAGTTCTATTTTGCAAAATGGGAGATATAGGTTCATATATAGCACAAATCAGCTTTTGGTAAAAAATATCTGATTATAGGACAACTGAAGCTTGTTGGAAATAGTTGGAGATGAAATATCTATCAAAAATATGAGTTTTGGGCATTTCTGGCAGGCCGACCATCTTTAGTGCCGGCCTGCTACTTGTGATGGCCGGCCTGCTACTTTTTTGGCCGGTCTGTTACTTTTGTGGCCGGTAGCAAATTCTGCTCTGCAGGTCCAACTTCAAATGGGCATAACTCCTTCATACGAACTCCTTTTTAGCTCATTCTTGTGCCTAAACTGAAGCCCCAGAAATAAAGTTTCCAATGGTGACAGCCTTGCATAAAAATTCCAATTGTGAAAAATGTTATGCCTCTTTTGGTGAAGCCACTCAGTTTTGGTCCTAGCCGGATTGATGCCCAACTTCAACCTATCATATCTCCCCCATCCGGACTCGGCTTTAGGAGATTCTTAAGTGAAAAATGAAGTCCCAGAAGTAAGATTTCCAATGGTGGTAGCCTCATAGCTTAAATACAAGTGTATAGACAGATAGGTTTGATTTAGTGAAGACCGCTCGACTCTTTCTTAGCGATTCATACCCATCTTCTTCCCCAACTTGGTTTCTTCACTCTTCTCCTCTTTTCTTCAACTTCAAACCCCTAAGTAAGGTGTTTTGAAAGATTTTTTTAAAGATTTCAACTCTCTTTCATTCATTTTAACTTTGTCCTTGCTCGATTTACCGAAAAGCGCAACATTTAACAAAATGCGAGCCTCAGAGCATCGTAGAAACTTTAGTTCAAAAATGTTTTAAAAGAGAGGGTTTTAAGGTCTAAAAACCATTCAAAATAGCTTTGGTCCACAATAGGGTGTGAAGTTTGGATTTGACTCTCCTCTTGCCGAAGAAATCGAACCTTTGCCCTGCACATCTTTCATCACCGAGTAAACCATCAGTAGCGCTCAAGTCTTAAGGGCGGTCAAAAATGGGGTGTATACAGTCCCTACCTCAAATATGAAGAGAAAAAAAATCTGCAAATGAAAACATCGCCCGATCATCAATCCGGGATCACCATTGTGAAGATCACGACGAGCTCTCTGACTTTCATTTACAAAACTTTTACAAAATTTCACTCTAAAGACTCTCATTTGAAGCTCAAAGATTGAGTAACAATGAAGAATAAAGAAAGAGGGAGAGAGATGAACATGGAGAGCCTTTGCCAAACCCAAGCCAAACAAATGAAATGGAATGGAAAGGAAAGGGAAATGATGGCAAGGACAAAAAGGGGGTGCCACCCACATAGGTTTGTTTTCCAAAGCTTGATTTTTTTCAAAAAATATAATTTTTGTAATAATACCTCAAAACTTTATAAGATAAATTATAAAATGATATAATTTTTCTCATCACGAAATATAATATTTTTGTACACTACAAAATATACACATTTTCATTCTTTATAAAATATATAATTTTTCTCCATATGGTACACACCATAAAATCAACTATCAAATATTTATTATAATCCTATATAATAAATAATAACAACTCATAAGGTGGTTACTACCAATCACCTAATTAAAAAGGATCAAACAGTTAAACATGAGTCATTAAACAAACTCAAATTAAATTAAATATAAATAATCATGGGTCTCACCCATGGTCCAATTATATACCAAAATAGTTCCAACAAATTTATCTCAAATCCTAGTCTGAACACCCAAAACTCAATTTCAAATTCTGCTATAAATTAAACTGAACACCAATCAGTCCGTGAATTTTCATAAAATAAATACTCATCATTTAATTCTGAAATTTTTATCCAACGTGCTAGACTCATATGGGAACAGCATATAAAAATTTCATAATTTTCTGAGATCGGGAATTATTTTTAAAAAATACAAAACCAAACTTTTTTCGCACAGAATTTACACAATAATCAAATTCGAAAATATGCACAATTAAATTATGCACTGACTATTTAAAAAAAAAAAAAATTCTGGCTCATTACAACCTACTCTCCTTAAAGAAATTTCGTCATCGAAATTCAAACAAATAATGTAATGCATCATACTGTCACCCACAAACTCCTTCAGGTACTCACCAATGCATCAACAAAAATTCTTTGACTACTACGCGAGCCTCAACGAGTCACACCGGTAACGAACCAAACCATTACTTTTGCACAACAATTGATTATAAAAACCCTTACTAGTATAAATCATTAAGTGATTCTTCTATCCACATCGATAACCAAAAGTAACCAAAATAGGATCTAATCCCTTAAGTATAACACAATTTTGACAAAATGACTCATCAAAATACCAAGACACCATACCTTATTGGTGATAACCCAACTTCAACTAACTATTTCCATCGCGTGATGCACAATGCATCCCAAGGCCAAAACAACTATTACTACGCTGAAACCTTAACAAAACGAAACAATACATCTTCAAAAGTACTAACTACCAACTCAAAAAGTGACCGCCAACCGTCACAAGACGAACAACACTTAACCAACGCTAGGGTGATGCCACACCACATAATCAAAACGAAATAAAATCAATTCGGACAATGAGTTAGGATTTCCATCAACAAAGACTACAAATCAACATTAACGGTTCCACTCCGATGTGGGGTTTACAAAATGATTTCAACAACATACCTTAAGTCTAAGCAAGACTCAACACAACTAGGTAAACACCCAAACTATACATGGCCCTCGAGCTAAAAATTAATTCAACTCAACTTCTAAGACATTTACTCCGAGTTACAACACAAACTCTTCACTAGTATTACGGTGACTCACAAGGTCCACCCTGAATACAACCATAATTCAAAACACAACTCATTCCCTTTAAGATAATTCTATTACCAACGAGTGTTGGACACTCCCTCTTGACACCCAGGGACAAAACAATCAAATAAATAAGGATAACAATAATGAATTTGGTTCATTTCAAATCTCATCTTTAAACCTTACATAGTTTGTACTTTATAGATTTTACAACCAAATCTCAAAACAATCAATCTCTCTTGGGAGATATACCCCTTACAACCATTTATAATCTTTACCATGTCAAGGCCATGCCTTTTCCCAAATACACACAAGGGTATACAACCCAAGCTTCAGGAACAACTCCACACATACCCAAGTAAATAGAACAATTTCACAATCATGCAAGGCCATATATATTCTATTCATAACATTTAGCATCAACACCTCCCACTAAGGTACATTCTCATGTTTCAACACGAAACTCAACATATGCACATCAAGTAGCATAAAATCACATAACCACATAACAAATAACAAGTTGCCACTACGAAGATGGTTAGTCATTCTAGAAATCCTTTTAGACCTCTAATTAGAAATCACATTGATCAGGCGCATTTCCAATGAGATTTCTAAGAAAATTTTTAGGCCCGACACAACATCCTCGAAACTCAATCCCATGCCCACAAAAACATACAACATCTTAGCACGTAAGCATGTTATCACATAGAATGCAAACGTCGCTCACAATCCCAACGTAAACCCAACTGTGGTCAAAACCACTTCCCACGAGCCAAGGTATTCAAACCCGGTTCGCTCTGATACTATGTTGTCATGCCCCGTATTTTATCACTCGGATAACATTGCCAATATTTATTAATTAAGTCCATTTACAAATAACATTTCATCCATGGATGAAATAATGAATAATTAAATATGCATATTCCCTCTCGTTATACAACAGTGACATTTACATACAAATAAAAGAAATGCCCTGAGACTTACAATAAAATAAAGGACATTACTCTTTATAAAAAATAGCACTGAGCCAAGCAACAAATGAAGTAGTACAATCCATCACTACATTACACTTATGAAATGGTAAACCCAATTGTTTGATCTTCAAATCCGAATAGCATTCCCTGTACACATGTACAGGCAGGGGGTGAGAAACCACTATCTCATCAAGCAATCTCATATTAAAACATTAGAAGATATGCGGGTACCAAAATATTCATACTTATACGTGAAATCATATCATGTCAAAACCATATAATTTTATTACATAATCTCTTAAATCCAATTTATTTAATTAACCACAACAAGTTAACTTAAATAAATAAACATGTTTTAATAGCAACATAACATCCTTTTCAATTCATTCAATTATCTCATTATCAATTGAATCAAATAATTAAACAATTCATCAAATCCATTTTATACAGTCTTATGAGATGAATGCATATGCCATGTCATACTGAAAATATTTTTCTCATCTTTTGAAAATCTTACGCATAATGCCAATTTGAAAACACATTAATTCAACAATTTCAATAAAATTCCAAGATGGTAAATACGACTCCGGTAATCCCTAGGCTGGTGTCTGCAAGTAGACTATACAAGTACTATCAATTTGTCATTTTTACCAGTATTAACTGGAAGGCTCGATACCAGTAATCTGTCATTTTTACTAGTATTAACTAGAAAGCTCAACACCTATCCGCACGATTTTCTGGTCTTTCACCAAGGACACATAGGCCAACTTAATCAAATTCATCTACACCACCTTTCAAGACTTACCACCGTATTTACCCCAAAATCATTTCATGAAAACTTGTTTCCCAATATTCATTTCTCAATGCAAAGTTTTCAAATCAAATTTCAAAGTTCATCATTATCAAATGAATTGATATGCAAATGTAATAATTAATAATACAATGCAGTATTTCTTCAATTTTCAATACTTCTACACAATATTCTCATTGTGATCAAAATTCTCATTTCTCATTTCAATATAATTTCTCAAGATGAATATAAATACTATTATTTCAATTCATCCATGGGACAACATAATTCTCACACTTAGAGTAATCTCAACCATTTAGTCACTTCAAGACTATATCAACATTTTGAACAACAATTTCCAAAACTTCAACAATTCTCATATTCCATGAAAACCATCATTTATATGTAAACAAATAAACAAATTTTCAAACATCATTTATTTTGGCACACAAAATAAATATAACAACATCTTCAAAGATTGTCAACATCTTTTTTAAAAGTCCCAAATTTCTAGGTTTTCTCACCAAAACCACTCATCTTCATTTATTAAAAGAAAGTCACCAAAAACACCTCTCTTGAATTCTTGTGGTTCAAAACCCTCAATTTCTATTTTAAAAGGAACAAGAAAGTAAACGCACTTAAAAAAATTTTTCTCATCTTCTTGAATCAACAATCAATTTTCAAAACAAATCAAAGGATGATTTCGAAAATCATCTAGATCTTGCAAAAACATATATATAACTCAAAGAAAATCCATACTTATAAAATATTACCATTCCCATCCTACTATGTCAAAAGTTATGGTATAATCTTAATAACGCACTTTTAACCATAACATATATAACCTTTTAACCAAAACTAATTTAATTCACTAAATTAATAAGTTTATTATATTCAAAAATTTTCAAATTAATAATACCAAATCTAACTTCACATGCCTCATCCTTCAAACATAACTATATTTCAACATAACCATTTTTCATGCCAAGCTATTTAAAGAGGTAATATTTTTACCAAATTCTCTACCGATAACAATTTCACAATTTTTTCTAAAGTTACTTAACCAACATGATATTTACTTCAAAATTATGAAATATGCCCAATAGTAACATTTTCAAGGTTATGAGTTTGAAAGTCCACATTCCACATTTTTATTTTCATAAAAATGAACACAACTTAATCATCAACACATCATCTTTTATAAAATATCATGAATATAACACTTTTAAAGTTTTTAATCCCAAAACAACTCTATAATTTCTACTTAAGCATTTACTCCATATTCTTCAACATCGATTTATTTTTCTTCTCAAAAATAAATTCCAAAACTCAAAGATGAGATAAATATTTCAACATTATTTTCCCAAAATAAATTATCTAACCATAATATGAGGTAGATACAACTCATACAACTATTAATTTTATTTTATTTTCAGATTTTTAACAAGTATTTCCAACACAAGATGATTTTTCCAAATCAATTTCAAAATAACAATATTCTTAACACTTCAACCTAATTTTTCTTTCAAAAATTACCAAACATAAATTTGAAAAAAAAAAATGCAATACCTCTTATCATGACATATTTTTTCAAAATAACTCTAACATAACTTTAATGTAAAAATATGAAGAAAAGTCCTTACCTCAAATATGAAGAAAAACAAATCTGCAAATACAAATATCCCGATCATGAATCCGAGATCACCATTGCAAAGATCACGACAAGCTCTTCGACTTTCATTTACAAAACTTTTACAAAATCTCACTGTAATGACTCCCATTTGAAGCTCAAAGATTGAGTAAAAATTAAGAATAAAGAAAAAGGGAGAGAGACGCGCAGGGGGAGCCTCTGCCAAAACCAAGCCAAACAAATGAAATGGAATGGAAAGAAAGGAGAAATGATGGCAAGGACAAAAATGGGGGCCACCCACATGAGTTTGTTCCCAAAGCTTGATTTTTTCCAAAAAATATAATTTTTATAATAATACATCAAAATTTTATAATATAAATTATAAAATGATATAATTTTTCTCACTACAAAATATAATATTTTTGTACACCACAAAATATAATATTTTGATCACTACGAAATATACATTTTTTCTTTCTTTATAAAATATATAATTTTTCGCCATATAATACATACTATAAAATCAAATATCAAATATTTATTATAATCCTATATAATAAATAATAACAACTCATAAGGTGATTATTACCAATCACCTAATTAAAAAGGACCAAACAGTTAAACATAAGTCATTAAACAAACTCAAATTAAATTGAATATAAATCATGGGCCTCACCCATGGTCCAATTATATACCAAAATAGTCCCAACAAATTTATCTCAAATCTTGGTCCGAACACCCAAAACTCAATTTCAAATTCTGCTATAAATTAAACTGAACACCAATCAGTCCGTGAATTTTCATAAAATAAATACTCATCATTTAATTCTGAAATGTTTATCCAACGCGCTAGACTCATATGGGAACAACATATAAAAATTTCATAATTTTCTGAGATCGGGAACTATTTTTAAAAAATACAAAACTGAACTATTTTCGTACAGAATTTACACAACAATCAAATTCGAAAATTTGCTCAATTAAATTATGCATTGGCTATTTAAAAAAAAAAATTCTAGGTCATTACATGTTGTGATTTGGTGATGATATACTATGTGATTTGGTGAAATCTGATGATTCAATTTGGTGAAACATGAAATGTGACTGTGTGAGCTACCATTTTGTCTTCTTTAATTTTCGCCAAGAATTATGTTATTTTCTTTGTATGATAATTGAAATCTGATCCGGAGCTACCATTTTTCACTTATTTAATTAGTTTCTGTAATGTTACTTTAATGCCATTCTGATTTAGGCATACACATTGAGTATCAGATAATGAGCACCCCCTTTGAGAAATCAACAGTCTGAAGATTTTTAAGAACATAATGAACATAATGATTGAAATGTGGAAATGATAAGTTCATAAATCTGTTCATGCTTATCATTTAAGAAAGTTGTTAATTCATAGCTGATGATGACAGAGACATATAGATTATGTGAAGGATAAAAGAATTTTTTGAAATATTGAGCTAGCATTTTTGCATGCCTTAGATTGAGCTTCTGTAGTTACAAATGTGTGTGTTGTTGATATGCTCTAAGAGTGTATGAGCCATAACCTTGATCCATATTGGTTAAGGTTGATTGTAGATAAAATTCTGACTCACATATATAGGATTGTATCTAGCTATACTCTTTCACAATTGCTTGCACTATAACAAAAAAAAGTTTTTACAGCGTGCATTGACCCTTCTACGACGTGCAGGCACACGTCATATTATGACTAGTCATGGAACGTCATTCACTTTCAACGACATGCTTTGTACGCCGTTAAAAATTATTTAACGATAGATTTTGTGTGTCGTTGTTACTTTTTCTACGACATGCTAAAGTACACCGTTAAAAACTATTTAACGACAAATTTTGTACGTCGTTGTTACTTTTTCTATGACTACGCCGTTAATTGGTGAGACAAATAACGACGCTGATTGCGTGCCGTAAAATATGTAATACAACGACTTATTATGTCTGCCGTAGAATATGCAGTTTTTTTTTTTAAATTCAATAGGCTCTATTTAACCAATTTTGTACAATCTAACAAATATTACAAACAAGCATCACAAAACATCAATCAACTACCAAAATATTGTTTGAAACATCAAAAAGAAACTATATCCATAAATTATAAACATTCAACAATTGTTTATACATTCCAAACATTCGAAAACTATATCTTTAAGTTCTAAACTGTACAAAAAGTTCAAACCATCCAAAACTATGCATATCTAACTTTCTAAACATATCGACAACTATTAAGAGATTATCTAAAACTACCGACAACAGTTCCTATAATAGTTGCAGTTGCAGTTGTAGCAAATCCACTTGCTCCTATCACAGGGACAAGGGTGCGCAATGTATGTGTTAAGACACCTAAACTAGTGACAATAGCTAGAGCAAGTAATCCTTTTGCATTTCTTGTCTGCATGACAAAGGAAACTTCACATATGTATAAAAACTGATGACTCAGGGACAAAAATATTTCTTGAGGTATTAAGAAATGATCAAGAAATTGTAAAACATCAACAAAATATTTCCAAAATTAATACGATAATTCAATGGTCCTATAAAAGCAATGTCATAATTAAAAATTAGCAAATATTCAAGATCTCAATAGTTTGCTACTAAATTCAAGCCATAAGAAGCTCAAGAGAAAAATCAAATTTAAAAAGAGGAAGAGGTGGAATTAATCTACTTCAATGCAACACCTACTTGGGACTTGCATAATTATGTTAAAGGATCTCTATGTATGAGGTTAGGTTTGTATATGTTTTATCCATTACCATTGTAAGTTCCAAAATAAAGAGTCCAAGTCAAATTAGAGTCTATATTATTTATAAGTTTAAAAAGAAACTTTCAATCCATTATAGAAGAAATTTAGTTAAGTTTTAGTAACTTTAGGTGCTTTTTGGGACAATGTGATGTAATTCTACCTGAGTACTTAGTAGCAAATACATAAGATAAGTAATTATAGGAATAATCCCTAAGCTAATCTTTTTCTTCTTCTCTAATTTTTCACTAGTATCTAATCCAATCACAAGCTATTACTAATTCCATTGACTCTTGAACCTTATAGCCTACTTGCTGATATTATATGCTTTTCTCTAATAATTCAACCCTAAAAAGGATGCCACTTGAAAAAACTAAACAATATTCATAAATAACATAGTTGCTTCATTTCACTAGGGCCTTCCTCTTTGGGGTGTACAATCCGTTGATCACCTTCTCGAACTTTGGCGCAGACAATCTGAAAATCAACTATACAGTGGGTCATGTAGATGCTCTATAAAGTAGGACATTAAGAATCATAAAGGTCTAATAAACGTGATTCTACCAAGGTGATGACATATTTGGTAAGGACACAAAAACATGTTCCTAAGCAACTTTTGATACATAAAAATCAAATGATTACATTGGTTTTAATAACCATTCGAAGTAGAGTAGAGAAGGTAGCAACGCAATATGTAACAATGTAATAAAAAAATGCAAGCAAAATTAAATTGAAAATGGAATTAATTCCTAGAGATGTTTTGATAAATTTGATGTGTATTCAATAAGTTGATAAAGGATCTGGAACATCCCTATTATGATTAGGAACAATACCATTGGGAAATGTTGCAGTTGCTTATGAAATCGTTTCCATGCACCATTATCTGGAAAAGCAATCGATATCTCGAGAGAGAATGAAAACATCATCTAACCTACACAAGCACACAATTCAGGATGAAATGGAGGGAAATTTGATATTTTGCCTATATGTGTGGGTTCATTTTAACACTTTGGGTTGTTTGTTAACACCATTTCCTATTTTCTTTTTTCATTTTCATTATAAATATATATATATATATATAACAAAAAAAAATCATTTTTTGTAAACAGAAATAGGAAATGACCCTCAGTCTTTAGTATTTCATCCCATGGGGCACTTCATCGTAACATTGGTTTGTAGAAGTAAAAACTAATTACAGACACTTCATTTTCAAAAAAATTAATTCCAGACAAATGATAGCTTATCTTATGGTTTTCGTCATAAGAAGAAATCTTATGTTGTCTAAATCGGGGAGCTCCTGAAGCCTATTCTTGAGCATGGAAATCCCACTCTCAAAGCATGGTAAAACATTGTCGCCAAAGTAGAATCGCTCCTGAAATACAAGAAAAAAAAGGAAACAAAGAAGCTAGAGTAATCACAATCCCATATCAGTTGAGGATAACATGGAAAAGGCTATTAAATCAGTGATACCAGTATTCAGCACCAACCTGCAATGCATGGATATCAAAAATGACCAACTAGTGGGCCCTCCCCTTGAAATCAGTATATTAGAAAAGGTTCTGGCAAGAGTGAAAGCAGTTGCAACATCCCCTTCCTCCTCCATGCGCTTAGAAGTACCCGTGGGGAAAAATGGAAGGACGAGTGTTAATGAAGAGACAAACAGATTTGGTAATGCATAAATGACAAAGAGTTGCTCAAAAATCAACCTTGAAGGACTAAATGAGGCAAGAAAGGCCATGTGTTGTCCACGAATGCCGTGGGCATTGGATATGAACAAGTTGGGGAAACCATCATCGAATGTCTTGAAGTATTAAAAATACCTTCAATTTCATAACTTCGGAATTTAGACATTTGTTAAGATGCTTAAAAGAGTTGTACATTTTTTTATGGCATACGTGTCATAAAAAATGTACAATCATTTTCAATTGTATTAACTAATGGCATAAGGAAAATTGTTACCGAATGAAAATGGTATAATAATCAATCAGCTACGGAAATCAACCTAGTGGCGAGGAGTTTGTGGTATTCGACTGCCTCTTCCTTGGCCTTTGCAATTCTCTTCTTCTTGTCTGTTATCCTAGCTTGCTTCCTCTGTAGAGTCAGTGGAGTTACCAGTCGCTGTATCTTTGGAGCCCTACTCACCAGAAGCTAGGTCAAAATGTTCATTGTACAAGTGGAAAGTATTACAACCACACACTTGTGTTTGATCATACTATAAATGGCACGCTCACACACTCAAAAAATCAAATCTCTAGTAGTGGTATCTGATATCTGAATAAAAAGCCATACATATTGAGCCAATACTAAAGTGAAAAATAAATGGTTGATTGCATCATTTTCTAGATAAAATTAGGCTGGAATTATATGGAACACAATGGCCTATCATTCAACCAAAGCCAAATACAAATGCTGATTTGTAATGCACATTGTTAGGTCCCTTGATTGTCAAATCCGGATACAAAACCTTGAGTTGATAAAATTATTTATTTTCTGTGTTTTTGTTCTTCCCGCTCGAGCGGGGACATTGACGCTCGAGCAGAGTTTGTGGTCTCTCAGTATATTGACAGGTCTGTAAAAGTACTGGAGTGTGTAATTTTGCGCTAGAGCGGGTCATGAGGCGCTCGAGCGGATCACTGTGTTATCACACGCGTATTTTGTTGAAGCCGCTCGAGCGGGATGTTGGGCGCTCGAGCGGAGATCGCGGTTTCAGGATTCCTATTTATATCTTTTTAGGTTGTTTTTAGGACTACTTTTCTAAATCTTATTCAAGAGTCCTAGGGTTTCGTTTGGGGTGTTCTTCTGGAGTTTTGTTGAGTTTTCCTTGATGTTTTGAGAAGAGTTTTCACTCATGATCTAAAATACATACATCAAGGAGTTGGTTACTTTATCTTCAAGAGAGAGTTCTCTTCGGTGGATTCCGAAGATTCAAGCGTATAGTTTCAAAAGGCGTTTGATTCTATATGTGAGTGAGGTTGTGGAATCAACTTCAGGATTGATCAGTTCCGAGACGAAGTCGTGGAAAAAGAGTTACAGAAGATTCGAAGACAGATTGACTGAGTTGGGTAATTTGTATGATATCTTTGTAATCTTTTTACTTCAGTAGTGGATTGATTAGTGGCGTTTCGCCCGTGGTTTTTTAATCACAGTTGGAGGTGTCCAATTGTGGTTTTTTCCACGTAAAAATCGTTTGTGTCGATTTATTAATTATTCTGAAAAACAAACGATCTAAATCACTTTCGTAAGTGCTTGATGATTTAGATTGTGTGTTTTGGATTTTCGGGATTTGGAATATTTTTAATCTTGATCTAATCACGAATCACTTAGGATTTTCAATTGGTATCAGAGCAGGTCACTCTTTTTTTTTTAAAAAAAATATAGGAGTGTGATTTTGTGTGACTAGTATTATGGATTCTATTCGTGAAGGTAACTCGACCCATAGACCACCTTTACTCGATGGTACAAATTATTCTTACTGGAAAGCTCGTATGAGAGCGTTTTTAAAATCCATCGATGAGAAAGTCTGGCACTCCGTGATCTATGGGTGGAGTGAACCTACTATCACCATTGATGGTGTTAATATTCCTAAACCCCTTGATAAATGGGACACAATTGATTACCAAAACTCGAGTTGGAACAGTAAGGCTCTCAATTCCCTGTTTTGCTCCGTCACATCTGAAGAGTTTCGACGTATCTGCACGTGTGAGGTAGCAAAAGAGGCTTGGGACATTTTGGAAACGATTCACGAAGGTACGACTTCTGTCAAAAGGTCAAAACTTCAACGTCTCACCTCCGCTTTTGAAACCCTTTTTACGCGCGATGAGGAGACGTTTGATGATTTCTATGCAAAACTTAGTGATATCGTGAATTCCTGTTTCACACTCGGGGAAAAAATCCCGGAAGCTAAAATTGTTGGACAAATTTTGAGGTCTTTGCCCGAGAGGTTCCAACCAAAAGTGACAGCCATTGAAGAGGCTCAGAATGTTGATACCCTCAAGCTCGATCAATTGGTTGGAAATTTGCAGACTTATGAAGCACACCAGATTTCAAAGAAAAAACAAAAAGAAAGTGTGGCTTTCACTAGTGCTCATGAGTCTGCAAAAACTCCAGAGGCTGAATTTGATTTAGAGTCTGAGATGACGGCTATGTTTACTAAACAATTTAAAAAAATTTTGAAGAAAAAGAAGCCTAATTTCAGAGACCCTATTTCAAAAGACAAGAGTAATGAAAAACCCAAAACTTTTCCACCAAAACTTGCTTCAAAAACTGAAAAGAAGATTGTAAAGGGGCAAGGGGTCAAGTGCTATGAATGTCAAGGTTTTGGTCACATTGCCCTTGAATGCCCTTCGAAAAAGAATCGAAAGAAAGTCTACACTGTAACTTGGGATGATGAAAGCGGGTCGGAGCAAGAACTCGAAGAACCTGAATCTGGAGAAGACGGGGATAGTGCTTTCATGGCATTTTGGTCTACTTTGACACCACCTCCTCCAAAACCTGCAGAGTTAGCTCGTGGTCAGAACTTGCATCTTCCTCCCACCTTTGACGGGAGTAACTACCTGTTTTGGAAAATCAGAATGAGAGCTTTTCTGAGAGCTTTTGATCCAGAAGGCTGGCAGGCCATTGAAGAAGATACAGACAGGGCTGACAATCCGAGCAATCAGAGAGCCCTGATCACTATTCGTGGAGCAATTTCTACTGAAGAACAGCAACGGGTTGTTCGTTGCACAAAGGCTAAAGAGGCATGGGAAATTTTGAGCCAATTCCATGAAGGAGGAAATTCACATTCACCACCATCCAGCAACTTTTCAGTCTTAGTTGCTAGATTGGAAGAGGCAAAGGAGAATGAAGAGCAAAAAGAGGATGATGAAACATCTGATGACAATGATGAGATCAATGGCGATGAACTACAACAAGCTTACGAAAAGCTATACGAGGAATCTCTGAATTTGTCCAAAACCAACGACAAACTCTCTCTCAAGATCAAAACATGTGAGAGTGAGAATGTCAGGCTGAAAGGAGAACTTGTAGCAGCAAAGCAGAATATCGTCAAGATCTCGAGTGACAGGCAAGACTTATGTGGAAAATTACTATCCTGTGAAACTGAAAGGAATGAACTTCTGAAGGTGTATTCCACGTATGAAGAAAAGCTTGAAAGTCTTGAGCTGTCACAAGCCAGATTGGAAGAGATAGTCTGTCAAAAGGATGAAGAGCTTCGTCTTGCTAGAGCCACTATTGCCATGTGGAACAAAAGTTCCAAATCTTTAGAAGACATCCTCGGGTCTCAACAAATGGGTTGCGACAAAAGCGGGTTAGGCTATGGTGCAACAGCTTACAAGGGACAGGCCTCTACTTCACATGAAAGAAGACTCAAGCAAAGGGAAAATTGAAGGTAGACCAGGCTGATCTCTCTCTTCATCCACCTAAAGCTGGTAAGATCAACAAAAAGGAGGTAAAACCGGTTTTTATTTGTCATCACTGTGGTAGGTATGGCCACATTCATCCTTATTGCTATGAATTGTTTGGTAAGGTGTCTCAAAAGAGTAGAAATTCAAATACTTTTTGGGCTAGGAGACAACCTTACATGTCTAGGCGGAATACCAAGACTAAAAAGATTTGGGTGAGAAAAGATGATTTGACTTGTTTAGTTGTTCACACTGCTCTAAAAGCACGTGATTCACACATGTGGTATCTTGATAGTGGGTGTTCTTGTTATATGTCTGGTAACAAATCCTACTTCACCTCCCTTGAAAAATATGAAGGAGGAATTGTTACCTTTGGAGATGGCCGCACTTCGAGAGTCATTGGTAAGGGCTCTATAAGTGTTGCTGGTCTTCCCAAGCTAGATAATGTTCTACTAGTTGATGGTCTTAAAGCAAATCTTTTAAGCATTAGTCAAATGTGTGATTCCCATCATGAAGTATTGTTTTCAAAAAATAAATGTGAAATTTTGGATAAAAAGGGAAATACTGTCTTACATGGGGTTCGCACATCTGATAACTGCTATGGGATTGTTACTACTAATGATCTCACTTGTCACTCTGCCATCATTAGTAACATTGACCTGTGGCATCAAAGATTAGGTCACATGAATTTCAATGACCTAACTAAGATAGCCAACAAAGAGCTTGTGAGGGGAATACCTAAACTGGGTAAGAATTTGAGCCATGTGTGTGGACCATGTCAACTTGGAAAGCAAACCCGTGCCCCTCATCAAAAGGTGAACAACTTTACAACCAAACGTCCTCTCGAATTGGTTCACATGGATTTAATGGGTCCTACTCGCACTGAAAGCATCGGAGGTAAAAGATACATTTTTTTAACTGTTGATGATTTTACTCGATTTTCATGGGTAAATTTTTTAAAGGAAAAATCTGATACGTTTGATGCTTTCCAGGCCTTAGTCTTTAAAATCCAGAATGAACAAGGTATTTCCATTGATCGTATCATAAGAATCCGAACCGATCATGGTCGTGAGTTTGAAAATAGTTCGTTTTCGGATTTTTGTGATATACATGGAATTAAGCATGAATTTTCTGCACCCATTACTCCACAGCAAAATGGAGTTGTTGAGAGGAAGAACAGGGTTGTTCAAGAAATGGCTAGGGTCATGCTCCTTAGCAAGAAACTTCCTCCAAAATTTTGGGCCGAAGCCATAAATACTGCTGTTTATGTCATAAATCACGTGTATTTAAGGCCCGGCACTTTACAAACTCCATATGAATTGTGGAAGGGCTTGAAACCTAATGTAAAATACTTCAAAACTTTTGGGAGTAAGTGTTACATCTTCAAAGATAGAAAGCCTTTGGGCAAATTTGACTCCCGAAGTGATGAAGGTATTTTTCTAGGGTATTCAACCACTAGTAGGGCTTTTAGAGTCTATAACCTGCGAACTTCATCTTTAATGGAATCTATCAATGTGGTTATAGATGACACAGGTGCACCTGCTCCAGCAACAAATGAGGATGATAATGATGAGTCTCCAATCTTGGATACGAAATCACAAAATCAAGGAGAAGGTGCAGACCCATCACAAGAAATGGTTACCGAACCATCCTCACAGGTAAGGTCAAGTCCAAAGAGTGCTCCAAGGGACATCACTCCTGTTGCCCCTGTCACCACAAGTCCTGAGCTTAAACCATCAGCTAGGGTGAAATTGAATTATCCAGCTCAACAGGTGATTGGAAGTGTCTCGGATCGAATGAAAACCCGAAGACAGATTCGGGATGAGGTATCACATATGTGTTATGTTTCTTTAATTGAGCCTAAGAATTTTAAAGAGGCCTTGCTAGATGATAGTTGGGTCAATGCTATGCATGAAGAATTAGGTCAATTTGAACGTAACAAAGTTTGGACTCTAGTTCCCAGACCTAGAGACATGAATGTGATAGGTACCAAGTGGATCTTTAAAAATAAATCTGATGAGAATGGTACAGTTGTTAGGAACAAAGCTAGGTTGGTTGCTCAAGGCTACACACAAGTAGAGGGTGTTGACTATGATGAGACGTTTGCCCCAGTTGCACGTCTCGAATCTATTCGTATTTTACTTGGTGTTGCATGTTTTCTTGGCTTTAAATTGTTTCAAATGGATGTGAAAAGTGCTTTTCTGAATGGGTACTTGAAAGAAGAGGCATATGTTGAGCAACCAAAAGGGTTTGAAGACCCTAAATGTCCTAATCATGTCTACAAGTTAGACAAAGCTTTGTATGGATTGAAACAAGCCCCTCGAGCTTGGTATGATAGACTCACTACATTTCTTCTTGATAATGATTTTCAAAGGGGTAGTGTGGATAAGACTTTATTTGTGAAACATACTAAGTCTCATATTCTTGTTGCTCAGATTTATGTTGATGATATTGTGTTTGGATCCACTGTTGAACATCTTGTGAAATATTTTTCGGATTGCATGACACATGAGTTTGAGATGAGCATGATGGGAGAGTTGTCTTATTTTTTGGGTCTTCAAATTAAACAGTCTCCTTCAGGTATATTTGTGTCTCAGTCTAAGTATGCAAAAAATCTTGTGTCTAAGTTTGGTCTTGAGTCTGCCAAACATGCCCGCACTCCCATGAGCACCAGTCTTCACCTCTCCAAAGATTCCTCTGGTATTGATGTTGATCCTACCCTTTATAGGAGTATGATAGGAAGTCTTTTGTACCTCACAGCCAGTCGTCCTGATATTGCTTTCAATGTTGGTGTTTGTGCCCGTTACCAAGCTAGTCCTAAAGAGTCTCATCTTCTTGCTGTCAAACGTATCATTAAATATGTTAATGGGACATTGGGGTATGGGGTTTGGTTTTCTACTGATACTACAGCTGAGATTACTAGTTTTTCTGATGCCGACTGGGCAGGGTGTGCTGATGATAGGAAAAGTACATTCGGGGGTTGTTTTTACCTTGGGAATAATCTGGTTTCCTGGCATAGTAAAAAGCAAAATGCCATTTCTCTTTTGACTACTGAGGCTGAGTACATTGCTGCAGGGAGTTGTTGTGCACAGATGCTGTGGATGAAGCAAATGCTTCATGATTACGGGATAGAACAAAACACTCTTACTCTTTTTTGTGATAACACAAGTGCCATAAACATTTCAAAAAATCCTGTCCAACACTCTCGCACCAAACACATTGACATTCGTCATCATTTTATTCGAGAGTTAGTGGAAGAGGGCCTTGTTGTTCTTGAGCATATTCCCACTGAGCACCAAAAAGCTGATATTTTTACAAAACCCCTTGATCTTCTTCGGTTTGAGTTCCTTAGAAAGACCTTGGGTGTCATGCTCGATCACTAGAGTGTTACTTGTTACTTGAGTAGGTGTAAGTGTTTTGCCCTTTGTATGCTTGGATGTCATAATCTCTTTGTCATTGATATCGGTTGTACTTGCATCCAACTTTTTATGTACACTACTCATGCTGCTTACAAGATTTCATTGTTCATTGGCCATAGCTCATTTTGAATGCCCATGCTCATTAACCTCATGATCTCATTCTGTACACATCCTTGAGATTAATTGTTGCAGGGGTTTCCGCACATGTGATCAAAGTTCTCTATGGACCACTAACAGTGTTTCTTGTACTTTTACAGTGGAATTGGCCGATACTAGCATATCATGGGTGATGTTGAGACTCTTAACCATCTACCATCTGTTTTCACTTCCACGGTTTCTCCCTCAATTCCTTGAAGTCCGGGCATTAGGAAAAGGCTACCTCAGAGGCACCAACCAGGCCATCCTTTATGATTCCATTCTTCTCTAGTTTGGTTTTCATACTCTTGGGAGTGAAAGCCACCAGTGAGTGCCCACAAGAAAAATAAATAAATTAAAAAAAAAAAAAGGACTCATTGATTGAGGGGGAGCTTCCGCTTTTACTCAACAAATACCCCGTGATTCCTAGTGGTTTGACTTTTCTCTGTATTGTTGAGTTACTCTTGATGGAGGTCCAGCCATCCGATCACTACTAGGATTAACTCTAGCTCAGTGACCTCTCATGGATTGCACACACACACATTTTTTTTGTGAGCTCTCATGTTGGATTTTGAGTTGTACATTCTCATGTAGCTTATGATCATTGATTATCTTTTATCTGCTTTGCTCATGATGTTCAGTGTCATTTTGTTTTCACAACTGCAAGTTTCCAGACTTCATGAATTGCGGATTATCTCATCTTAGTATTCAATTCTGGCTGAATGTGCGCATCTACTTTTGTTTCGGGTCTCATCTCTTGTTATTGAGTATTTTGTTTTTATTAAAAAAAAAAAAGAAAAAGGTCCCGCTCGAGCGGAACTTTGTACGCTCGAGCGTATTTTTTCGTCCTGCAGTAGTTTGCTCTTTGCTTTACAGTTCTGAGAGAGGTATTTTTCCGCTCAAGCGTCCTTATTCGAGCTCGAGCGGGTGTCAGCTTGCCTTGAATCACGCTCGAGCGTTCATTACTACGCTCGAGCGGACCGATTTTATATAAAACTCCCTCCCTCGAGTCTTCAGGTCATTTTTTTCCTATCTCCTCTTCAGTTGCTCTGACCTAGGGTTTTGCTCGTGGGCTTTGCGTGGTTGATTTCACCTTTCTTCCTCCTCTTCCTTACTGATTTCCCTTTTGGTAAGTTTTGCCCTCTCTTCTCCTCTGTTTTGTCTGTTATTTCGGCATTTTTGGGGATTGTATTTCGTTTTTTTGTTTTTTTTTTTTTTGTGTTTCATTGTTGTTCCCCTTTCTCTCACACACACTTTCACTACATGGTCTGGTCTTCCTCATGTTGCATTTCATGTTTATGTGTATGCAGTCAGTGTTGTCCATTCAACCTAAGGATTTTCAGTGTTCACCATGTTTGAAGTTTTGTGTTTGTGCTACCTGTTTGAGCCCCTGTTTTTGTCCACAAGATGGAGAAGTGTTGCCATATGAAGTTCTATTTGTTTTTATATCAGTGTTTAGCTTCACTTGGTCATTGATTTTCTGCCATTGTCATTCTGCACATTTTTGCATTATGCATTTCATTGATATGTGTCTTCCATGTTTATGAAATGATATCCTTGAAAATTGTCATCCATGATTATGCATTATGCGTTTAGTGTTACTAATGGTTTCTGTCTTGTGCCTGTTTTGCTATTCGGGTTTGGTTCCTTTTGGGTTTGTTGGGTTGTCTGGTTTTAGTTCTCTCTCATCTCATCATGTCCGCCCCTAAACGCCGAAAGGCAACTGTGTCTCGTCCCACCTTTAATTCTGAGAGGTTTCAAAATGCTAAGCAAGAGAAGTTGTTTCATAAATCTTTTGAGGCTCGCACTGTTCACCTAGAACGGACTGTCCAGCCTAACACTTTCGAGTCCATCCCTATCCGTCATTTGTTTGATCCTCTAGGTGGTGATTTGGTATTGTCGTTTTCTGGGCGTCAAAATCTCGATTGGATCCGAGAATTTTACTGTAATATTGAGCAAATTAGTGATGTTGAGCCTTCATTTACTACTTGGGTTCGATCCAAATCCATTTCCGTCACCCCAGCTCTCATTCACCATCTTCTTAAGATTGATCAAGTGTACCCTCAACACTATCCGTTTCCTGTCCCCGGTCGTCCTACCTGTGATTTCAATCATGTGACTGAGGTACTTTGTGGTTCTTCCCGTCCTTGGCCTACAGGCGCTTTGATTAAACAGTTTGAACTTCTTCCGGAGTTTCGACTGCTTAATCTGATTGTTTGTGCCAACATCCTCGTGACCACTCACTCCTCCGAAATTAATCAAGACCAAGGTTTTGTGTTATTCTGTATCGCCCGACATATGTCTATTGATCTCGCTCCCTTGATTATTCGGAAAATGATACGTGTCTCTGGGAATAGACAATTAGGGCTTCCCTATGGGTGTTTGATTAATCGTCTTTTGTCTGACTTTGGGGTTCGGGTGTTCGAGGATGATGAGTTTGCCTTCCCCTCCCGACCATTCACAAAGAAAACTGTCTCACAGAGTCGGGCTCATGTTAAGGGGGAGTCTTCTCGGGCTGATCCTTCTGCAGGTACCACTGCTGGCCTTGCTGAGGAGGCTGAATATGATGCTGCCGCCGCCGGGGGTGAGGAGGATCCTACTCCACCAGTTCCACCTCGCACTTTTCCTGATCGGCTTCAGCACTTTGAGGAGGCTATGACCCGGAGGTTAGACTTTCTCGATGCCCGTTTTGATGCCTTTGATGGTCGTCTTGGTCAGATGGAGCAGACTGCCGCTCACACTACTTCGCAGCTGGACCACATCATTTCCTTGCTGACGCTTCAGCCGCCCCCTCCTCCACCTGGTGCTTGATTTCTTGCTTTCTTCATTCCCGGTCAAAAAGGGGGAGAGTTTGGTTCTTGCTGTGATATTGATGGTATATTTGCTGTGATATTGATGGTATATTGTATTGATGGTACTCTGGTGATTCTATTTTGTTTTGTTCATATGGATATTTTGTTCTCTTGGTTATGTCACATGGATATTTTGTTCATATGAATATTTTGTTCCTTTGGTTCTATTGGATGGATACATTTTGATATATTCTTATATAGTTCCACAAGTTTTGGTTTTTCTGGGTTGTTGCTAGTCTTTTCACAGGTGAATGTTGGATGAAGAATTGGATTGATGGACCGATATATGGCAAGATTGGAAAGATTGTTTGTTTATAGAGTTGTTTTGAGTGTTTTTAGTATTTGTTTTTAATCTTGTCTAGTGCATGTGTTTAAGGACATTTGTTTAGAAAGGTTTTGTCCGGGAATTGACAAAGGGGGAGATTGTTAGGTCCCTTGATTGTCAAATCCGGATACAAAACCTTGAGTTGATAAAATTATTTATTTTCTATGTTTTTGTTCTTCCCACTCGAGCGGGGACATTGACGCTCGAGCGGAGTTTGTGGTCTCTCATTATGTTGACAGGTCTGTAAAAGTACTGGAGTGCGTAATTTTGCGCTCGAGCGGGTCATGAGGCGCTCGAGCGGATCACTGTGTTATCACACGCGTATTTTGTTGAAGCCGCTCGAGCGGGATGTTGGGCGCTCGAGCGGAGATCGCGGTTTTAGGATTCCTATTTATATCTTTTTAGGTTGTTTTTAGGACTACTTTTCTAAATCTTATTCAAGAGTCCTAGGGTTTCGTTTGGGGTGTTCTTCTGGAGTTTTGTTGAGTTTTCCTTGATGTTTTGAGAAGAGTTTTCACTCATGATCTAAAATACATACATCAAGGAGTTGGTTACTTTATCTTCAAGAGAGAGTTCTCTTCGGTGGATTCCGAAGATTCAAGCGTATAGTTTCAAAAGGCGTTTGATTCTATATGTGAGTGAGGTTGTGGAATCAACTTCAGGATTGATCAGTTCCGAGACGAAGTCGTGGAAAAAGAGTTACAGAAGATTCGAAGACAGATTGACTGAGTTGGGTAATTTGTATGATATCTTTGTAATCTTTTTACTTCAGTAGTGGATTGATTAGTGGCGTTTCGCCCGTGGTTTTTTAATCACAGTTGGAGGTGTCCAATTGTGGTTTTTTCCACGTAAAAATTGTTTGTGTTGATTTATTAATTATTCTGAAAAACAAACGATCTAAATCACTTTCGTAAGTGCTTGATGATTTAGATTGTGTGTTTTGGATTTTTGGGATTTGGAATATTTTTAATCTTGATCTAATCACGAATCACTTAGGATTTTCACACATGACCTGCGAAATCCCTCCCATTATAGCTGAGCCTCGAAAAGAAAATAGGAAGAAAAAAAATTACCTCTCTTTGATGCAATTTCAATGACTGGTGGTCAAACTAGAGCTTAGATCACACTAAAGCTGTACACAGCAACAGTAAAAGCATTAGAAGAGATTGTACCGATTGTTGTCGCCGCCGAACCAGGTTAAAGTCTCCAAAGAGAGATTGAAACCCTTCCAGATCAAAATGCCCAAAATACGTCTTCGAACCCTCTCTCTTCTCCCTTTCTTGTTGACTTCGAACCGTCTCTTTTCAAATCATCTCTCTTTACCATTTCTATGTTCCTTTATGATTATAAGTCATTAGAACCCAAACAGTTGTGTATTTTTATTTTTATTTTTTTTTGTGCGTCGAATATGGAGTACTACACATGGTGTTGCGGTCGTTGAAAGAGAGAGAGAAACAAAAAAAACTAGGGCAGGACTGGGCTGGGAGTGAGAATGAATTAGGGATTTCAGATACACAACCAAGAAGAGAATAGAAGCATGAGACGACGATAGATACCTTTGATTTCAGATACACAACTGAAGAGAAGAGATGAGATGATCCTGGTAACCCTAGCCATTGATTCGGCCATCATCATCATCATCATCATCATCAGAGAGAGAGAGATTGAAACCCTTGTGATCCATGCTGATTGGAGGAAGGAAAAATAGTTATTTTGGGAAAAAAAATTTCTAATATATATATATATATATTTTTGGTGATTGGCGCCCCAAATTTTATTTTGGCGCTTTTTTTTTTTATCATATAGGTCACGACATGCATTGTGTCAAAAAAAAACAATATTTTTAACGGCAGATGATATGTGCATCGTAAAAAGTGCAATACTTTTAACGGTGGGCGTTGTGTAAGCTATGAAAAGTATTCACTTTTTACGGCTGACGTATGTGCATCGTGTGTAATTGATGTATTAACGGCATGCCATATGCACGTCGTAGAAACTGTTATTATTTATGGCGTGCATTGCAAGCCGTAAAGAAATCATTGCTATTACCATTCACGGCCTACGCAATAGACACGCCGTAGTTGGAAAAGTATTTACGACGTGCAAAAAAAGCAAGTCGTAAAAGTGAGAAACTACGACATGCATTTATTGTATGCCGTTGATGTGGTGCCGTAAAAAGTCAATTTTGTTGTAGTGTTGTATCAAATTACAGTATTCTTGGGGTAAGGATGAGCATAGAACACCCATTGTCATTTGTGTATTAAGGACAAGGTTGGGCATATTCCTAGAAAATTCATTGTTGAAGTTGGTTGAAAGGTTGTAGGCTAAGAAACACAGACACGAACTTGGATACGCTAACATAAAAATTTTCAAAAAAAGGTTACAATACATGGGTGACACATGCAGAATATATAATTTTATATATTTATTATTCTTGGGGTAAGGATGAGAGTAGAATACCCAATGTAATTTGTGTATTAAGGACAAGGTTGGGGACATTCCTAGAAAATCCATTGTTGTAGTTGGTTGAAAGGTTGTAGGCTAAGACACATGGACACGAACACGGATAATTGGCAGTGGTAGAATCTTCCTATGGAACTAGACCATTTGATAGGTGTTTCCTCCGTACAACATATAATGATAATCCATATCAGTAAAAAATATTAGTTCACTGTAGTAAGAATTGAACCCAGGCATCACGCTTGGTAAGGGAGCTCCTCATCCACCATGCCAACAGCTTGGTCTTGAAATGTTGTTGGTTGAATATTAAACTTACAATTCAAGCTCCATTAACATTGTTATAGCAGTCAACATAATTTTGAGGCATCTCTATGGAGATAACTTGAAAGCAAGTGTTTTTTCATTGTGCTGGTGCCAGTACAAATCTAAGTTAGTGCCCGTTTAAGGTGAAACATCTCTGATAAATCTCCTGGCGCCAACATTACTAGATGTTGAAATAACATGCATTACTTAATCAAGTGTAATTACAGCAACACCTTTGAGGTATGCTTTCCTGCAGCTTGCAGGGTTGAACCACATCTAATAGGAATGTCAATCAGATGAATAGAGTCAATAATGGATTCGTAGCAGGCCAAACATTGAGACAGTAGTTGATCATTCTGACATGAAAACACTGGTATTGAGTATTCCAAAACATTTTCGCATCAATGAATTGTCAAAAATAGAAAAAAAGAGTTCTCTTTGTCGAACAACAATTTACCTGACTTGCACCTTTAGATCCTGTAATAAGAACTGATACAACTGGCATCTAATGCATAACATTTGTAACATGAATTGACTCTCTATAGGAAGGCCATACATATGATTTTGAAAGTTACAAGGAAAAATATTACGAAGAAAAAATGGTTACTTATTTGGCTTTTTCTGAAATGCAGTCAAATTATTCAAACATGAACATACTTAAGTGCCCAAGAAACACTTCAAGAAAGCAACGTACAAAATGAACAAGAAAGCAAACCATTTTCCATCATGTACACAAACATATAATGCTCAAGTCAAAATATAAAAAGGCTAACTTTAGATAGCCAGTTCCCAGCTCCATCTTCCTATAATGACATAATTATATCCACCAATTCTTATAGTTTCTTTATCTCATCAGAAAGAAGTGACTAAGATTCCTCTACTATATGGACTGTATACCAATATACGCAATCTCATCATGTATGCATTTACGATGTGAAAAGTCAAAAACTAGAACATGAAAGAACCAAAAACTAATCTGAGTCTGAGGAAGATGATTGATCACTAGTATCAGCTCCACTGCCATCAGTTTCTAAAATTCCTTCATACTCATAATCATAAAGCCAAGGGCCGTTGAACACTGCAAGTCGCTCACACTTGTCTTTAAGTTCACCCTCCATCTCCACATTCCAACAACCTTGAATGTCAAGATGGGTAAGTTCCTTGCACTTGGTAAGGATAGCATCAAGCCCATGGTCACCAAAACGCCCAAAACCAAGTTGAAGATGACAGAGGCCTGTCATCGAATCAGCTATGATCATTGCCTCGGAATCATCAATCTTAAAAGTCACCACTTGTGTGGGATTTTCCCATTCTGGTGGGGGCATGTTCCGTTTCAAGTGAATGAGGGACTTGCATTTCTTTCCAAAATATGTAAGGCCTTTGCATGTGATCTTCAAACAATAGCTAATGTCCAAGACAGTGATATTCACAAGTGACCCTGCATGCTTCTCAACCATCTTATCAGTGACCTCGCTCATAGGAATTTGCAGGACCTTGAGATATCTCGCGCTACAAGTTCAAGGAAAAGGGAAAAAAAATATCACGTCGGTTTGATATATTGTTGTATCACCAAACATGTGAGGATGGCAATTGTCAACACATTAACTCATGGAATAACAATGTTAAGCACATGGATGTCACAAGAACATCAACTTTGTGATAGTTTTTGACGTAATAATTTCCCTTGGAGCATTTTCAGAAAGCAAATAAGAATATTGATCTTCAAAGATCAAGAACTCATTGTCCTATTTTATCCCAAAATATTTAACAGCCTGTATATGCAATGATGTCAATTATACATGTAATGGAAAAAGAAAAAGAAAAGAACCATGCACACGGAGGCTTGGTTATGTGTTTTACTTCTTTATTTTGTCATAGTTATAAATGCAAAAATCACTGAAGACAATAGGGCACTGCCACTGAACACTGCTTTAAAAATTAACTGGTTATATCTGGTTAGTTTAATGCCAAAGAGCTCCTGCAACTGAAGGAAGTAACTCGAGCTATGCTACATATTTTGGGTGAAATGGATTGTGAACCACAATGGTATCATCATAATAAAAGAAAACCAACTCATTCGAATTGAGTAGAAATGAATCAGCCAATCTAACTCTCAAGCATCGCATGTAATACTAGAATGTAAAATAGGTATATAAACTGGAGTGTCATAAGTCGCGTACGAATTCATATTTATAAAAGGTTTGAAAGATTCTCCAAGGCTACTTGAATTTTCTCTCAGTCCCCACCAAAACTTATGTATAGAAATGAGCGGCATATTCATATGTTTATAAAAAAAATAACATTAAAACCAAAAAAGAACAGAAAATCTTTCCATTCTGCACCATTACCATTGGAACAGAGTGACATTCGTCAAATTAACAAACTAAAATAAACTGGACTGCCTTCTTTTCTTGAATGCATATTTCTTTATTACGATCAAAACAATGTTCATACAGCACGAAATTCTCAGGCCAGACATAAATGAACATGTAGCTGGAACTGGTTTAAAATTCATTCATCACATCCTCCACTTTGTTTCTTATTATCAAAATATACATGCATACATGATTATGAAGCTTTTTTTTCTACCAGCAAAGGAAACGTTGAAACAAAGATGGTTCTTTCCTTTTTTCTAACCAGACCAAAAGAAAACTTTGCTTATAAGAGATTTTTCTTTTAATTTTTTAATTTTTTACAGAAAAATCAACAGCCCCAAATTGGAAGAGAAATCTCAGTAAATGTAAATAATAGAAGTATCAAGAAAACACACAAACAGACAACAAGCAAGTGTGAAAGTTGTGCATGCACACACATGGCGGCTTATTGAAAATACCAAAATGTATAAGTTCTAAGTCAAGCCAATAACAAAATATATAGGTTGTTTGATTTCACATAGATCCCAACAAATGCAGATCCAAAACTGTCATCAAATCAAACCTAAAATTATCTTCTCTTTGAAAATAAAATGTGTTTGTCCATGTGTATGTATAGATTAATTAGATGTATCAACTGGAAAAATCCCAAAATAAATGGAGAGAAACATAACAAACATACGATCCTCAGACCAAGGTACATGAATTGAAGCAACATAATTCATATTCCTACATTTCAATCAAAACAAGGTACATGAATTGAAGCAACATAAGATCCTCAGACCAATAAAAAACGAACACTTAATTGGAACTGGTCTAATGTACTTTCATCATCACTTTCCGGACTTGGTTTTTTCCCATCAAACTATTTGTTTATTCGTGAGTAGTGATCATTCCATTGTCAAAGCGAGCATCCAAACCAACATAATTGTACCGTTACTAATTAACACAGCAAAGCGAACTCCAAACACATTCCATTATACATAAACTTAGATAACAAAAAGGTTTAAGATTCGATAATGAACTAAGATTCTCAGGGCCACACAACAATCGTAAGAAAATTGCCAATGGCCTTTCATACTTGTTTCTCACTATAGAAACAATTATATCTCACAAACCAAACTAAGCAAAAAAATCAGTGTATATGTCAAAGAAAAGCAAAAACAAAATCACACATACGTAACAAGGGCTTTTTCGATCCTTTTTTTTTTTTTTTTTTGTGGGTAAATTAGATTGACACTTCCTGAAATTTGGTCCAATTACATCTCACCCCTGAACGTTTTGAAAATTACATTCCTATCCCTGCAGTTAATAGTCTCATTTTGCAAACCCCTTTGTTTATATAAAAAACAACAACTCTTGGTAGAAAAATAGAAGAAATTACATTGAAAACAAAAAAATTAAGCAAAGGAAAGGGAAGAAAAAAACAGAGCAAGTAAAACAAATAAAGAAAAGAGAGAGTGCATGGGTTTAATATTTTCATTTTGTCTAAATAATTACAATAACAGAGAGTCCGTGTAATTTTCCAAATGTCAGAGTTGATATGTATTAAACTCAAATTTCAGGGGTGTAAGTGTAATTTACCTTTTTTTTTTTTTTCTTTTTTTAATGTTTTATTTTGATTTTTTCACGAGTAATACAAAAGATGGCACATTGAATCTATTATATCAAATTTTGATTTCTAAATAATGAACGGAGAATACAGGGCAAATCAACCAGATTGGGGGCAACTCCTCTAACATTAAAACAATCAAAGCAGCAAACGCATCACCATCCCCCACCCACAAAAAAAATTTAAAAAAAAAATAAATCAAACTCACATTCATCTCTTTTCTTGTATAAAAAGCAACGCGTTGTTGCTTAAATGCTCATATTATTATGTTAAAACAAAATGAAAGTGGGTTTGCGAGTGAGTGTGTATATGTATACATACCAGTTGGCGATGAAGGAGAAGGCAGAGTCGCCGAGCTTGCAAGCTGAGACGCGAGTGAAGGTGCATTTGCTGCGACGGACGAGCTTCCTGACAGCGGAGTCGACGAGGTGAAGGGGGCGGTTAGACCTGCGGCACCACTGCTCGATGTCGATGTCGGTCCAGCAGTAGGGGCCAGCCACAGCCTCCAACCAGGACCTGCACACCAGCCCCACCGTCTTCACCCTCTCCTCTGCCTCTATCCTCACGAATATCTGAGCCAGCACTTCTGGGTTCAGCCCCTCCCATCTCCCCTCCTCTCCACCTCCACATCCCACCTTCTTCTTGTTACTACTCATCTCTCTAGATATCAAACGAAGCCAGACAGACCATTTGAAGGGGTGGTTTTCCTTTTAGTAGGAAAGCTTTTTTTTTTTTTTTTCCTTTTTTCCTTTTTTCAATTCCGCTACATATGGCATTCTCAAAATTTAGTTCCACTTTAGGGTGTATTTATCATTTTATTCTCTTTATAGAGTATAACGGTTTTACAAAGCTGTTTTTTTGGGAATAAAAAATTAATAAAATTTTCCTACAAAAAATTGATTTTACAAAAGCTGATTTTACTTAACGTGTAATTAATTTTGACTTAATAAAAAATATTTTTCGTAAAATTGTTTTTTAGTAATATTTTTTTTCCCAATTTATATTTTCATCATAAATATTGTTTGTCAAAATTAATTTTATAACATAAAACAGTGTTGCTAAAGCCGTTTTAGAATACAGCTTTTCTAAAACCGTTTTTAGTATTTTTTTTTTTTTTTGGGTTTTATTTTGGCATAAAACTAATCTGGTCCAACAGTCCGAAACACACACACGCATTCTGTATTCAACATTAGCACCACAAAGGAGGCAAAGAAGAGAGAGAAGCGAAGAACACCGCGGAAGAGGCCAAGAAGACGAAGGCCACCGTGAGAGCTATAGTAAGAATGAAGAAGACAAAGACCTCAAAACATCGTTGCACCTCTCCCTTCCATCATCGACATTGAGATTTGTTTTGGATAAATTAGGGTTTGCATTTTTCATTGGGGAATTTCAAGTTCAAAATTAGGTTTTTTTTGGGACTTCAGACATTTACAATAGATTGTTTATGCGATAATGTCTGAGATTGTAGTTGTAATGTACCATGGCCCTCATCCTCTGAACCCCAAGCAACAGTTGTTTTGAACTAAGATTGTAGTTGTAATTTTATCAATGGCTCTAAGGAGTGCAAACACTTATAAAAAGACAAGGTATAAAAATAATGTGGCTCGAGATTGAAACATGATACATCTATTTCTAAAGAGCCAAGTCATCAAGATAATAAGAGTATGGAGAATTTTCACAAGTGGTTTAATGGTTAAAGTAGAAAAACAGTCCCCTTATGAAAATCATTTGACATAAAAGTAAGTTTTTAAGGCAAATATGGCTAAAATTGATTTTTTGGGACAATGAAATGATGAGAGATTTGGAATTTGAGTTGATTGAACAAGTATGACCCTTTCGTTATAATTTAACATATTAACCTTCTAACATCTTATCGTATGACCCAACCAAAAAAAAAAAAAGTTAGTTTTTATATTTTCATTAAAAAAAAGTTTTTATTTAGCATTTCTAAGTTCAAAGTAACCCAGCCAGTTAATTCACATATGGTTTTTTAAATAAAGAAAAAATAAACATTGTATGGTACAAGCATTTTTAATTATTTATTAATTTCCTTTTATAAAATTCAAATTAGATGGAAAAATAATTAAAAGTTCATTCAATCATTTTATCAAATCTGTATTAAAGTAAGAGAGAGCAATTTTTTTACCAAATTAAGAATGAGCTAACTTATTTATCAAATTTTTAATAGTCATATTTTTACTCAAATTTAAAAATAATAAAAAGTGAAAATGATTTTCTTTCATAAAATTAGTTAAAACAAAATTTTAGGATAAATTTAAATTTTTTCAAAGTGGCTTGATGAAAAACAGAATAAGAATTAATATCATATAAAACTTTTAATCAAAATTTCATTAAAATTTGATGAAAAAATAGAGTAAAGATGGGAGATCTCTAATCTTTCACCAAACTTGTATAAAATCAAGTTAACACAAATTTTTTTCATCAAATTGAAATAAAAACAAGTTTATCACAAGATTTGATGAACGAAGCTTTTGGAACCCAGTTTGGAACTTTTAGAAAAATTTGATGAAAATTTTAGTAAGTGAGGATTGAATATTCAAAATTTTACCAAATCAAACTTTTTAGTTAAATTTGATGAAGAAACTATTGGAGCATTTCATATCAAATAAAGTTTTTTTAATTAATTTTTATTCAAATTAATAAAAAAGAAAAATAAATGAAGGATTGGAGAGAAGCTTTAAATGAATTTTTTATTTTACTTTTAAGGGTTAATTACATCAAGACCCCTCTACTATTAACAAATATCACTTCATTCCTTCATCTATATAATTATACATTTTAATCTATTCAACTATAAAAATATATCACTTTTAACTCTCCAAACCATCTTTATTATGAAAATCGGTGCAGGTCAATCCCCAAGTCGCCTTTGGTTGAATGTTTACACTTGATTCACAGTCTACACTTCTTATATTTACTCTCAGCGATTGACATAGAAAATGAGAATTATAACCTCCCAATCTATTTCTAATAAACGTGATTGATACAATTTTAGATTATCAAAAGTGAGTGATTGTTCATCGGAATTGTTATTGTTATAATTCTAATACGGTTACTATTTATATAATTTTCATAATTCGAATGATCAGAGGTGACTACAGCATATATTGGGTGTTCAATTGAACACCGTTATTTAATTTTTTTTTATTATAAATAGATATATATATATATATATATACACATACATGTAATTCAGTCTAAATTTTTATATTGAATACCCTACCTCATTTTTTTTTGAAAACCTTAACCCACTTTCCTGCACACCCAACTCTACCCTGCACACCCAACTCTACCCATAACCCTTTAATTAATACATATGTTTTTGTGACACATGACATGTTTTGGAACTTTACTTCTTTAACTTGTATAAAGTACCTCGTTGACAAAATTGTATGATTTTGCAATTCTCAACAAGTATATCATTTGAATATTAATGTTGATCAACAATTTTATAGTTGGGTGTGGCTTGTGTCTAGTTCGTAAGCAGACTGGACCATATTGTTAGGCCCTGTAGACCATGCTGTTGGGCCCCGTGGGCCCACCATGGAGTCCTTATCAATGATTCAAACCGTCAATGTATAGGACTCGTCGAGTAGTTTATCGCTGCAAAAAATCACGTTGATTAGATATCGATAGCTATTTAATCAAATCACATTTTTGTCAACGTTCAGTATGATTTTAAAAAAAAAAATTGTTAATGGAAATGTGATTTGATCAAGTAGCAATCGATATCCAATCAATATGATTTTTTGCAGGGATGAAATACTCAACGAGCCCTACATATTGAACGGTTTGGCTACGGTCCAGTCTGAAACCGAGCTGGAGACAAAGCCTTACCGGTTATAGTTTATCTCAATTTGAATTAAAGGAGCATCAATATATTAAAATTTATTTTATTTATTTATTTGTGTGTGATTTTTAAAAAAAAATTAAATTTTTGAAAAAAATTTCAAGAGTACTCTAAAAAAAAAAACTCCTGTGTCACCACTCCAAATGAACAAAATGTACTATTTTCATAATTAGAGGGTGGTTGTTGTAATTATTCCCATAGTAGGGTAGAACTTGCTTCGTTTTGGAAGGCTTTTACCAAACTAGGCCTACCTGCTAAGTTATTTTCCAAACTAAGCTTAGTTTGGCCGAATTTCCCAGAATAAGCTGAAGCGTGTTTACAAAATATGTTTTCAGCATATTTCTGGCTCAAGCGCACAAAATAAATAAAATCATAAAAGCGTGGATACAAAACATATTTTTAATTAAGAAAACGTTGTTCCTATTAGCGTTTTCATTAATAGCGCTATTTCTAACCACGCTTTTAAAGAAAATTTGCTTGTAAAAGAAAGCGTGATTCGTAACTACGCTTTTAACAAAAAGCCATATAAAAAATGCCCCCCCTTGAAATTAGCTTGTCCAGCATCTGAAATTAGTAAAAAAACTATTTATTATTATTATTTTGATTGATTTCACTTCAATCCACATTCTATAATTCACTCAATCATCTTTTAGATCTCTATATATAAATAATTCATATAAAATATCATATTGATAAACTATCTTAGCTACCAAATTTTATTATTTTAATATTTAAAAATAAATTATCTAATTTTGAAATTATGTTTCTCATCCATTATTTTTTTTAAATGATAAAATTATACATACGATTATCAGATCAATTTGATATTTACATAAATAATTTATACATAAATTTTTTAAAAATAAACAGCATGAATTGTCTAAAGAGTAGTGATTAAGAGCTCTAAAATTAGAGTTCTGATTTAAGCTGTAATGATGTGGCATAAAAAAATAAAAAGAAAATGATAAACAAGCAAGCATAAACATCATATCAAAAATTATTAGACTAAAATTTTACTATTGAATCAATGATCACCGCTTATGACTTTAAAAATATAAAAGTAAACAAGAATATGAAAAAATATAAATTAAATATTTGCTTGATTTACCTTATTATTTTGTTTTTTTAAATTTTTATTTAAATTTATAATTCAAATATAATTTAAAAAAGATCGATGATGGACAAAAATAAAAATAACAAATTAAAAATTAAAAAAGAAGAAGAAAATAATAGCCTTGAGACACGCACCCTCCCTAGAGAACATTTTGCACAGTTTCAGAGAGATTTTCTCGGGGCTTTTCCCAAACTAAGTCCCTATACTAATTTATTTCTCAAACTAAGCCTACTTTCGTGGAATTTTCGAAACTAAATATTTGTTGTTCCCTTAAATATTTGTTGCCAAGAAATATTTAAATTAAACTTCACACAGCATATACAAAGTATCTAATTTGCTAATTGCTACTATGAACAGGAAAACAAAATAAAGATATGACTATAACACTTATAACACTTCAGAACGACATAACTAGTTCAAACATAAGTATCCCACAAAAATAATTTGTGGAAACATTCAACATAACACAGTACATAAAATAAAGCGACGAATACAATACTTAACGATTAAATAGACAAATATTGGACAAACCTTTCACAAACTCATTGTTGAAAGAGTTATTTTAACACACACGATACATGATTATGGATAGCTTAATATAATTTAGTAAACAGATAGACACCTAATCCTCGCTCAAAGCGGTAATCTCAGAGTTCGAACAATCTGAGAGCTCAGGGTCAGAGAGAAGTGCAGGATCCTCCTTGACAGCCTTGATAGCCTCACCATTTGGTGCTGTTCCATTACTCTTAGCATCCAACTTAAGTATAGATAGTTTCATATCGCGGCTGACCTACGGTGCATTTGAGAAATCTCACGTCGAAGTCTTTCACATAGTTGATCAACATTATCTGGATCTTCCTTTTGGATCTCAACTGAACATGCTTTCGACACCTTCAGTCAATTTTTCTGACATAACCTTTCCATTTGCACTCACTCTATAAATAGTGCGGGCCACTTCAAAGGTGTAGCGTCTGCTAAACCATATCCTGTTTGATTATCAGATGGATCCTCCACGAAACCACATGGATCTCGATAGTACTTGGGCATGACAAAATGTTGCTTCCCAAACCTATCGTGATAAGCACAAGAGGCATCTAACAAAGAAAACGGTGTTTCAACTTCAGCATCGCCACTTCCCCTTCCCGTTCCTCTTCCTCGGCATGAACTCTCACCTCTTTCGAAGTTCCTACCCCCTACAAGTCCCCTTCCCGTTTCTCTTCCTCGTTGTGAACTCTCACCTCTGCGATTCTTACCCCCTACCGTGAATGTATACTTGCAGACACCCCATTTTTGACCGACCTTAAGACTCAGACGTCATTGTTTGTGCACGTGATGATTGTGCATGTTTGTGCTTGTTTCGAGCGCCCGAAGGTCTCGGCTGAGTGCCTTGTCTTTAAGCCTCTTAACACTTTGTGTTTGGACTTGGTTTTTGGGCCAAACCTTGTTTCTCCTTTGCCTGAGGGAGGGGAAGGGCTGCCGGCCACTTTTGGCATCTGCTGGCCACTTTTCTCCCTTGTTGGCCACTTGAACTGGTCAACCAACTAGGGGAAGTGGCCGACCGACGACCTTAATTGGCCGGCACTGGCCGGCAGTCACTTTTTCTCCTTTTTAGATATTTTCAGATCTTTTGAGCCAGCTGTGGCTCACTGAATTCATCCTCCATACACGTGTATGAAGGGATTGAAACAAGCTTAAAGCTTGTCAAACAAGCTTTTGCTTGCTTCCTCTATGTAAGGGGAGGTCCCTCCCCCTTGTTTGGGGTTCACAAAATCTCAGAGCTGAATTCTATCTCTCTCCCTCTAGAATTCCTGCTATTTCTCTCTATATTGTGTCTTAAAGTGTGTTTTCTTCACATTTGCACTATAACACCTAGTGAAACACCATTATCTTGTTGTTGAGGTACTTGAGGGTCTTGTTTAGACTCAAAAAGCTGGTTTTAGCTCAGAGAAGTTGCTGTGTTAAAGTTGTGCTTCAGGGGTGAGTGTCTTCCCTCTTTAAACTTTATTTTGATCAAGTGTTTGGCCACCTTTGCATCCTTGTTTTGGCCTAGTTGTCAACTACAAAAACCGTTGTTTTTAAGTGTTTAAAATGGTTGTTTGAGGCCTTGTTTGAGTTGGGGGTGCTCTACCCCCTTTTTGTGGCTTATTTTGCTTTGTTTTGTGCTACTTTCTAAAGCCTTTAAGACTATCACTTTTGGGCCTTTTAACCACTGAATTGTAGAGGAATTTCAGGGGTGGAAAGGTGGTTTTGAGACCCCAAATAGGACAGGGTGGTCTCCTCTCCTCTTGTCTTGCTTGCTTGTCTTGTTGGCCTAATTATTGAGCATGTTTTTCTAGCATGTGTTGGCTTGTTCTCAGCTTATTTTTGGCCTTATTTCAGCATTACATAACTCTGTTTTGGCTTGGTTGAGTCACCTCATGCATGCTTCTTACACTTGTAGTGTAATCTTGCTATTTAGTCTTGCATGCTTGCTACTTTGGCTTATCATTCTAGCTTATTTTGGCTATGTTCTCACATGCTTTTACTCTAGTTTTAGCATGCTTTAACTCTGATTTTGGTTGGTGGGGTCACCCCTTGCTTAGTTTTTGCACTTGTAGTGCAATCCTACTTGTTGGCCTAACATGCATCATGCTTTATGTCTCTCATCCTAGCTTGTGTTAGCTCTATCTCAGCATGTATTTGCCATTATTTTAGCATGCATTAGCTCTATTTTGGGTGGTCTTGACCATGTGAGGCTTGCCTTGTATGGTTGTAGTATAAGTGGCTTTGACTAACTTTGTGTGTCAAGTTTCTAGCATGCTTTACTTGGGTTGTTCGCATGCTTTAAACTCATTTCTCACATGATTTCAGTGTATATGGTGTAGTCATACTCTCACATGTTCGACTCTTTCGTAGCTTTTGAGAGTCACGCCTTATGCCTTGCTTATGAGCCAATTTGTATGCATGCTTGTCTAAGCTTTTGGGCTACCATCTCAGCATGTTTTTGGTCTTATTTTGCCATGTTATAATTCTAATTTTGGTTGGTGGGGTCACCTCTTGCTTGATATTGGTACTTGTAGTGTAATACCACTCATTACCCTAGCATACTTGGTGTTTTGGCCCATTGTTCTACCTTGTTTTAGATCTATTTCAGCATGCTCTTGGTCTTGATTTAGCATGCTTAAACTCTGTTCCAAGTGGTTTTGGTCATACATGTCATGTTTTGTATAGCTATAGTGCAAATGCCTTGCTAGTCTTGTGTTTTGGAGACCCCTAGCATGCCTTATTTGTGATGTTTGTATGATATGGTATCATTTGACATGGTATTTCAGAGCATATACTTCCATCATACACATATATTTTGCTTTTTAATTGTGTTTGAGAGTGGAGCCTTATGCCTCGTTTACGAGCCAATGCATGAACATCATTTTCTTGCTCTTCATGCTATCTTCATGGTTCATTTTAGCCACTGTTTTGGCATGCATGAGAACTGTTTAGGGCTGGTTTAGTCCATTGAGCAATGTATTGCATAGTCCTAATATTGTGTACTTCACTAGCGTTAATGCATAAAATCCTCTTACATGCTATACTTGTGTTGTTTGCATGATATGTCATCATTTGGCATATGATTTCAGTGCCTATATCTCTGCTATACTCTCTTATTTATCACTTTGTCATTGTGTTTGAGAGTTGTGTTTAATGCCTAGCTTGTGAGCCCATGTATGAGCATGTTGTTATAGCTTTTGGTGCTTCATTTCCAGCATGATTTTGCCACTGTTTTGGCATGATGTAGGTCTATCCATAGTTGGTTTGACCATTTGAGATTGATAATGCATGCCTCATGTGTAATGTCCTTCACTGGTTTTAGTGCTCTTGGCTCCTTAACATGTCTTGCATGCATTGCTTGCATGATAGCGTCTTGTGCATGTCATTTTAGTATCGAAAGATGAGCATCTTGTTTGCATCGCATTGTGTTTGGATTGGACATTAATCCAAACACAGGGAATATGGCAAGTTTCATACTCAAAGTGATGAAACGTGTTGCATTTCTTGGTCGCCAACCCTCTTGATCATGCATGATAGAGGTAGAGGCTCTTATGTGTTGTTTGTGCATTAACTAACATTGTGCGAGCTTGGCTCTTTGGCCATCGTGCATTGAGATGCGTGATTGGTGGCTTGAGAGTCGAGTACTACGCTCCTTTGAGCTTGAGAAATGATAAGGAGAGTAGTTGCACACACATTTCCTTGTAAATGCATTGTTGTGCCTTTGTTGATCTCTGTTGTAACAAAGTTGGGATTCTGGAAAGGGAAGTGGCCGGCCGGCCACTTGCAGCAAAATTTTCCAAAATGCTCTTGTTTTGGGGCAGATGCAGCCTAAAAGTGTGTTCGATGCTCTGAGGTCACCTCGAGTGCAAACAGAGACAACTCATGGCAAAGCAATGCATTTCCAGGTGAAGCAAACCGAGCATCCATGTTTCCCTCCCCTCGAGGCCATTTTAACTGCTTTACTTAGTTAGTTAATTTGCCGATTTTCTGTAATTAATTATTCATTGTGTTTAGCTAATTTAATTCATCTTTGTAATATTCTAATTAGCTTAGTATAGCTAGTTTCAATTCGGTTTGTAATTAATTAGCTAAGTTAGTTAATTAGTTGTTTTGTAATAAGTAGCTTAGCTTAGCTTGTTTATTCGGACCCTCCGTCAAGACGGCATAGTGTTGTAATAAGGGTGCGTGTGTGGGTGCATGTCTTTCAACCCCTTTTCTTTCTCCCTTTTACTTATCAGCTTTTGATGGTTAGTTTAGGACATATCTCAATTAGCATACCTTATGCTTGCATGTTTGCATTCATTCATTTGTCTTGCATGCACCGGGCTTGGCGCATCATTCAAACTGCATCGTATTTCAATACACTTACTTGAATACATGTTTGAAAGCATGTTATCAAATTGTTGCATTCATATGCCGTCTGAGAGGGAGATTAATGATACAGAGTTATGCTGGACAGATTTGGCCCGGACAGAGTTATGCCGGACAGATTTGGGCTGGACAGAGTTATGCCGGACAGATTTGGGCCGGACAAAGTTATGCCGGACAGATTTGGGCCGGACAAAGTTATGCCGGACAGGCGCTAGGCCAAGCTGTATGGCCCGGCCGTGAAGAAAGCTGCTCGATTAAGGCAGCGCGTGGATTGAACAAGCTGCGAGGATCCGTGGTTATGATGCCGAGGTACCTGTTTGCTCGGCAGGTTGGTTGACCGCGGACAAGCGTGAGTTGTCCCAAGCTCGGCTATGCCGAGATGCCGCCGAGTCCGGTCCCTATCTGAGCTTAGCTGTTGGAAGACTTGGGTAAGAAGCGCAACTGGGCAGACGATGGCCGAGATGGTACTGACCGGCTACCGAGCTCCAAGGAGAATGGGAGGGCAGTTGGGTTAGGTGGTGCCCAGCAAGATTTGTGCTGACAGATGGGATAGCAGCACCACGTGTCGAGAGACGAATGGGAGTAGATTTGGGGCGCAGAAGGTATATAAGCAAATATGCGCCCCCCGTACGTGGAGAGGAACATTTGGTGAGACAAACACTCAACACTCTCCCTTCTCTCTATCTATCCCCTGTGTGTGTGTTCTAACTTGATCGTCGGAGGGGTTTTCCGACCACACACCGCCGGGTAGCTCATCGTTATTTGCTCGCAGGTGATCGGACAGTAACGGAGCTCGGAAGAAAGGAGTACGGGCTTGCCGGAATATTTGCTCCCTGTACAACTGGCGCCGTCTGTGGGAAACTTGATAAACAAAACCTTGTCTTCCAGGATTGTCTGATCGCCGTCCATGGCGAACAATGATGAGTTTCCGTTGTCTTCCATAGACGGAGCCACCCCAGAGTTCACCCGAAGGAGAGAAGGACCTCCCGCAATCCATCCAATGGCGGACTTGGAGACACCCACCGGAGGGCAGTCAGGAGACGCGCGGGATAAGTGCGGAAGAAGTTATGGTCATTCATGAAGTCCGGACGGTCATCGGCGGCGGAGAGAATCACATGCCCAGCGTCTGGAACACAAGTTGAGGGACCAAGATGCTGTCATCCGGCGAATGGCGGCAAAGATGGAGGAGCTCAAACGGCATGTCAAAGGAAAGGGTGTAGCTGGAGTGGGTGACCACAGTGAGCACACCCCATCCTGCCGTTCAGGCGGTCAGAGTCAGCGACGCACTCCATCCATCTCTATTACCAGAAGTCACCAGGTCGGTGATTTTGACGTGCATGCAGAGAAGTCTAGCGCGCAAGATAACACTTACCGGCCCTCACGTTCGGTGACGACGTCGAAGTACTCTTACTCCGCTCATTCAGAGGATTTGCGGGCAGTCTTTAAGGAGCGGGCTCGCCAACGTGAAGCTCAGAGGATACCGGCGTTCCAGCGGCTATCCTATGGGGTTCACGCCAGCGAGGAGGTCGGAATGCCTCCACCCCGCCAGGCAATACCACTCCTAGTGGATTCAGATTTGGCCAGGTTAAGTGCCACCCCTTTTTCCCTGGAAATAGAAACAACACCGCTTCCGCAGGCTTCCACCAGCCTAAGTTCACACTCTACGACGGAAAAATTGATCCTTACATGCATGTGAGCCACTTCCGACAGGTTATGGCCGGACATATGCGAAATGACGGACTTATGTGCCTGATCTTCCCATCGAGTTTAGGCGAGCTGGGCTTGAAGTGGTTCGAGAGGTTGCCGGAAGGGAGCATACAACAGTGGCATCAGTTAGCCGAAGCCTTTGTGAGGCGCTTCAAAACCAACACAAAAACACCAAAGGAGGTCGATCATTTACTTAGTGTCAAGATGGAACCGAGCGACACATTGAAAGCATACAGCTCAAGGTATTGGGAAACCTTCAACGAGATCTTGGATTGCCCGGTCAACCTTGCAATCACGCAATATAAGCGTGGTCTCCCGGTCGGACATAGACTGCGGGACTCGCTTACCATGCACCAGCCGACCTTCATGGACCAGCTCATGCAGTGCATCAATAAGCACATCTGAGTCGAGGATGACGCGTCAGCATCAACCGTGAAGGCAACTCCGGCAGCAACAGACAAGAAGACAGCAGGCAAAGTGCACGCAGTTGGGCAAGAGTCCAGCCGCTCGAGTGACCGAGCAGAGGAATCGGACCGTGGTTCGAATCGCAAAAACTGGGGTAGAGGACGTCGGAATGACCGGGATGACTACCCCCGGGATGACGTAGCGGATGCAAACAGAAGGCTGAAGGCAAGGACTGGCATAACCACGGTCTTCATGATTCCGATCTATTGCATACTTAGTGAAATCCGAGACGAGGAGTATGTCCGGTTTCCTGCTAAGTTGGGCGATGGGCAAAAAGGCTACTATCTGCAATATCGTTGCACGTTTCACCGGGAGCAAGGCCACCGAATTGAGGATTGTTTTCCATTGAGGCAACACCTAGAAGAGCTAGTCGCGGCCAGGCACCTGGATCTTTACATTGATGGGGTCGTTAAGGCAAATCAAGTTCCGGTTGATCCGCGAGGACCGGATGACCGGGATGCACCTCCACAAGGGGTTGCGAATGTCATCCACGGCATAGTGGAACCGGCGCGTGTTTGCGAGCTCTGTGGTATGATCAAGAAGGTTGAGCACATGAGGGAAGTTTTGTCAGTTCAGCCTGCGCTCAAGAGGGGGAAGACGGCAGCGAAAGATGTGATCAGTTTCTCCTCAAGGGACTTGGAGCGCATTCAGACACCGCACAATGACGCCTTAGTAGTTACACTCCGCGTCAAATATTTTGAAGTGAAACGGATCTTGATCGATCAGGGAAGCTCGGTCGAGATCATGTACTACGACGCTTTCCAACAGCTCAAGCTCCGAGATACGGATTTGGCCCCGACGACATCGCCGTTGGTTGGTTTCAACTCACAACCGGAGTGGCCTTTGGGAAAGATTATCCTGCCGGTCAAAGCGGGATCCGTGGTCAAACAGGTGGAGTTCTGGGTATTACAGGTGCCATCTACTTACAATTTGATCCTTGGAAGGGGGTGGCTTCACGCTATGCAAGCCGTGGCATCGACTTTCCATCAAGTAATGAGATTCCCCTCGGCTATGGGGGCAATCGAGGAGATTTGGGGCGATCAAGTCATGTCAAAGCAGTGCTTCGTGGTGGTCAACGGGAGCCAGGCAGCCAAAGGATTTGTCCAAATGATTGAGGGACCGGAGGACCAGGGTGTCTTGGATGATGTGGACACCAAGGCCGTGGACAAAGCTGTCGAGGAATTGGTGGAGGTGCGAATTGATACAGAGTAGCCGGACAAGTTTTTCTTGCTCGGCTCAAGCCTTACAGCTGCGGAACGAACCGAGATGGTTGAGTTTTTGATGGCCAACATCGAAGTTTTTGCATGGTCGCCTTATGACATGCCCGGCCTCGATCCTAGTTTCATTTGCCATCATCTCAATGTCTTCCCCAGAGCCAAGCCAGTTATTCAATGAACGAGAAGATCGGCGTTGCATCACGCCGAGGTAGTTGCTGAAGAAGTCAAGAATTTGCTAGAGGCACGAGCAATTCAAGAAGTACACTATCCTCGGTGGATCTCAAATACAGTGGTGGTACCGAAGAAGAATGGGAAGTGGCGGGCTTGCGTTGATTACAAGACCGTCAACCGAGCTTGTCTGAAAGATAGCTTTCCTGTGCCTATAATTGACCAGCTTGTGGATTTGACGGCTGGACATAACAGGCTAAGTTTCTTGGATGCCTACCGCGGCTATCATCAGATTGCCATGCATGGCCCCGACCAAGAAATCACCTCGTTTACTACACCAAGGGGACTCTTTTGCTACCGAGTCATGCCTTTTGGTTTGAAGAACGCCGGGGCGACTTTTCAGAGGATGGTGACCAAGATGTTTACTCCTTTGCTGGGCCGGACAATGGAGGCCTACATCGATGATATGGTGGTTAAAAGCCGGCATCAGGCAGATCATTTGTCCGACTTGGCCGAGATGTTTGCCATTCTCAAAAAGCACAAGCTACGCCTAAATGCATCTAAGTGTGCCTTCGGCGTGGGATCCGGAAAAATTTTTGGGATTCCTAGTCACGAACCGAGGTATCGAAGCAGACCCTACACAAATCCAAGCCGTGCAAGAGTTAAAACAGCCTAGCTCGGTAAAAGACGTGCAACATCAGGCCGGAATGGCCTCCGCGCTTAATCGATTTATAAGCCGATCATCAGATTGCTGCCGCCCTTTCTTTCAGTCCTTAAAATCAAAGTTCTCCTAGGATGAAGAGTGTGACCGAGCCTAGGCCGAGCTCAAGGAGTATCTCTCTTCAGCGCCACTGTTGGTCACACCAGAGCCTGGAGAAGAACTCTATCTTTATTTGGTCGTATCACAGCATGCAGTCAGTGCGGTGCTTGTCCGGGCTGAAGGAATCAAGCACCTCCCCATCTTCTATGTCAGCAAAACTTTGCTACCGGCAGAGTCGAGATACTTGCCATTGGAGAAGCTTGCTTTGGCATTAATGATGGCTTCAAGAAAGTTGGCGCACTATTTCCATGCACATGCCATCATCGTCTTGACCGAGTTCCCCCTCAAAGCTTTGTTCGAGCGGGCAGACTTCTCCGGTCGGATTCTAAAGTGGGCGGTCAAGTTGGGACAGTTTGATATGAAGTTCCAACCACGCACTGCCATCAAAGCCCAGACTTTGGCTGACTTCGTCGCCGAATTCTCACCTGGAACTCATCCGGTATACCCGGTCGATATTACCGCGGCAGATGATGAGGTGCCCACAAGACCATTCGAGATACAACCAGTTGGTGAAGGTAGCGACGCGGAGTTTGTGCGCACCACTGAAGCACCCTCAGTTTGTACAGTTTTACCACCTGGTAATGCGATGACGGAGTTGAATATCACCGACCAACCAGCTCTGTCCGGTCCCGCATTACTAAGGGGGGAAGCAATGGAACCAAACAGCTCAGAACCTGCGGCCGGCATAATACCGCAACTTGGTGATTCGCCTACGGACTTGAGCATTGTAGATCAACTTGCTGAGTCCGGTGCCGAATCATCAAGGGTGACTGAATTGGAACCGATCAACACGGAACTTGAAACCGCACAGACGAGCAGTCGTGATCCCATCAACCTTCAAGCCTCTCAGGACCCCTCAGAATGCTGGAAGCTCTTTGTGGGGGAGATGTGAAAACTTTTTGTTGATGGAGCCTCGAACTGTCACGGCGCCGGGCTTGGTATAGTTTTGATATCCCCAGACTGGTTGACAATTGAACACTCTGTCACCCTTGGCTTCCCAGCATCCAACAATGAAGCTGAGTACGAGGCGCTTTTGACCGGTCTCAAAAGCACGCTTCAGATGCAAGCTTCTGAGCTAATGGTGTACAGTGATTCACAGCTTGTGGTTAACCAAGTCACTGGGATTTATGAAGCAAAGGATGACAGAATGGCAAAGTACCAAGCCTTGGTCAGGGAACATATCAAGCAATTTCAGGCAATTAGAGTTCAACAGATTGGCCGAGAAGAGAACAACCGAGCTGATGAGCTGGCCGGCCTCGCCTCAATGGTTGATTGTGCATCTCCTAACTCCCTGTTAATTGAATATCTTCCACGGCCGAGCATAGAGGAAGCCAGACAGACGGATGTATTCTGCGCCGCGCTAGGTCCTTCCTGGATGGACCCTATTGTCCTGTTTCTCAGAGATCGGATTCTGCCAGCTGAGAAGAAAGAAGCCCACAAAGTCCGGGTGAAATCAGAGCGGTTTTGGCTCTCTCTATCTGGCGCGTTGTATAAAAGGTCCTTCACCGGTCCTTATCTGAGGTGCGTGCACCCGAGTAGCATGGAGGCCTTCTTGTACGAAATTCACGAAGGCATCTGTGGCAGCCACATAGGGGGCAGGTCCTTGGCCTACCGCGCTATTTTGCAAGGCTATTGGTGGCCGTGCATGCAAGCCGACGCCCAAAAATATGTTCGCAAGTGCGAGAAGTGCCAGAAGTTTGCGCACCAAATTCACCGGCCAGCCAGAGAACTTATTCCCCTAACCAGCCCTTGGCCTTTTGCAATGTGGGGATTAGACATAGTGGGGCCGCTCCTGACAGCTCCAGGCAATCGAAAGTTCTTCATCGCGGCAACCGACTACTTCACCAAGTGGGTTGAAGCCGAGCCTTTGGCAACAATCAAGGAGAAAGACGTGAAGCGGTTTGTCTGGCAGAATGTAGTAACACGGTTCGGCGTCCCTAAAATTTTGATCTCGGACAACGGCACCCAGTTTGACGGTCGCCTATTCAGAGGGTTTTGTGAAGATTTGAAGATTGAATTCTACAACTCCACCCCGGCTTACCCACAGTCCAACGGTCAGGCCGAGGTGTCGAACAAGACCATTCTTGACGGGCTGAAGAAACGGCTGGAGAAGGCGAAGGGGAAGTGGGCTGAGGAACTCCCCAGTGTCCTCTGGGCATACCGTACAACCCCTCGAAGGTCGACTGGGGAAATTCCATTTTCTTTGGCTTATAGCATGGAGGCGGTCATTCCATTGGAAGTTGGCATGCCCACTCTCAGAAGTGAAAGTTTTGAGCCCGCGCTGAATGCCAAGGCCATTGCTCTGGAGTTGGATCTAGTGGAAGAATGCCGGGAAAAGGCTCTTATCCATGTGGCTAGAGATGGCAATTTAAAACCGGCCCGATGGGGACCCGACCCCCCGATCCCGAATTGAGTGGGTTTTCCCTGAAAAATACCCCCGACGGGACGGGGATGGTGATTGAAAATCAATCCCCGAACAGATTCGGGCTGGGGACGGGGATCAGTGTTCCAGTCCCGTACCCGGCCCGGCCCCGGCCCCGGCCCCGATCCCCGGCCCGGTTTTATCCCCGATGTTAAATTACAATTTTACCCTTACATATATATATATATATATAAACCAACCAGGTCAGTCCTCTCACCTCTCATTTCTCTCTACCCGTCTCTGTCTCTCATTTCTCTCTACGGTAGACTCTACCTCACTGACTTCTCTCTCTCTCAAATCCACCGCCGTGCCTCGCACCACCACGGCCGAGCCTCGCACCACCACGGCCGACCACCGCCGACCCTCGCACCACCACATCGCAGCTCTCATCCACTCCCTCTCTCTCGACGAGCCTCGACCACCAGATGAGATCTTCTTTTTTTTTCTTTTTTTTTTCAGATCTGTTTCAGATCTGATTCACAATTTTTTTTTTTAAATATCTGTTTCAGATCTGTTTCTGATGTTGTATAATACATCCCTTGTGATTAACTTGTATTTTCAGATCTGATTAAATTTATTGGCAGTGATTCACTGCACACAACCCTTGTGCAGACATTAAAATATGGATGTATCAACTTGTATTTTCGGATGATGGTGTTGATGTTGTTGTATATTCTGAGTTGTATTTTCTGATTTTTTCAACTTGAATTTTCTGAGTTGTATATTCTGAGTTGATGTTGTTGTATATTCTGAGTTGTATTTTCGGATGATGTTCTGAGTTGTATTTTCTGATTTTTTTTTTATTTTTAGCCGGGGAATGCTCGGGGTCGGGGAAACCCGATCCCCGTTGGGGGCGGGGGTGGGGGCAGGGATAGGTTCCCCGTCGGGGATCGGGGACGGGGAGTGCGATCCCCGGCCCCGCCCCGCCCCGTTGCCATTCCTACATGTGGCTGCCTACCAGCAAGAGCTCTCCAGGAAGTACAACAAGACGGTGCACCCCAGACCGTTCAAGGTGGGTGATTGGGTCATGAGAAAAGTTATGGGTAACACCCTGGTGCCAGGTGAAGGCAAACTAGGGGCAAATTGGGAAGGACCCTACAAGATAACCGGTCTGGCGGGTAAGGGGGCATACCACTTGGAGGATCTCGATGGTAGAGGAATACCCCGGCCATGGAATACGGCCAACCTCAAACTATACTATTTCTAGCTTTTGTTTTCTTTTTTGTGCAAAGGAATTTTTTTGTCTTACACTTCAGAATGTAATTCTTTTTGTCAAATATATAGAAGTGTCTTCTTTAACTAAGCATTTCGACTGATTGCTTTGATTACTTAAAATTCTCAACCGAGATGAGTTACTCCGGTTGAAGGAGTTGGTGGTTTGTCCAACTCAGAGATCCCAACCGAGATGAATTACTCCGGTTGAAGGAGTTGGTGGTTTGTCCAACTCAGAGACCCCAACCGAGATGAATTACTCCGGTTGAAGGAGTTGGTGGTTTGTCCAACTTAGAGACCCCAACCGAGATGAATTACTCCGGTTGAAGGAGTTGGTGGTTTGTCCAACTCAGAGATCCCAACCGAGATGAATTACTTCGGTTGAAGGAGTTGGTGGTTTGTCCAACTCAGAGATCCCAACCGAGATGAATTACTCCGGTTGAAGGAGTTGGTGGTTTGTCCAACTCAGAGACCCGAACTGAGATGAATTACTCCGGTTGAAGGAGTTGGTGGTTTGTCCAACTCAGAGATCCCAACCGAGATGAATTACTCCGGTTGAAGGAGTTAGTGGTTTGTCCAACTCAGAGACCCCAACCGAGATGAATTACTCTGGTTGAAGGAGTTGGTGGTTTGTCCAACTCAGAGATCCCAACCGAGATGATTTACGCCGGTTGAAGGAGTTGGTGGTTTGTTCAACTCAGATATTAAAACCGAGATGATTCACTCCGGTTGAAGAAGTTGATGTTTTGTCCAACTTATGTATTTTAAACCGGGATGTGTTGCTCCGGTTCAAGGACTTGGTTATTTGTTCAAACTTTGATGCTCCCACCGAGATGGTTGTTCCGGTTGATGAAGTTCAATTTCGCTACTTATACCGCGATGTGCATTCCGGTTAGGCCTGGTGGTCTAAATCGAGATGTTTTGCTAAAGTCAGAGTGGGAGAAAATCGTGCAAACTTTTGTGAAATTAAGGCTCTTTCATTGATAAGAAAATAAGTACAAATGAGGGGCATAGAGCCCGATTACATACACAAAGCACAAAATGAAAGAAAAAGAGAACTACACTAGGGGGCAAAGATGGCAGAACTCGTCTTCAGCGGCCTCTAGATCAACCGTTGTTCGCTCTTGGGCACCGGCCTCTTTTTCTCCGGGCAACTCCTCGCAGCTTTTTTCCTCGGCATTTACCTCGGTTTCTTTGGCCAGTTCCTCCTCGGCCTCAGCTTGCAACGCGCTGAAGACGTCGTTGGCATAAGGCACAAGGTAGACCGGTAGGAAGGCAACCGGGGGAGCGGCAAACACATCGGTGTCAGGGCCTTGACCGAGATGTTCACAGGCTGACTTCCAGCCCGCTTTTAAATAAATATCCTGAGTGGCAAAGACCTGCTTCTTATAGCTATCCTCAGCTTCTTTGAAGTCGACGTTGTTGGCATCCTCACACTCCTTCTCCCTGGACGCCTTGAGCTCATCCAGCTCAGCCTGAAGTTCGTCTCTCTTCTTCTCGGCCTCCCTAAGCTGGCCGAGCAACCTGTTATTGTCAGCATTGACCACTTGAAGGGAGGACTTTGCTCGGCCGAGCTCGGTCTGCAGACTACTGACTTGGCCGGCAGTGTCATTCGCCTTCTGCAGCAGTCAGTGGATTCGCTCCAGGACCAGGTGCTGCTTTTGGATAGCCTGTAAGGAGAAAGCTGGGACAAATTAGAAACCGTGCAAACACTTCACAAAAATTTCAACAAAAGATTAAGACTTACCCTGGCCATGGACTTTACTAAAGACTTCACAAGCCGAGTGTCCGGAACATGGTCGCTACCGACCACATCGCTCGGCAAAAGCAGGGCTTTTGAGAGATCAAAGGCAAGCAGGTGCTCTTTATCACCCTTGATTGAAGCATTAGCTGGGAAGTCTTTTCCCCGGTGCTTAAGCTGCGGCCGCCATGCTGGAGTTGGGTCTGCGGCTTCTGTGGGTTGCTCGGTGGAGAGCTTGGCAACCAGCTCGGCAGATGGATCTGCGCGAGGCCTTTTGCTGGCCCGGCGAGCTTCTTGCCTGGATTGCCCGGCAGCTGGAGACGCCAAGGCGACCACAGGGCCGCTGGATTCACCGGCAACTTGGGAATGGGGGACAATGCTCGGTATCTCGACCGATGTCGCGGTCAGCAAGTTCTTGATGCGACTCCTTTTCGCTATCTCCTCGGCTTCGGATAACCAGATAAACGGGACGTCTGGCAGAGTTGGATCTCGGGGAGGAGTTGGAGCACGGAGAAAGTCTGTAACTTTACTTCGGCGTGGTGCTGAGTATCTGTAAGTTGGCACGTAGCCGAGCAATTCGTTGCAATCTCGGTGGCTATAGCGGCGCACGGTCCGGATTGCTTCTGCGTTGGGGTATTGGTAGTTTGCTTGCAAGGCTTGAATTGCTGCATGAGGAATAGGGAAATGGTTAAGCGCAGAATAGTTAAAATGAATTGACCAAACAAGACAGCACGGCTTACATGTAGAACCAAATTTTTTGCTTATGAACCAACCCGGTACCTCGGCTGTTTCGTAATTGCCGGTTACCCAGAAAAAATCGTCATCGTGCAAGTCTTTGTCCGGTGTTCCGGTCACGATTTTTTCTGTGCCCGGCCTGATCTTAAGATAGTAAACGAGACCATCGCCGGTGTGACCGAGAGTATATTGTCGCAATATCTTGGCTAAGCCTAAGTTTGTGCCTAGCCGGTTGTTAAGTTCGTGCACACCGTTTATTATTCGGTAGGTGTTGGTGGACACTTGAGTGGGTGCAAGCCCGGTGCGGCGGAGGAACTCAGTGATCAATGGGTTGAGTGGGAAACGAAGGCCCCCTTCGACGATGGATAGCACGGTGAAGGGGCATTCCTCCCTGCCCCAAGGCGTTGTCTCAATTTCTGCAAGTTCAAGGTGGACATCGGCCGGGATGCCGTACTCCTCCCTGAACGCAGCCAGTGCAGCCGGAGTATCTACGAGAAATCGAAATTTCCCCATAAAGGACCGGCCAAATTTTCTCGGCTGAGGAGGTTTGGCACTGACTTGTGAATTGTTGACTGCTCGGTCTTTGAGAGCCTCGGAAGTGGTCAGGGGTCCACTTGGACTCTGCACGAAAAGGTTGTCAAGTGTAAGAGGAAGCGCGGTCGCGCGAAATGAGCTTGACTTTAGCTCGGTCATAGATTGTGCCAAACCACCTCGGTTTTGAAGGATAGCCAAGGAGCCCGGCCTTAAACCGGACCAGATATTAGCCCGGTCGATCGACCAAACCCTTTGCCTACCCCGGTTTACACTAAGGTTGGGGCAAACATTTTATTAGCTCGGTCGGGGGTTGTTTTTTGGATCAAACGAAGTCTTGGAGCACGGACCGCCCCAGTTCTTCGAAGTTCATCAGCAAAAACGAAGAACACCACGAGTAGTGGGAGGTTTGGGACGATTTCTATGGCCTACGTCCTAAGAACTATGTTTTAGTGCCCTAATGTGTGAAATATTGAAGAAAATAGCAACAAAAGAGGAGTTGAAGGACTTACCAGTGAAGGGCAGGGACTAATCCCTCGAGCACGAAGAATGGCAGACGAGGCTTGGAGAAAGGTGCTTGAGCTCTGAAGCGTCGGATTGCAGAGAGGCGGTAGGAGCGAAATGAGGAAGAGGGGGCTTGTATGTATAGACGAAGAAACCGCCAAGAATTCAAATTCTGGCAGACGGCTGGGTTGGCTGCTCGAGGTCCAATGGAAGCTTGCCACGTGTCCCAATTTATGACGACGTCAAAACTGAAAGGACAGGTTGAAGAGTCGAGGAGACAACCGGGCAAGTTTTGAAGAAGAGAACGTCAACCGAGGAGTAGGAGCGAACAAATTTCGTGGACAGGAGTCAACTAGCCCGATCGCCATTTCGTATCTTGAGGACCAAGGAAGTGTTATCCCGGTCGGAATATGTAATCCTAGTCACGCTCTTGCGGACGGAATTAAGGGGCAATTGAGAGGGAGATTAATGATACAGAGTTATGCCGGACAGATTTGGGCCGGACAGAGTTATGCCGGACAGATTTGGGCCGGGCAGAGTTATGCCGGACAGATTTGGGCCGGACAGAGTTATGCCGGACAGATTTGGGCCGGACAGAGTTATGCCGAACAGGCGCTAGGCCAAGCTGTATGGCCCGGCCGTGAAGAAAGCTACTCGGTTAAGGCAGCGCGTGGATTGAACAAGCTGCGAGGATCCGTGGTTATGACACCGGGGTACCTGTTTGCTCGGCAGGTTGGTTGACCGCGGACAAGCATGAGTTGTCCCAAGCTTGGCTATGCCGAGATGCCGCCGAGTCCGGTCCCCATCTGAGCTTAGCTGTTGGAAGACTTGGGCAAGAAGCGCAGCTGGGAAGACGATGGCCGAGATGGTACTAACCGACTGCCGAGCTCCCAAGAGAATGGGAGGGCAGTTGGGTTAGGTGGTGCCCCAGCAAGATTTGTGCTGATAGATGGGATAGCAGCATCACGTGTCGAGAGATGAATGAGAGTAGATTTGGGGCGCAGAAGGTATATAAGCAAATCTGCACCCCCCGTGCGTGGAGAGGAACATTTGGTGAGACAAACACTCAACACTCTCCCTTCTCTCTATCTATCCCCTGTGTGTGTGTTCTAACTTGATTGTCGGAGGGGTTTTCCAGCCACACACCGCCTGGTAGCTCATCGTTATTTGCTCGCAGGTGATCGGACAGTAACGGAGCTCGGAAGAAAGGAGTACGGGCTTGCCGGAATATTTGCTCCTCGTACACCGTCTTAGATAGTCGAGCCTATTTAGTTACATTTTGCATGTGTTGCATTAGGAACTTAACATAGTTAGGATCATGCCTATTTCTAACTAGTTTTTTATTTTGGCTCAGAGTACACTGTAAGTGTTTACGCTTTAGCATATTGCATGAGATGTGTATGTTGCCATGTTTAGCATGCTTGCCATGAGGCTATTTGCTTAAATGCTTTAACTGCATGAATGCCTGTGGATGAAAGCTTCATTGCTTGAATTAGAACAATTCATCAAAATATGAGTTTTAAGCCCACTTGAAGTGGCAAATCATCATGTTTTAAGCCCACTTGAGGGTGGCAAATCCGCACTTTAGCCTACTTGAGGGTAGCAACTTCAAACCATTTTCGAAAAACAAACATGAGATGTTTTGTTCCAAATTGAGTGATTTAGTCTATACTTGTGTGTGTGCGCATCACATAGTAAGTTAGGTTAATAAACCAGAATAAGAACACATGTGTTTTCAAAAACAACATATCATGTTAGTAGAGGCCGATCTTTGATCGGGCGAGCGGGGGTGCTCATTTCAGGACCTTCCCCTCTCGTACCTAAGTTCCCGAGCCGAGGCAACTTTGGTGACGACGGACGCGTGGCCTTAGGCACGAGTCAGGGTTTCCTAAATTTTCAAAAATAAAATATTTAGGTGGTGACTCTGAAATCTGGCAAAGCAGTCCAGCTTGGCATTTTTGATTCAAAATTTGCTTTTCCAAAATGATTTGCCGGATTAGACTCTTTGGTGATTTATCAGTCTTAGATTGCACTTTGTGAGATTAGATTCAGAACCGTGACAAGAGTCTGAACTGTTGTAGCATGAACCAAATCCGCACCCACTCCGAAAGGGGGGGCGCGCGAAGGATGTTCTGTCACGACCCGCTTCCCGTACCCAAGGCTTAAGCATCATGATGACCAATAACTGAGGTTACCTCCAACCAATTCTTAAACAAATCAATAAACGCAAGCGGAAGTAAAATTTAAATGAGGGTACCAAAATAATCATCGGAGTTTCTATTTTTATAACAAAATGTATTGACCAAAAAGGCCGATATTTACATAGAAAAATATCATTAAGTGTTGTGTGTGTCTACTCCACAGCCCTGCATCTAAGACTTTCCAAAAGCTATTTCTGAATTGCATTGTTTCCTGAAAATTGGTAAACAACTATAAGCACTTAGCAAAGTGAGAAATATTATACTAAGAGTCTAAGGGACACGAAATAACCATGGATAGTTAATTAGGCCAAAACATTTATATAACTCAGTTTGGTACATTTGAGTAGCAGAAACTGAAATACAGAAATTATGTAAGTAAATGACCATAACCACGGTATAGAATAGAACAGAACAGAAGTCATAGGAGTGACAGTCAGAACAGAGGTACAGACTCAAGAGGTGGCTCGTACGGATTCTAGAGGTGGCTCCCACAATAGTGTAGCACTTAGCTCCGCACAGCACTTTGCTTCGCACAGAACAGAGGTCAATGGATCAGAGGGCCACAAAGTAACCAAACAGAGGCCAATGGTTATTTAAGTCCCCCAAGGCGTGGGACTCCCGTGGTGGTACTTACAAAATATAATTGTATATAAGATCATAGTCAAATATTCTTTAAAAGTAAAACAAACATATCTATGGGTTTCCTTTTAACAAATAGGGTTCAGAAAGTAAACCACGTAATTGAAACCTTTATAAAACATAACTTTTATTAATATACTAATAAAACATAACTTGTATAAAACAGATTTTGGTAAGTCAAAATATACGTAAAATATATAAGGGTAACTCAAGGTATAATATAACTCACCTTAACTTTAATACCTTATTATTTCTTTCCACTACCAAAAATCCTTTCGACTTCCACTATTTTCTTTTCCTTTTCTTTTCCTTCTTTCTCTCTTCTTTTTCCCTCTTTCTTTCTTTTCTTCTTTTTCCTTTCTTTCTCCGGATCACCTCTCCCTATTTATAGAGAGATGAACGCAACACCTGGCCAACACGTGGCCAGGCCGAATCCTTCTCCAGATTCAATCACAGATTCGATTATATTTATAGTTATCTATTAATAAATATTTACGATAATTACACTTTGACCCAAGTTTTTAATATAATTATATAAATAATTTAATTCTTAATTAAATTACACTTTATTATATACCAACAGTAAATTAATTATTTATTTATATTTTGCCCCTAAACTTTTGATAATTATATTATTTAACAAAATTACACATAATAATATATAATAAATTATATATTTTTCTAACTGTGATTAAATAATATTAGTATAAATTCTACAGAAGAATTAAAAATCTGGGTTGTAACAAGTTCGGGCGGTCTACAGTTTCTGGTGACTCCGCTGGGGATTTAGAGGACTTGACTCGAACATCATGATATGTTGTTTTGTTTACACTTTTGTGTTTCTTTGCATTGCATTTGCATTGGTGCGCCTAAGACACCGTGTTTTTCTAGGGAGAACTGAGTGGAAAGGTTGTGTGTTTACCATCACTCATTCAGTCCTTTATATAGTTGTTTGTCAACACTATTGCCATGTGGTTGTATTAATGTAACTAATAATTCAAATCCGAAATATGAGGAAAAAACAAAGCATCTAAGTCGCGCTGCACAAATTTACATTCCATTAAAAGCCCACATATGTATTAGTAATAAACAATCATTGCTAAACACACTCCACATAATCAGTACTTCAATTGTCACTCGAAGGTGACTACTCACTTTTTCAAAAAATGAATAATGTAGAGTAGTACTCTAAAAACACTAAATAATGGAAAAGTTAAAATAAAAAACAAATGGTTTAGATTATTATAATGAAATTCGTAGTGCATTCTATGTGTTCGAACAATACTCTTCAATACAGATCGATGACTAAATTTTTTATTTTTTATTATTCTTGTGAAGATTTGTCTGACAATCATAAAAGATAAAAAAATAATAAAAAATAATAAAAAATCTTTTTTACAATAGAATTTACTTGATTTTGTTGTTTTTGTTTTATTTTCTTGCCTTCGGTTGCAAGTTGATAGCTTGCCAACCCGTAGCCTTGGATCTTCCGCGGAATCAAGATAGGGAAAGTGGTAATGTTTAGTGGATAAAATTAACTTAAATTGGTAGTTTTTTTTATTTTGTCTCATATATTATTTTGATTCATAAATTTTTAATTGATTTGATTTAAAATTTTATATTAATTTGATTCAATTAATAACATCAATTAATGTTTTTGAAGTAAAATCGTTAATCATATGATTGAGATTGACTCACTTAGTTAAGAAAGTGACAAATATCATTTTGGGTTTATCCATAATTTTATTTGCAACAAACAAGTTTAATTTATCTGTGTCTCCTACGGTTTTGGGACATGGATTCTATCTACATTAGCCTATCTACACAGAATTTGAATTCACAAACAAACACAGAGATTGGTGCAACTCATAATTAATCAAAATTTGAATTCACAAACAAACACAAATGCATATAATAACCAAAATTTGAATTCACAAAACCCTAGCCCTAATTTGTGAATTCAAAACCCTAGAATTGGGTTAGGGCTAGGGTTCAATTTGAAACCCTAGAATTGGGTTAAGGCTAGGGCTAGGGTTTAATCTGTGAATTCAAAACCCCAATTTCAATTCAAAGAACCCTATTCTATCCACATTGGTATCAATTTGAATTCACAAAACAATTTGAATACACAAAACTATTCTATCTTCCAAACTGTATTCAAACTATTCTATCTTCCAAATTGTATTCAAACTATTCTATCTTCCAAACTTCCTCAATTTGAATTCACAAAACCCCACATTGTTATGTACCTGCATTCACTTTTTTACAAACAAAATCAATACAAATAAAATTCAAACTGAGAGAAAGAGAGAGAGATAGACAGACAGTCCATATACTAGAGAGAGAGCAGAGAACCCACGAAGAGAGAGAGGGAGGAAGCAGAGATCAATAGAGAGAGGGAGAACTGGTTCGGGCTTTGGAGAAAAAAACAGAAGTGTTTAAAAAGTGTGGTTGCAAATTTCAGGGGGGTGGGCCATTTTATATGACTTTCTGTTAAAAACGTAGTTACGAATCACGTTTTCTTTTAAAAACAAATTTTCTTTAAAAACGTAGTTAGAAATAGCGCTATTACTTATAGATAAAAGCGCTAATAGGAACAACATTTTGTTAATTAAAAACGTGTTTTGTAACAACACTTTTGTGATTTTATTCATTTTGTGTGCCTGAACAAAAAAATACTGAAAAACGTGTTTTATAAACACGGTTCAGCTTAGTCTAAAAAAATTCGGCCAAACTCGCATTAGTTTGAGAAATAACTTAGTAATAACTTAGACTCGGTTTGGGAAGTAGGTTGGCTTTTTGGCTTTTTTGGCTATTTTAGCCTGGGTTAAAAAGCTTGGTTTGGGAATGACTTTTTAACTTTTTTACCTTTTTTTATAAGAGAAAAGTGTAATGATTATGAGTTGAATGTGATATTTTGTTTATTGTGGCTAAAATAATCTATTTTATCTTTTGTGACTAAAATAGCCACAAAAGGGGCTTTTCCCATATTAAGCCTCTTTTGCATCCTATTTCCCAAACTAGGCCTAGTTTGGACGGTTTTCTCAAACTAGGCTAAAGCGCTATTACAAATCGCGCTTTCACTGTTTGGAGCCCAAAACTTGATGAATAGTGAAGGTGCTATTGTGAATCGCGATTTTAAGGTAATTTTTTTTTTCTGAATAAAACGCTATTCTAAATAGCGCTTTATATATGGATTTGTTTTGTGAAGAAAACGCTATTTCAAATAGCAATTTTACTGTCCATTTCTTTTGTGAAGAAAACACTATTCGTAATAGCGTTTTCACTGTTAATTAATGAAAACGCTAATTTAAAGAACGCTTTTAAAACTCCTATAAAACACGGGTATGGCCTCATTTGTAATCACGTTTTTGACACTTAGGTTTTTCGTCTCTTGCTCGATCTCTCTTATTTCTCAGACTCTCTAGCTCTCACTCTCCATCTCCCTCTACTCTCAAACTCACTCGCTCTCGATCTCGCTCTGCTTCGGCTCTCACTGTCATGACCCAAACCCGCCCCTATGGGTTAAGGACATAACCGGCCAGTAATCCTGAGATTACCTACGGCCTCAGACCAAAACAGACATAACCTGTCAGAGTTAAGGGGCCAAACGGAAGCAATAAATAAAAAGCTTTGTCCATAGAGCCGTGCTTATATGCACATCAACAGACTATATTCAGTTACGTTAATAACCCACAGTTCAAAAGTACAGTTTCACAAAATTCATTACAGACAGGATCATCCAAAACAAGTCAACCTATGACAGACTATTTACATATTTACATAAAGTCCCTGTCGGCACGACAAAATATAATTACATAGCAAAAGGCAAGGGTAGGTCTCAAGAGTGAGACACAAGGCTGACTTCCTCAAAACTCGGATTCTTCCTAGCAGACTTCACTGGGGCTGGGTTTGGACTTCTCTTGGCTCACCTACAAACACATGAATGAGCGTGAGCGATAGCCCAGTGAATAATATCAAACATGACAGTTACATAACAATATGTAGAACAACATGCTCCAAACGGCCTTGGGCCCAATTCATACTTCTATTTAATGAATATATAACTATACCAAAAATTTAAATCAAGTAACTGTAGTTCTCAACATTCTGGCCTTTGGCCCACTCAGGTTTCCGTTCATGGCAAAACGGCCTTCGGCCCATTCACTTATGTCGAAACGGCCTTCGGCCCATTCATTTCTATCCAAATGGCCTTCGGCCCGTTCATTCATGTCAAAATGGCCTTTGGCCCACTCTTTCATGTCGAAACGGCCTTTGGCCCACTCATTCATTCATGTCAAAATGACCTTTGGTCCATTCATTTACATCAAACGACCTTTGGTCCATTCATTTACATCAAACGACCTTTGGTCCATTCATTTACATCAAAACGACCTTCGGTCCATTCATTCTTATCAAAACGACCTTTGGTCCATTCATTCTTATCAGAACGACCTTTGGTCCATTCATTTATTCCTGTCAGACTTTTGCCCACAATCCCAATTAACAACTCATAAAGTTTATAAGGGATTAACAATTGGACATTGACAAGCTTTCAAATATTGATATTACTCACAGTGATCGGTTTGTGGATGCGCCCTGGAGCTTGACCCTACACATTTCATGAATACAAAAGGGTCACTAACAGTTCAATCCGTTCTTTAATTCACATATTCCTCTTTAGGCTTTATTTCTATCTCATTAACTTGTTTACAATGTTTAACATATGCCTAGAGTGCTTACGAGTGAAAGAGAACGGAAAACGAAACATAGAACGCATGAACAAAATTCCAGGAAACAGGGTCCCCGCTCGAGCGTAAACTTCTCCGCTCGAGCGGACCCTTAAGGCCTGCAAAAGTACTGGTTGTATGAAAGATGCGCTCGAGCGTGAAATAGAGCGCTCGAGCTGAAGGCCTGTCTACAAAACTCCACGCTCGAGAGTGAGGTGTCCCGCTCGAGCGGACATCCAACTCTGCAAAAATGCTGGGAGCATGATTTTCCCGCTCGAGCGGCCATTACCCCGCTCGAGCGGACCTCAAAAATCTGGGTTTCCCAGATCGTGTTCTTGAGCTCCAATTCGGTTTTCCATCTACATTTCTTACATGCAATGGCTCAAATCTCAAATATAATCATACTAACATGGTTCCCTTGCAAGATCATAACATTATGAAGTTCAATTTCTTGATTTCTCTACATGCATGTCCCAAAACATCTCAAACCCATCATCAACATGCTCAATTTCAAACATTCAAGACTTATACTCCCATGATTTGTACATGCATGTGGGAGATGCTCATCATTCTCAACTTAGATGGTACAGATGGTGATCAAAACATGAGTTTCAACCAAAACTCTACATGGATCATGTGTTTCAAGCTCAAACATGCAAATTCAAAGTAATTTCTTACATGCATGAGTCCCAAGACTCCAAACTCAACAAAAATCAACTTATTACATGTTCTTGATCACAAACAACCCTTGAACTTGCAAGATCACAGTTTCAACTTATGAATTCAAGACCAAAAGCTTACCTAGAGGCTCAATCTTCCAACCTATAGCAATTTCTTGAGTTTGATCTTCCAATTCTTCACAATTTTGAGCCAAACACCCAACTCTCTTCTTTTCCCTCTCTCTAGCCGACTCCCCTCTCTCTTTCTTGCGTTTTTCAGCCAAGGAGAATAATAAAGAGGGTATTTGAGTGTATAGAGCCTCACTAAGTCATAATATAATAATATAGAGTAATTGGGTACTCATTTTACTAACTTAATCAACTTAATCTGGTCCAAATCAATTTTTCAATTAAATTTCACCGTAGGCTCTAAAAATTATGCCAATCACTATGGCGTAATTAATTTCAGGTTCTGTGGCCGATAAGGCCCTCAATTAAATTTCCAAAGCTGATTATTCAAACAGATATTCCTACGGTGAACAGATAAAACTTCAAAATCACATATATTCACATGATGGCACATAAAATCATGGTAAACACATAATCATACTCAGTTTAAGGACCAATTGGCATATTACGGAACAGGGGTATTACAGTCTTCCCCCCTTTAGGAAGTTTGGTCCTCCAAACTTAATTTACCTTCGTCGGGAAACAAGTGTGGATAACGTAGACGCATTTCCTCTTCTTTTTCCCATGTAGCATCTGTCCCATAGTGTTCCTTCCATTCCACTTTCACCATTGGAATGGATTTGTTTCTCAATTCTTTCACTTGTCGGTCAACAACTCTTTCCGGCCATTCAGCATATTCCATATTTTCATCAATAGCAACCCGGTGATAATCAATCACATGCAACGGGTCTCGGAGGTAACCCCTCAACATCGACACATGAAACACATTGTGGATTTGCTCAAATCCCGGTGGCAAAGCAACCCTGTAGGCAACTGGACCAAGTCTTTCCAAAATCTGGAACGGCCCAATGTATCGGGGCGACAACTTGCCCTTTTTCCCAAACCTGACTTGACCTTTCATTAGAGAAACACGAACGAACACATGGTCGCCGACCTCATACTCAAGAGGTCTTCTCCGAACGTCTGCGTAACTCTTTTGTCGGTCTTGAGCTGTTTTGAGCCTTTGTCTAATAGTTTTGATCTTTTCGGAGGTGTCTTGTACAATTTCAGGCCCAAGTAAAGCTCTGTCCCCGACCTCTGTCCAACAAATAGGTGATCTACACCTCCTACCATACAAAGCCTCGTATGGTGCCATACCGATGCTGGAGTGGAAGCTGTTATTATAAGCAAACTCTGCAAGCGGCAAATAGTCTTCCCAACTTCCCTGAAAATCCAAAGCACACATGCGAAGCATATCTTCCAAAGTCTGTATCGTTCGTTCTGACTGCCCATCTGTCTGTGGGTGGAATGCAGTACTGAACCTTAGTTCTGTTCCCATAGCTTCCTGCAAACTTTTCCACAATCTAGATACAAATTTCGGGTCCCTATCTGACACAATGGACACCGAAACTCCGTGTAATCGGACAATTTCATCAACATAAATAGTAGCCAATCTATAAGCAGTAAATGTAGTTTTGACAGGCAGAAAATGTGCAGATTTGGTCAGTCTGTCAACTACAACCCAAACTGAGTCCATACCTCGGGAAGTCCGAGGTAGGCCAACAACGAAATCCATAGTCACATGTTCCCACTTCCATTCAGGAATAGGGAGAGGTTGAAGTAGACCGCCTGGTTTCTAATGTTCAGCCTTAACTTGCTGACACTGGAGGCACTTGGACACATATTCTGCAATCTCTTTCTTCATTTTAGGCCACCAGTAGGTTTGTTTCAAATCCCGATACATTTTATTGTTGCCCGGATGCATAGCAAATACGGATCTGTGGGCTTCATCTAAGACCCTCTTCTTTAGTTCCGTGATATCTGGGACACATATTCGGTTTCGAAATTTCAGCATTCCATTCTCGACACTGAACTCTGCTTTTGGGCTCACTTCAAATTCATCAATGACTTTTCTGAGGAACTCATCTTCCTTCTGTTTCTGCTTGATTTCACCAACAATTGCCGGTTCGGCTGTAATAGCGGCTATCAATCCGCCCTGTTCACATACCACTATCTCAATTTCAGACTTCTCAAAGTCTTGCAAAATCTTCCTTTGTTCAGTGAGCAAATAAGCCATACTCCCTGTTGATTTTCTGCTCAAGGCATCAGCCACTGTATTAGCTTTCCCGGGGTGATACTGAATTTCTAGGTCGTAATCTTTTATCAATTCTAGCCATCTTCTCTGACGCATATTCAACTCTTTCTGCGTGAAGAAGTATTTTAGGCTCTTATGATCTGTGTAGACTTCACACTTTGCCCCATACAGATAATGCCGCCAGATTTTCAGAGCAAAAACCACTGCGGCCAATTCTAGGTCATGTGTTGGATAATTCTTCTCATGTGGCCTCAACTGTCGGGAGGCGTAAGCAATAACCTTTCCGTTCTGCATTAACACACAACCCAAACCCTTATAAGACGCGTCACTGAAAATCACAAAATTCTCCGTACCTGAAGGTAGTGTCAAAATCGGTGCGGTAGTCAATCTCGTCTTCAATTCGTAAAAGGCTGATTCTCTTTCATCATTCCACTCAAATGGTTGTCCTTTACGTGTCAGTTGGGTAAGAGGCACAGCTAATTTCGAAAAGTCCTTTACAAATCTCCTATAGTACCCAGCTAAGCCCATGAAACTGCGAACTTCTGTCACATTAGTTGGTGTAGGCCAATTCACAATTGCTTCTCTTTTCTGCGGGTCCACTGAAATTCCTTCCTTGTTGATCACATGCCCTAAGAAAACAACCTCATCCAACCAAAACTCACATTTCTTTAGTTTAGCAAATAATTTCCTTTCCCGAAGTATTTGTAAAACAGTCCTCAAATGATGTTCATGTTCAAGTCTATCTTTAGAGTATATCAAGATATCATCGATAAAGACTACCACAAACTCATCAAGGTAGGTTTTAAAAATTCTATTCATTAGGTCCATAAATGCTGCCGGAGCATTAGTCACTCCAAATGGCATAACAAGAAATTCAAAATGACCATACCTCGTTCTGAATGCGGTTTTCTCAACATCCTCTGCTTTAACCTTCAGCTGATGATACCCAGATCTCAAATCAATCTTAGAAAACACCTGTGATCCCTGCAACTGATCAAATAAGTCATCAATACGGGGTAAGGGATATTTGTTCTTTATCGTCACCTTGTTCAATTCCCGGTAATCAATGCACAGGCGTAAGGTACCATCCTTCTTCTTTACAAATAACACTGGTGCGCCCCAAGGCGAAGTGCTGGGCCGTATAAACCCTTTATCAAGAAGGTCCTGCAACTGTTCCTTTAATTCTTTCATTTCGGCGGTAGCCATCCTGTAGGGAGTTTTAGAAATAGGCTGGGTGCCTGGCACAGTCTCAATAGTAAACTCTATCTCCCTGTCTACCAATTCCCCTGGTAATTCATTTGGAAACACATCTGGGAACTCTCTAACAATGGGAATATCATTCAATTCAACATTCACAGATTGTTCAGTCAATACATAACACAAATAACCCTGGCACCCCTTCCTGATCAATTTACATGCTTTCATTGCAGATATCAAATATGGTGGAGGCACTACCCCATTTCCCACAAACACAATTTCTTTCTGTTCTGGTGGTTTAAACACAACCCTCTTTGTCACACAATCTATAGTAGCACAATATTTGGTTAACCAATCCATGCCCAAAATTACATCGAAGTGTCTAAAGTTTAAGGGCAACAAATCTACATACAGGGTAGCATCCTCAATATGCATGTCACAAAACCGATATATATAGTCACATAACACAGATTCCCCCGATGGAGCAGACACACATAACAAATATGGCAACAATTCTAGGGGTCTTTTCAGTCTAGATGCAAATGCATATGTCACAAATGAGTGCGTCGATCCAGAATCAATTAATACAAAGGCATCCTGATTACATATTGAAATAGTACCTGAGACAACGGCGTTTGCATTCCGTGTATCACCCGGAACGAGTGCAAAAACTCTCCCTTGTCTCACTGTATCCCCAGTAGTAGCAGATCTCAAAGTGTTTCCCGGCTTCGGGACCGATGCAGTGGAGCTAGCAGCTATCTTCCCACTATTCTGATTACAATCTCGAGCTATATGCCCTTGTTTCCCACACTTAAAACAGGCTCCCGATGCACGGTAACAGACTCCACGGTGCCTTTTGCTACAAGTGTTGCACATGGGAGCTGTGTCTCGGGAAGAACTTGAAGTAGTTGAGGAGCCCGTGTTTTGCTTTTTCAAGAATTTCTTCTTCGAAAAGAAACCTTGTCTTTTGTTGCCTCTCCATTCGGTTGTTGGCTTAGCTTGTCTAGCTATATTAGCCTCTGATATGATGGCCCGGTCAAGCACCCCGATGTAGGTCTCCAGCTTCAGGACATTCACTCGCTCTAGGATGTCACTTCGGAGCCCACCTTCAAAGTGCCTTGCCTTCTTATAATCAGTGTCAATTACATGTGGTGCAAACCTGGCCAACTCAGTAAACTTGGCCTCATACTCAGCTACAGTCATACTGTCTTGTTTGAGTTCCATGAACTCTGCCACTTTCCTATCCCGGACACACTGCGGGAAGTACTTGTCATAGAAGATCTCCAAAAATTTTGCCCAATCAATATCCCTGTGGTTTTCCCTCATCAACATCCACCATCTTCTCGCTTCATCTTCTAGCATAAAAGTGGCTAGAAGCACTTTCTGTGTATCCGAGCACGGAAATACTTCAAACAGTTTTTCGATCCCAAGAACCCAAGCTTCCGCTTTCAAAGGATCCAGTCCACCATGAAACTGCGGTGGTTTCATTTTCTTGAACTCCTTGGTGAGAGCGATTATCCGATCATCATTTTGATTATCTGGCACGGGTGGTGCCGGAGGTGGAGGTGGCGGGTGTGGTTGCTGCCACTGTTGTTGCCACTCCTGTTGCTGTCTCAAAGCTTCTGCCATTTCCTGAATCAGTCTTTCCATTCTGTCCAGTCTGGCAGTAGAGGATTCCTCTAACTCATCACCTCTGGTTCTCACCATCTGATTAAACTTGCATTATATTTCATACAAAAGGTACACAAGTACGCATACACTAAGGAGCACATATTTCCAGATAATTTGCAATGCAAGTAGTTCACAACTTACGCATATAATTATTCATAACAAGAAATTTAAGCATATAATCAATGCTTCCAAACTCGTACTTATCACATGAATGCATCCTAGATCTTATCTAGACGCTTATTGCTCTTTTGGACAAGTGTGTGAGTTATTAACTCGTGCTCTGATACCACTCTGTCATGACCCAAACCCGCCCCTATGGGTTAAGGACATAACCGGCCAGTAATCCTGAGATTACCTACGGCCTCAGACCAAAACAGACATAACCTGTCAGAGTTAAGGGGCCAAACGGAAGCAATAAATAAAAAGCTTTGTCCATAGAGCCGTGCTTATATGCACATCAACAGACTATATTCAGTTACGTTAATAACCCACAGTTCAAAAGTACAGTTTCACAAAATTCATTACAGACAGGATCATCCAAAACAAGTCAACCTATGACAGACTATTTACATATTTACATAAAGTCCCTGTCGGCACGACAAAATATAATTACATAGCAAAAGGCAAGGGTAGGTCTCAAGAGTGAGACACAAGGCTGACTTCCTCAAAACTCGGATTCTTCCTAGCAGACTTCACTGGGGCTGGGTTTGGACTTCTCTTGGCTCACCTACAAACACATGAATGAGCGTGAGCGATAGCCCAGTGAATAATATCAAACATGACAGTTACATAACAATATGTAGAACAACATGCTCCAAACGGCCTTGGGCCCAATTCATACTTCTATTTAACGAATATATAACTATACCAAAAATTTAAATCAAGTAACTGTAGTTCTCAACATTCTGGCCTTTGGCCCACTCAGGTTTCCGTTCATGGCAAAACGGCCTTCGGCCCATTCACTTATGTCGAAACGGCCTTCGGCCCATTCATTTCTGTCCAAATGGCCTTCGGCCCGTTCATTCATGTCAAAATGACCTTTGGCCCACTCTTTCATGTCGAAACGGCCTTTGGCCCACTCATTCATTCATGTCAAAACGACCTTTGGTCCATTCATTTACATCAAACGACCTTTGGTCCATTCATTTACATCAAACGACCTTTGGTCCATTCATTTACATCAAAACGACCTTCGGTCCATTCATTCTTATCAAAACGACCTTTGGTCCATTCATTCTTATCAGAACGACCTTTGGTCCATTCATTTATTCCTGTCAGACTTTTGCCCACAATCCCAATTAACAACTCATAAAGTTTATAAGGGATTAACAATTGGACATTGACAAGCTTTCAAATATTGATATTACTCACAGTGATTGGTTTGTGGATGCGCCCTGGAGCTTGACCCTACACATTTCATGAATACAAAAGGGTCACTAACAGTTCAATCCGTTCTTTAATTCACATATTCCTCTTTAGGCTTTATTTCTATCTCATTAACTTGTTTACAATGTTTAACATATGCCTAGAGTGCTTACGAGTGAAAGAGAACGGAAAACGAAACATAGAACGCATGAACAAAATTCCAGGAAACAGGGTCCCCGCTCGAGCGTAAACTTCTCCGCTCGAGCGGACCCTTAAGGCCTGCAAAAGTACTGGTTGTATGAAAGATGCGCTCGAGCGTGAAATAGAGCGCTCGAGCTGAAGGCCTGTCTACAAAACTCCACGCTCGAGCGTGAGGTGCCCCGCTCGAGCGGACATCCAACTCTGCAAAAATGCTGGGAGCATGATTTTCCCGCTCGAGCGGCCATTACCCCGCTCGAGCGGACCTCAAAAATCTGGGTTTCCCAGATCGTGTTCTTGAGCTCCAATTCGGTTTTCCATCTACATTTCTTGCATGCAATGGCTCAAATCTCAAATATAATCATACTAACATGGTTCCCTTGCAAGATCATAACATTATGAAGTTCAATTTCTTGATTTCTCTACATGCATGTCCCAAAACATCTCAAACCCATCATCAACATGCTCAATTTCAAACATTCAAGACTTATACTCCCATGATTTGTACATGCATGTGGGAGATGCTCATCATTCTCAACTTAGATGGTACAGATGGTGATCAAAACATGAGTTTCAACCAAAACTCTACATGGATCATGTGTTTCAAGCTCAAACATGCAAATTCAAAGTAATTTCTTACATGCATGAGTCCCAAGACTCCAAACTCAACAAAAATCAACTTATTACATGTTCTTGATCACAAACAACCCTTGAACTTGCAAGATCACAGTTTCAACTTATGAATTCAAGACCAAAAGCTTACCTAGAGGCTCAATCTTCCAACCTATAGCAATTTCTTGAGTTTGATCTTCCAATTCTTCACAATTTTGAGCCAAACACCCAACTCTCTTCTTTTCCCTCTCTCTAGCCGACTCCCCTCTCTCTTTCTTGCGTTTTTCAGCCAAGGAGAATAATAAAGAGGGTATTTGAGTGTATAGAGCCTCACTAAGTCATAATATAATAATATAGAGTAATTGGGTACTCATTTTACTAACTTAATCAACTTAATCTGGTCCAAATCAATTTTTCAATTAAATTTCACCGTAGGCTCTAAAAATTATGCCAATCACTATGGCGTAATTAATTTCAGGTTCTGTGGCCGATAAGGCCCTCAATTAAATTTCCAAAGCTGATTATTCAAACAGATATTCCTACGGTGAACAGATAAAACTTCAAAATCACATATATTCACATGATGGCACATAAAATCATGGTAAACACATAATCATACTCAGTTTAAGGACCAATTGGCATATTACGGAACAGGGGTATTACACTCAATGTCGCTCTCGCTCTCCCTCTGCTCTCTGCTCTCACTCTCTATCTCTGCTCTCTCTCTCTCTCTCTCTCTCTCTCTCTCTCTCCGTGGTATGACATCTAGCTCTGTCTGTATCATTTGAATTTTATGTATTTATTTATTGTGTTTGTGAAAAATGTGAATGTGTTTGTGAAACTGTGGATGTTAGGGTTTTAAATGTGAATTATTAAATGTGTTAGGGTTCTAATGTGTTAGGGTTTTATCAGTGTGGTTATGAAATTAGGGTTTGGAATTTTTTGAAATCAGAAATCAGGGTTTGAATTTGTGCTTTTGAATTTGTGGAATTTTTTATGCTTTTGAATTTTTGGATGTTGCTTGTGAATTGAATATTTGGGTTTGGATTTTTTATGCTTTATCAGTGTGGTTATGAAATTAGGGTTCTAAAGATAATTGTTGCTCGATATCAGATTGTTCACACATCCTTTTAGGATGACATTTTAGGGTTCAAAAAATTAAGGGTTTTGAATCATAAATCCGGGTTGGAATATTTTGAATTTTTTTGAATTTTTTAAATAAATCATAAATATGAGAATTGAGAATTGAAAATTGGAATTATGAAATTCATAAATCATAAATTCATATAATTGATAATTGTTAATGTCATATTATGAAATTCATATAATTGAGAATTGAGAATTGAAATTATGAAATGTTTATATTTTGAAATTTGAAATCAGAAATTGGAATTTTGAAATTATGCTTGTGAATCAAAATATCTATATTTTGAATTTTGAATTGTGAATAAACCAACCTATATTTGTTGAATTGGAAATTGTTTTTTTTTTTTTTGCTTGTTAAGATGAATTAAAAGGAAATTAGGGTTTTAAAATTAGGTTTTTTTAATTAAGAATAAAATTAAAAAACTTGAAAGTCATATAATTGATAATTGTTAATGTCATATTATGAAATTCATGTAATTGAGAATTGTTGAATTGGAATTATGAAATGTCAATATTTTGAAATTTGAAATTAGAAATTGAAATTTTGAAATTATTCTTGTGAATCAAAATGTCTATATTTTGAATTCTGAATTGTGAATAAACCAACCTATATTTGTTGAATTGGAAATTGTTTTTTTTTTTTTTCTTGTTAAGAGGAATTAAAAGGAAATTAGGGTTTTAAAAGTAATTTTTTTTAATTAAGAATAAAATTCAAAAAATTTAAATTCATATAATTGATAATTGTTAATGTCATATTATGAAATTCATGTAATTGAGAATTGTTGAATTAGAATTATGAAATGTCTATATTTTGAAATTTGAAATCAGAAATTGAAATTTTGAAATTATGCTTGTGAATCAAAATGTCTATATTTTTAATTTTTAATTTTGAATTTTGAATAAACCAACCGATATTTGTTGAATTGGAATTTTTTTTTTTTGCTTGTTAAGAGAAATTAAAAGGAAATTAGGGTTTGAAATTAGGGTTTTAAAAGTAATTTTTTTTTAATTAAGAATAAAATTCAAAGAATTGAAATTCATATAATTGATAATTGTTAATGTCATATTATGAAATTCATATAATTGAGAATTGTTGAATTGGAATTATGAAATGTCTATATTTTCAAATTTGAAATCATAAATTGAAATTTTGAAATTATGCTTGTGAATCAAAATGTCTATTATGAATTTTTTTTGCATGTTAAGAGGAATTTAAAGGAAATTAGGGTTTGAAATTAGGGTTTTAAAAGTAATTTTTTTTAATTACGAATAAAATTTAAAAAATTGAAATTCATATAATTCATAATTGTTAATGTCATATTATGAAATTCATATAATTGAGAATTGAGAATTGAAATTTATATTATGAAATTCATGAATTGAGAATTAAGGTGGACTGACAATTTCAATTCGAGGTCCACATGGTTACATATATATGATCATTTTTGTTTAAGAAAATAAGACTGTAAATTGTATGATTGAATTCAAAATCTGAAAATTGAAATGAATTTGAAAAAATCAAAAGTTCAGAGATTTGAAAAAAAAAACAAAAAATGAATTTAGTGCATAATTGCCCATATAACTGATATAGGGGTATTTTTGAAAAACCCAAAATATGAGACATAAATACCCAGAGAAGACTTCTCTTTATAATAGTACTACATATATATACACATTTATTCAGTATTTCATTTGGTAATATCAATGTGGGGTTGTATACTTGAGAAATGGTATTTGAATCTGTCGCCTATTATACTATATAAGAAATGGTATTTGTCACCTAATTTATTTCAGTATACTATTTGACTCTCTAGGTGTATTTATTCAATTCAAGACATTGTGCATATTTAATAAAGGGCAAATTTCACTTCAATGTGCATGTGCAAACTACCCATATAATTTGGAAATAACTATAATGTTCCTGTGGAAGGGGGTTATGTTCTTATTTTCAAATATCAGAGGTAAATCACACATAGAGTAAAGTAAAGGGGGTTAAAGTCAATTTCAACTTTCAAAAAAATGACAAATATAATATGAATTTCAATTAAGAATACTAAGTGTGTGGAAAGATTAACGTTTTTTCATAAGTTAAATTTTATGAAACTAATTTCTACTAAATGAAATTATTAAAAAAAATATTTAATTTTGAATGTATTTTATTAAAAAAAATATTTGTATTGACTTCAAAATAATAAATGAAAAGATCATGTTCTCTCAAATATTTAATTTTGACTCTATTTTATTCAAAAAAAAATATTTTTATTAACTTCAAAATAATAAATGAAAATATCATGTTCTCTCAAAATATTTAATTTTGACTCTATTTTATTTAAATAAAAAAAATTGGTTTAATTTCGTTTGGTTTATTTCACTATATTTGGGGTCAAGCACCCAAAATATGATTAAAAAATTTAATGAGCTGAATTTATAATACATATAATAGCATTATAGTAGAAATTAAAATTTCCTCAGAAAACTTAAGAAAATTTGAAAAGGTTTTTGAAATGGGTATTGAACGAAATGACTTATCGTCACTTCCGCTTTGTGACTGTCCACCACCATTAAAAAGGAAAATCTGAACATTATGTTTTAATAATTTTTATTTTTATTTATATAATTAGAAGTCATTATTAGACTAGTTATAATATATGCATGAAAAGAGTCTTAAAATATTTTAATTAATAATCCATAGCAATTTCATAGGTAAGAAGGGAAAAAAAAATAATGGCACTTTGATGGGTAAGCCTGTGTTTCATAATACCAAATAATTGGTACGGATGGCCCGATAGATTCACATGGATAAGTATCCAAAACTTATTACATAGATTTAACCGCCAACTTCAATTTTCTCTCCAATTTTGTCCAGTCTCACTGAATAAGAAAAATACTTGATAGAATGAAATGTTTTTTAAATGTGTGATATATCTGTCTACCTTATCAAAATACTAAAAAATAGATCAAGATTTATGAAAAGAAAACAAAATAAGTGTTTTTAAAATTGGTCCTGCTTACATGCGTACGATTAAATCATTGCCTAAATTAACGGTTGTGTAGAGTCATTATTATTTATTTATTTATTTATTTATTTTCAGTGAATGCCTTTTAAAAATTGATCATATTGAGGGAGGGATCATATGAAGTTATTGCTGCTATGTGATTCAAAATTTATTTTTCGCCACTAATTCAAAAGAATGAAGACAAGAAGTATAGTTGTTCTGATGTTTTTTTTAAATTAAGACAAGAGAGCAATGACAACAAAGAACATTCACGCAAAAAAGATAAGAGTCTTCAAATAGGAAGTAAATAAAAACTCCACGTAGAGATGAAATCTCAACTGTTGTTTTATACGAATAAAAATAAGTGAGAAAAATGAGAAAATAAACAGTAATAATCAAATTGAGACACAAATATACAACTGACAAAATATAAATTGAAGTAATGTTTCACCTCTACAGTTCCTTCAACCCTGAAAAATATAAATTGACAAAAAATGACAGGGTTGATTTTTATAGGAAAATGTCACTTATGATATAAATATGACTTCTGGAAAATTTATTGTTGTTCTTTTAATGTTTATTTTAGAAGTAGAATTCGATATATGTATATTGTTGATATTTTAATGTTTATTGTTTCATTGAAGCAAGTATATGGCAACTGTTCCAATTATCTTCTACTGGGGGGGAAACATAATTCGGGATCCCGATGAAGGTGTGTCATATGATGCTGAGCCGAAAGGGATATATGGGGTGCAACTTGGCACCACACTTAGCAATTTGGAGGAGATGTTTATGTCCAAGGTGGCAAGTTACGAGGAAACAATCCGATTGATCTTCAAATGTAGATATCCTTATCGCCAGTGGCAAGCAACCAGCAAATACAAAATATTACCGATAAATGACGATGAGGCATTGAACACCGTATTAAGTATCGGTGGAAGTTTCCAACCACCAAATTGTTTGGAAGTGTACATTCAGAAAGAGGTTGTACACAATCTTCCGAATATGACACAGATGGATTCTCATCCGTTCACTACATTACTGACACATGGGATTGACACGATAGCGTTTCAGTCTCCTATGTATGAATCAAATGAATGTTATGTTGCGGGCTACACACAACAGACATTTCATGGCCATGGTGGAGTGGTAGGATGTTGCCTAAATTCATGCATACATTACAAACATCTAATCCTGGCACCATCGTGCGATGGAAGCATAGATAGACCGGAAGTACAACCATTATGCCCGTCTTCCACTTTGTTTTCTGGTCTTTCAAACCTGTCATCGATGGATTCAGACATTGTAGGCCTGTTATAACCATAGATGGTACATTCTTATGCGGGAAATACACTGGTGTGTTGCTTGTAGCAACGATTGTCACTGCTAATGGCAAAGTATTGCCGCTTGCATTCGTTGTTGTCGACAGGGAGAGTTTGGAGTCTTGGTTGTTCTTTATTTCAAATATCAAGGAACATATTGTCATGGACCGACAGAGAGTGACTTTGATATCTGATCAAGCTGAGAGTATTTTAGCTGCTGTGAGGCGACATTGGCTTAATCCCTCGCTCCAATTTGTCGGATATCATCGGCACTGCCTTTGTCACGACCCCAAACCGCCCCTAGTAGTTTGGTGCCGTGATAGCCAGTAATTTGAGATTACCGAAGGCCAACTTTCGAAATTTACTCACAATCAGAGTATATACATATGGGGCTCACAAGTTTTGAAGCAATAATCTAAAATACAAGTAGTCCATAAGAGCAGTGCATAAGTCACATGAGATAGTAACCATTCACATATGACAAACAAGCAAAGTGCAAGTTACATTTTTCGCATTAGCAAAGGGCTCCACAAGCCGATATAAACAAATTGTACAAATTACAGATTTAAGTACACAGTTCACCAGGTTGCCGACATCTTCTTTGCTGACATAACAATCACACAAAAACATACATCTTGATCAAAAGGCTTCTCAGCCGACGTATTCAAAATACAAATATTACAAGTCGAGAAGCATGATTTTCAAGACTGCTAGCTTAGGTGCAGGTTAAGCCGACAAAAATAAGACCCAAAAACGAGCTCCAGAAATCACATCTAGGCGTCACCGCCTTCTTGTTCATCACCTACATATATATAGAGAGGGTGAGCTTGGATACTCAGTGAATGGCATGAATAATAAAGGAGTTTGCATGAATAATAGCCGAAATCCTTTCAAAACAATACAAGACAAAACTCTATATATATAACAAGGAATGGATCTCGTCCATCTAACAAATCTTTACAGTTTCAAGGGATACGTACTAGCATCACATATCACAAATAATAACATTTCGGCAAACATATCCACGCGGTAGACCGTCCGTGACAAAATAAGACCAAGCAAGATAGACATCTCAAACAAGGGTGCTACGAAAGTTTAGAGTCCTCTAGCACAAAGGACTTTCAAAACAAGATGTGCTGCGAAAGTTTAGAGTCCTCCAGCACAATGGACCTATGTTACAAGAGCCCGTAGCCCTTTAACACTTGGGTGCTGCTCAAGTTTAGAGTCCTCCAGCACAAGGGACCTATGTTACAAGAGCCCGTAGCCCTTTAACACTTGGGTGCTGCTCAAGTTTAGAGTCCTCCAGCACAAGGGACCTATGTTACAAGAGCCCGTAGCCCTTTAACACTTGGGTACAAATCAAGGGTGCTGCGAAAGTTTAGAGTCCTCCAGCATAAGGGACTTTCCGAAAACGTCGTCAAAACAAAGCTCACTTGATACATTGCCATTCAAAACAAAGCTTATACTTGATTCATAAAATAGGGATATCATTCATGCTTAACAAATACTTTTATCAAAACAAGGCAAGGATTTATCAAAACCTTAAGAACGTAGCTTTATTAAAAATACCACTCACCTAGTTCTTCAAACGTCGGGGTCAGGGCAAGTCCAAGTCCTGCATCACATGTCAAAGTCTATTGAATGCACTACTCGAAACAAGTCTACCTTATATGCAAATGACCTCGGCATTCTTCAAAAACTAGGTCAATCGAGTTGAAACACAGTTTCTTATCCTTGGAAAAACGCGCTGGGCAACTACCAGGCCTAGGCCGAGGTCCCACACCTCCTTGTCGAGGTGTAGCCTCGATGGCCACATGCAAAAGTGAAGTCGGGAAAAATCTGGGTTTCTCTCTTGATAATCATGAAGAACATGAGCAGGAAGAACTTGAAGAACATGAACATGAGGAAGATGAATGCAAAGATCAAACTTGCTATACAAAAGCTGAGATTTCATGCCACAACTACGAAAACATGGACCTGGGTACCCATACTGAAGGATCTAATCAATACAAACACAAACGCATGAGGTTCGATGCAACCTTTCGGATCAAACGAGGCTGTTCTCCAAAACACATGAAAACTGTTTCTCTCTTTCTAAAACCAACTTTAAATCGATGAATGGTGTGAAAAATAGGTTTGATCGTGAAATGCAGCTAGATAATGAATAAGAACAACAAGAATAGGTTAAGATTCTAACCTCAAAACTCGAATCTAATGGTTCAAGCTCCAACGATCAAGCTTTTAAGTCTCCTTCTCTAGCTCAAACTCCTCCTTCTTCTAACTAGAGCTTCTCTCTCTAAAAAGGCAAGATTGATACCAAAATGAAATGCCTCACACGACAAACACTGACTTAATCCCACTGTCGGGTCACGTGGCATCGGCTGATTCGCTCAACTCAAAAAGTGACTGACTTGACAAGACAAGACCAAGACAAAGCGTACTCAGCAAGCTAGGCGGCACGAACACATCGGCAAGTAACGACATCGGCTAATAGCAAGACTCCGGCAATCAAGAGGCAAGGACATCAGCTTGGGAGGACAACACTTGACTAAACTGTGCCACACCCTGGCCTAGGTGCGCCATACCACGGTCTAGGTCATACCATCCCAGGAACAAAATCACTCAAGCAAAGATCAAGGATTAGAACACCTAGACATTAACATCTCGGCCCCGATGGTGCACATCTCGGCCTAGGAAATGCGCACCTCGGTCTAGATGGTGACATCTCGGCCAAAATGCCAGAGCGAAGATAGAGGTCAACCAATGGGGTTCTAAGATAGTTCAAGTGACAAAGGTCTCGAAGGTGCCTAGGCTTAAGACGACCTCGGCAACACACCAGGTGAGAACAAAGCATGCAAGTAACACCCGAGCAAAACAAGACAAGATATGCAAATGCACATAACAAAACAAGATTATACATAAATGTATGCAAGTATGACTAAGTCAAAATGAGGGTTGCTACATCCTACCCCCCTTAAAGAAGTTTGGTCCCCAAACTTAAGTTACCTTGACCCAAAAACAATTATGGATGTCGAACTATCATTTCCTCTTCCATTTCCCATGTAGCATCCTCCCCGTAATGCTCCTTCCATTCAACTTTCACCATTGGTATCGACTTGTTTCTCAACTGCCTTACCTGCCTATCGACAATCCGTATCGGCTTCTCTTCGTAGCCTAAATCTTCATTATTTACAATTCCGAAATAGTCAATCACATGTAGCGGATCTCGAATATATTTCCTCAGCATCGAAACATGAAATACATTATGGACTTGGCTCAATCCTGGCGGCAAAGCAAGTCTGTAGGCTGCGAGGTTAATCTTCTCAAGAATTTCAAAAGGTCCGATGTAACGGGGTGCTAACTTACCCTTCTTCCCAAATCTGGTAACTCCTTTCATCGGCGAAATCTTTAGGAACACGTGGTCCTTTACTTCAAATTCTAACTCCCTTCTTCTTTGGTCGGCATAACTTTTCTGTCGACTCTGAGCGGTTTTGATCCTTTGCTGAATGAGCTTAATCTTCTCGGTTGTTACTTGAATTAACTCGGGACCAAGCAGAGCTTTGTCTCCCATCTCGGTCCAACATATCGGTGACCTGCACTTTCTGCCGTACAGTGCCTCATACGGTGCCATGCCAATGCTAGCTTGATAGCTGTTGTTGTAAGTAAATTCCACCAAAGGCAAATGTGCTCCCCAACTTCCTTGGAGGTCCAATACACATAGTCTAAGCATATCTTCAAGTGTCTAAATCGTCCTCTCTGTTTGTCCATCAGTCTGGGGATGGAAAGCCGTGCTAAACCGCAACTCGGCTCCGAAAGCTCTTTATAGGCTCTGCCAAAATCTGGAAACCAACTTCGGATCTCGGTCTGACACAATTAACATCGGCACTCCATGAAGTCTAACAATCTCATTCACATATAATAGAGCAAGCTTATCGGCGTTGAAGGTGGTCTTAACCGGCAAGAAGTGCGCTGACTTAGTTAGTCTATCCACGATAACCCAAATCGAATCCATACCCTTTTGTGTCTTCGGCAACCCAACCACAAAGTCCATGGAGATGTGCTCCCATTTCCACTCAGGAATTGGCAAAGGTTGAAGAAGTCCTGTTGGCCTTTGATGTTCTGCTTTCACTTGTTGACAATACAGGCACTATGACACGAACTCGACTATCTCTCCCTTCATGTTTGGCCACCAAAACGTCTGCTTCACATCCTGATACATCTTGGTGTTTTCGGGGTGAACAGTAAACTTAGAACCATGAGCTTCCTGCAAAATTTTCCTTTTTAAATCTGGGATGTCGGCTACACACAATCTTCCTTCAAACTTGAGCACTTGATTTTCTATGGTGTACCCTGATCTCGGCTTTGTGATAATCTCACCGGCTACCTTCTTCAAGAATTCATCCTCCATTTGTCTTGTCTTTACTTCCTCAACAATAGTCGGCTCCACTAAGACTGCGGTTAGACATGCCAATTTTCCAACCATCTTTCTGCTCAAAGCGTCGGCCACGGTGTTAGCTTTACCTGGATGATATTGAATCTGCATATCATAATCTTTCAATAACTCAAGCCATCTTCTCTGCCTCATATTCAATTCCTTCTAAGTGAACAAGTACTTCAAGCTTTTATGATCTGTGAAAACCTGACAAAAAGTCCCATACAAATAATGGCACCAAATCTTCAAAGCAAACACTACGGCTGCTAATTCCAAATCATGGGTGGGATAATTCTTTTCATGTGGCTTCAATTGGAGAGAGGCGTATGCTATAACCCTACCTTTTTGCATTAATACACAACCCAGACCTTTATGCGAGGCATCACTGTAGACATGGAGCTCTTCATTACCTGATGGTAGTACAAGGATTGGTGCCGCGACTAACCTCGTCTTCAACTCCTGGAAGGCTGCTTCTCTATCCTTAGTCCAATCGTAAGCCACTCCCTTCTTAGTCGGTTGTGTCAACGGAATTGCAATCCTCGAGAAATCTTTTACAAATTTTCTGTAATAACCAGCCAATCCCAGAAAACTACGAACCTCGGACACATTAGTCGGCCTCGGCCAATTCACCATGGCTTCAATTTTACTAGGATCGACTGAAATACCCTCTTCATCAATTACATGACCCAAAAATGAAACAGTGGAAAGCCAAAACTCACACTTGTTGAATTTAGCATACAGTTTCCGATCCCTCAAGGTCTGCAAGGTAAGTCTCAAATGCTCCTCGTGTTCGGCTTTACTCTTAGAGTAGATCAATATGTCATCGATGAAGACAACCACAAACTCATCTAGATATGGCTTAAAGACTCTATTCATCAAATCCATAAATGTTGCAGGGGCATTGGTCACTCCAAAAGGCATTACTAAAAACTCGTAGTGGCCATACCTTGTCCGAAAAGCGGTCTTCTCAACATCCTCGGCTTTGACCTTAAGCTGATGATAACCTGACCTAAGGTCAATTTTGGAAAAGACTCGTGCTCCTTGCAACTGGTCAAACAAATCGTCTATCCTCGGCAACGGGTACTTATTCTTAATGGTTACCCTATTCAGTTCCCGGTAATCAATACAAAGACGAAGTGTGCCATCCTTCTTCTTTACAAACAAGACGGGTGCTCCCCAGGGTGAAGTACTCGGCCTAATAAAACCTTTATCTAGCAACTCCTGTAGTTAAAGCTTCAATTCCTTAAGCTCGGCGGGGGCCATCCTATAGGGTGTTTTAGAGATGGGCTGGGTCCCCGGCATGATGTCAACCGTAAACTCTACCTCTCTATCAACTAGGTGACCAGGCAAATCATTTGGAAAGACGTCGGGGAATTCATTAACTACTGGGACGTCGGCTATCTCAATACTTCCATTCAAATTACTTATTATGCTACACAAATAACCTCGACACCCTTTTGGATCAATCTATAGGCTTTCATGGATGAAATTAAGTATGGTGGGGACACTACCCCTTTTCCTTGAAATGTGACCTCGGCTAGGTTCGGGGGTTTTAACGTGACACTCTTTGAAACACAATTTATGGATGCGCGATTCATCACTAACCAATCCATTCCCAAAATAACATCAAAATGGATTATGTCCAATGGCATTAAGTCGGCTAACAGTTCAACATTCCCAATCACAACAACACATGCTCGATAGATGGATGCAACATTCATAGATCTCCCAGATGGAGTGGATACAGATAATACGTAATCAAGGGGTTCTAGTTTCCTATTAATCTTCTCGGCAAACTTAGCAGAAATGAATGAATGCGTAGAACTCGAATCAATCAATACATATGAACTTTGGGAGCAAATTGAAAGCATACCTGACACCACTGTCTCGGCATTTTGCGTGTCCCCTGGTACCAGTGCAAAAACTCTGCCCTGTCTCATCGGTCCCTTCCCAACGTTACCTCTCTGCACAGAGCCTGAAGTATTCTCATCTTTCTTACCTTCCCCAGCCTTCACTTTTGGACAATCCCTCACAAAATGGCCTACTTCACCACATTCGTAACAAGCCCCAGATGCCCGACGACAGACCCCAAAATGTGGCTTCCCACAACTGGAACATATCGGCTTAGTACCACTCTCTTGTCTTGGGTTGCTTGAACTGCCGACGTTCGCTTTCTTCTTGGTACTAAACTGTGCACGGCGATTGTCATAACTCTGCCTCTTCCTCTGGCTCTCTCCTGAACCCTGGGATCTGTTCAAGTTAGATTCGGCCAGAATGGCTTTGTCCAGCACTCCCGCATAAGTCGGCATGTTGAGCATGTTAACCCGGTCTTGTATCGGTCCACGGAGCCCACTTTCGAACTTCCTAGCCTTCATATATTCGTCATTGACCATTTGGGGTGCGTACCTTGCCAACTCTGTAAAGGCACGGTCATATTCAGCTACTGTTCTATTGCCTTGCGTAAGAATCTGAAATTCGGTAGCCTTGCGATTCCGAACACTTAAAGGGAAATGCTTGGTGTAGAACAATTCTAAAAATCGGGTCCAGGTCAAGTCTGGATTGCTTTCTCGAACCATCATCCACCGTCTGCGGGCGTCGTCATCTAGTGTAAAAGCTGCTAACGTCACCTTCTGGGTGTCAGTGCTGGGAAAGATCTCGAACAGCTTTTCCATCTCTAAAACCCAGGCTTCGGCTTTCATCGGCTCTATGCCCCCTTGAAATCTCGACGGTTTCATTTTCTTAAACTCTCTAATCAGAGCTATCGTGCCGTCCCCATATAAAGTTGGCTGTGGGGGCACTTGAGGTACTGGAGGGGGTGGAGGTGGAACTGCATTCCGGCCGTTCATCTGCTCGGCCTGAGTCGATGTAGCACTAGCGTACTGCTGTCTTGTCTGCCTTAATTCGCGGGCCAAACCTTCAACCAGCCTTTCCAGCCTGTTTATTCTATCCTCCGACTGATCTCGGCCAACTGGAGGTCTTCCTCTCCTCATGATGCTATGAGTAAGCAAAATGTGGCTTTAAAACAAAATGAATAAGTGATCACGTAGGCAAGTATCAGTTAAGCATGCCTAGACAATGCACACCTTGTTCACATAGCAAGCAATATGATGCAATTCTAACTTTCTTCTAAGGGGAAATCCTATGCTCTTTAGGACTCAAAGGGTGTGAATAACGTATACCAAGAAACTTGTGCTCTGATACCATTCTGTCACGACCGCAAACCGCCCCTAGTAGTTTGGGGCCGTGATGGCCAGTAATCCGAGATTACCGAAGGCCAACTTTCGAAATTTACTCACAATCAGAGTATATACATATGGGGCTCACAAGTGCTGAAGCAATAATCTAAAATACAAGTAGTCCATAAGAGCAGTGCATAAGTCACATGAGATAGTAACCATTCACATATGGGTTATAACTTAATAACAAACAAGCAAAGTGCAAGTTACATTTTTCGCATTAGCAAAGGGCTCCACAAGCCGACATAAACAAATTGTACAAATTACAGATTTAAGTACACAGTTCACCAGGTTGCTGACATCTTCTTTGCCGACATAACAATCACACAAAAATATACATCTTGATCAAAAGGCTTCTCAGCCGACGTGTTCAAAATACAAATATTACAAGTCGAGAAGCATGATTTTCAAGACTGCTAGCTTAGGTGCAGGTTAAGCCGACATAAATAAGACCCAAAAACGAGCTCCAGAAATCACATCTAGGCGTCACCGCCTTCTTGTTCATCACCTACATATATATAGAGAGGGTGAGCTTGGACACTCAGTGAATGGCATGAATAATAAAGGAGTTTGCATGAATAATAGCCGAAATCCTTTCAAAACAATACAAGACAAAACTCTATATATATATAACAAGGAATGGACCTCGTCTATCTAACAAATCTTCACAGTTTCAAGGGATACGTACTAGCATCACATATCACAAATAATAACATTTCGGCAAACATATCCACGCGGTAGACCGTCCGTGGCAAAACAAGACCAAGCAAGATAGACATCTCAAACAAGGGTGCTACGAAAGTTTAGAGTCCTCTAGCACAAGGGACTTTCAAAACAAGATGTGCTGCGAAAGTTTAGAGTCCTCCAGCACAAGGGACCTATGTTACAAAAGCCCGTAGCCCTTTAACACTTGGGTGCTGCTCAAGTTTAGAGTCCTCCAGCATAAGGGACCTATGTTACAAGAGCCCGTAGCCCTTTAACACTTGGGTGCTGCTCAAGTTTAGAGTCCTCCAGCACAAGGGACCTATGTTACAAGAGCCCGTAGCCCTTTAACACTTGGGTACAAATCAAGGGTGCTGCGAAATTTTAGAGTCCTCCAGCATAAGGGACTTTCCGAAAACGTCGTCAAAACAAAGCTCACTTGATACATTGCCATTCAAAACAAAGCTTATACTTGATTCATAAAATAGGGATATCATTCATGCTTAACAAATACTTTTATCAAAACAAGGCAAGGATTTATCAAAACCTTAAGAACGTAGCTTTATTAAAAATACCACTCACCTAGTTCTTCAAACGTCGGGGTCAGGGCAAGTCCAAGTCCTGCATCACATGTCAAAGTCTATTGAATGCACTACTCGAAACAAGTCTACCTTATATGCAAATGACCTCGGCATTCTTCAAAAACTAGGTCAATCGAGTTGAAACACAGTTTCTTATCCTTGGAAAAATGCGCTGGGCAACTACCAGGCCTAGGCCGAGGTCCCACACCTCCTTGTCGAGGTGTAGCCTCGATGGCCACATGCAAAAGTGAAGTCGGGAAAAATCTGGGTTTCTCTCTTGATAATCATGAAGAACATGAGCATGAAGAACTTGAAGAACATGAACATGAGGAAGATGAATGCAAAGATCAAACTTGCTATACAAAAGCTGAGATTTCATGCCACAACTACGAAAACGTGGACCTGGGTACCCATACTCAATGATCTAATCAATACAAACACAAACACATGAGCTTCGATGCAACCTTTCGGATCAAACGAGGCTTTTCTCCAAAACACATGAAAACCATTTCTCTCTTTCTAAAACCAACTTTAAATCGATGAATGGTGTGAAAAACAGGTTTGATCGTGCAATGCAGCTAGATAATGAATAAGAACAACAAGAATAGGTTAAGATTCTAACCTCAAAACTCGAATCTAACGGTTCGAGCTCCAACGATCAAGCTTGGAAGTCTCCTTCTCTAGCTCAAACTCCTCCTTCTTCTAACTAGAGCTTCTCTCTCTAAAAAGGCAAGATTGATACCAAAATGAAATGCCTCACACGACAAACACTGATTTAATCCCTCTATCGGGACACGTGGCATCAGCTGATTCGCTCAACTCAAAAAGTGACTGACTTAACAAGACAAGACCAAGACAAAGTGTACTCAGCAAGCTAGGTGGCACGAACACACCGGCAAGTAACGACATTGGCTAATAGCAAGACTCCGGCAATCAAGAGGCAAGGACATCGGCTTGGGAGGACAACACTTGACTAAACTGTGCCACACCCTGGCCTAGGTGCGCCATACCTCGGTCTAGGTCATACCATCCCAGGAACAAAATCACTCAAGCAAAGATCAAGGATTAGAACACCTAGACATTAACATCTCGGCCCAAATGGTGCACATCTCGGCCTAGGAAACGCGCACCTCGGTCTAGATGGTGACATCTCGGCCAATATGCCAGAGCGAAGATAGAGGTCAACCAACGGGGTTCTAAGATAGTTCAAGTGACAAAGGTCTCGAAGGTGCCTAGGCTTAAGACGACCTCGGCAACACACCAGGTGAGAACAAAGCATGCAAGTAACACCCGAGCAAAACAAGACAAGATATACAAATGCACATAACAAAACAAGATTATACATTAATGTATGCAAGTATGACTAAGTCAAAATAAGGGTTGCTACAGCCTTTGACATGTTTGTAGTAACTTTAACACTAAGTTCAAAAATAAGGAGCTGAAACAACTTCTATGGAAAGCAGGGAGTGCTCATTAACGACGAAAGTGTAATGGTTACTTACAACAAATACAAACTATTGACCAAGAAGCCATCAATTGGGTTTACAAGATGAATCCTATGGAGTGGGCCCTTGCGTATGACGGTGGATATCGGTGGGGGGTATTGACCAGCAATGATGCAGAGTGCTTCAATAGCGTCTTGAAAGGTGCAAGGAACTTACCTTTCTCAACTATCGTTGAATTTACATTTCGGCGGCTCGTAAAATATTTTGACGAGATGGGAGCCCAAGATGAAATAGATGTACGAAATGAGTTCCAATACCCTAGAGAGATGCAAAAAACTATTGAGGATGGCATCGCAAGGGCAAATACTTTCAAGTTGATATCGTATGACAGGTTAGTTTGTAATATAAACTAAATTGTTGTTATTATGTTGTGAATTAAGTACATCTAAAAACATGAACTTCATTGGTTTCTATTACAATTTTCTAATAGGCCATGCCACGTATTTGAGGTGCAAATATCTTTTCGCCATGGACGAGGTCGCAATACACAAATTGTGCAGATGAATCAACCCACGTGCAGTTGTGGAAAATATGAGATACGACACTATCCATGTTCCCATATGCTTGCTGTAATGTCTGAATGCGGTGACAATCCATTCAAGTACGTTGATCTAGTATATAGGCTTCCTGTATACATGAGGGTTTGGGAAACTAAATTCAATCCAATACCGCATCAAGATTATTGGGATGATCCACAGTGGACCTTAATGCCTAATGTACTTCTTCTGCGAGAAGTAAAACGGGGTCCTAAATCTATGTCTCGTATTCCGAATGAGATGGATATATCAGATAGGCGTTTGACCTCTCGTTGCAGTGAGTGCCAGTAGACAGGTCATGACAGGCGAACATGTCCGACGCAACTTGGTCGATGAAGACTATGTAATACTTACATATTGTAATAGATCATTTTTTAATTCTTTATTTGTAATAGATCATTTTATTCTTTATATTGTAATTCATTATTTGTAAACGGGTCGTACATTTAAATATATCATGTTTTATTTGTAATAGATCATTTCTATTATTTAATTCTTTATATATTGTAATTGTTTAATTTCCTTGACAAAATTTACAACTAACATACTAAACAAATAAATTAAACAAAATGACAATACAAAAATATTTAACTACACCACATAGGCCTATGTTTTTTATTCTCTACTTGATTGAAAATGTCTATTACAAAATTTTAGTGAAAATCACATAGTTCTTCTACCATTTTAAGATTTTAATATTTCGTCTGCTGCAAGCATTTTTTACATTTACAATTTATGAATCATATCAACGTAATTTACAATTTTTATACTTTATTGGAACTTTTACCATTACAAAATCAGTAATGAAGTTTTGTCAAATATGCCATAAATGTAATTAGCAAGCTCTTATTGGAAAAAAAATTCTCATTCCATTTTTTTGCAAATATTTATGTACAAAAACTATCCACATGTTACTGGACATTATTAAGCCTATGTAATTGAGACCCTAAAATGATTTTGTAAAACATTTGTATATTAGTTATAGCATAGATAACGATAGGTTATGTTGAATTGCTTATCATATTTAATGGCACATAAATTGATAAATTTAGATTTTAGTAAATTGCTTCCATGTTAATGGCACACAAATTTATACTTTTAAAATAATCGACCACATTTGTTTTTCAAGTCGTCATGTACGAAATAATTTGAGTTTAATTGTTACATGCTCACCAATACAGTTTTTGAAAATGTATTTGTTTCAACTGTACAGGCTTCATGGCAAATCTACCTGATGAGGTCCCACTTTTTAGTCATCCACATCGGGCTGACAGTATATGGGAGGACCCGGTATGCAGCCACGTTTGTTGGACTTTACGCTTACAATGAAAATTCCCTTCATTTTGTTTTATATTACGTGATAATGCTATAATTTAAACTACTCATTCTGTTATGCAGGAACAGGCACGCACCGTGGTGGCATGCCGACGGGGAGATTCCGGCCTGTGGGAGCGTCCATTGGACCATAGAGTGTTGCAGTGTCTACTACGCGCGAGATTCTATGGTGTCTATCGTATAGGCCATATCAGACTGGACCACCCACTCATTACTGCTTTCGTCGAGAGGTGGCGCACAGAGACTCATACATTTCATTTCCCGACCGGTGAGGCCACCGTCACATTGCAGGATGTATCTGTCCTATACGGTCTACGGATTGATGGGCGAGCAGTTACTGGACCTGACCCACCATTTACGAGGGACTAGTGGATAGCCCTATGTGCTCAGCTATTGGGAGTAGCACCTACACCTTCAGACTTACAGGCAGGTAGAGTGAGGGTGAGGTGGCTGTCCGAGCAGTTTCAGGGCCATCTTCCAGATCATGCTCCAGATGAGTTAGTATAGCAGCATGCCCGAGCATATATTCTGTGGATTATTGGGGGGGTACTTCTCCCTGATAAGTCACAGAACCTGCTCAAGCTGATGTACTTGGCACTGTTGAGAGACATTGACGTGATCGGCCAGTACAACAGCGGCTTTGGCATGCTTGTATAGGCAGCTATGTCGAGCAGCTCAGGTGGGTGCGAATCAGATCGCAGGACCCCTTGTCTTGCTACAGGTTAGTAAGAATTTTATTACATGTCAATTCATATAGTATGTCATATCTCAGTATTGTAATTGCGTTGAAACTATTGCAGATTTGGGCGTGGGAGAGATTGATTCGCATTGCCCCGTCTAGGCGGCAAGTGGTTGCTCCTAGTGAGGTTCCCATCGGCCAGGGAGACATGCAGTTGCCCGCCGAACCTCGAGGTAGCCGGTGGAGGGTTGACATGGGCCACGAGGTCGTATCGACCCATGTAATCGTCGTGTATAGAGACCAGCTTGATCGGATGATAGAGGGCGAGGTATGAAATGTAAATACTAAATTTTAATTGTCATATAGAGTGTATATGTTCATGAGTGATTTTTAATAGACTTGTCATTATTGTAGTTTATCTGGCAGCCTTATGCGGGGGTCCTCGGTACGCTCCCAGACTATTGCCGACTAGGTGAGGAGATATGGATGGTGAGAGTGCCACTCATTTGTTTTGACGTGGTTGAGTGGCATCCTCCTGATCGTGTCCTCCGACAGTTTGGTCGGGTTTAGTCCGTGCCGGATCGGTGCGACACCGAGTGGCAGTTGCATGTGACTGATAGACGTGGCCGAGCCGCCACTGACTGGAGTGTGCATCATATGCGATACGTACAACTGTGGGATGCCCGTCACGACAGTATTGTACAGGCTGACTAGAGCAATGGGGTCCTTCCCTCTCCCGACCCTTACATGTTGTGGTATCGACGACATACACACTAACTAGTTGGTAATCCAAGCCACCTGTCTGAGTCCGAATATCAGGGAGTTGGGCCTTCTCTCGAGACATTGGTGAGTATCATAGTATGTGTCAGATAATTGTTAATATCATAATTGATTTAGTTTCAGTCAACTATAGCCTAATATATCTGATTTTCTGTTCAAGTGGCTCGAGTTGGGAGGTCATGTCACTTGGCTGAGGACGCCCTTTTCGGACGTGGTGGACAGCATGCAATGCAGGCCCTTGCAGAGATCCGAGAGTTATTGTACGAGAGGATCCAGCATGCTTATTGGCTAGATCATTTGCATTTTGGCCACTACGGTGTACACAATACAACAGCTGATCCAGACACATCCGTCCCGTCCACGTCAGTGCCTTCCACTTCAGCGCCAGCCATAGCAGGTCGTTGGACTTCAGTCACCCCACCGCATGTTACCCCATACATTTCTCCAGATTCCCCACACGTACATCCTACCCAGCATGCTGACCCTGATTGGACACCGTCCCGGTTCATGCATGATGTTGTTACCCCACCCACCCAGTTATCACCTGCTTTTCTGGGGACTACTTCGACCGCGCCCATGAGTACACATGATGCAGTTCTCACTGACATCTCCCACGTTGACGATGAGGCCCATATTGAGCCCTCCCTAGAGCGCGAGGGAGAGGCCGAGGTTATGGTCGTGGGGGACGTCAAGGCCGAGGTCGGGGTACGGGCAAAGGTAGAAGTCGAGGTCCAGCTACAGATCGTGATACAGTTGCACCAGATGATGGAGTTTCACAGCTCACAGCAGTATCCGATCTTCAGGCAGAGACAGGATCAGGGGCAGCAGATGTAGGAGAGGGGGGGTCACACTCACAGGCTCCATAGGCAGTCAGTGGAGGGCCACATGCAGGGGAGGGAGTGCCAGATATTCAGAGAGTCTACCGCAGGAGACTAAGGAAGGAGGTCCACGGTCGGGGTTGTAGGACTGGGGGCAGGTTAGGGCATTAGCGGTTGTGATATGAACTGTATAGTTTTTTTTTTTTAATTGTTATAGTTTTTGTAAATCAAACTTCTATAGATGATGTAAATGTGTCATACTTATTTATTCCAAATTATAATTTCACAATTTCTTATTCTTACTTATTTTACTTGAATCACACAAATCTCTTTCACATCTCTACCTCTCTCTCATTCTCTGTAGTCTCTGCATTATTTATAGTAATTTACATTTTTTCCTCAAATTTACAAATTAAGACAACCATTTATAAACAAAAAAAAAAAAAATTCGAACAAATTGAGACATCAATTCATAAAATTAAAGTTCAAATAAATTTTAAAAATTAACCTATAAATCCTAAACCCTAAAATAAAAATAAATAAGGTAGCGTTTGGTAACGTTTACGTTTTTGGTTTATGTTTACAAAAAAATTAAAAACTAGTTTTTGTTTATTTTTAGAAAAACATAAATTACAAACACGTTTGGTTTGAACAAAATGTTTAAACAACCCATAAAAACATAAAATAAAAAAAATGTTTGTTTAGGCCTAAAAAAAATGTTTGTTCAGGTCTAACAACAATTGAAATATCTCCCTTCATTGATAAGTCGTGGATAAGCATTACAAATCCATTACAACATAAATGGTTTGTTCATTCATCCAAACAATTTCATTCATAATCATCATCATCTGACATCTCAATATCAGATTCATACATAACATCCATGCTCCAGGCGAAGGACTGGTGTGCATCATCCATTAACCCATCTTCGGCACGCTCATTTGCAGTCTTCATTAGTGAGGACCTTTGCAGACGTTGGGTCATGCGATTAACTCCGTCGTGGATACGATGCAATGCCCTTTGCAACAACTGTGGAGTGTCAGTTGGCATACGCATGGCTAACCGGCGAGAAAATTTAATATTAACTTCGCAACATAACTCAATGAGAACATTTGCTTGAGTTATGCGAAATTCTCACTCACCTCTCATGGTATTGACGGTGGCACGTGAGTAACTCAAATTTGGATTTAATAGGTATTGAAATTCATCTCCATCTGCAACCCAATAGCGACCCATTGCTGAATATAGATCAACCACCGTATATGTCATGATGATATCGCTCGAAATAGCTGTAAAACTGTTGTTGGGGTATGATGCGATATTTATACCATCTATACACATGGTAGCTGTATGTATGAAATTATTGTAAAGAACTATGCATCAGAGTTGTCATGTCAACTTTGATGACCTGAACAACTATGCATCAACTTGATACGAGTTGTCACTTCGACTTTTATGAATTGTATAATTTATTGTTATTTCAAACAAAAAGTAAAAAATTTGTGAATTTTTTTTTCAAAAAATTAATAAATACATAAAAATACAAAAAATATACTGAATGCTTGTATTTTTTTTATATTTTTTATATTTACTGAATTTTTGAAAGATTTTTTTTACAATTTTTTTACTTTTTAAGTGTATTTATGTTAGGTGTGTTTAAAAAGTAAAAAAATTGCTTAAAATATTAAAAAAATTCAATAAAAACAAAAACAAATATTTTAATTATAACTGAACATTGCCTTAATTTTGACTACAATATTGCATTGAAATATACTTATAATTTCAAGTACTAAAATATTTTAATTCATTATAATACTTTGTCTCAACCAATTTATGAGCATTTCCTGTTCGATCACTCGAATGTCACTGGCCTTATACAGTGCATTCGGCTGCCAGGACTCCACTTTTGTCAAGTCATGAACGAATCAAAGGCCTGTAGCATCGGTTGTTGTGCTATATTAATGGTGTCAGCCTGCCTACTGTAAAAATGTAACTTTACCTTCTTCCAAAAAACTGTTGAAATTTACTACATAGATTTACAATATTTTTCTACCCATTTCTCAGTGATGCTCGCCAGCGACTTGAACAGATGTTATAATTTGGATGCTTTGTTTTTTCCTCAGATACTATGTGACTTTGTGTAGCGATGCAGTGATGCATCTGACTTTGTGCAGTGATACAGTGATGCATGTGACTTTGTGCAGTGATGCAGTGATGCATGCCACTTTATGCAGTGATGCAGTAATGCATGCGACTTTCTGGCATTGCCATGCTTGTATACGTTGTGACTTTTTTCCTCACATTACGAGATGCATGTGACTTTGTGCAGCATAACTTACATGCTTTGTTTTTTCCTCAAATTTCAAAATTCATCTAAGTCACATTAATACGACCATTTTACAATTTTGGTGAAAAAAAACAATGATAGTTTTGCAGGTTAAAGTGAGTTGGACGGTTGTGTATTTACCTGCACTCTGTTTCATAGTTGTTTATGAACAATATTACTTTAAAACAAATAAAATTAAAGCCGCTGTTTCATTTTATGATTTCATTTTAAAATTTTTTAAAACACCAATATGTACTGAAATCGTCAATTCCATGTGACTACTTACTGTATTAAAAAAGTAAGCATGAAAAAATAGTTTCATGTGGCGATGTGACAACTCACTGCATTTTGTTTTATTTGACAACTCACTGCTCGAATATGAAGGGATTGCATTGTGATCCTCTGGCCTACAATTATGATTTTATCTGACAACCACGTCCGTGACTACATCACAGGTACACTTCATCACAGGTACTCAGGATTACATGAAATGAATAACATAAAATAATATCACGGGTATCACTTCTTCCATAGTGCCCCAACATGCATTATCGTCACTAGATCATCTCTAGTTAACCCCCACTCCCAGTATGATGTCTATAAATAGTGACACCCCCAGTATGATGTTTGTTCAAGTCATAACAATAATAATATATCTATAATTACTATTATTATGAACAATGTCTTCAAGAGGTGTAGGAAGTTCACGCCGGCAAAGAAATCCGCAAGTGTGGCTGCTACCTCCATTTACTTATGACTACAAGAGCGAAAAGTACTCAAGTCCGAAGGATTATTATGCTGGTATCCGAGCATAATGGGCGTTCAGGGTAACGGAGCAAGAAGGATTGTTTAATGATCTACGTAACTTTAGGGCACCAGTACCTCATCGTCGTTCATTGAGCATGGCTAGACGAAATGTCAGTGACTATGAAAAAGCAGTTAGCAAAATTAAAAAGGAGAACAACAGAATGTTGATGCGGAGATGTCGACATTTCATGCTTCAGCTAGCCACCGAAATGACTGAAGCAAGCAACAGAGATTTGACAGTGATTGAGCGAAATAATGTCTTAAACAATGAAAAATATCTCTCTGACTACTACATGTCAGATGAGGAATGAGAAATCAAACACTGTTATCTTTTATATATGTTCATCTAACGTACGGATGTATTTGAAGTATTTGTTTTATGAAGCTAAAGTTTATGAAATAACTACATTTATAACTACACATTTATTAGTTCATGACTTTCTTTATTGAATTGCAATGAGTAAATGAATGTTCTGGATTAATGAATGGATTAATGTATGTTGAATTATGTGAATACTTAAAACACATAAAACATAACAGGTAGGTCGGTGAATAGCTTCCCTTAACTGGGGCTCGTGAAATAGAGATCCTATACGTAAAGAATTTCAACCTCCATCAGGAAAGAAGAAAGAGTCACCTTCCAATTCCTAGAAGTCTAGTAAAAATGATGACTCTGGTAAGGAATGGGGGGTTGACAGAAAACTAAACTTCGGCAGCTGGACAAACAACCTCAAAGACATTGGTGGTTGGTCCAGTTGGGGGACTAATAAAGTTCAGACAAACGAACTACCGCCTTCAATAACACATAAAACATAACAGGTAGGTCGGTGAATAGCTTCCCTTGACTGGGGCTTGTGAAATAAGGATCCTGTACGTAAAGAATTTCAACGTCCATCAGGAAAGAAGAAAGAGTCACCTTTCAATTCCTGGAAGTCCAGTAAAAATGATGACTCTGGTAAGGAATGGGGAGTTGACAGAAAGCTAAACTTTGGCAGCTGGACAAACAACCTCAAAGACATTGGTGGTTGGTCTAGTTGGGGGATTAATAAAATTCAGACAAACGAACTACCGCCTTCAATAACACATAAAACATAACAAGTAGGTCGGTGAATAGCTTCCCTTAACTGGGCTCGTGAAATAGGGATCCTGTACGTAAAGAATTTCAACCTCCATCAGGAAAGAAGAAAGAGTCACCTTCCAATTCCTGAAAGTCCAGTAAAAATGATGACTCTGGTAAGGAATGGGAGGCTGACAGAAAACTAAACTTCGGCGGCTGGACAAGCAACCTCAAAGACATTGGTAGTTGGTCCAGTTGGGGGACTAAGTAAAACCCAATTGGTTTTACTTGATTTGGTTGGGATGAATCACTATTTACAATTACTTATACCCAAACAGATTGTTTTCTGCACATTTTTAAAGAAATTGACGATTCTCTTAGTATAAAAACTAGAATTGTAACCAGTTTTAATAACGCTGATTTGTTATTTTTCGGATTTATACCCAAAGAGAACAATACTTCCTAAATTACTGTGTAACACCAGTTTTCTGGACAGATTTGAATGCACCATGATATTCACAAACATTGGTGGCCAAGTAGTCCTACGTAACCCACGTTTCACTCACAAGATACACCATTATTTTAAATATGATTTCAAAAGTTGAGATTGATTATGTTTCCCAAAATATTACAAATTGAATATTCAAAAGTTGATTTTACAATAATTCCAAATGACAACAAAAATTCAAATAGTTATACTTTTCAATAAAATACAAATAGTAGGTCGTAACAACGAATGATGCATAGCTAAGTGAAACACAACATTGCCTACATAAGCTTCATTTTTTCACACATTGAGTAGTCAAATCGTGGAGAGACTTGTCAGTATATGCAGATGGATTGTGAAGTCATGTGACCTGGTGCCCTTATTTTGTGAGATTCTTAATTCCGAAACTCACATGGCAACAGTGAATTCACTGATTTACCTTACAGTCAGCATGCCCTTATTTTGTCCGTATATGCAGATGGATTGTGAAGTCATATGACTTGGTGCACAGGCTTTGGTTTTCTCAGTTTTTTGCTCGATTTTTTTATTACAGTGACAACTCATCTCTTATTGATATATGTGGGATTCTCAATTCAGAAACTCACATGGCAACAGTGAATTCACTGATTTACCTTACAGTCAGCATGCCTTTATTTTGTCCATATATACAAATGGATTGTCAAGTCATGTAACTTGGTGCACAGGCTTTGGTTTTCTCGATTTTTTGCTCGATTTTTTTATTATAGTGACAACTCATCTTTTATTGATATATTTGGGATTCTCAATTTAGAAAATCACGTGGCAACAGTGAATTCATTGATTTACCTTACAGTCAGCATGCCCTTATTTTGTCCGTATATTCAGATGGATTGTGAAGTCATGTGACTTGGTGCGCATGCTTTGGTTTTCTCGATTTTTTGCTCGATTTTTTTTTATTACAATGACAACTCATCTCTTATTAATATATGTGGGATTCTCAATTTAGAAAGTCACATGGCAACAGTGAATTCACTGATTTACCTTACAGTCAGCATGCCTTTATTTTGTCCGTATATGCAGATGGATTGTTAAGTCACGTGACATTGTACACAATATTTGCTTTTCTCTGTTTTTTCAGTCTAGTGACAACTCATACCTTGTTCATATATGTGAGATTGTCATGCAGTGGCATCTTTCTAAAGCCGTTCATAACCAACTATATAAACGACTAAAGGTGAAGACACAACCTTACAACTCATTTCGCCCTACGAAATTATCATTTAAATTAGCATGGCTACATGGTTCATGGGAGGGAGTGGGAATCACAGAGGTGGTAGGAACTTGCAAAGGGGTGACAGTTCACGACGATGAGGGGAAAAGGGAAGTGGCCATGCTGAAAATGAAACACCATTTACTTTGTTAGATGCCTCTTGTGCTTATCATGATAGGTTTGGGAAGTGACATTTTGTCATGCCCAAGTACTATCGAGATCCATGTGGTTTGGTGGAGGATCCATCAGATAATCAAACAGGATATGGTTTAGCAAACGCTAAACTTCTGAAGTGGCCCGCACTATTTATAGAGCGAGTGCAAATGGAAAGATTATGTCGGGAAAATTGACTGAAGGTGCCAAAAGCACGTTCTGTTGAGATCCAAAAAGAAGATTCTGATAATATTGATCGACTATGTGAAAGACTACAACGTAAGATTTCTCAAATGCGTCGAAGGTTAGCCCGCGATATGCAGCTATACATAGTTAAGAAGGATGCCCAGAAAAACAGAACAGAACCAAATGTTGCGGCTATCAAGGGTATCATGAAGGATCCTGAGCTTGTCTTTGACGCTGAGCTTTCGGATTATTCAGACTCTGAGCCACTTGCCGATTTAAGCGCGAATTAGGTGTTAATGTCTACACTTCGGCAATATTAGGTCATGCATTAATATATAATGTCTGTGTTAGAGTAAGTATAACTGTTATGTTTATGTTTATGTATTGTGTCTGTCAAATGTTGCGGTTATTAATATGTAATATTAGGTCATGAATTAGGTGTTTGTCTGTCTAACTGTTATGTTTATGTATTGTGTGTTCAGTTCAGAGTGTCCAAGATGTATGTAATGTGTGTTCAGTTCATGGTGTCCAGAATATATTTTTGTGGGAGAATTATGTCTGTACTACCTATGTAACTGAAAACTATTACATTTGCAACTTCAGTTATGTTGTTTTCATACCTGTATGAGTATTTAGTAAATTAGTGAGTTCGTATATTATGTATTAAGTTTTATTACAAAAATGTTGACAAAATTTATTTTAGGAGTTCTCGCGATGGCCTTCGTCTTCTTGGCCTACCCTGCGGTGGTCTTCGCGTCTCACCCTTCGTCGTTGCTCGTCGAGCTGCACAGTGTGTGGGTGTGCTTCGGACTGTAGAGCATGCATATGACCTTCTAACCCAAAACAAAGACGAAACAAAAAAATAATTTTTTTTAATGAAAACAGGTACAAAACGGTTTTACTAAACTGGTTTTTTGAATTACATTCTCACCTTCTAACCCAAAACAAAGGCAAAAGAATAAATATATATGTATATTTAAATGAAAACGGCTTTAGTAAAGTCAAAATAATATTCTGAATAACACCTTCTAACCCAAAACAAAGAGAAAAGAAAAAAAAAATTTACATGAAAACGACTTTAGTAAAGCAAAAAAAAAAATTATTAATTACATTATCACCTTCTAACCCAAATCAAACACAAAACAATAAACAAAAAAAATTTACATGAAAACGGCTTTAGTAAAGACCAAAAAATTTTTTTAATTACATTTTCTAAACCAAAATAAAGACAAAAGAAAAAATAAAAAATTTAACATGAGAACGGCTTCAGTAAAGCCAAACAAAATTTATGAATTACATTATCACCAAAACAATGACAACAGAAAAAAAATATTTACAAAAAAAAATTAAATCTAATTTAAATGAACAGTGAAAGTGTGGTTTTAATCCATGCTTACAATAGTGAACAGTGAAACCATAACTTTTGTAAATGAACATGATTGCCTTAATAATATCTAAATGAATATGACTTAAAAATTATATATATGAAAAATATTATGTAAAATTAATATATGAAAAGGGATTTTTCCCATATTATGTAAAATTTCTGAATTACACCTTCTAAACCAAAACAAAAACAAAAGAAAAAAAAAACAAATTTTAACATGACAATAGCTTTAGTAAAGGCAAAAAAATTTTATGAATCACATTATCACCAAAACAATGACAACAAGAAAAAAAATAAAATATTAAAAAATAATCTGCTTACCAAGAAATAAATGAACGCTGAAAGAGTTTTTTTAACAGTGAGAACGCTATTACGAATAGTGTTTTTTTAATGCACAGTAAAATCGCTATTTTAAATAGCGTTTTCTTCAAAAAAACGCTATTTAAAATAGCGATTTATTCAGAAAAAAATTACCTTAAAATCGCTATTCCAAATAGCGTTTTCTTAATTAAAATCGCGATTCACAATAGCACCTTCACTATTCATCAAGTTTTGGGCTCCAAACAGTAAAAGCGCGATTTGTAATAGTGCTTTAGCCTAGTTTAGAAAATCCGTCAAAACTATGCCTAGTTTGAGAAATAGGATGCACAAGAGGTTTAATATGGGAAACCCCCTCCCCCCAGGTTTTCTTCAAAAAAACAAATCCACAAATAAAGCGCTATTTATAATAACGTTTTATTCAAGAAAAAAATTTACCTTAAAATCGCTATTCCAAACAGCGTTTTCTTAATTAAAATCGCGATTCACAATAGCACCTTCACTATTCATCAAGTTTTGGGCTCCAAACAGTGAAAGCGCGATTTATAATAACGCTTTAGCCTAATTTAAAAAATCCGTCAAAACTAAGCCTAATTTGAGAAATAGGATACAAAAAAGACTTAATATGGAGCAACCACCCCCCCTCCCCCCAACAAATTTGTGATGGAGACTAAGGTCAAGTTTGGGTACTTCCAAAAAAGTCAAAAAGTCAAAAAGTTACTCAAAAAGTTAAAAAGTTAACACTATTCACCAAAAGTCAACAATTACGGCTGCACAACTCCCAATTCAAATTTTTCCCTACAAATCAATTTTTACAATTTTTTATTACACATATTTCAATAAAAAGTAAAAAAGTTAACCCAAACATCTATATTTTCAACCTCAAATTTTTAATCCAAAAAGACAAAAAGTGCACTTTTTTAGTCTTCCCAAACTTGGCCTAAGTTTTTTTTGTATCTTATTTCTCAAATTAGGCTTAGTTTTGACGGAGGGGAGAGGAATCAACACCATTGCCACCAACCATCAATCATGAATGTAGACTACCGTCAATGTCATTACATTACCAAAAGAGAGGCTACTCCACACTAGGCCTACCTACTAAGGCTCCGTTTGCAAGGGCTTTTGAGCGGAATATTGGGGAAAAAAAATTTAGTCTCCATCACAAATTTGTTGGGGTATTTAGTCTCCATCACAAATTTTTTTGGGGGGAAAGGGGGAAAGAGGCTACTCCACGCTAGGCCTACCTACTAAGGCTCCGTTTGCAAGGGCTTTTGAGCGGAATATTGGAAAAAAAAAAAATTAGTCTCCATCACAAATTTGTTGAGGGAGGGGAGGGGGGGTAGTTGCTCCATATTAAGTCTTTTTTATATCTTATTTCTCAAATTAGGATTAGTTTTGACGGAGTGGGGGAAGGAATCAACACCATTGCCACCAACCATCAATCATGGATGTAGACTACCGTCAATGTCATTATATTACCAAAAGAGAGGCTACACCACGCTAGGCCTACCTACTAAGGCTCCGTTTGCAAGGGCTTTTGAGCGGAATATTGGGAAAAAAAATTTAGTCTCCATCACAAATTTGTTGGGGTATTTAGTCTCCATCACAAATTTTTTGGGGGGGAAGGGGGAAAGAGGCTACTCCACGCTAGGCCTACCTACTAAGGCTCTGTTTGCAAGGGCTTTTGAGCGGAATATTGGAAAAAAAAAATTAGTCTCCATCACAAATTTGTTGGGGAAGGGGAGGGGGGGTGGTTGCTCCATATTAAGTCTTTTTTGTATCTTATTTCTCAAATTAGGCTTAGTTTTGACGGAGGGGGGAAGGAATCAACACCATTGCCACCAACCATCAATCATGGATGTAGACTACCGTCAATGTCATTACATTACCAAAAGAGAGGCTACTCCACGCTAGGCCTACCTACTAAGCCTCCGTTTGCAAGGGCTTTTGAGCGGAATATTGGGAAAAAAAATTTAGTCTCCATCACAAATTTGTTTGGGGGGGGGGGGAGAGGAGAGGCTACTCCACGCTAGGCCTACCTACTAAGGCTCCGTTTGCAAGGGCTTTTGAGCGGAATATTGGAAAAAAAAAAATTTAAGGATTGTTTGGGGTGTCCTAAATAAGTGCACTTTTTGTCTTTTTAGACTAAAAAATTGAGGTTGGAAATATGGATGTTTGGGTTAACTTTTTGACTTTTTATGAAAAATGTGTAATAAAAAATTGAAAAAATTGATTTGTAAGGAAAAATTCGAATTGGGGGTTGTGCAGCCGTAATTAGGGGTGTGCGCGGTGCGGGTCGGTGCGGTTTGAGAGAAAAATAGAAACCGTATGGCGGGTGGCGGATTGATAAAAGTGTCACTAGAATTTGCCATTTTTCTTATAAAAAACCGGCGGTTCGGTTGGCAAATAATGACAGATTTGCCTTGGCGGTTCGGGCGGATTGGCGGTTTATAAAAAATATAATTCAAATTACAAAACTTAAATCAAAGAGTAAAAAAAAGACGAGAGATATCGTGATGTTAAGCATCTTGCGAAGCATTCTTCTGATGCAGCAAGTGTAGCAACAACATGATAATATCAACGACTATGCCATCAATTCATTACAAGCATCTGTGGAAGCTACAATGATCAAATACAATACATAAAATTCCCCTCAAACAGTAATGTAATACTATATTCTAAGGTATAGAACAACAAGCAAACTTAAGTAAAAAAGAATTTTTAGAATCCTATAAAACATGACTTAATAGCGGTGCGGGTCGGTGCGGTTTGGAAGAAAAATAGAAACCGGCGGATTGATAAAAGTGTCACTAGAATTTGCCATTTTTCTTACCAAAAACCGGCGGTTCGATTGACAAATAATAACGAATTTGCCTTGGCGGTGCGGTTCGGTGCGGTTTTGGCGGTTTCAGCAGTTTCGGCGGTATTATGTACACCCCTAGCCGTAATTATTGACTTTTGGTGAATAGTGTTAACTTTTTAACTTTTTAGTTTTTTTACAAATTTCCAAACTTGGCCTAAATTTTTTTTGGGTAAATTACATATACCTCCCTTGAAGTTTAGCTAAATTACAGATACCCCCTGAAGTTTCGAAAATTACATCCCGCCCCCCGAGGTTTGTATTTTCATAACAATTTGCCCTCCGAAGTTTATATTTCATAACAAATTACCCCTAATTTCTTATGTAAATATAGCATTCAGGGGGTATTTGTAATTTCTCAAATCTCAGGAGTATCTATAATTTAGACAAACTTTGAAGAAGGTATATATAATTTGCCCTTTTTTTTTTTAATATTCCGCTCAAAAACCCCGGCAAACGGAGCCTTAGTAGGTAGGCCTAGCGTCGAGTAGCCTCTCTTTTGGTAATGTAATGACAATGACGGTAGTTACCCCCCCCCCCCCCCCCCCCCCCCCCCCAAACAAAAAAAACAAAAGGTAGGTAGGCCTAGTGTGGAGTAGCCTCTCTTTTGGTAATGTTGGCAATGGTGTTGCCGAATCACAGTGAGCTATCCCCACGCCACGCCTTTTAGGGTATCTGGATCACCATTTCGCCACCACTCTCCAGAACAATCAAAGTTCATCATCATCATCGGCATTTTCATTTTCATTTGAGCAGAGAGTGTGCTGAATTAGCCGCTCATCCCCAACACCTACACCAAAACCTAGCCAAGCTCATAATCTCATGGATTTCTCGATCAATTGCAGCTAAATCCACTCTCCACAAGCTCAATCTAACAACAATGTCCCCATGTCAGTACTACTCACTGAAACCCCCATTTGATTGAAAGGCTTCTTTCTTACCATACTCTGTTGTTTTAATTTTTGGGTTTGATTTTGCAGATGAGATTCAGAAGATGATGAGCGAGGATTCGCCTCAGCTTGCAATGGAATTGAGCCGAGTTGAAAATATTCGCAGATATGCTAGTGAGTTTTGGATTTGTTGCTTTGCTTATTTTACATATATAATTTTTTATTAATCTATGCTTTTTATCTTCTATGTATATATGCTAATATATAAATTTGGTTGTTGTGACATCAATCAGTCTCTCTGATTCTTGAATTTTGGTTCTTAAGAATACACAAATCACCATGGTTGGGATATACAATGCCAAAATATGAACTTTTCTTGGTTTGTCTTTTTGATTGATGGGTTTGCTTCAGTGGACTGACTACTGACTTAAATGTTTCTTCTTTAAAATAAAAAATAAAAAATAAAAAATTTAAAATTTGGTGCTACTGTAAATTTCTCAAGTATTCTTTCATTGTTAGTTCTCGATTTGACATTACACATTTTGTGGACACATCCATTTCATAAATTTCGTAGTTTGCCCATTCATCAATGTAGCATGAGACCAGTTTCATATGAATGTCTTTGCATTATTTTAGACTAGATAAACTTATGTTACTTGGAACATGGATTGTTCCAGTGAGTGGAATGAGAATAAAAAACTTGGTATATCACATGTTGTAAATCTAAAATGTGGTACAATAAGACTAAAATTTCTATAGATTACATTAGGAGAATTTAAGATTATTCTAGGGTAATTTTCTTTTCACAATTAGACATCCAATGAAATATACTTTAGTTTTTTTCAACACATCTCTAGGAGCATTGTGGTCCATTTCTTTAATATGTCTTGCCAAAATTCCAGCTTTCTTAGTTAGTAGTTCATTATATTTGATTCATTTCCTCCTCAGGAAATGTTTAAGGAAATAAAGAAACAAGAAAAAATATTGGCATGCTTTGAATCACTAAATTCAGAGTTTTAGAACGAAGATGTTCCATGTTTTAGAAAATGCTTTCCAAACTGTAAATCACTTGGGTATTAGTGTGAATTGTTTATTATTATATTTTTTGTAGCAGATAAACTGTAATGATTATTCATTCATTATAACAAAATTCTTGAAATGTCTTGAACAAGTTAATCTCAAAATTTTCATCAAGCAAACTGATTTAGAAAATGATTGCTTCACCCAAAATTCATTAGTTATTGGTGAAGTTACAAAATTTTGCCATAGAATTTGCAAATGAAATGTTTGACTTTCTTGATCATGGATTAGTTGTTTTACTATTTTTCCATTCCATGTTTAAGTGAGTGATATTTTACATGATTGTGTGCTAGGTTATGTGGAGTCTTTAAAATAAATCAAATACCCATGTCGGACCCCTGACACTTGGACGAGGGTGTGGAATATGAGTTTGATACTTTTCATCGGATACTTCTTATTTGTTTTAACACTATTATTATATGTGTATATTGTTGTATATTTGCTAATGATATATTTGAACGAATTCTGAGTTTGCAAATTGTTCTTAGGCCAAGTAATCCTCAACTAAGAAGCACAAACACTTCTAAGAATGTTAGACACCAATATTACACATTACTCATTGGACACTTCTTGACACCTAGCATGTCCAAATATGTGCTACTATTATTTAAAATTTTCTAGACTCGGTCACGCTTAAGACACTTGAGGAACATGTGTCTATCATTTAGACACACATGAAACACATTACAAGTTTGAATAAAACATTTTGGAATCTACATATTCTTCTCCTTTAGACTATAGAAATTAGTATTGCTGCATGTTGTTATTATCTTTTAGTTAAATGTTCAATACATGACATATAATTGTTTATCCTTATATATGACATACAATAAATTTATGAAAGTATATCTTTTGTGTGTGTCCCTACTTGTTATGCCCTATATCTTTTGATTTTTTTTTTATAAGTGTGTATGTGTCGTGTCACATGTTTGTGTCAATGCTTGTTAGATCCTCAACTCAAAATTTCTCACGTACATTCATCATTGTAAAAAAGCTGTCTAATCTATATTGTCATTTCTGTATGTGCCCACCAAAATTGCTTCTTTCTTGCAATACATTTTTCCTTGGAACATGCAGTGAGAGTTTTTTTTATGCTCAGTGGCTTTAGTTTGATCTTGGTCTTGCTCAACCAAATCATAGATGTTATGCAAATCATGTACTTGCTCTCATTTTTCTTAACTTACCAGGCAAATCTTTACTAACCCATCTAAGATTTCAGATACCACTCAACAGTTAGAAGCAATGGTTGGAGATCTTGAAGATGCAGTTTTCTCTGTTGTGAATCAAAAAAGGGGAAATATACTCGCTTCAAATTGATCAACTCCGTCAGTTTCAACAGTAATGACATTATTCGGTATTATTTTTTCTTTATTAAGAATACATATTGCATAGTTAGATCAAAGATGGGACTGCACAGAAAATTTTAGTGTAGTCATTGAATGCAGGACCCAGGATCGAGGCAAGAAAAGTTCTTTCAAGCTGTAAGATCCATGAATTGAATTGAGGATTTGTTGGTCAGTCCTGTGAAGTTCCGACCTCAGTGGTTCCATCTTATGAAATCTCTGGATTCTAGAGTAGACAAAACATTGAATTTGCTCCGGCAACAAGTTCTTGCAGATCACCGAGCTCTTCTTTCATCTCTACGGTGGCCACCAAAAGTTTTTATGTCAAAAATAGAAAGTGGCAAGATCTCTATCCTTCCAAATCCATTAGTTTTGATGCAAGTAGACAAACAGAAGGCCTATTCTGAGAGTTTTCTAGAACTTTGTGCTTTGCAGCATTTGCAGACACGGAGGGAAGAGCGACAGCTTGGCCTTTTGGGAAAAAAGAAGCTGAATACAGGGCTTTGGGCCATTGATGAACTGGTTTCTCCTATTGCGTCACGGTCAGAATATCACTTCTCGAAATGGGTTGATCAGCCTGAGTTTATCTTCGCTCTTGTGTCCAAGATTACCAAAGATTTTGTTGGCGGAGTGGATGATGTTTTGCAGCCTCTCATTGATAGAGCAAAACTGGTGAGCTTGAGTGGTAAAGAAGCTTGGATATCCGTAATGGTCCAAACACTTTCTTCATTTTTAGCAAAGTGAGTTCTCTCTGTTCTCGTCAAAAGATACAAAGAGAAAAAGGAAAAATCGGAGATGATTTCTTCATGGCTTCATTTAATCGACCTTATGGTTAATTTTGACAGACAGATGATGTCATTTGTAAATTCAGAAGCTTATCTCTTCACGGAGGACTCTGAAATGCTTGAAGGATCGTCAAGAGGCTTATCTGTGTTCTCATTATTTTCTGATAGGCCTGATTGGCTCAAAATTTGGGCCAAAATAGAGCTCAAGGTTGGGAGAATGAAACTAAAAGAAGAATCGAAGCATGAGAGGGCGTGGTTGGTTGACACGAAAAACGAAATTGGATCTGCTGTTGACACGACAACTGAGCGGTTTCTTCTTTATAGTGGGGAGAATCTGTGCTAACTTGCTTGGGAAATGATCGAGCGTTGCAAAACTTTACCAGGCATTTTGGCAAGGACCCAATTCATCAGATCAACTGCAGCTAAACTTGTCTTGTACCTTTTAAAATTACCGCTTTTGCAGTACGAGGAAATTGAATTCCTCTCTACTTACTGCAAGGATGACTCCTTGCTGAAACTATGTGCGGTGATCAATGCTGCTTGATACTGTGAATCTAAACTACAAGAATGGAGCGACGATGTTGATTTTCTGTAGATGAAAATTGCTGAAATTGATAAAAATCATCTCTGTAAAGGATGATATGAATGATAATTCTCACTTCTTTGGGAAGAAATAAAGAGCTTGGCTGATCTGGAGACAAATTTGCTAATGGAAATAATTGGTGATCGTCTTCGTCAATTTGAGCCTCTTACCAAGGAGTATGTCCAGAGCAAGGAATGCTTCAAGCAAGAGGAGGATGATGATGGTCTACATAGAGCCACAGAAGTCAGATTTTTCTGTATCCGTTGACATTCTTGAAGCGTTGGATACTTTGAGAAGTCCGCTTTGTATAATTAATGCCAGTCTCAATCCAAAGGACTTTCGGATTTGTGGAGAAGCGTCACAGATGGGCTTGACCGATTCATTTTTGGCAGCATATTCACTAGTGATTATAGATTCTCTGACAAGGGCACCAGTCAGTTTGGAGCTGATATGCGAGGATTGTTCGTTGTTTTTCAGCCATTTAGTACTAAGCCTGAAGCATTCTTTCCTTTGGTTAGAAATTCTCTGAAATTGTTAGAAATGGATAGGCGAGATTTAGGGCGTTTGAATTTTTGTGGTGTTACGCACTTGTCATTTGATCAAGCTGACAAGATTTTGAGGAATAGAAAATTTTGAATTGCATCTAGAGAGTTGAGAAATGAGAATTGATTATGTCTTTGAACTTTCATTTCATTTGTGTCAAATGAATGATATATATGCATTTCACTTTTGGCAACAACAGTGGTAGTTTCAGTTAGTTGAATGGAATTAACCCCCTAAAAAAATTTGAATAGAAAGGAATAGTACATAATGGGTAGTGGGAACCTAGAGTGATGCTAGGGATTTTAAAAAAATTATTAAAATTTTTATATAATACTGACAGGGGTGTCAGTTTTATATCATATAAAATTTTTGAAAACTTTATTGTGGTCTCTAATATTTTTGAGAAGACTATGACATCATAGCAGATACTTTGTTTAATATGGGAAGTATAGAGCTTGAAATGTATTTCATATTTGACACTGGTCTCTCTCTCTGGTTTTTTGTCCATTTAATCCTCACATAAAATGGAAAAGAGAGGAATGAACTCTCAATTCAGTAAATGATAATTGAAGGCCAAAGAGTGAAAAGGACAATTTGCAATTTTTAGTCAATATATTTTGAGGGTTGTTATTAGCACTTATCTAATTTCTTTGGATCCTACAATGTTCACTTTTTTTTTTTTTTTGAGTTAATTATTTAAAAGTTTTATTTACAAATGTTATAGTAGTTCAGGTTTTATCTAAGATTTTTTGAACTAATGAGTCTTATATAGTAAAATTGAGAATATTATCAATTTTACATAGCAATGTTCTAAATAATTGTTTAATTAACTGATATAAAACCAGAGTATGAGATTAAACGTTTTTGTCCTTCTACTTATTGGTTTGATTCAACAATCCAATAAAATTGAGAACATTACCAGTTTTTTCCAATTTTAAAAATGAGAATATTATCAATTTTCTTTTCCAATTTTGCACATTAATATTCCATCATCATGCTCCTTTATAGATACAAAACTTTCAATTTTATACAAAAAAAAATTGGTTTTTTCAAAAGCAGATATTAGGTTTTTTTTTTTGCACATAAATTGTTTTTAGTTTTTTCAATTTGAAAGTTGATGTTTTAAAGTTTTGCAAATCAAAATAAATGTCAAATCTTCATGTTCATTTATAGATAATTATAAATGATGAACAATCATTATTTGAAGGGTAATTTTAACTACTAAAAATTTAATGAGACTTGAAAGTCCAAAAAATTTTAGTTAGGATTTAATGGAGTATAAATTTATAAATTAGAACTTTTGTGTAAATGTCTCTTTTTTTTTTAATTATAATTATATCCTAAAGTAAATTACATTAAAGGATAACTTTTAATGGTGTGTTAACCGTATATTTATAAGCACGTCTGTCAACGACTTATAAGAGATACACACCGTACAGGAATTCAATCCAATAATGGCAAAACCCCAAACGCAACTTGAGTGACGTCTCACTTACAAATATATGATTCATGTCCCTAATTAGCACAAATCCAAGAATATTACTGTTCATATGAATAGTATAATAATTACAAATTAATACATATATGATCTCATGTTTGTGTAATTACGACGGAAGGGGTTGTTGATCAAGGCCAAACGAATAATCTCCTCTTGCAGAGATTCTATTGTTAAAGTTATTAATTTATGGAGTTCTTCAATCAAAGATTGTACAGTGGGTATTTGTTGCAGAGTTAACAAAATAGCTAATCTTTCTTTATGCCAATCTAATAATATATGCAATTCAGATAAAGTATTTGCAGACATAAAACATTATAAAATACTTATAATATAGTAGCAGACCCAAAACAAGAGAGTTGCTCCACACATAATTGATATATCATAAAACGTAGGAAATTTTTACAAGAGAAAGAGACAGAAAGCGTAAAAGAAAACTTGTGTCTCAACAAAGGTGAGACTTGCCCTTAAATAGCCATTCTTGGCTTATAATGAAACATAATTGAAGACAGGTGGCGTGTCTTTAATGGCTGGAGTTGTTCGTTCTTATCTTCAATTCTTATCTTTTGCTGTAACGCCCTGCCTTTTTGTAACAACCCTCACTCTGTCTTAGTCATGCTCATATGCGTTTATATGATTTTGCCTAGTTAAGTTTGTGCCTGCATACTTTGATTCGTTTTGCCTAGGTAAAGGTTCTTGTCTTGTTTTGTGCTAACATGTTTTGCCTAAGTATTATATGCATGTTTTGTTCCTTGCTTGGTGTGTTAAGCCTAGGTCATGTTAAGCCTAGGTTATGTCAAGCCTAGGTCATGTTAAGCCTAAGTCATCTCAAGCCTAGGTCACACCTTTGAACCTCTTACACTTAGGACCATCTTGGAACCACCTTGGTTGACCTCCCCCGTCACCTAGGCATATTGGCCGAGATGTCATCATCTAGGCCGAGGTGTGCATCACCTAGGCCGAGATGTGTATCATCTAGGCCGAGATGTTATCATATAGGCGTCCTAGATCTTTGATCCTTGCACTTAGCGATCTTGTTCCGGGACTGGTACACTACTAAAAAAAACACTTTTTGCGACCGTTGTAAACCGTCGCAAATAATAAAAAAACAGTCGCAAAAGACTTTTTGCGACGGCTCATGCGACGGCAAATGGGGGTCGTGAATGTGGGGGTGGCAAATACTTTTTGCGACGGCAAAGCAACGGTCGCAAATTATTTACGACCGCTATTTTGCCGTCGCAAAAAACAAAGAACAACACATGATTTTTGGCGACCATCTTGTTACGGTCGCAAAAAAAAAAAAAAAAAAAAAAAAAAAAAAAACAAGAAACATAAAAGTGCAATGTTAAGCACTCTAGGAATAGCAATGACAAGAATTTAGACAATATAGCATTGTAGTTTAATCAGGCATTCCATTTGAGTCTCAAAATTGGAGCCATATGTGAAAGTTATTACAACTAAAAACTTGGAAAAAGTTCTTTTATGAAAAATATACAATCCAGATAAAATGCTAGTAAAGTCAAAATTTACAATACTGGTGTTCACCACTGTACAAGGTACCAGTCGAGTTCTAATTTGTTACCATGGAGATATATGTTCCTCAAATCCAAGCTTGCACCTGATCAATACACATTATGAGGAGAAATAGATCAGAACATAGAGTATCCAATTTCTAGATTTTTCTTTAGATATAAAGCCTCAAGCAAAGCGGAGAAAAGGCAGAGATTGCAAATAAATAAAGAAAACTTAATAAAACAGCAAAATAATTCAATGCTTGTGTTCACTATTCTAGAATGTGTACCTTAAATCTTCTTCTTAGGTTCCTAGAAAAGTTGAATGCTATGTATGTGGGCTAAATCCAAGCTGCTCCATTTTCATCCTACCAAAAAAAAAAAAAAAAAACAGAGCAAGTCAATTTTCTACTAATTTATATCTATACTTTGGGCCATTCAAATAATAGTCCAAGCACATAACCCTATCAGACACCATACAAATGCTGAATAAATTTGTATTTAATCACTACCTAGAGCTATTAATATCATAATGCAGCCTTATGTCATATATATGGGGAGTTCAAGAAATGGTGATGGATGAGGCAATGTCACTGTTGCAGAGTAAGTAGCACTTCTGCAACTATTATCATCCATCATTCCAAGGTTGTTAATCTTGTGATCTTTTTACAATAACGAGAACTAAAAATTTGGATGCATTAATCAACTAAACACATTGCAACAGCTCAAAAGATTAATTTGCATCTTGCAAAGTGTATGATTAAGGAAGACACCTTGCATGAAAAATTAGGGTCCAAAACCCATCCCCACAAACACAACTATAAAATCTCACGATTTCACATCATGAGAACTCATAAGCACAACCATACCAGTAAGAAGTGTTGCCTTTGAACAAAAGAGCTGCCAAAAACAAAGTTTAGGTTGCATGTACTCTGAAATACAAGATATTTTCCTTTCCTTTTTTTTTCTTCTTTTTGAGTTGGTACAAATGCAAAATCCATGCACACAAAGAACAACTCCAAAAGCATAATGTTTCTTTTTTCATAAACATATCAAATGCATTGAAAAAACAAAATTAAAAATAAAACCACATCAATACATGAAAATAGATTAAATAACAATAAAAAAGAAAAGGAAACAAGGAAGGTAGAAGCCTGCAAAATTCAACAGAGAAAATGAAATATGACAGCTACCCTTTAAGAAAGGTGCTAAATATTGAAACAACTACAATTGTATTGAAAAATAATCACCAGAACAATGTCATTGATAAAACAGCTCACCTTGAGACAGTAATTTCATAGGGAAAGGAGACACCTTCAAGATTCGGTATGGGTGGAATATGATCTTTTTTCCCATTCACAAATTTTATTATCTGAAATAAAACGTCATGAAGAGATGCCTCAAGTGCTGCCCTCCGATGACTTCTCTCATCCAGAGCACTCTCTGCCATCATTCATAGGGAAGCATACATCATTATGAGTTATTACTAAAACATTAATAAAAAGAGAGCAACGCACTGCAATGAACGTACCTCCCGGGTCTACTACTAATTTGGAATGATGAGAAATGACAGCGAAATGAATCAAATAATCATGTTAACGAAATGAATCAACTAAGCATGTATTGTTCTATTTCTTCAACTTTCTGTTACCATATAATTTGACAATCCATGTTAGAAGTATAAATTAGTTGATCATTTCAACTTTCTGTTACTTCAATAATGTCAATTGTTACACAGTACCAAATGCCAGTGGGCAGTGGTCACTTTCTGTTTGATGCATTTCAAATTTGAGAATTTATTTAGTACAAGCCTTTCTATAATTTGACAACAGATCGTTGAAGTACTAGAATGAAAACAAATAATCAGCAACAATGAGAGATAAAAGAATTTCAGCTAACATGGATTGCTCCACCAATAGCAAGAAATGACAGCGAAAGTTGAACTCCTAATCATGTATCATATGGAACATTTCAAAACCAATCACATTTTTCTCTAGTCTCTACTATAGGAGATAGCTAATCCATAAGCATTTCATGGTGAATGATTGCAACTTTTAGCTTTAGAATCTTAGTCTAGGTGAGATGAATCAGTCCAATAGTTTTATCCGTGGGAGAAAAAAATACAAACCTAATTTCATTATCTTTGATCATATAATATACATAATTATGTACAGTACTAGAAATATGAATCAAATATTTAGTGAAAGGTTTAAAACTTGAAGCAAAAGTGTTTTACATGTTTATGAGTTCATAGCCCACGAGGTTAATCAGTCTGTTGCAGACTAGTGAACTAAGGTCTGTTTTGGTGAGTATACAAACATATATATATTCATATATATATATATATATATATCATTTGTTTTTTTTCTTAGTGGGCTCGTTAATCAAGCTTCAATTCAATCATCATAAAGGCACTAAGTAGTGATGCAGAGTGATATCAAATTGGATGAATTGAATTAGGTGTTTCAAGTTTTTGTTTGGGCATTTCATTTTTATTAGGGATTATTAAAATTTACACTTAAGTGAATGGCCATTTAATTGCACTTAAGTCAATTAAAAGCTTAAAATTAGTTTAAGGTCATCCTATTATGAATATTTTTTTTCTTCTGGTATGTGAGAATTTCATTAAAAGAAACAAAGAATACAAAAATCAAGGGAGGCATACCTTTCAAATACCAAAATCAAGAAAAACACGAAGCAGCTAGACTAATTTGGAGCAAAAATTCTCTTAGAAATCTACCAATTTTTGCACAATAGCAGATTAGAGTAAGATTGCTTAATAGATGCAAACTGAGAACATTGAACTCTAATATCAGAATTAATCCGATTCATCAAATATGTAGGCCTATGACATCCTTTGAAAGCCCATGATTTCTCTCTTGCCAGATTTAGTATACCGTTGCAGCCTAAGCAATTTTCCTCACTATATGGAAAAAAAATTCCCACTAAATTGGTTAGCAATCCATGATATCTAATTATCCCTAGAATGTTGAGCCTTAGAAAAGCAGCAAATCTGCTCCCAAATTGCTCTAGAGAAGGAACAATTAAAGAAATATGAGAAAGAGACTAATAGTCTTTGTGGACAAACGAGACAAGTAGTGAATCAATCTCCCCCCCAATCTTTGAGCCTGCCTTAGTCCTAAGCCTGCCTCTAATAGCCATCCAAAAACAAAGCCGTGTCTGGGAATGTACTTAGGGAACGAAATAATCTTATGCCAAATCACAGAAAGGGAATGAGGCTTGATAGCATCCCAAGTGTTGTAGCTTTGTATTTAAGAGAGGAGGAAATAATGCACTGAACCTCATCATCTCTAGAACAATTGGGCTGAAAGAAAGGCATTAGAGAGGGAGGGAAAAGCCAGGTCCAACGATATCCTTAACAAAAGGTCTGGCAATGGATCTAAGATTAAGAACCTTTCTCCAAGTCCAGGAATAGTCAGAAAGGACTGTAAAAGCCCAAAAGCATTTGCCTCTAATAAGATATCTATAGCACCATTGAATTTATGGGTGTAAGAAAAACCAATGAAACTAGACTGACTGCTCAAGATCAATTGAAATTTTGGTTTGTCATCTATTTTTCATAACGTGCGATCTGTTGTGGTTTTAAAATTTTATACACTCTACAAACTGAAACGACTGAAATATTATATTTAAAAATTTTGAGCATTAGAAGATAATTGACTAACAATACACAATTTCTAATAAAAATTAGGGAGGAAGACATTTATAGAGCAACTTTCACTATTTTACTTCATTTATTCTCAATGTGTGATTGTACAAGTTTTTATAAAACCCTTTTAAAATCTCATGTTCCCTTCTCTACACCAAACCGAGAAAACTGAACCATAGAATGTGGTCTGCTTTGGTTCCTCAACCAACAAAACCGAAAGGTTGGTTTCCCTTGAACCAAACCGCTTACACCCCTAATTGAATTCACAGTTGAATGATGTTTAGAGTAAATGACCCAAATATGCCTGAGGAAATAAGCATGGTTCCAATCTAGAAGCTTTCTTATGCCAGGACCTCCTTCTATTTTGGGCAAGCAAAGAGTCCCTCAAGCGAATTTATTAGAATGAAGGTAAGAGTTGGTCCCTGTCCACAAAAATCCTGAGTAATTGCTTTATATGCAAGCATACTGACTTGAGGAGGATAAAGTGCATAGACCAAAAAAGTTGCTGAAGAGAATAGACTGGATAATGTGAAGTCTACCAGTGTAGGAAAGAAACTAATTTTATCGATGAGGCCTTTACAATTATCAGCTGAGAGCTAACTAGAAATAAGGGGCACTCCTAAGTGTTTGACCAGAAGGGAACCATGTTGAACACGAATTAAATTGCAAAAAACTATTTTAGATTTATCATCAATACCAATAATGTAAATCTTGCTTTTGCTCTTTTTTGGTGAAAGGCCAGCAAATTTATTGAATTTAAGAAGAGCATTAAAAACTATTTAAAAGGACTGATCATTCGGATAACAAAAAACAAAGAAATCATCTGCAAAGCAAATGTGCCTAATGTTCAATTCATGAATCATGACACTTTGGATGAGAGGAAAACAAGCCAGAACTAATATGGTTATGAAAGATTATGTAAAAAACTCCATAACAAGTATAAATTCAATATATTATGAATTTATTTACAAAGAAGTTAGAAGTTTTTATTTTGGTTAGTCATTTTTAAGCTTTGTGGAAATGTTCCACAAATAAAAAGGTTGTGCAGAGTTGAAGTAGCCGAGGCTAAGACGACAACACATTTTAACATCTCCATTGGAACACCCATATAAACTACTTCATGAACAAACCCTTAACATACAAAATTGGACTCCACTTTTTGTCATATAATACACTTTAACAAACATTTTTAACATTTCCACTAGCCTTCTTAGTTAATATGGAAGAATGCATTATCAGAATAATGCATTGTGATAGAAAAATAATAATAATAATAAACATGGAGCTGAAACAAAAATATTTGTGATAAAAAATATCAGAGAAAAAAAATTCAGATGTGAATTTTAAAAGAGTCTGCCACATAGGACCAAAATCAATCCTCTATAGAGAACACTAAAGCAAAACAGAGAAGTCATAAAATCAACATCTCCATCAATCAAATATAACTCGAATCTTCTAAATATTTCATAGGTATATACATATAAAACTCAAATTTTAGATTCTACATGAACACGGATCTCAGAATAGCACAATTCGATTAACACAAAAAACAATTGAACAATACTAATTTCACATTAAAAAAAAATTAGAAATTGACAAACTCAAATCCATCTAAAACAATTCCACAACCTTGAGCAATTAAATTCAATTTTCAAAATCCAATTCACAAAAACCTCAATCAAATTCACCGAAACACATATTTATCAACATCAACCCAATCTTTGCCGACTAACATTTAAACTTCACACTACACAATCTGAGCCATACTTCATAGATACATGTAAATATGTATGTACAGGCACAGAGAGAGAGATAGATTGAGAGATAAAAATTGGGAGAGAGGAAGAGAGAGAGATTCATACCGCCGGATATCTCAGACAACAATGGTGAGTGAAAGAGCGAGCGAGAGAGCAGAGCTATACAGGTCTGTGATGCGAGAGAGAGAGAGAGAGAGAGAGAGAGAGAGAGAGAGAGAGAGAGAGAGAAAGAGAACGATCAGTGTTTGAATTTTTCTAGAACTAGGGCAAATATAAGGAAAACGGGTAAAAGGGTAAAAGAAATAAAAAAATAAAAAGGAATGAATTGGTTATTTGCGACGGGTAATCAAATGGTCGCAATTATATAGTAGCAAAAGGTCACTTTTCTAGTAGTGGTATGACCTAGAACGAGGTGTGGCACAGCTAGGTCAAGTGTTATCCTTCCTAGCCGAGATCATTGAGACCTTACTTGTCGAAGCCTATGTCTTGATCCGAGATCCTTGCCTTGCCAGAGTGCCCATGTCATCTTACTTGTTGTACACACTTTGTCATATCCTTGTCTTTTCACTCAGGCACCTTTTTGAGGAAATCCAATTCGGTAGTGCCACGTGTCCCAGCAGAGGGTTAAGTCAGCCGACAGTAGAGAAAACATATCATTTGCTACATCTTTGTCCTAGAAGATAGAGAAGCTTTAGGAAGAGGGGAAGAAGGAGTTCTTAGAGTGAGAGAGCTAGAGTCCAAGCTTGATCCTTAGAGTTTGAACTGTTTGATCTGTGTTTTGAGGTTAGATTCTTGATCTACTCTTGTTGTTCTTTATGTTGATCTAATCGCATTGCATGATCTAGCATGATTCATAAGTCATGCATTGATTTAAAGTTTGGTTTTAGAAAGAGAAAATGATGTTCTTGTGTTCTTGAAGAAAAACCATGTTTTGATCCGAAAGTTTGTAACAAGTTTCATATTTTTGTGTTTGTTTTCATGAAATCTCCAAGTATGGGTACCCAGGTCCATATTTTTGAACTCATATTATGAAATCTTAGATTTTGGAATAAAAGTTATGAATCTAGCATTCATGTTCTTCATGGTCATGTTCTTTATGTTCTTCAAGTTCTTCAAGGGAGAAAACCCAGATTTCCAGACTACACCTTTCCCTAGGTGTGGTCACCAAGACCACTCTTGCCTAGATCTCACACCTAGGCCAAGCATCGTATCTCACCTTGGCTTACCTTGCATGATCACTTGCACCATTAGTCTATCTTGCATGCACACTTAGGCTAACCACTGTACACCTAGGCCAACCATGGTACACCCTTGCCGGCACCTTGTAACACCTCGGCAGGCAGCTGCACACCAAAGCCTAGGTAACCACACCTTGGCCAAGAGGTGTGGGACCTCGGCCAAGACCTCCTGAGTTCACCCAGCTAGGTCATTTTAGCCTAGATCATCTCTGTGCATCCATTCCAAGACCTGGTTGGTACCTAGCATGTTTTCCCTATATGAAAAACAGTGATTTAACTCCCAGCACATGTTTTACTTTGTCTTGACTTGGTTTTGGAAAGAAATGCCAGGATCATTTGCACTCATGTAAAGCTTATTTTGAGAATGCATTTCATATCCATCTTTGAGCAACTCTTCTTGTCTTCTTGAAGTGCATTCAATGGGATTTATTATGTACTTGTAGGTCTTGGATTCTTACTTTAATCCCTACACCCGAAGAGTTATGTGAGTGGTATTTTTAATAAAGTTATGTTATAATGTTTTGATAAAAGCTTTGCTTTATTTTGGAAAAGTATTTGATCAAGTATGAATGATTATCCCTAGTTTTTGTATCAAGTATTATGTTTGTTTTGATGACATTCTTGGAAAGTCCTTTCGTGCTAGGGGACGTTAAGCCTATGTAGCATCTTTGTTGAGATATCTCTTTTGCCACCGACAGTCTTGTATGGGTGGATTTGTCTAATCGATCTCAGGTCGGCCACCGACGGTTGTGAACGGGTGTGCTTTGATTCCGAGACGATTATTCCCTTGTTTTGCTATCGACGGTTTACCGGGTGGGTTGTCTAACCGATTCCGGGTTCGCCATCGACGATCGTGAACGGGTGTGCCTCGATTTCGGGACGGTTATTCCCTTGTTTTGTCCGAAATATCATCCTTTGGTATTATGTAGATGTTACTAACATCCAAGAAGCTTTGAAAGACTTTGATTGATGAACTTGATTCATCTCATGTTTTGTACAAGTTATTATATGTATTGTTTTGATAAAGACATCGGATATCATTCATTCAAACCTTTATTACTTATATCATTCACTGAGTATCCAAGCTCACCCTCCCCTTTATATATATGTAGGTGGCAAGCAAGAAGGCAATGACGCCTAAGATGTTATTTGCAATATGTTTTGATTCATGTTTTGTATCATCTTGAAGATTATGCTTCTTAGTTTGTAATTCATTTCTTTTGTATATTTCGCCTTGAGAAGCCTTTTGATCAAGATGTAATATATACTCCATTTCATTTTGTATTCAAGTTGTAAAACCATGTTAAGATGTATGTCATTTCATTTGATCTATGCACAGTTCTTATGGACTAAGATTTAAATTTATTGTTTCTGCATATGTAAGCCCCATATGTATACTCTGATTGTGTGTGAATCTTTGTAAGTTGGCCTTTGGTAATCTCGGATTACTAGCCATCACAGCACCATTCTACTAGGGATGGAATGGGGTCGTGACACTAGATGCGCTCGTGGGCCTCAGTGCTACAGTTCGGACTCAAATGTCACGGTTCTGAATCTAGTCTCGCAAAGTGCAATACAAGACCGATAAACCACCAAAGAGTCCAAATCCGGCAAATCGTTTTGGAAAACTGATTTTTGTAAAGAAGTACCAAACATGAACTGCTTTTTCAGATACAGAGTCGCCACCTAAATATTTTATTTTGGGGGAATTTAGGAAACCCTGACTCGGCCTAAGGCCACGTGTCCGTCATCACCAAAGTTGCCTCAGCTCGGGAGCTTGGGTACGATTAGGGAAGGTCATCTATGAGCACCCCTGCTCGCCCGATCAAAGATCGGCCTGTACTAAGCATGATATTTTGTTTTTGAAAACACATGTGCTCTTATTCCGGTTAATTAGCTAGTCTTACTATGTGATGCGCACAACAAACAAGTATAGACTAGATCGCCTAATTTGGAACAAAACATTGCATATCTATTTGTTTGAAAAATGGTTTGAAGCCTGCTACTCGTAAGTAAGCTAAATCGAAGATTTCAATGAATTGTTCCAATTCAAGTAATCTAACCTCCACCCACAGGTATTCAGGCAGTTATATCAACTAAGTAGTTAACCTCATGGCAAGCATGCTATCATGGCAATCAATGACACACATGTAGTATGCTAAAGCGTAAACACTCACAGTGTACTCCAAGCCAAAACAGAAACTAGTTAGTAATCAATGCATGATCCTAGTTCATGTTAAGATGACTAATGCAACACATGTAAAATGCAACTAGAAATAGGCTTGGCTATTCTAAAATGGCATGTGAGATACAGCAATTGATAATCATGTATTCAAATTAGAATTGAAATATGATGCAATTAATATGATGCACCGAGCCCGGTGCATGCAATATAGATGAATGGATGCACGCATGCAAAGCATAAGGATGCTAATTGAAAATATGCCCTAGAACTAACCATTGTAAGCGATTAAGTAAAAGGGTGAAAGACGTGGGGCTAGAAGACATGCACACATGCACACACACTTATTACAAAATTCGCCCTCTCGATGGAGGGTCTGAATGAATAATACATGCCAACTAATTGACAAACTAACAAGCTAATTAATTATTACATAACTGAATGAATAACTAGCTACAACTAATTATTACAACACTTAATTAATTAACAAATTAGCTAATTAAATTACAAATTAAAGCTAACTAACAAGTAAGCATTAAAATGTGTAAATCAAGCTGCCTCAGCTCTGCCTTGAACAAGAAATGATGCATGCTCTTGATTCCCGTCCCAAAAAGCTCTCCAGTTGCTCTTAAAAGGCTCTGTCTGCAGGGTGTCCTGAAGGAATTCCTGCTGAACCTTACCAAAAACATACTGGGAAGTGCATCAGTGGCTTGCCGGCCATGGGGAGCCACTGCCGACCCCCCTGCCGACCAAGAATGGGCCTGCCGGCCAAGAATGAGGGACTGCCGGCCATCTGAAAGGCACTGCCGGCCACTGATGTGCTGCGACACCAAGCTACAGCAGAGCACAAAATAGCGAAAATGGAGGGTCTCCCAAGGATATGTACACACTATGCCACCCCATATCACCTCGAAACATCAAGGGAGAGGCATAATTGGATCCACGACCATCAATCACGCATCCCGATGCATGATGGCCAAAGATCCAACTTGTGCAAATCGATGTGAAATGAATGCATGAATAAACACATAAAGCTTAAAACTCTATCATGTGTGATCAAGAGCATCGACGACTGAGAATTAAGACACGTTTCATCACTTGAAGTATGAAGCGTCCTTCGTTTCTCGTGCTCGGATTAACACCTAATCCAAACAACAATGCAACACACGCATGGCATGCACAATGCGACTCAAGCATGCAATATGACTTAAGCATGCGAACATGTAATGTGATATGAACAACCTAACAAGGCTAATGGCATGCACAATGCAAATGATGGTATACTCAATGCGATGAACAATAATCATGCGAACAACATGTAAACAAACATGCTAAATGAGCTTAAACCAAAAGGGGGTAAACCTCGGTCACAAATCAGTGGCCATAAGGTGTTGAATTGATGGTACAAAATGCTAGACAAACATGCATGCCAATAGGCCTAAGAATTAAGGCATAAAGATGCAACTCTTAAGCACACTTAAGGAGTGAAAAGCATGCAAGTATGACAATACTACATGCTCTGAAATGATGTTAGGAATGAAGCCAAATCACACACATAACACAAGCATGGCATGCATGAAGCTCAAAAGCTAAGAACTAGCAAAGGGACTTAAGCCATGGCCATACAAAGCAAGTCCCAAAGGGCTAAGGGAACCTAAAACAGTCCCAAGGCAGGTCCAAACAAGACCAAAAACAAGCTCGAAGCTAGCCAACACAAGCTAGAACACAAGGCCAAAACCATGGAGCATGCGAGGCTATAAAAGAGGCAATGCACTACACCTATTGAAACCAAATATGGCATGACTTGGACAGCATAAAACAGAGTTACATCATGGTATAACAAGACCAAAAATGCACTGATATGATGACCCAAAGGCCTAGGCTTAATGGTATGCACAATGATCCATTCATGAGGCATAAAGAGCCAAGGCTCCAAGGCATTAAAAGCATGTCAAATGCAAGTGTATCACCACATTTCATGGACTGAAATAACATTTAGAATGATGGCAAAGCATGCAAACATCACATGCATGGCATGGTAGGGGCCTCAAAACCCAAGGCTAGCCTAAGCATTTACACTATAGCTATACAAAACATGAGTGATATGGCCATGGCAGCCCAAAATAGTCCAAGAATAGCCCAAAATAAGAATAAAATCATGCTGGAGTAAAGCCAAAATATGCTAGGATGATGAGTCAAAACATCATGCACACAAAGCTAGTAAGCAAGATTTGTTCTACAAGTATATGGAGCATGCAAAAGATGACCAAACCAGCTATGGACAGAGTCATGACATGGAAAAACATCACCAAAAGCATGCTGAAATGGACTCAACATAAGCTAGAATAACATGCTAAAGCAAGAAGCATATAAAGTTAGTTTATGAGTTTTACAGTACAAGTGTATTATACATGCATGGAGTGAAAAAATCAACCCAAAACAGATCTAAGGCATGGTAAAACATCACCAAAAACCTACTGAAATGGACTCAACATAAGCTAGGCAAACATGCTACTTTGATGAGCTACAAATGGGATTACACTACACATACAAGATGCATGAAAAAGGTGACCAAACCAGCCATGGACAGAGCCAAGGCAGGTCCTAAAAGTCACAAAAAAGGGCTTGAACCAAGCCTCAAAAGTACAGAGAGGCATGCTCCTTTGGAAGGCCAAAAATGCAAGCAAACAAAAACCAAAAGAGAGGGGGTCACCCCTTCTGATTTGAGACCTCAAAACCACATGCCTACCACTGAAAATTCATTGGATTTTAGTGGCTAAAAGACCAAACCAAGACTACCTCGAAGGCCTTAGGGCATGGCTCAAAACAAGGCCAAACAAGGAAAACAAGAGGGTTGTACACCCCTAACACTAAAAAGACCTGAAACAAACTTCAAAAACACTTAAATACAAGACTTTTTTTAGTTGAAAGTAAGGCCTAAAAAAATATGAAAGGATGGCCAAAATGAGATACAAAAAAGTGTTAAAAAAGGGAAAATACTCACCCTTGAAGACCAACTTTGAAACCAGCAACCTTAGGGGCCAAAAACTCACTTTCAGAGCTCAAGTAACCTTTCCAAGAACCTCAGTCCAATGGTGGTGGTGTATCTCTATATGTTGTAGTGTAAAAATGCAAGAAAAATGGACTAAACCACAACAATATAAAGAGAGTAAGAAATATATAGAGAGAGAGCTATGTCTCTTCTAAAATGGCTAAGCCTCTACTAAAGAGAGAGAGCCTCTCCTTATATAGAGGAAAAACAAGGCAAAGCTTCTTCAAGAAGCTTGGCAAGAGCTTCATCCCTCCATACACGTGTATGGAGGGGAGATGAAAGGATTACAGCTGGCTCAAAAGATCTGGAGTGAAACCTACTGAGACAGGGGTGCTGCCGGCCATCAATGGTGGCCGGCAGTGGCTCATTGATGGTCGGCAGGCTCAATTAATGGCCAGCAGCAACAAGGTGAAGGCCGACAGGCCCAAAAGGGGGCCAGCAGTGCACCAAGAAACACATTCTGAAAGGACCAAGTCATGGTCCAAGAATGGGGCAGAAAGGATACAGGGTTTGGAAAGCTCAAACCTGTGACGTTCCGCCGCGAAGGTCGAATACCCAACGAGCAATCGAACTCGGGGCTGGATGTACCTGCAAGCACAACCAAGTCTTGAGAACAGTCAAAAATGGTGTGTCTACACACTTTTATTACTTCGATTTTATTACCAAACCATTATTATAGATTTAATTTTAGATATAACAAATGGAAACTCTTTATATTTACAAAAACACATGAATAAAGATTCTCTCATCCGAATACAATATGAATACAATAGGAGTTATAATTAAATAAATTGTCGTAGGCTTATATAGCGACCCCGGTCTTTTCTCTTTAAATTATTGTATCCGGACTTAGGTTCCGTGGATCCTGTCATTACTTATTGGTTGTTGTTGTCCTTTAATCTCTTTGTATTTGAAGTATAGGTTGTGTTGGACGGGTCTGTTACAGGTTGGTTGATTTTGGATGCCAATAGGTGATGCCCAGATTTTTGGCCTTCACGCTCGAGCGGAAGTTTTAACGCTCGAGCGGTCCCTTCGTTGTTGCTTCTCCGCTCGAGCGGGAATTTTGACGCTCGAGCGGGATTTTCCATCTCCCAGTACTTTGCTCTGCAGTTCTTCCGCTCGAGCGGTAGTTTTTACGCTCGAGCGTGATCCCTTGTTTTTGCTCCTCCGCTCGAGCGGTGAGTTTGACGCTCGAGCGGGTGCCAGCGCCTGCAAAACTTCTGGAAGGGTGCAATCGACGCTCGAGCGGCTTTCTTCACGCTCGAGCATGATTCTGTGTCTTACGCTCGAGCGGGGCTTTCTACGCTCGAGCGTAGAGTCGATTATATCAGTCCGTGATTTCACTTTTTGGATCACTTTTTGACCTACCTTTTCTTTCTTAACCTTTAAAAACCGCCATTTGAGAGCTTCTCTCTCTACTCTCACCTTCTCTCTAAGATTTGATCTATTCCTTGTGGTCTTCTACCCTAGTTCCTTTGGAAGAAAGGTAGAGCTTTGCGAGATCTTTCTTTTAATCTGAAAAAGAGAGGATTTGGAGCACTTTGGATTTTGGGTCACCATCTCCATCTTCTCTATTTTAGTTGTGATCTTCAAGGTAGGGATTTCCTACTCTATTTTATAAGCTTTGTTCTAAGTTTTGGTATTTTGATATGTTGGGGATACTTTGGTAATTTTGGAAAAACCCCTAGTTGTTATAATAAATTAATTTATATAATTAATTTAGGAAAAATTGGGGAATTTAGTTGAATTCATGGAATTAATGAATTTATTGATTAAATGGTGTAGTAGGTTAGTTTAATCACTCACCTATGGAAAATGTTGGAATTACGTTAGTTGATACATTTATTTCCTGTTTAGAAATAACTGTTTTGGGCTATCGGTGGAGGATAGTCGTGATTGTTGTAGACATTGCATGTGGATTAGGAAAAACTGAAACTAATCACATTGGTTAAGTCATTGATTTAGACTGTTGAATTAATACAGAAAATACATGTATTGATTGTGTGTTGTATATGACGAGTGTTTAATACATTGTATATGCATTTTTGTGTGGGAGGAGATAGGGGATGTACTCCACGGTTTAGGGGAAGATAGGGGATGGACCTCTAAACCGGATTTTTGTTTGGGAGGAGATAGGGGATGGACTCCATTAGCACCATTTTTATGTGTGCTTATTATATTGAAGTGTTTTTACATGATTGTTGATACAGCACTAAAATGTGTATCAAATGGGAAGTATGAAGTGTTTTGATATGAGCATGAGTCTCATTTGTTTTGTTGATATTGGAAGTAATGTGAATATGATATACAATTCACTGTTGTAAGTTTGGCCAGGTTCTGAGCCATGTTGATAATAATGGAAAGTGAAATGTGCCTTAGACATTAGTGTCATGAGACTGTTTAATGGTAAAAATTGGTTATCTTAGTTAACCATCTATTGAATGCTATAGCTTTATTCAATGCTTATATTTGGTTTAGTATTTTTCTACTGGGCTGTGGCTCACCCTTTATGGGAACATCATTTTCAGGTTCTGGTGATAAGCTACCTCCCCGGACTTAGCCTGGAAGGATTTGATGTTTGGGATTTTGAAGACTTGTCTTTAGTTATATGTTTTATTTTGTTATTTTTGAGATTTCATGTAAACATTCAAGCCTAGGGCTTAACTTGTAAATGAGTTAGTACTCATCTCTTTTTGTGTCCAAGTGTTAGCTTGGAAAGATGTAAGCCCTTAGGGCATTTATTTTGATGTTGCAGGATGTTACATGTGATGTCTTTCAATAAGAATACTCTGATGAATAACTCAAATGATTCAGTTTCTTTTATAAATGCATGTTAATGTTATGGTTATTATGGATTTATTTTGAGGGTGTGACAACTTGGTATCAGAGCGTACCGGGTTCGAATACTTTGGGTACGTGGGAAGTGATTAGTATCACAATGGGTTCGTCTCGCTTGATAGAGACTTAGATGTACTATTATGTGCTTATATGATAGCATGTTTATGTGATTATGTGGGTGTGGAACGTAGTTTCTAGGATGTTAATTGGACCCTTGAGTTTCTAGTAGTCTTGTTGGAAAGGCACTTGATCAATGCTGTTTCCAACCGGAACTATAGTAACGCTTCGGGACTATTATTATCCAGGAATGAAATTCGTAGGTGCTAATGTGATTATGTGCTTACGTGGAATGAATTATTTTTGTCCAATGCATTAGGACGCGAGTGTTTAGTTTCGGCACATTTATTAATGTGCTAACGTCTTTGTTTGTTTCCTTTATTAGGATGTCAGGGCGAGGACGAGGACGCGGTAGGCGTGGTAGGCCGGGTAGGCAGGAGGTACCGGTGCCAGAGGAGATTCCGGCAGTTCATGAGGGAATTGGCCAGGCCAATGTGGCCGAGCCAGTAGGCCAGCAGGCTATGGGCGCTTTAGCCCGAGAGATAGCAGGGGCATTCAGGGAGTCAGTAGGCATTCTTAGGGCTGAGAATCAAGCCCAGGTTGTTGTTGCGGATGCAGGACCTTCCTTTCTGAAGAGGGAGTTCTTTCGGTCTAATCCGGATGAATTTGTGGGTGATCCTAAAGAGCCGCTTAAGGCAGACGAATGGCTCGAACAGACAACGAAGACGTTTGAGATGCTTGGCATCGAAGACGAGGGGTTGAAGGTGACCTTGGCATCATTTCAGTTGAAGGGGGATGCGGGTCAGTGGTGGAAGTTCACTAAGGGGCGTATAGGAGGTACATGGGAGGCTTTTGTGAATGCTTTCCAGGAGAAGTTCTTATCTCCAGCAGTTAGGGAGAAGCTGAGAGACCAGTTCTGCCAGCTTAAGCAGTCGAGTTCTTCAGTGGCCGAGTTTGAGGCTGCATTTACTAGCTTATCCAGGTTTGCACCTGAATTGGTGGCGTCTGAGGAACGCCGTTGTATTGAGTTTGAGAGGAAGTTGAGGCGTGGCCTCAAGCTGAGAGTTGGGGGAACTATGATTCGGGATTATGGGCGTTTGGTTGATGCTGCAGCCCACATGGAAATCATGATGCAGGAGGAGGAGGAAGGACAGAAGGGCTCCAAGAGGAGTCAGGATGGTCAGAGTGATGGTAGGAGACAGAAGGGTTTTAATCCCCAACAGTCTCAGAGTAGCTTTTCTAGATCGACTTTTCCTGTGCCGAGTGCTAGTTCGGGGAAAGGCAGTCAAGGAGGCATTACCTGCTTCAAGTGTGGCCAGCTGGGCCACAAATCTCCAGTTTGTCCTCAGAGGGGAGGAGTGCAGAGAGCAGCATCATCTTCGGCTCGATCTCAGAGCCAGAGTCAGGGGAGAGGCCAGCCACTCTCGTGTTATCAGTGTGGTCAGCCAGGGCATATGAAGAGGTATTGCCCGCAGTTGGGTGGCACACCTGGTGCATCTGGTTTGAGGCAGATTCAGGGTCAACAGCCAGCTCAGTCGGGTCAGGCCTCGAGGGCCAATCAGGGGGCTTCATCGTCTCAGTCGGTGCAGCAATCTTATGCTCCTAGGGGTGAGCAGGTTGATCAGAGGTCATCTGGGCGCGTGTATGCTGTTACCGCGCAGGACCTTGTACCGGCTCCATCTGTTGTGAGAGGTACTTTCTTGTTTTGCAACTCGGTTGCTAATGTTTTGATTGATACGGGTGCATCTCATTCCTTTGTGTCTGCTGCATTTGCATCTGTTTTGGAGTTGGTGTTAGCACAGTTAGCATCTCCTATTTGTGTAGTGTCGCCTCTTGGGGGTGAATTGATTTTGAAACACGGTGTTAGGGGTTGTGATATAGAGGTTGATTACCATAGAATCCCATTTTCCTTTGTAGTTATGCCTATGAGAGGTTTCGATGTTATTTTGGGTATGGACTGGTTATCGTCATACCGGGCAGTTATTGATTGCTGCCGCCAGAGAGTCACCTGTTGTACCGTGAATGGTGAGTGTTTTCATTTTCTGGGGGACCGTGTTGGTAATGTTTTGCCACCGGGGTATGTTCCGCGAGGACGGAGTGAGCTTAGTGGTCTACTTGCTAACCTTTCGATTAGTGAGGACGGTGAGACTCAGATTGTGTTGCCAAGGGTGGTGTGTGAGTACTCGGACGTTTTTCCCGAGGATCTTGTTGGTTTGCCACCGCATCGAGGGATTGAATTCTCTATTGACTTAGTGCCCGGCACGGCGCCGACTATGGCACCCTATCGTTTTGCCCCAGCTGAGTTAGTTGAGTTGAAGATCCAACTCCAGGAGTTGCTAGATAAAGGCTTTATACGTCCTAGTGTTTCGCCTTGGGGAGCACCGGCCCTTTTTGTTAAAAAGAAAGGTGGTGCTTTGAGACTTTGTATAGATTACCGGAAATTGAATCGGGCTACGGTTAAGAATAAGTACCCTATGCCCCGTATAGATGATCTGTTCGATCAGTTGAAAGGTTCCCGTTGTTTCTCGAAGATAGACTTGAGATCAGGTTATCATCAGTTGAGAGTCAGGGAGGAGGATATTCCAAAGACGGCATTCCGTACGCGGTATGGCCACTATGAGTTTTTGGTGATGCCATTTGGGCTCACCAATGCACCGGCAGTATTTATGGATTTGATGAACCGGATATTCCGGGAATTTCTAGATCGTTTTGTAGTCGTCTTCGTGGACGACATCCTTATCTATTCACCTTCAGAGGAAGAGCACGAGGAACACTTGAGGGCGGTGCTTGATTTACTTAGAGCCCATCAGCTTTATGCTAAGTTTGGGAAGTGTGAGTTCTGGCTAGAGGAGGTGAAGTTCTTAGGCCATGTAGTTTCTAGGGAAGGGGTGTCTGTTGATACATCCAAGACAGAGGCAGTGCAAGATTGGGTACAGCCTAAGAGTGTGTTTGAGATCCGCAGTTTTCTGGGATTAGCTGGGTATTATCGCCGGTTTGTAAGAGATTTCTCCAGATTAGCTTCGCCTTTGACTAGATTGACTCAGAAGGGAGTCAAATTTGCTTGGAGTGAGACTTGTGAAAAGTCGTTCCAGGAGTTGAAAGCTAGACTGACCACTGCTCCAGTCTTGATTATTCCGGAGAGAGGGTTGGGTTATGCAGTCTATTGTGACGCCTCACGAGAGGGTCTTGGTTGTGTGTTGATGCAAGAGGGGAAAGTGGTTGCCTATGGCTCACGTCAGTTAAAAGTTCACGAGAAGAATTACCCTACGCATGATTTAGAGTTAGCGGCTGTGATATTTGCCTTGAAGATTTGGAGACATTATCTTTACGGTGAGAGGTTCGAGGTATTCTCAGATCATAAGAGTTTGAAATATTTGTTCACACAGAAAGACTTAAACTTGAGGCAGAGGAGGTGGATGGAATTTATTGAGGATTATGACTTTGAATTGCATTATCATCCGGGAAAGGCCAATGTGGTGGCCGACGCCCTTAGCAGGAAACCTGTTGGTGACATAGCTAGTATAGCCATCCGAGAGTGGGAGATGTTAGGTGCACTTGGAGAGTTTGATTTGCTTCTGGGCGAATCCGTTGAGGCTGCGGCCTTGCTTTCTGTTGTTGCGCAACCTACACTTGTGACTCGAGTGTTAGAGGCTCAGAGGGGCGACCTTGAGGTAGAATCCCTCCGTGAGAAGATTTCTGGTGGGAAGGTTGAGAAAGGTTTGACGGTGTATCCCGACCTGAGTGTGAGATACCGAGACCGTTTGTTTGTGCCGGAGTCTCATCGAGAGGAGGTACTCCGAGAGTTTCATCATTCACGCCTTGCGGTGCATCCGGGAGGTACTAAGATGTATCGGGATTTGGGTCGCCAGTTTTGGTGGCGGGGTATGAAGAGAGATGTGGCAGCATTTGTATCTAAGTGCCTTACTTGTCAGCAAGTGAAGGCCGAACATCAGAGGCCAGCGGGTTTGTTGCAACCCTTGCCTATTGCCGAGTGGAAGTGGGAGCATGTCACTATGGACTTCGTTGTAGGTCTTCCGAGGACTCAACGGGGCAGTGATGCTATTTGGGTGGTTGTAGACCGGTTGACTAAGTCGGCGCACTTCATTCCTATGCGCGTTAGAGATTCAGTAGATCATCTTGCCGACTTGTATATTCGGGACATAGTGAGGTTGCACGGGGTTCCAGTGACGATCGTCTCCGATAGGGACCCTCGTTTTACTGCCAGATTATGGCAGAGCTTGCAGAGCGCCTTAGGTACTAAGTTGACCTTTAGCACAGCTTATCATCCTCAGACTGATGGGCAGTCCGAGCGTACTATTCAGATCCTTGAAGATATGCTTCGGGGTTGTGTTCTCGACTTTAGCGGGTCGTGGGAGAGGCACTTGCCATTAGTGGAGTTTGCCTACAACAACAGCTTCCAGTCTAGTATCGGTATGGCACCGTTTGAGGCCTTATACGGCCGACCGTGTAGGTCTCCTGTTTGTTGGGCCGAGGTGGGTGATGCACCTCTGTTGGGTCCGGAGTTAGTGAGGGAAACGACGGAGAAGGTTGAGCTTATCCGTAAGAGGCTTGTTACAGCCCAGAGTCGTCAGAAATCTTATGCCGACCGTAGGAGGAGACCTTTGGTGTTTGAGGTGAGTGATCATGTCTTTTTGAAGATATCACCAAGACGGGGATTGATGAGGTTTGGGAAGAGCGGGAAGTTGTCCCCTCGATTCATTGGTCCTTTTGAGATCCTTGAGAGGATTGGCGAGACTGCTTATCGTTTAGCTTTGCCGCCGCAGTTGTCCGGAGTACATGACATGTTTCATGTGAGTATGCTTCGGAAGTATGAGCCGGACCCATCACATGTATTGGATTGGACCGATTTAGTAGTTGATGAGGATGTCTCGTATGAGGAGAGACCGGTTCGGGTCTTGGATAAACGGGATCAAGTCTTGCGAGGCAAGACCATTCCTTTGGTGAAAGTTTTGTGGAAACATCACGGGGTGGAGGAAGCCACATGGGAACGTGAGTTGGAAGTCCGCGAGAAATATCCGGACATGTTTATTGATTTGTAATCTTGTAGTTAGATTTTGTAATATTGTCAAACTTTAAAGCTTTTTATATATGTCTTAAGCTGTAAAACATTTAGAATGTTTTGGTTAATGGAAATATTTTGGAACTTGCCTCGAAATGGAAGTTTAATGGAACATTGTATATATTGAATATATTGAAAATTGTTGAAATTGAAAGAAAATTGCATAGTGTTAATGCAGGTTGAAATATATGGTTGTTTTGCATATTGTGGCATGCCTCTTTGTAAAGAGATGGAATGGCCGGTGTTGGGTCAAGTTGTTTGTTTATTAGTGAGTTATCATATTGTTGGAATTTGAGAAAAACTTGCTTTCGAAACCTTATGCTTAATTTCGGGGACGAAATTCTTTTAAGGAGGGGAGGTTATAGCGACCCCGGTCTTTTCTCTTTAAATTATTGTATCCGGACTTAGGTTCCGTGGATCCTGTCATTACTTATTGGTTGTTGTTGTCCTTTAATCTCTTTGTATTTGAAGTATAGGTTGTGTTGGACGGGTCTGTTACAGGTTGGTTGATTTTGGATGCCAATAGGTGATGCCCAGATTTTTGGCCTTCACGCTCGAGCGGAAGTTTTAACGCTCGAGCGGTCCCTTCGTTGTTGCTTCTCCGCTCGAGCGGGAATTTTGACGCTCGAGCGGGATTTTCCATCTCCCAGTACTTTGCTCTGCAGTTCTTCCGCTCGAGCGGTAGTTTTTACGCTCGAGCGTGATCCCTTGTTTTTGCTCCTCCGCTCGAGCGGTGAGTTTGACGCTCGAGCGGGTGCCAGCGCCTGCAAAACTTCTGGAAGGGTGCAATCGACGCTCGAGCGGCTTTCTTCACGCTCGAGCATGATTCTGTGTCTTACGCTTGAGCGGGGCTTTCTACGCTCGAGCGTAGAGTCGATTATATCAGTCCGTGATTTCACTTTTTGGATCACTTTTTGACCTACCTTTTCTTTCTTAACCTTTAAAAACCGCCATTTGAGAGCTTCTCTCTCTACTCTCACCTTCTCTCTAAGATTTGATCTATTCCTTGTGGTCTTCTACCCTAGTTCCTTTGGAAGAAAGGTAGAGCTTTGCGAGATCTTTCTTTTAATCTGAAAAAGAGAGGATTTGGAGCACTTTGGATTTTGGGTCACCATCTCCATCTTCTCTATTTTAGTTGTGATCTTCAAGGTAGGGATTTCCTACTCTATTTTATAAGCTTTGTTCTAAGTTTTGGTATTTTGATATGTTGGGGATACTTTGGTAATTTTGGAAAAACCCCTAGTTGTTATAATAAATTAATTTATATAATTAATTTAGGAAAAATTGGGGAATTTAGTTGAATTCATGGAATTAATGAATTTATTGATTAAATGGTGTAGTAGGTTAGTTTAATCACTCACCTATGGAAAATGTTGGAATTACGTTAGTTGATACATTTATTTCCTGTTTAGAAATAACTGTTTTGGGCTATCGGTGGAGGATAGTCGTGATTGTTGTAGACATTGCATGTGGATTAGGAAAAACTGAAACTAATCACATTGGTTAAGTCATTGATTTAGACTGTTGAATTAATACAGAAAATACATGTATTGATTGTGTGTTGTATATGACGAGTGTTTAATACATTGTATATGCATTTTTGTGTGGGAGGAGATAGGGGATGTACTCCACGGTTTAGGGGAAGATAGGGGATGGACCTCTAAACCGGATTTTTGTTTGGGAGGAGATAGGGGATGGACTCCATTAGCACCATTTTTATGTGTGCTTATTATATTGAAGTGTTTTTACATGATTGTTGATACAGCACTAAAATGTGTATCAAATGGGAAGTATGAAGTGTTTTGATATGAGCATGAGTCTCATTTGTTTTGTTGATATTGGAAGTAATGTGAATATGATATACAATTCACTGTTGTAAGTTTGGCCAGGTTCTGAGCCATGTTGATAATAATGGAAAGTGAAATGTGCCTTAGACATTAGTGTCATGAGACTGTTTAATGGTAAAAATTGGTTATCTTAGTTAACCATCTATTGAATGCTATAGCTTTATTCAATGCTTATATTTGGTTTAGTATTTTTCTACTGGGCTGTGGCTCACCCTTTATGGGAACATCATTTTCAGGTTCTGGTGATAAGCTACCTCCCCGGACTTAGCCTGGAAGGATTTGATGTTTGGGATTTTGAAGACTTGTCTTTAGTTATATGTTTTATTTTGTTATTTTTGAGATTTCATGTAAACATTCAAGCCTAGGGCTTAACTTGTAAATGAGTTAGTACTCATCTCTTTTTGTGTCCAAGTGTTAGCTTGGAAAGATGTAAGCCCTTAGGGCATTTATTTTGATGTTGCAGGATGTTACATGTGATGTCTTTCAATAAGAATACTCTGATGAATAACTCAAATGATTCAGTTTCTTTTATAAATGCATGTTAATGTTATGGTTATTATGGATTTATTTTGAGGGTGTGACAGCTTACATCTTTTAAATTAAGAGAAAGGGTTTAACCCTTTTACATCAATGACATTCTGCCTATAAATAAAAAGCCCCATGGCCAACAGGTAAAAAAAAGATCCATGACCTTGAAATACTTCTCGACGTTCACCTGAAAAAAAGATTAGCAATGTGGGATGAACATAAAGTTCAGTAGAGATCTCAATTTGATCCTAAACAATAACAACAAACAGATAGCTAAGATCATGAATGCTTAGTCTCATACTATATAAATAATGTGACGGTTTATACAGGAACATATGTATATAAGGCCTTTTCTCAAAATCATTCATTTCATTCAATAATGTAAGCAATTCACTTTTCTTTCTTCTTCTTACCTTTTTCCAAAAATTCATATGACAATAATAAATTCCTGAAAACGATTTCACCATGCACATTACGTTTTCTCCCACTTTCCGGACTTACACCTGATTTGTCTTTTCAAAACATGTTCACAAGTATCTGATGTCCTTCACATTATTCACAATCTTAATACAGTACTTACGTCCATTTCCAACACATTTTTATGTATATACATGTATACCTTTAGTACAAAAGGAAACAACAAGCAACCAATAACTATCTACTCAACAAATGAGGCAACTCAACCTTCCAAAATCATAACCATCATAACCCATAATATACCCAGATACACTGAGACAATAATGATAAATAAGTTCTGCTCTACCTGCCTTAAACACGGTAAGCCAAGGATATACCTTTCCACAATGAAATGCCAATTTACCAGACATCGGCTGGAAGGTAATGGTACCTCTGCCAAGTTCTCCAGGTGCTAGCTGGAAGGTACTAGTACCTCTTATTCTAAGCGCAGCCAATTCTCTAGGCGCTAGCTGGATGGTAATGATACCTCTCATTCTCAGCGCAATATACGTTACCAATCATCACAACATGACAAAGTACAGCCAACAAGTGTAATGCATACACACAAACTATTCAACAAAGTACAACCAACACAAGTGTAATGCATACACGCAACTATTCAACACAATAATGTCATCTTCCACCGATGACCAAGGACAAAACCTCTAAATGTATGTATTCAACACACGTATTGTAATAATTCAACTCTCATGAGATTTTAAATCCAACAACAACAATAGTAAAATAACTAAGGACAAAAACTCCAAATATGTGTATTCAACACACGTATTATAATAATCTAACTCTCATAAGATTTTAAATCCAACAACAACAAAAGTAAAATAAAATATTAATAATCCAAGCTCAAGTTAATTTCTGAAATTCACATAGTGTTATCATTTCATTCTTCCATTTCAAAAATCAATTCTCTTATTTTCCAATTAACATACTCCACCCTTTATCCCAATCCATTCTTTTCATTTCACAAATTTAAATCCATGGATATCAAAGCCACAACCCAACTCAACTTAATATAATCAATCCAAAATAATTCGAATGCTATAGTTAATTCTCTCTTTTAGCTATTAACACATTTACACAAGCCATAATAACAATTTACAAACATTATTCAACTTTATCCCTTTTTAATTCACCAAGTCAAAACATTAAATTAGGGATTTTTCTTCTTTCAAAATAAACATGCTAGATTACTCCCCAATTAACCCAAACAACAATCAATTTAACAATCTCATTCCCAAATGACAAACCCTAGATCTCCTTTCATGATTTTCAAAGAAATCCATAATGGATGTGATTTTTATGCAATAAAATCTACCACATATCTATTTATAGACGAGGCATTGAAAAGGAGCAAAAAAATCCTACCTCAAGATTCGAAGCTCAAGATTTGAAGCTAAAGATGAAGACCCAACTTGAAACTCCAATGAAATCGCAAAAGAATCGGTAGAAGTCTTGATTTATGCTTGCTCTTCAACCTTCTTGAAAGATTTGGGGTGAATCTTTGGTAAAAAGAAAAGAAATAAAGAGTTTGGAAGGTTAGGGTTTCAGGTTTGGAGGATAGGAGGAGAAGAGATGGAGAAAAAACTAGAGTTTTAGGGCCAAAAAGTCACTTTATAATGTCTGTTAGTGACATAGTCACTTGAGCGAAGGAAGCTTGGCTCGAGCATACAAAAGAAGCTCTGAAAATCGCGCACTTTGCTCGAGCAATGAAAAGCTCGCTCGAGCGAGCATGCTTCCAGCACAAAAATGCAAAATTCAAATAGGTATAACTCTTTCGTCCGGACTCCCTTCAGGGTCGTTCTTGTGTCCAAATTGAAGCCCCAGAAGTAAGCTTTCCAATGGTTCTAGCCTCACATCAAGATTCAAAGTATGGAGAGATAAAATGATGAAAGAGTGAAAACTACTCAATAACAATTATTTGAATTTGAAGTTTCTGATTCAATCTTACCCAACCACTATGGTAACACCTTAACCAAGGCTCAAATATCAACTAAGAAGGTTCTCAACCAAGATAATCAAAGAGTCAAATATAGTTCCATTATAATAAGAAGCATAGAGTGCTACAACCTCCCTACCTTAGGAAATTTTGTCACCGAAATTAAGAATATACCAAAACACAAGGCAAAACCGACCACGGAGCACTCAACACCCGAGCACTTGGGAAAAGAAAACCACCCTCATAACCAAACCCTCTGTTAACTCTCACAAAAGAAGAGGAATTACCACGAAAACACGTCTCAAAAGACAACGCTCTGGCAAAATAAGCTCCAACAATACCAAACCCTCCTAAAAAAAAAACACCCAAACACATGACCAGTGATCCAAGCTAAGTCACTACTCAAAAATTTTCCTCTCTCTCTCTCTCTCTCTCTCTCTCTATAATTCTCTCTCTCTCTCTACACTCTTGCCTACACTTCCTTAATCAAAGTTGATCACCTTTGAGCTGAGGTTCCTTGAGGCCTTCTTGGAGCTCTTGAAGTTGGTTTTGGCTTGGATTGTTGCCTAGAATCACTCCTCTCTTCAAGAGGTATAATACTTGTCTTGATAACTTGTTTTGCATACTTGTTTTTCTCTCTTTTCCTACTGTTTTTGAGTTGTTTTTGGGCTATAAAAAACTTTGTTTTTGTGGGCTGAAACTGGTGTTTTTGGCCATTTAAGGTTAGGGGGTGGTTCACCCCTCTTCATTCCTTGTTTATAAGGCCATTTCACCTTTGTTTCCCATTTTCAAACCATCTTTTTTTTGGCCTTTAAACACTAATTTTCAGAGTATTTTCAGTGGTGAAAATCAGGTTTTGAAGTCCAAATTTGGAGGGGGTAGCCTCCCCTCTTTGTGTCTTGTTTGTTAGCCTAATTGATGCTATGCTTTAGCTTATTTTTCTAGCTTGTTGTAGCTTTATTCCAACATACTTTGGATTGTTTTAACTCTGTTTTGGGTTGGTTGTTGCATTTGAGTCTTGTATTGCATAGTTGTAGTGTAATAGTCCTCATAAGCTAGGTGTTTTAGGCCTTTAGACACCACTTGTTTGAGTTGATTGCATGTTTTCAGTGCTTTTCACACTTAATTTCAACACTAATCATCTCTGCAACCTCCCTCCTTTCTTAGCTTTTAATTTTGCTTTGAAAGTGGTTTCAAGTCACTTGCTTGCCTAAGTATGAAATTGAGGTTTCATACTTAATGGTTTAATCCCTTAGGGGTTCATTACCAACAGTACGATGCTTCTTTCATACCCAAAGCAACTTATGTTTTGAGCCTTCTTTCCATTAGAGGACTTTAGTTCACCCAATGGACTTAATTGGATTAAAGAATGGCTGGTAAAGTAAAATGAGTAACTAAAACTTGGGACTAAAAGTGAGCAAGATAATAACCTGTTGTGTTCAATCGGACGTTAATTGAACACAAGGAAAATTAGGACATTTCATACTCAAAGTGATGAAATGTATTAAGTTTCCTAGGTCTCCATTGCCCTTGATCATGCATGATAGGGTGATGATTTTTGTGTGTCTTGTTTTGCATTATTGAACTTGCACCTCTTGAATCACAAGCCATCATGCAATGAAATTGTTTGAGTTGGTGGTTTGTGGCTTAAGTTCACAACTCCTTGGATTTACTCATGAAAAGGAGGGGTGAGTTGTGCAAACAATTTGTGAGAATACTCTTTTTTTGCTCTGTTTGTCCTCTGTTACAGCAAGATGGACTAGTGCATTAGTGGCTGGCAAGGCATTATCCATAGCCGATAGGTGGCCGGTAGTCTTTACCAGTGGCCGGCTAGCCCCTGATGCAAACCTCAGCAGAGTGTTGGTAAGGTGGAGCTTGCTCTGGAAATGTTCAACTCTGTAAACAGAGGCTTTCGGGAGCAAAACGGAGGTTTTTTTGGGTGATATCTGAGCATGCACATGCACATCTTCCATTTCCCGACGCAAAGTAATGGTAGAGTAGTTAAATACTTTAATTACCTAGCTTACTTGTATTTGTGTAATTTAATTATCTTACTAGTTAGTTAAATTCAAAGTGTTGTAATAATTAGTTCATTAGTTTAGCTAGTTATTCGTTTTGGTTTGTAATAATTAGCTTAATTAGCTTAGCTTTAATTAGTTGCTAATTAGCTTAGTTTTATTCATTTGGACTCTCTTTCGTGAGAGCAAAATGTAATAATGTATATGTTTTCCAACCCCACGTCTTTCTCTCTTTTGTTTATCCGCTTTTGATGGTTAAATTAGGAGCATCACGTTTCAATTAGCGTATCTTATACTTGCATACATTCATCTTATCTTGCATGCATCGAGGCTTGGCGCATCATTCTAACTGCATTCTCATTTCAATATTTCTTTGAATACGTGTTTAAATGCATGATATTTAAATTGCCTCATATGCCATATTAGTAGCCGAGCCTATTAGTCGCATTATTGCATGCGTTGCATTAGTTATTTCGTATAGTTAAGAATCATGCGTATTTTTCTAACTCATATCTTCTTAGCTCGGAGTACTACGTGAGTTTTTAATGTTTTAGCATACTTGCATAAGTGTGAGTGATTGCTATGGCTAGCATGCTTACCATGAGGCTAAATGCTTACTTGATGAACTATTTGAATGCCTGTGGATGAAGGCTTGTTGCTTGAATTGGAATAATTCAATAAATGTATGTTTCTTTAAAGCCCACTTTGTTGAGTGGCAAATTCGCGAACTTTAAGCCCACTTGAGGTGACAAAATCGAACCATTTTGACAAAACAAACATGAAATTGAGTTGATCCAATTTGAGCAAACTAGTCTATACTTGTATGCGCGCACCACGTAGTAATGCCAGCTTAATAAACTGGAACAAGAGCATATATTGTTGATAAAAAATCATATCATGATTAGTAGAGGCCGATCTTTGATTGGGCGAGCAGGGGGTGGTCAATTCATGACCTTCCCCTCTCGTACCTAAGTTCCCGAGTCGAGGTAACTTTGGTGATGACGGACACGTGGCCTTTAGCACGAGTCATGGGTTCCCTAAATTTTTCAAAAATAAAATATTTAGGTGGCGACTCTGTATCTGGCAAAGCCATCCAATTTTGACATTTTTGATTCAAAATCAATTTTTTAAAAGATTTTCTGGATTTGGACTCTTTGGTGATTATCAGTTTTACATTGCACTTGTGAGATTAGATTTAGAACCGCGGGAGTCCAAACTGTGGGGCTTTCTTTTCAAACCTCCGAGAGGGGGCGCGAAAAAGTCGAGCTACAGTTTCTAGTGACTCCACTGGGGATTTAGAGAACTTGACTCGAACTCATGACATGACTTTTTATCTATGCTTATATGTTTCTTTGCATTTGCATTGGTGCGCCTAAGTCACTGTGTTTGCCATCCGCTATTCTTGGGCGGTTTGCAAGAGGCTTGCTTGGAAAAGCTTGCCAAAAGGCTGACCGATTGTGGGCTCTGCCACAATGGGAACACAACCCTTGGATCTGGACTATCGTTGTATCGTTTGATCCTCCTTTCACTTCTCGGTGTTAGGTATGAGAGGTATATTAGGTGGTCTTGCTGAGGTACCCTTTTTGACCATTCGACCTAGTTGCATATTGAAAACCATAGAGACTGCTCCAAACTAGGACATGTTGCTCACCCGAATTCAGGATTGTGTAAAACACTTTGTTTGAATAGTGAACCCTAGTTCCTGACGAAACTAGGATAGGGTAACTCTACCCCCTCATAGGGGTGTTTTGGTTCTCATTTAACTCGTATGTGCTTTTAGAGTGAAACTCTACAAGAATGTGCGTATCAGTTGCAAGTTTGGGTATCAGATTTGCGGGCAGAAGTCAGTGTTAAGTGCAGTTCTACAGCTTTTGATTACAACTGTGTGTTGTTTACATCTAAGCTGATGTGTTGTATGGTTTCTGATTTTCGCTTTCCTTTTTGCTTTATTTCTTTTTGCAAGGTAGTTTATCACAATTGCTTCGGACAATTCAGTTACCCCCCAAGCACTCTGAACTCGTGTAAGGAGACTTTACAAATCCAGGGATCTTGTTAGGGGATAGCCTGTGTTTGCTTCGCTCCCACCGGTTACGAGACGGAGGAGAGTTAGGCATAATTCACTAGTTCAACAATCACTTGCATTCTGTCAGGCTTCATTTTCTTTATCTAGGCCAGCAAGAGATCATTCGCCTATTCAAATGACTCAGTACCCTGCAGCCAGTATGGAGGACTTGATCCGTTATCTCCAACAAACAATAGAAACCATGCAGCAAGATGCTGCCCACCAAGCTGAAGTTACAGCCCACCAAGCAGAAGTAATAAACAGACTGCAGCAATAGCAACCACAGCAAACTGTGGCTTCTGCTTCCCATGCACCTCCAGTGGGTATCCCAGTACCCGGAATCACTGCTAATGCTCAGGCTAAAAATCAGGGCAACCCTATAGACCCCATCCCACCGTAAGCCTCCAAGGCACCAGTGTACCAAACGGAACCTCCATTTGAATTTGAGGTTGATCAACAAACTAGAGAAGCTTCTCAAGTGGGCACAGGGTGTGAACTCAATCCCTGCCATTAAAGATGGATACACCGACTCCACAGTAACTCTGCCGGACTGGTTCAAAATGCCACATATCGACTAGTTCGATGGCTCTAGGGATCCCATGGTTCATCTGCGGTTGTTCTCTGATATCGTGCGGCTGATAGGCCTCACCAAACTTTAAAAGCTGTCGCTTTTTGGTCGGACCTTGTCAGGGATAGCTGCTATCTGGTATGCAAAACTGGAGGACTCTATGAAATGGAGTTGGGAGGAAATGGCTGAGGCTTTCATCACACAGTACTCCTACAACACCCAGGTCGAGGTCATAACCCGTGATATTGAAGCAACCCGTTAGGAGCCAAAGGAGGGCTTCTCAGACTTTATAACGAGGTGTAGAGCCAAGGCTTCGATGATGACTGCCAGGCCATTTGCGAAGGATCAAATCAGGATGGTGGTCTGCAATTTGCAAGGGAAATTATTGCAAAAGATGATTGTCTTGTCGTTGTCCACATTTGCTGAGCTCCATGAGATAAGGGTTCAAATTGAAGATACAATGAAACAGGGGTTGATAACCGATGAGAAGGAGCAACTCAAGAGGCCTTTTACACGTAGTTCCAATGCAACCACGAGTGGAAGCACAACTGCACAGCCATCTGATGTGAACGTAGTCACCACTACAATCAAGATCACCAACCCTTTCGCCAGTACAAATCCACAAACCTCAAATAACCAAGCTCAAAGCCAAAGGGTCTTTACCCCGCTCTATACGCCTTTATCCCAATCCCTGAGGGTGCTGATAAAAAAAGGGCATCTTAAGCCGTTAGAACAACGCCTACTACCCGATCCTCTCCCACTGAAACACAACCCAGTCTAATACTGTGCCTTTCACCAGTAGCACGGTCACGACATTGACCAATGCTACAGGCTGCGTTATGAGATTCAAGATCTCATTGATAATAAGGTGATAGCACCACCCAAAAAGCCAAATGTGACCACCAACCCTCTTCCAGCCCACAACCAAGTTCCCTACCACGGAACTTAGACTTAATACATACATTGGCCATCCCATACGACCCCAGCATATATATTACCCTTTTCCACCTACCCAAATTGGCCGTGTTCATTCTTGAAAGCACAGACTTGTGCATGATGGACATGTCCACACCTCAGCCTGAACCCGTGGTGGTGACAGTGGCAGAAGAAGAGAGGTTGACCTTGGAGGAGAGTATCAGTCTGCTGCCTGAGTGCTCTGAGAACTTGACTGAAGGGGAATATGATTCGTGCTACTATATTGTACCAGTTGATCAAGCGAAGCCTGAAGTGGTATTGCCAACAATAGCAGAGGTCAGTGCGGTTAGAGAGGATGGTCCAAGTCAAGGTTTGGATGATCTAGCAAAGTCAGAGGAAGACTTAGACAATCTGCAGTTCTACGATGAATAGGATCAGGGAGACGTGCATATTGAATGGTTTGATCTGAATGGGTCGACAAACAACTCCGGATGGCTTAGTGACGAACCTAACAAAGAGGAGGAAACTTAACCAAAACCTAAAGAATAGGAAGCAAGGATAGCTGCAGTAGCAAGAATGGCCGAGGAAAAGGGGAAACTGCCGGAGAGCACCAGTATCAAGAATTTAGCTCAAGAACTGGGCGCTGTAAGTACCGTGGATACAGAGCAAGAAGCCGTGTTGAAGTGTTTTAAAAGAAAGGGATCAAGACAAATAGGAAGTGGAAAAGCCCAACACCCTGTATGGACACTCCTGATGAGGGAATGATCAGACTGGAGCCGAACAACTGTTTATCGGCTGCCGGAGGTGTATGGTGGGAAGACGATGATCTTCTTTTGGCTCACACCGATGAAGATTGGGGTGAAGACCTGCCAGACAATACTTGGTACTCTGAAGAGGCTAACCATATAACGAGGAGTGGGTGGTATTTCAAGCCCCCGCACTTAGACCAAGCTGAAGCCTCCGAGAAAGATAAAGAGGTAGAGAAGCAGAGGGAAAAGTAGTTGGAAGAAGAAGTAGTGCTGAAACAGCTGAAGAAAATCCAGGTTGATATTTCAATCTGAGGTCTACTTATAGCTTCTCGAGTGCATCGACAGACTGTACTATCAGCGATGGATAAAGCCAAATTGTCCATTGACACCACTCCTGAGCAGCTCGTGGAGTTAGTTTTCCTAGGAGGCGCTGCGCCAACTTTAACCTTCTCGGATAAAGAAGGCTCAGAACATAACAAAATTTTGTACATATCAGTTGAGTGCAGAGAAAAGTGGGTGCTAGTGGTATTGGTCGATACAGGGTCGACTATTAACGTCTTCCTATCTTGCACGGCTTACACTATTGGTTTGAAACCAGCGGATTTCATGCCAATAGCCTACGTGATTCGGGCGTTTGACAACACCAGCAGGGAGGTGATGGGCACAGTACAGATCAGAGTTAAGGCCGGCCTAGCTCAACAGGATATTGAGTTCCATGTCCTGGATATGCCGGCCATTTTCAATCTATTACTAGGAAAGCCCTAGCTGCACCAAGTAAAAGCTGTCTCCTCTACCCTCCACCGAATACTTCTATGGGAAGGGGGTGGCTATTGTGTTCAGAAATTCATCTATACGTCCTCCGCCAGAGGTAACTACACCTGTGCTGGAAATTGTTCACGGTGAGGAGGATGTTTCCTTTCCGAGTTCACCCTAGTTGAGGCCCGAATAGTGCAAACCATCTTGGCAGCTGATGAGGGCTTGTAAGTCAGTGCCCAATCAATCTATTTCATGAACAAGCTCCAACATGTACCAGGAATGGGGTTGGGGAGAAGTGGCTAGAAGGGTGTCACAGCATTAGCCGATGTGCCACATAGCCCGCATGCCTTTGGTCTTGGCTATACGCCCCCTAAAAAGAATTGGGTTAGAAAAAGGAAAGAGATGGCGGGCAAAGCCAGAGCTAAGCAGACCGGGAAGCACTATGAACTTGTGCATAGGCCAATCTAGGGAACCTTGAATGGTCATTTTGTTCGGGAGGGATAAGACTTCCCATTTTGCGGTTTCCCCGAACCTTGTTTAAACTCTGAAAAGCAGCGTATTCTCGGTTTTGAAATTTTCTTCGACTTGTAGCTACAAGACAGTGATACAGAGGAAATGGCCAGACTGACTGCTAAAGCTGGGCGGGGCATAGAAAGTGACCCGGACAACGAATTTGAAGTAGGGGCAACATTGGCATGTCTCCTTTTGGATTCTCCGATAGACTTAGAGAGCTTGGGGGATAACCTGACTATCTCCATGATCGGGGACTAACAGGGCGTGAACCCTTCTAGCAGCATTTTGGATGCATCTGACGCACCATCTCTCATTTGGCAGCTGGAGAGGGGCTACTTGTCTAGTAGTTCTGATTCAAGTAGTGAGCCAGAATTTGATTCCATAGAGTCTGTGGAGTCGAAATCAGATTCCGGTGCTTCTGAGTCTGAGCCTGGTATTCCTGGGGCTGATAACCGAGATACCAAGGTCTTGTCTAGGCCATCCTTTTCTTTTTCTTTTGAGTCGGTTGTAGCCGAAGAGCTGGATGAGCTTGACCTTGTGAATGAGAATGTCACTGCAAATTCTGAGTATTTCTCCGTACCACTTGTTTATTGCATTGATCAGTACTTTCGAAATTTTAATGAAAACGATGACGAAAGAATTCCTCTGGTTTTGAAAATTTTGATTAATTAAGAGGAGGAGAGGTTTTCAAAATCCCTTGCTGATGAAATCATTGCTTTTAATGTGGATACTGAGAAGGATCCGCGTTTGGTCCAGATCAGGTCCACGTTGTCTTCGGAGGAGCGCAAGCAGTTAGTCACTTTATTAAAAGATTTCAAAGATATTTTTGTGTGGTCCTACAAAGACATGCCTGGAATTGATCCTGAGATTGTACAACATCTGATCCCTCTCGACTCTGAGGCCCGACCTGTCAAACAGAAGTTGCGGAGAATACGTCCGGATTGGGCTTTGAAGATTAAAGAGGAGGTCACCAAGCAGATTGATGCAGGGTTCTTGCTAGTATCTAAGTATCCAACTTGGTTGAACAATATCGTCCCAGTGTCGAAGAAAGATGGCCGAATTTGGGTGTGTGTGGACTTCAGAGATCTGAACAGAGCCAGTCTGAAGGACGACTTTCCCTTGCCGCACATCAATGAGTTGGTGGACTTCACTGTGGGTCATGTTGCTCTCATTCATGGATGGATTTTTCGGGTATAACCAAATTCTGATGGCGCCCAAAGACAGAGAGAAAACCGCATTCACTATGTTGTGGGGAACCTACTGCTACAGGGTGATGCCGTTTGGGCTGAAGAATATGCCAGGGCTACCTATCAAAGGGTTGCAACCACTATTTTGCATGATATGATCCATAACGAGGTCGAGGTATACGTGGACGACATGTCCAAAGAAAAAGAGGGCCACTCCACTGCTTTGAAGAAATTCTTTCAACGGATTAGAGAATACAGACTGAGGTTGAATCCACAAAAATATACTTTCAGCGTAACAGCAGGGAAAATGCTGGGTTTCTTGATCAGACAGAGGGACATCGAGGTAGATCTTTCCAAAATCAAAGCCATCCTAGAAATGCCACCACCAAGGACTGAAAAGGAGGTGCGAGGCTTTCTGGATAGAGTGCAATTCATAAGACGATTTATTTCTAAACTAATCTTGACTTGTGAACCATTATTTGGTCTCCTGAAGCAAGGAAAGAAGTTCCGATGGGATGATCGATGCCAATTTGCTTTTGAGCAGATCAAGCAGTATCTTCAGAATCCGCCCGTGTTGTCGCCGCCAAAGCCGATGAAGCCCTTGATTTTGTATCCGTCAGTAACGAACTCAACAATAGGATGCATGCTTGCTCAGGAATCTGAGGATAGGGTGGAGAAAGCTATCTACTACTTGAGCAAGAAAATGTTGGATTGTGAGACCCATTACACCCTGCTGGAGAAAGCTTGCTTAACCCTGGTATAGGCTATCAGGAAGCTGAGGCACTACTTGCTAACTCACTCCGTAATTCTAGTTTCAAGATTAGATCCCATCAAATATCTCTTTGAGAAACCAGCGCTTATGGGTAGGCTAGCCCGTTGGTTGTTTCTCTTTTCCGAATTTGATCTGAAGTATGTCACTCGCAAGTCAGTTAAGAGGAGTGCAGTAGCGGAGTTCCTGGTAGATTACCTAGTAGAAGGGGATGAAACGGTAGAATACCTGTTCCCAGATGAAGCCATTCTGTAAATCAAGGAAGAGATTTAGACAATGTACTTTGACGAAGCGTCTAATCAATACGGTTTTGGAATATGTGTGTTGCTGATAGCACCCTACAATTCCCATATACCATTAACCTTCAAACTCCGGTTCAAGGTATCCAATAGCGAAGCAGAATACGAGGCGTGTATCTCTGGTTTGGAAGCCGCCCTAGAACTAAGGACAAAAAGGTTGGACGTAATTGGGGACTCAAACCTAGTTATGTCTCAAGCGAATGGAGACTGGAAGGTCAAAGAAGAAAAGATGAAGACCTATCACCGGACCTTGGATGTTCTGATTCCTAGGTTTGAGAAGCTGACTTTCACGCATTTACTAAGAGAGAACAATAGGTTCGCTGATGCCTTATCAATTCTATCTTCTATGATAGACATCCCACTTGGAGTCTGGATGCGTCCGATCATCATTGAGCAGAGGTATACGCCGGCCTACGAAACTATCGCCGCAATAAATGAAGTGCAAGATCAAAACCCTTGGTTCTATGATATCTAGAACTTATTGGAAAAGGAGGTTTATTCACCAGGGGCAAATGCCAAAAACAAGAGGGCAATACGGCGGATGGCCGCTCAATTTATCATCTGTGGAGGTAAACTGTACAAGAGAGGTCATCTGGGAATGCACAAGTTATGTGTCGAAGCAGAGGAATCAAAGTGCCTAACGGAGGCCATCGATGGAGGAGAGTGCGGAGCACAGATGAATGAAGTAATGTTAGCTCGGAAGATTCTCAGGCAAGGTTACTACTGGTCTATTATGGAGGAGGATTGTATTGGTTTTGTTCGGCGATACCACAAATGCCAAATTCATGCCAATCGCATGAACATCCCGCAGTCAAAACTGTACAACATGACATCACCATGGCCTTTTTCAATCTGGGGAATCGACATTATCAGCGTAGTCACACCGAAAGGGTCAAATGGGCATGAATACATTATAGTGGCAATTGATTACTTCACAAAGTGGGTTGAAGCTCATTCCTACGCAGTGTGAAAAGCAGCGCATGTGGCTAAGTTCATATGAAATAATATCATTTGCCGATATGGAGTCCTAAACGAGATCATTTCAGACAATGGCTTCCATTTCAAGAAATAAGTGATTGACTTGTTGGAGAAATACTACGTGGCTTTCCAAAAGTCATCTACATACCGGCCACAAACCAACGGAGTTTTTTAGGCCCCCAACAAGAACATCAAACATATTCTACAGAAGATGGTTGAGACCTATAGGGATTGGCTAGACAAATTGCCATTTGCACTCTAGGGCTACAGAACTTCAATCCGGACGTCTACAGAGGCAACTCCTTATTCTCTTGTCTATAGGATGGAAGCTGTTCTGCCAATCGAAATAGAAGTCCCATCCTTGTGAGTTAAGGCTGAGTGTCAAATAGCAGAGGCGGACTGGCAGTAGAGCAGGTTTGAAGAATTGATGTTGTTTGATGAGAGACGGCTGAAAGCATTGTATCATGTTCAGGGTTATCAACGTTGGATTGTTAGGACTTTTAACAAGAAGGTTAAGTCTCGGAATCTCAAAGAAAGGGATTTGGTGCTCAAAGACAACCAAGCTCCCATCCATGACCCTAGGGGAAAGTTCAGACCCAATTGAACTGGTCCTTACATCATCAAAACTATCTGGTCGGGTGGAGCTGTTATTCTCATGGACTTGAATGGCCCAGAATTTTCCCAACCGATTAACATGGACAAGTTGAAAAAATACTATCCCTGAGAGGCTCGCTAGGCCGAAAACCCAAAAGGGCGACCTAGGCAAAAGTTAGAGCGCAAAAAATTAGAAATAAAGAAAAACTGAGCTCACAAGGTTGAAAACCCTAAAGGGCGGCCTTGGCAAAAGTTAGAGCACAAAAGGAAAGCGTTAATACTTGAGTGAACCCAAATCGAACTACGTAAGGCCTGATTCCCATCTTCGGGATACGTAGGTAACTTCATCTTGAAGTCTGGCCGTAAACACCTTCAGATCAACTGTGTTGTCCATGTGTCTGATCAGGTCATCTTTGTCAGTTCTTTAGCTGAAAGTTCGGTTGTGATCCTTACTCGAAGAGAAGAGTTGGTTATAGTGCTGAGCAGTGTTATTCAGTCAAGGGGCAATTTGTGATCTTTGGATTTGGGGTTGTACATCTTAAGGATGGATTCCGTGCGTGTCAAGTGGTGATCCTTTTCGAAAATGGTTTTGAAAAGTTTTGATAAGTTGATTTTTGTTCAAAATCTTACCTTTTACAACTTGGACCATTTTTGGACCAAAAGGAAAATTTTCAGTGCTCACAACTTTAATTTCATTGATTTCAATACAAAGTTTTCTAACTCTCGATACAAATCAAAGTTGCTTTTATTACATTCATAAATCTTGAAAAGTAAAGATCAAAGCAATAAACTAGGGGCATAGATGAATCAGGTGTTCTTGTGTCCCCTGCTCGTACTTGTAGAAGCTTTTAAGGCCAAAGTGGGCCTGGTTTGCGCTTCATCCTTGAGCCAAGCCAGGCACTCGCCAGAAAGGGCGTAGTTAAAACTAGGGGTAGGGGCCAGAAGTTCTCTTGTCCTCCAAGCAGTGAGGTACCTAGCCAAATGTGAACCTCGGATGGGGAACGAAACTGGGTACTCTACCCCCTCCTCTGGGCAAGTCTGATCATGTCCAAACTGATGTTTGAACCAGAAAGGAAAGTAGAATACATAGTGTATCAGGCTGATCAGCTGAATGCCAGGTTGCCGAGTCATGCTGTAGCTTATTTTGGTTAGATTAAGCCATAGGCAACTCCAAGCAATGTCAACAATAGAGCTGTTGGACATCCAGTTGCACCATCATCCCTCATTCGAGAAATCCACTAGCTGTCAGCGGAAGAAATAGCCTCAAGCTGAGTATGCAGGACAAGAGTCCATTACCTTCAACTTGTCCATTAGCCATGCATGGGAAAGGATGAAAGAAAAGAGAGATGTATGTTGAGAGAAAAGTGAGAAAAGGGCTTTGAGAGAAAAACAGAGCACGAGTGTCGAGAGATGTGAGAGACACATATAAGAAAGGGCGGGAAACATTACCTAAAGAAGTAGTGGACTCCCTGCGAATTTGGTCATCTCGCGCTGATGGAAGGCATCTAAGCCCATCAAAGTCTCGGCCAGTACTAAGCCAATGCAACTCTTGCCCTCTTTCAAACCTTGGGCCACTTTAATCAGTCGAATGTTAGACTCGCCAAAACTAGGGACAAGAAGGAAATATGCCAACATACACAAGCAAAGAGCGTGTTGCCTAAAACCCCGTTAAAGAAGGTCGCCTCGATCACCGACCTCGGAAAATCGATGAATTAGACTGGGAATATCCAACTCTCCATTGTGAACCAAGGACCGAACCTCGTGCAGAGTAAGCTAGCACATCCGTCCCAAAGCCTGGATGTGGCCGAAATGGGGCTGAGGTATGATTTCCTCATCGCGTCGGGATTCCGTTAGCATTCGAAATTCTTCGATTTTCAAGCATATCTCTTGTCCCTCGAAGCTAAAGACATGTATAATCGGGTTCCAACATCTAGCTGCGACATGAAGGAACGGAAAACAAAGCAGAGAACGGCTCAGCGAGAAAAGTGCATTTATATCGAAACCCTAGAAATTCATCTTTTCCAAGCTGTCTAAAGTCGCAATCCAATTCGAGAGTTTTTTGACGAAAAATGGCTTTATTTGTGAAGAATTTGCAGTTGAAATAAAGAAATCACGAAGCTCAACCTTTTATAGAAGATAAGGCAATGAGTGGAGGCCAGGTGTCAACAATCTGGAGGTCCTGCACATTGATGGCCGGCAGGTAGCCGGCAAGCCCCATTGGTGGCCGGTAAAGTACATTGGTGGCCAGCAGACCATCTCTCATGGCTAGCATGTAGCCAGCAACCTCTATTTGTGGCCGGCAGTTTCTCACTTTGACCTGTTGTCCTCCTTTATGCTGAAGAATGCTGAAAGCATGTGTTTTGTTTTGATCTTCAAGTGTCTTAAAGTCTTGTTTTGAGTCCTTTTTGGTTCTAGCCAATTTGTTGAGTTGTATTTGTGTCGTTTTGTTTTGTTTATCAAATTGCAGTTGTGTTGTTTTGTTTCATTTATCGAGTTGTATGATGTTTGTTTATCGAGTTGTATATTGTTTTTTATGTCAGTTGTTGGTCATTTCATTACCCTATTAAGACTTTGTTTCAATCAATAGTGCTCTTGGCCATTTCAATTCCCTATCCATTTTATGCATATGTGGTGCTCATGATGCAAAAAAAAAAAAAAAAGCAAATAAACAAACAAAAAATGACAACACATTTTTTTCATAAAACTACTGGTTTTATTTCGATCATGGTTGTCTTTACAAAAGTAGAGTACAAGTTTTTAAAGCAAATAAAACCCGCCTGAAGCTATAATGTGCTAATGCTATAAAAGAAAAGAAACTAAGCAAAAGTACAAAAATCAACGCTGGTAGTCTCAGGCTCGAGAAGCCCTTTTCGTCCCCTTCCTTAGAATACAAATATAGGTTCACTGTCTCCGTTAGCACCGCTATTTGAATCTGAACCAGAACCCGAGCAGGCGTCATCTCCGCTCTCTGCTCCAGAGCCCTCCTCGGCATTGTCACCTCCACTCTCAGAACCCGAACCGGCTTCATCATCTCCGCCCTCAGATGACTCCAAATGCTGACTCGCTGCCTCCTCAGAGTCACTCGTCTTAGCATCATCATCACTCAGAATGGACTTTGAAGGACCACTCTCGGCTCGGATGCCCCTAGCTCTACCTTGGCCGTGTGCTAGAGCTTGTCTTTTTTCCTTCCTGCCGCTAGAGGAGGTACTGCCAGTGTAGGTGCTGCAGCTGCCGCTGGTGCCATCGGTATGGGTGGAATCTGAAAAGACAGTTGTTACATGTCAGTTACGGTATGTATATCAGATGCAAGTATGATATGCAGAATGAGTGTATGCAAAAGTCAGATATAGTGTGTGAATACAGTATGTAAGTGCAATATGTTAGATGTAGTGTATCAGTGCAGTTTGGAAAGTTTTTTAGTTGAAATGTCAATGTCAGTGTGTCAATAGAAATTTGATACCTGGAATGTAAAACTGAAGAAGTTGCCTGAATACCGTAGAGGCTGAGTAGCGCCTCTCTTCTCTGTACCATTCCCATTAGGGAGGCTATCAGCTCCAGAGTGCCTCCTGTATACTCGATGGATGTGTGTAAATGTAGTTTGAATGATCAGTATCTGCAAATGAACATATTTGAAATGAAATGTGGCGGGCAAATGTAAAGTGTGGTTCATACCTGCGTCGGGCCTCGGACCTCGACAAGCTCGTGACCAGCCGCCGGAGACTCAATCGGAACCTGATAGGGGTCCACAGTATGCTGCCAGCAAGTCAGTGCAGTCGGAAGCTCTGGCCAATCAGTCCTCTACCTTGCTCGAGAAGCCCCTCTACCACGAGCCCTACTCGCTGGGGTCACTCTAGGTCTCTCTCTCGCAGCAGGAGCTCTCGTCTCCTCACCTCTATGAACACCAATCAGAGGCGACATGAGATGTGTCTGGATGAAGGCTGGATAATCTCCCTCCACTTGGAAGTAGTCGGCGTGCAAGCCCACTATAAACTGAATGACCTCCTCAGTGGATAGGCTATCTACAGATCGCATGGACTCTGGTGGAGCCATCGGGATGATCGGGTCGGGCAGGCCCATGATCTAATGCACGAACTGCTCGCCCAAGAACCAGGCCAAGCAAACTGGACCCTCAAGTAAAATGCGGTAGTGGGAGGTGGCCCAAGCTCTGGCGAACTGGTCTCGAATCCCCACTGGCATCGTGGCCCATGGCTGCCACATGATCTACATATAGAAGTTGTACAAGATCATTAGTTGCTGTCAGTTGCTAAGGTGCCGTTTGGTAACACTTACGTTTTCAGTTTTTAGTTTATATTTACAAAAATTTAAAAAACTCAAATAAAAACTTGTTTGGTAAATTTTTGATTTATAAATCAGTGGTCTCAGTTTATAAATTTGGCCAAAAAATGTAAATTTAAAAAATGTGTTTCCGTTTGAATTTTCAAATTTTTTTTTTTACCACCCAACACTAGCCACCACCCGCCACCATTTTCCACCACCGTCTTCTGCCACCACCACCCACCACCCACCCCCCACCACCACCTGCCACCACCACTCACCACCCACCTGCTACCACCACCCGCCACCACCACCTACCAGCCACCACCAGCCACCTGCCACCCACTCGCCGCCGCCGCCGCCACCACCACCACCACCACCACCATCCACCTGCCACCCACCCGCCACCACTACCCATTCGCCACCCACTCGCCACCACCACCCACCACCCACCACCACCACCACCACCCATCACCCACTCGCCACCATACCATCACCCACCACCCACCCGCCACCACCACCCACCACCACCTACCTGCCACCACCACCCGTCAGCACGACCACCACCACCACCATCACCCACCACCCACCCGCCACCACCACCCACTACCCACCTGCCACCACCACCTACCACCCACCACCCGCCACCATCACCCACTCACCCACCCACCACCACCACCACCACCCGCCACCTACCCGCCACCACCACCCACCCACCACCACCCACCACTACCCGCTATCCGCCACCCATCTGCCACTACCATCCACTACCCGCCACCACCACCACCCACTCGCTACCACCCACCACCCGCCACCGTCACCCACCCACCACCAGCCACTCGCTACCATTTTCCACCACCGTCTTCCGCCACCACCAGCCGCCATCATTTTCTACCACCATCTTCCGCCGCCGCCACTCGTCTCCACCCACCACCGGCCACCACTTGCCATTCCTCACTCTTTTTTATATTTTTAAATTTTTTTAAACATTTTGTGTAAGCCAAACGCGTTTGTAGTTTATGTTTTTCTAAAAATAAACAAAAAATAATCAAAAACCATTTTATAAAATTTTTGTAAATATAAACTGAAAACATAAATGTTACCAAACAGACCCTAAATGTGTGAATCAGAACGGTTTCAAAGCAAAAATGACTGTGTTTCGGATTACCTCATGGGCAGCTACTGTGTCGAAGTAATGCCTGAAGAATGTGAAGGGCTCACGGGTCCTACGGTGGAGCCTGCTATCATATCTCGCGAATAGGGGAATACTAACGGAAGCTCCTCTACAGGCTTCGGGGCGAGAGTTGGAAAGTATACGTACACCCATAGCTGAGGGAAAAATGTAGTAGTATGTGATCAGTATAGTATTGAGTAGATGCAGAAAGTGCAAAGCAGAAAGCATACAATATTGAGCAGATACAGAAAGTGCAAAGCAGAAAGCACAGTGTATGAACAGTGCCTAAACAGATACAAAAAGTGTAAAGCAGAAAGCACGTGTGTTGAAACAAATGTAAAGCAGAAATCATAATGTGCTAAGAGGGAACTAAGATGTGTACCTCCCAGGCTCGCTAGTAGCCTCCGATCAAGTCTCCCCACAGACGAGAGGTCGAACTCATATATCCGTATAGCGTGGCGAGGCCGGCTCTGCCCTAGTCGTAAAAAATAACCCGAGGGAGGGTCACCAAGGCACTCAGCAAATGCAGGCCTACGGTGTTTCACCTGTTCGAAAACAAGGTGGTATCGAAGACAAACATCAGGAAGCCCTTGGCATACTGCTCGATCTCTCTATTGTCTCGGGCTCGCTCCCTTTGAATCGCTTGGTGAACCAGGTGTATCTGACCATGCTTGTCCGTTATATAGGTGGATGTACTCCTAGCAACTTGAGCCAGGCTGCCTCCTACTCCTCCACATCTGTATCGAGAGGGATCGGATCGCCCGCTACGTCCAAGCCGGTGATCATGGCGAATTCGTAAGGAATCATCGTTATCTCTTCTGTGGTGGAAAAATGAAAGGAGTTGGTGGTGTCCCAACACCTCTCCACGAGCGCTCCTAAAAAAAGACGGCTCGCGATGACCTGAGTCAAGCCAGAGTAGAAAAGGCCGAAGCCAGCCTCATCAATGATGTCATAAACTCCATCGGGGAGCTCATCATACCAGTCTTGAGCGGTCGTGGCACCGTAGCCTCTGAAGGCGTGAGACTCGCCGTGTGGTAGAGAACAGATACAACATATAAATGATAGATGAATTATATAAAGCAGTGATAATAATATAATCAGATTTAAGGCAGTGCAAGAAATGCAAGTAAAGAGAGGCAAAAATGTATGAAAGCAGTGTTTATACCTCAACAACAATCGCTGACAAGTGAGAAGTCAGCTCCCTCAACAGGAGGTCCTCTGGTGCGCCGTGAGCAAACTCAGTGAACCGTCTGATACCTCTTGCAGTAGGCCATATATATGTTTGGGGGTGATATCTCTCCAGATCAAAAGGCCGTACCCTCAGCGGTAATGGCTCTAGTTCGGCCTCAGGCTCGAACTCTACCTCTAGGTCGGCCTTAAGGTCACCTACTGGCTCCTCTACCTCGGGAACAGGTGGAACTACTGGGGGAATCTCGGTAGGAGCTCTGTCATGAGAAATCTCATCCACCATCTGAAAATGGGTGCGAAGTGGGTGAAAAAGTGAAGAAAAATGCCAAAAAGAGGGTAAACTTGGAAAAAGTCAACCCTAGGAGAGAGAAAATGAAAGAAAAAGTCAAAGACGGGAAAAGTGCACAGAACTCAAGAGAAACTCGAGGGAAACAAGCCTAGAATGGTGAAAATGAGGAAAGAAGCACCGAAATCAAATTTCAATCGTTTCAAAGTGAAGGAAACAAGAGGGTTTAGCAAATCAACTTCGCGTGGGGCGTTGGAAAACACATAGAAACCACAAATCTAGAGAGAGGGAGAAAGATTTCGGCCCTAAAGAAGTGAGGAAATGAGCCCTAGTGGCTCATATTGAAAGACTCGAGCCAAAAAGTCCCATTTGCCCTTGCATTGCCATTGATGACCGGCAGGTGGCCGGCAAGGTTCATTGGTGGCCGACAGGGCTCACCAGTGGCCGGCACCTGGCCGACAGCCTTCTCTTGTGGCCGGTAGGTGTCCTGTGGCCTCCCCTATGGTCCTGATGCTATTTTGTATCATTGGTTCCCAAGAAGTGTAAGGACAGTTTACTGTTTGGTTCAATTTGTCTCTACGAAAGCTTTAAACTATGTTTTCGGTGCACGATGTTTGTCACTTGTCAACATGAATGAGGTGTATCCTTTAAACATTTTGTAATTCCTCCGAGGGGTGAATCAAAAGTTACCGTGCATGAATATGCATTTCCCCTTTGGTGCATGAATATGCATTTCTCCATCCGTGCATGAATATGCATTTCTCCGTTGTTTCATGAATATGCATTTCATTTCTTTCCATAGAACATGCATTTCGTATATGTTGTTACATGAAACATGTATTTCACGCATATTGCATGCGCATCTTGCATCCGTCATGAATCATGCACAGAACATGCTTCCGCTCTTGAATCACGCATAGAATATGCTTTTGTTTTTGTTTATTGTGCATAGAACATGCCATGAACATTGTATCTCGATTGTTTGTTGTGCATGGAACAGGCCATTAACATTGTATCTCAATTGTTTGTTTCGTATAGAACATGCCATTGCCATTGTATCTCGATTGTTTCTTGCATGGAACATGCCATTGACATTGTATCTCGATTGTTTCTCGCATGGAACATGCCATTAACATTGTATCTTGGTTGTTTGTTTTGCATAGAATATGTATTCTTCCTGTATCGCACTTGTTAAGTTGCTTTCTTACATATGCACGATATTGTATGTACGGTTCATTCGAAGAAATGCACGATATTGTATATACGGTTCATTCAGAGGAATTCCAAGTAAGATCATTTGTGCCATATTCGAATCACTTCCTTCTCTCCTATCGCGTGAGATGTGTTAGGGTTGTTACCCTTCGGTTAAAAACATTCAGGTGTACCCGATGTTCACACCACTCATCGGTTAAAACATTTGGGTTCGCCCAGTGTTTACACCACCCTTCGGTTAAAAACATTCGGGTACGGCCGATGTTCACACCACCTTTCGGTTAAAAACATTCGGGTGCGCCTGGTGTTCACACCACTCATCCTCCTCATATGTGAGACGCGTTAGGATTACAAATCGGTTAAAAACATTCAAGTGCGCCCAGTGTTCACACCACCTCTCCTCCTATCGCGTGAGACGTGTTAGGATTGTTTGCATCAGTTAAAAACATTCGGGTGCGTTTGGTGTTCACACCACTCTTCCTCCTATCACGTGAGACGCGTTAAGATTGTTTCAAATCAGTTAAAAACATTCGGGTGCGCCTGGTGTTCACACCATCCTTTTTCTCCTCCCGCGTGCAACGCATTAGGATCTCGGTTGAGACCTCGGGTGTGCCCGACAGTTATGTCGCCTTTCGTCTTTCCTGTGCAATGTGTAGTTTAGCTTGCACAATTTTCTTACATCCTTTCTGCATAAAATGTGGTTTGGCTCGTGTTTCTCACGCGTGGTGTGTTTATTTACTTACTTCTTCTCGTGTTTGGAATTGTTGTGCCTTGTTTCAGTTCGTTTAACAGTGGCATTTTCTTTGCATTGGATTTGCTTTCAAATGTTTCATTACATAGCCTCATTGCATGATCATAAGTTATGTTCTTGTATGCATATCATTTGCATCGCCCCAGAACTTTGCTGGTTTGATTCCTTGCAAAGGGATACGTAGGCACCCTGTAGGAGCAACCATTTGTTTTCTGTCTTGATTATTTGTCCAAGTCTTATGGCCTTGTGAAAATAGGTCGTCTTTGGGCTTTCACATTCACTCACATCATTTCATGACTTTGAGTTCTGTCAAAGAGGGGCAACTGTAGACACTCCATTTTTGACGGCCCTTACGACTTGGACGTCCTTGCAGGTACACCCGATAATGAGTCTGTTTGCTCACCAAGTGCTCGAAGTCCTCAACAAAACGCCACAACTTTGAGCATTTCAAACCCTGTATCCTTTTTGTCTCATTTTTGGACTATGCCTTGGTCTTTCCAACCTGCAACCTCTGGTGGCCTACTGGCCATCCCTAGAGGCTACTGGCCATCACTTTTGGCTTGCCAACCACTGATGTAGCTTGCTGGCCAGTACTGATGGCCGGCGTGTTTTCTGCAGATATTTCATGCTAGCTGTGCCAGCTGTTTGCACAGATACTTGCATCCGTCCACATGTGGAGGGCTGGATCTCCTTGTAGAAATTTCATGTTTTCTATATATAGGGACCCTCTCTCTCATCTTTTGAGGTTAGAAAATTTTAGGCTTAAAAATTTTCCTCTCTCTCTCTCTCTCTCTCTCTCTCTCTCTATAATTCTCTCTTTACAAATTCTCTACACTTTTGCCTACTTACACTACACTCTTGCTTACACTTCCTCAACCAAAGTTGATCACCTTTGAGCTAAGGTTCCTTGAGGCCTTCTTGGAACTCTTGAAGTTGGTTTTGTCTTGGATTGTTGCCTAGAATCACTCTTCTCTTCAAGAGGTATAATACTTGTCTTGATAGCTTGTTTTGCATACTTGTTTTCCCCTTTTTCCTACTGTTTTTGAGTTGTTTTTAGGCTATAAAAACTCTATTTTTGTGGGTTGAAATTGGTGTTTTTGTCCATTTAAGGTTAGGGGGTGGTTCACCCTTCTTCATTCCTTGTTCATAAGGCCATTTCACATTTGTTTTCCATTTTCAAACCATCTTTTTTTTTGCCTTTAAACACTGATTTTTAGAGTATTTTCAGTGGTGAAAATCAGGTTTTGAAGTCCAAATTTAGAGGGGGTAGCCTCCCCTTTTTGTGTCTTGTATGTTAGCCTAGTTGGTGCCATGCCTTAGCTTATTTTTTTAACTTGTTATAGTTTTATTCCAGCATGCTTTAGGCTTCATTTTGAACTGTTTTGACTCTGTTTTGGGTTGGTTATTGCATTTGAGTCTTGTATTGCATAGTTGTAGTGTAATAGTCTTCATAAGCTTGGTGTTTCAGGCCTTTAGACACCACTTGTTTGAGTTGATTGCATATTTTCAGTGCTTTTCACACTTAATTTCAGCACTAATCATCTCTGCAACCTCCCTCCTTTCTTGGCTTTTAATTTTTCTTTGAAAGTTGTTTCAAGTCACTTGTTTGCCTAAGTGTGAAATTGAGGTTTCATACTTAATGGTTTAATCCCTTAGGGGTTCATTACCAATAGTATGATGCTTTTTTCATGCCTTCTTTCCATTAGAGGACTTTAATTCACCTAATGGACTTAATTGGATTAAATAATGGTTGGTAAAGTAAAATGAGTAACTAAAACTTGGGACTAAAAGTGAGCAAGATAATAACCTGTTGTGTTCAATCGGACGTTAATTGAACACAAGGAAAATTAGGACATTTCATACTCAAAGTGATGAAATGTATTAAGTTTCCTAGGTCTCCATTGCCCTTGATCATGCATGATAGGGTGATGGTTTTTGTGTGTCTTGTTTTGCATTATTGAACTTGCACCTCTTGAATCACAAGCCATCATGCAATGAAATTGTTTGAGTTGGTGGTTTGTGGCTTAAGTTCACAACTCCTTGGATTTACTCATGAAAAGGAGGGGTGAGTTGTGCAAACAATTTGTGAGAATACCCTCTTTTTGCTCTGTTTGTCCTCTGTTACAGCAAGATGGACCAGTGCATTAGTAGCCGGTAGGTCGCTATCCAAGGCCGGCAAGTGGCTGGCAGAGCACCATTAATGGCCGGCAGATAGCCACTCATCCCGGAACTCTCAAGGAATTCCTATTAGAAACCACGTTGATCAGGCGTGTTTCTAATAAGACCTCAAAGCAAGTTCACCGGCTACAAGTATTATCCAAGAAACTTAATTCCATGCTCACATAAATGCAACATATAAGTCCTAACACTTATGCTAACTATATGCAACATCCTCACCGCACGTAGTAAACCCATTGTGGTAAAAACCACTTCCCACAAGCCCAAGGCATTCAACCCGGCTCACTTTGATACCAAGTTGTAGCGCCCCGCCTTTTATTACTCAGATTTCATTACCAAACCATTATTATAGATTTAATTTCAGAGATAACATACGGAAACTCTTTATATTTACAAGAACACAGGAATAAAGATTCTCTCATCCGAGTACAATATGAATACAACAGGAGTTATAATTAAATAAATTGCCCATAGGCTTACATCTTTTAAATTAAGAGAAAGGGTTTAACCCTTTTACATCAATGGCATTCTGCCCATAAATAAAAGGCCCCATGGCCAACAGGTAAAAAAAAGATCCATGACCTTGAAACACTTCTCGATGTTCACCTGAAAAAAAGATTAGCAATGTGGGATGAACATAAAGTCCGGTAGGGATCTCAACTTGATCCTAAACAATAACAACATACAGATAGCTATAATCATGAATGTTTAGTCTCATACAATATAAATAATGTGATGGTTTATACAGAAATAGACGTATATAAGGACTTTTCTCAAAATCATTCATTTCATTCAATAACGTAAGCAATTAACTTTTCTTTCTTCTTGCTGCCTTTTTCCAAAAATTCGTATGACAATAATAAATTCCTGAAAATGATTTCACCATGCACATTACGTTTTCTCCCACTTTTCGGACTCACACCTAATTTGTCTTTTCGAAACATGTTCACAAGTATCTAATGTCCTTCACATTATTCACAATCTCAATATAGTACCTACGTCCATTTCCAACACATTCATATATATACATGTATACCTTTTGTGACGCCCCGATTCTACACTATTGGTTGTAGTCAAGAAAGAATCACGAATGAGTCATGTGGTCAATAAGCAAGTAAGATCCCAGTTCGCCGGAAGAATCAAATTAGCCTCCCTTCTAAGTTCGGCTTTCTTAGGCAGCGCACTATCCTTTTGACAGATCTTAAAAGGCATTGACACAAGGTCTCATAAGCAACGATAAGGTTCATACATATACGTAGAATATAAATACAAAACAACCACGAATATCCTTAATTCAAAAGCTTGTTCCGTTACATTACATCCCAAGAAAATTTAAATCTTCACATGAGTCTTACAAAACATCAAAAGGAAATTTCTAACTTTACTAAGATAGCCAAAAGTCTTCGAAGGTTTCAGGCTCTTCGTCTCCAGCTACAAGTTCCTTTTCGTCACCTGGCATGATACGTCGTTAGCTTTGAATGCCCAGAAAACACACACATACCCCGTCCTTTTTTTCCAGTCCAATACACAATCTCAAATATAGCATTAAGTAGTAAAGCATGATACTCAAAATAGATAAACAAAGGGTTACAAGTTAGATGTTAGTAAACTAGAAATCCCTCAAAGAGATTTCGTCCTCCCAACCACAAGAATCGGATTCGGATTATTCGGTATGCCCCCTCTTTTGCTGTTTTGTTGCAGAACTAACCTCGGATGCCTACCATCGGTTATATACCGCGTAGCGCCAACCGCAGGGCCTCAAAAGAGACGGTAATAATGGACCTTGCCCAAATCCCTCCTCACACCAAACCACCTAGGGTCCGAATACAACCGCTCCGTTCAAGGGTTCCGAAAACCACTTGCGCAAGACTTTAACTTCCAAGTAGGGAACGCATCCCAACGATCCACACATCACACATTATCGTCATTACTCAAGTGATCGAAAACCCAATACCATCCCAATTAAGTTTCTCGTTGAGTTAAATGTTTTAAAACAAGGTTAAACCAATCTTAACAAGATAATAATATCCACATAAGCATGCATCATTAAGATGAAGGAGAATAAGAACATAACCATAATATGTAAAACATCACGCCAAGATTTGATTATACGCTAATAAACATTTTCATGAACACAAGAGCATAAAACACCTATGCAAAACAAGATTTCCAGATTCGATATCACATAAGGTTTAGAATAGAAGGGCTATTTTAGAATTTTTATGTAACAAGCCTCATTTTGACTTAGTCATACTGGCAAACATTTATGGATGATCTTGTTTTAATATGTGCATTTACAAATCTTGTCTTGTTTTGCTTGAATGATTGCTTTCATGCTTTGTTTTCGTCTGGTGCGTTTCCGAGGTCATCTTAAGCATAGACACCTTCGAGACCTTTGTCACTTAGAACTATCTTGGAACCCCGTTGGTTGACCTCCATCTTCACCCTGGCATATTGGCTGGGATGTCACCATCTAGGCCAAGGTGCGGCACAGCTTAGTCAAGTGTTGTCCTTCCAAGCCGATGTCATTGTTACCCTGCTTGCCGAAGTTTTGCCCTTAGCCGAGATCATCACTTGCCGGAGTACTCTTGTTGTTTAGCTTGTTGAGTACACTTTGTCTTGGTCTTGTCTAATCAGTCAGTCACCTTTTTGAGTAGAGCCAATCAGCTGATGCCACGTGTCCTGGCAGAGGGATTAAGTCAGTGATTGTCGTGAGAAACATATCATTTGTGTCAAATCTTGCCTTTTAGAAAGAGAGAGAGACTCTAGGAAGGAGAAGGAGAAGGAGAAGGAGAAGTTTCAGCAAGAGAGGGAGTGAACTTCCAAGCTTGATCGTTGGAGCTTGAGCCGTTATATTCGAGTTTTGAGGTTAGAATCTTAACCTACTCTTGTTGTTCTTATTGATCACCTAGCTGCATTGCACGATCAAACCCGTTCTGCACGTCATGCATTGATTTAAAGATGGTTTTAGAAAGAGAAAATGGTTTTCATGTGTTCTTGAAGAAAAGCCTCGTTGATCCGAAAGTTTGCATTAAGGCTCATGTTTTTGTGTTTGTTTTGATAAGATCCTTGAGTATGGGTACCCAGGTCCATGTTTTTGAATTCGTAGCATGAAATCTTCGCTTTTGTAATAGCAAGTTTTGATCTTTGCATTCGTCTCCCTCGTGTTCATGTCATTCATGTTCTTCATGCTCATGTTCTTCATGTTTATCAAGAGGGAAACCCAGATTTTCCCGACTTCACTTTTGAATGTGGCCGTCGGGACTACACCTTGGCGAGAAGGTGTGGGACCTCGGCCAAGACCTGGTGGTTACCCAGCATGTTTTTCCAAAGATAAGAAACTGTGTTTTGATTTGATTTGACCTAGTTTTTGAAGAATGCCGAGGTCATTTGCATGCATGCCAGACTTGTTTTGAGAAGTGCATTCAATAGACTTTGCCATGTGTTTGTAGGACTGGGACTTGCCTTGACCCCGACGTTTGAAGAACTATGTGAGTGGTATTTTTGATAAAGCTATGTTATCAATGTTTTGATGAGTTTTGCTTTGCTTTGTTTTTGAAAGGTATTTGTTAAGCATGAATGATTGTCCTTAGTTTTGTATCTCGTATTATACTTGCTTGAATGACCTTCTCGGAAAGTCCCTTGTGCTGGAGGACTCTAAACTTTCGCAGCATACCTTGTTTGAAAAGTCCCTTGTGCTCACTCTAAACTTTCGCAGCACATCTCGTTCGAAAGTCCTTTGTGCTGGAGGACTCTAAACTTTCGCAGCACCTCTCGTTTTGGAAGTCCCTTGTGCTGGAAGACTCTAAACTTTCGCAGCACATCTTGTCTTGAAAGTCCCTTGTGCTGGAGGACTCTAAACTTTCGCAGCACTCTCGTGTTAAAAGGCTACGGGCCTTTGTAACATAGGTCCCTTGTGCTAGAGGACTCTAAACTTTTGTAGCACCCTTGTTTGAGATGCCTCTCTTACCTTGTCTTGTTTTGCCACTGAGGGTTTACCGTGTGGATATGTTTGCCGGAATGTTATCATTTGTAATTTGTTGATGCTAGTAAGCATCCCTTGAAGCTTTGAAGATTTGTTAGATGGACGAGGACCATCCCTTGTTATTTAAAGTTTTTGACTTGTATTGTTTTGAGAGGACTTCGGCTGTTATTCATGCAAACCCTTTATTATTTATACCATTCACTGAGTATCCAAGCTCACCCTCTCTATATATATGTAGGTGATGAACAAGAAGGCGGTGACGCCTAGATGTGATTCTGGAGCTTATTTTGGATTTTGATTATGTCGGCTTAACCTGTATTTACGTCGGCAGTCTTGAAAATTACGCTTCTCGATTTGTAATACTTGTATGTTGCATACGTTGGCTTGAGAAGCCTTTTGATCATGATGTGTGTTTTGTATGATTGTTATGTCGGCAAAGAGGATGTCGGCGACCTGGCAGACTGTGTTCCTTGACCTGTAATCCGTACATTTTGGTTGTGTAGGCTTGGGAAGCCCTTGTTAATATGTAAGAGGTAATTTGTACTTTGCTTCGTTTGTAATTAAGTTCTAACCCATATGAAGATGGTTGTTATCTCATTTGACTTATGCACAGCTCTTATGGACTAATCTGATTGTATGTATCGCTTCCGTACATGTGAGCCCCATATATTTATACTCTGTTGTGTGTGAATTTTGCAAGTTGGCCTTCGGTAATCTCGGATTACTGGCCATCACGGCACCAAACTACTAGGGGCGGTTTGGGGTCGTGACATTTTACCGGACTCGGCCTTCCTATGGTTCGTAGAGAATCTAATCTAGTTTCCAAACATATTTCGGAAATGGGATAGCTTTTCTAGATTTTAAGTTATTTAGAAAACACTCCAGCACTGTCCAGATTCGTCGATCGTTACGAAAATTTGATTTTCTTGCAAACCGCTCACTATTTTTCCATGAAACTAATTTTAGTTGAAAGCTAACTCCTTAAGGAAGATTTTGACATAAAATAGAGGTCTAGAATAATTTTATACATTTTTCTAGAATTTTTTAAAGTGGCTGCAAAAACAGATTCTAAGTTACAGTACCCAAAACAAGAAGATTTATGGGAAAAGGGATCCACTAAGGGAAAATTTTTGTCTCTTTTATGATGAAAACATGCTAACTAACATATATCAATGACACATCTGAACACAATATTTAGAACCCTTAAGAACATGTATTTGAAAAAGGAAAATGAAAAAGAAGGTTGTGTTGTGGTTTACTTGCTAAGCTTTGAACAAGATGGCTCTCTTCTCCCTTCCTCTTCCTCTCAAGACTTCTCTCTTGTTCTCCTTCCCCTCCTCTAGCCGAAAGTGTGTGTGTGAGTGTGATGCTTGTGTTTGCCATGCAAGGGAGTGGTGATATTTATAGGCAAATTTGGTGTAAAATGACATAGAAGCCCACTAGTTGGAATTGAATGGACAAGCTAGGATTTACTTGGAGTTCAATGAATTAGGAGTGATTAGGGAGCTTAACCTTGGGAAGTTCAATGAATTAGGAGTGATTAGGGAGCTTAACCTTGGGGTTAGGCAACACCTAGTTAATTCCTAATTGAATAGTTTTTTTTTTGGGGTTTCTAGAATACCATGATTATAAATCTTGAAAATAGGCTTCTCACTTCTCACTTCTCTCTAGGGTGGCCGGCCATTGGGAAGGGCAATGTGGCCATTTTTTTTTAAACAATCTAAGTACTAGGAGCACATTCCTCAATGTATATATTTATATAAATCTCAATTAATTGATGGTACTTATAGTATAAGGTACATGTACTAGTTTTGGGGAAATTTTGAATTTAAATAAAGAAGTGAGGGCTTTAAGTTAAATTCATATATTGGAACCTTACTTATGTAGAATTTAATTAAATTAGGCTAAGGAACCTAATCCAGCTAGGATATTCCGGTTTTGATAAAAAAAAATGCTAACTGACAAGATTCGAAATAATTCAAGTAACTAAGGGCTTTAAGAAAATAATTTAAACATTAGGGTTTTTAAAGAGAAAACATTTTTCAGGGGCTTCACAACCTATCCCCCTTAAAACAATTTCGTCCCCGAAATTCAACTACATACTGCCTTCGAAAAGTTTGGGGTAGTTTGCCTTCACCCAATCTTGGCGTTCCCAAGTAGATTCCTCAATTCCCCGATGACGCCATAGCACTTTTACCAAGTGAACCGTTTTGCCTCTAAGGTTCTCCTCTCGGTTATCCTGTATTGCTTCGGTCCTTCTTTAAATATAACATATTTGTCAAGACTGATTTCTTCCCATTTGAGGATGTGTGATGAGTCGGCGATGTATTTTCTCAACATAGATACATGGAAGACGTCGTGTATCCCTGCTAACTGCGGAGGTAGAGCTAGTCTATGTGCTACTTTGCCCACTCTTTCCAATACCTCAAAAGGCCCAATATATCATGGTGGCAGCTTTCCCTTTTTCTGGAAACGTTCGACTCCACGCCTAGGTTGCACCTTTAGGAACACGTGGCTGCCTACTTCAAACATCAATGGCCTTCTTCTTCTATCTGCATAATTCTTTTAACGGTCTTGAGCGGTCTTTAACCGTTGTCGGATCAATTTGACCTTCTCAGTAGTTTCTAGAACAAGTTCGGGTCCTATCAGATTTGCATCACCCACTTCCGCCCAACAAATTGGCGATCTATAAGGTCGTCCATATAATGCTTCAAAGGGCGCCATACCGATGCCAGCTTGAAAGCTATTGTTATAGGCGAATTCAATTAGGGGTATGTGTCATTCCCAACTTCCTTGAAAATCCATTGCGTAAGCTCTCAACATATCTTCGAGTGTTTGGATGGTGCGTTCAGATTGTCCATCTGTTAACGGGTGAAAGGCGGTGCTAAAACACAACTCCGTACCAAGAGCTTCCTGCAGGCTTCCCCAAAATCGAGAGGTGAACCGTGGATCACGATTTGACACAATAGCCACCGGAATTCCATGTAGCCGAATGGTCTCCCCGATGTAAAGCCTACACATAGACTCTAAAGTGTCGGTCATCTTATAGGGTAAGAAATGTGCTGACTTGGTGAGGCGATCCATTATTACCCATATTGCATCGCGTCCTTTAAGTGACTTAGGCAATCCTGTCACAAAATCCATCGTCACAAACTCCCACTTCCATTCGGCTATTGATAGAGGTTGCAACATTCCCCCTGGTTTCTGATGTTCCGCCTTCACTTGTTGGCATGTCAGACACTTCGCTACAAATTTAGCCACTTCCTTCTTCATTCCATTCCACCAATATTGCCTCTTCAAATCTTGGTACATTTTAGTCCCTCCTGGATGTACCGCAAATGCAGAATGATGACATTCCTTAAGTACCTTTTCTCTAAGCAGCTCGTCACTTAGTACAAACAATCTACCTTGGTATCTTAAACTCCCATCGGGGTGAATTACCTAATTGAGCATGGGTTCTCCTGCTTCCAGACATCCCTTGATATAGGCTACCTCTTGATCGTCCTTCTGGGCCTCCATGATCACATTCATCAACTTAGGCATCACCTTCTGTGCATTAAGATATGCTTTTGTATCTTGAGATTCTATTTGGATCCTGAATTCATTGAGTGTCTTAACCATATCCCATTCTTTGACGGAAATTCTAGCCATCACCCCCCTGCTCTTGCGACTGAGAACATCTGCTACTACATTGGCTTTACCAAGATAATTTGAGAGAGTGAATTGGAAATCCTCAAGATACTCCATCCATCATCTCTGTCTCAAGTTGAGGTTCTTCTGTGTAAATAGTTACTTCAAACTCTTGTGATCTGTGAAAATTTCAAATTGTTCCCCATACAGGTAATGTCACGCCCCCAAACCGCCCCTAGTAGTTTGGTGCCGTGATGGCCAGTAACCGTGATTACCGAAGGCCAACTTCCATAATTCACACACAATCAGAGTATTACATATGGGGCTAACATGTGCGGAAGCAATAATCTAAAATACAAGTGGTCCATAAGAGCAGTGCATAAGTCAAATGAAATGGCATACATCTTTTACATAGCTTTAATACAGAGATTAAGTACAAAATACATCTTGATCAAAAGGCTTCTCAAGCCGACATATACAAATTACACATGAAATATAAGCTAAGAAGCATGATCTTCAAGATGTCACAAAATGATGAATCCAAAACACGTCGGCAATGCACTCAAAACACATCGGTAGCACATCTAGGCCCCAATGCCTTCTTGCTCATCACCTACATATACATAGGGAGGGTGAGCTTGGATACTCAGTGAATGATATTAGAAATAAAGGTTTTGCATGATTGATATCCGAGGTTCTTTCAAAATAATAATACATAGTATAACTTCACACATCAAGAGGCAAGTCAAATTCGTTGGTCGGTCCTTCAAGTTCCTTGGATGTTAATAACATCTACATAATACATGGGGTGATGACATTCCAAGACAAGAGTGCAGTTGCATTATAGTCCCCTGCAACTAAGGACTTTCAAGACAAGAGTGCAGTTGCATTATAGTCCCCTGCAACTAAGGACTTTCAAGAAATGTCATCAAAACAAGATAGTGTTTGATATACAAATAGGGATAATCATTCATGCTAAATCAAATGCTTTTATCAAAACGAAACAAGGCTTTATCAAATCTTTATAACATAACTTTATTAAAAATACCACTCACATAGCTCTTCAAACGTCGGGGTCGAGACAAGCCCAAGTCCTACAAACACATGGTAAGGCCTATTGAATGCACTTCTCAAAACAAATCTTACATGCATGTAATTGATCTCGGGAAAACATGCTGGAGGCCGAAACACTGTTTTACATGTCAGGAAGACATGCTGGGTACCAACCAGGTCTAAGCCGAGGTCCTACACTTCCCTGCCGAGGTGTGGTCCCCATGGCTTCATTCAAAAGCAAGGTCGGGAAAACCTGGGTTTCCCTTTGAAGAACATGAAGAACATGATGAACATGATCATGAGAAAGATGGATGCAAGTTCGTAACTTGTTACAAAATCTGGGATTTCATGCCATGAGTTCGAAAACATGGACCTGGGTACCCATACTTGAAAATCATGCAAGAACAAACACAAAAACATGGATCTAGGCATGAGCCTTCGGATCAAATCATGACTTTTCTTCAAGAACACATGAGCACTATTTTCTCTTTCTAAAACCGGATTTTAAGTCGGTGCATGGCTCACAAATCTTTTTCAATCATGCAATGCAATATCATAAACATACAGAACAACAAGAGCGGATCAAGAATCTAACCTTAGAACACGGATCTAACGGTTTGATCTCAAGAAATCAAGCTCGAAGGTTTACTTTCCCACTCTAAACTTCTTCTTCCCCCTAGAGCTTCTCTCTCTAATTTCCAAAACAATATACAACAAATGATAGGTTCTCACACTCGGTTCTGGGTTTAACCTTCTGCTGGGACACGTGGCGATGACTGGTTGGATTTCCCTGAAAAGGTGGCTGACAAACCAGACAAAAGCATGGGCAAAAGGGTGTTTAACAAGTAATGCGGTATGGCTCTCTGACGAGGCACTGACATCGGCCAGGAACAAGGCATCGGCAAGTAGGGTGACAATGATCTCGACTAAGAAGGACAACACTTGACTAAGCTGTGCCACACCTTGGCCTAGATGTGCCACACCTCGGTCTAGGTCGTACCATTCTGGGAGCAAGATCACTAGGGTTCAAGGGTGACATCTCGGCCTAGATGATACACATCTCGGCCTTGGTGATGAACACCTCGGCCTAGTTAGTGACATCTCGGTCAGTATGCCAGGACAAAGGTAGAGGTCAATCAAAGTGGTTCCAAGATGGTTCTAGGTATAGGATGACCTCGGCTTGGGATAATCTAGGCTTGACAAGACTTAGGCGTGAGACTCTAAGGAAGGAACAAAGCATGCTCAAAACAAATAGTCAAAACAAGACAGATTATGCAAGTGCACATGAACATGACTAGGATATGAATGTGGGTCATTACAGGTAATGTCGCCATTGCTTTAGGGAAAAAACTACGGCCGCTAACTCCAAGTCATGTGTTGGTAGTTACGCTCATGAGGTTTCAACTGCCTAGATGCATACACGACTACCTTTCCATTTTGCATGAGCACGCAACCTAACCCTTCTTTAGACGTATCGCAATACACAGTGTATCCCACTTCCTATTCTGGGATGGTCAAAATTGGCGCACTAGTTAACGTCTTCTTTAGCTCTTGGAAGGATTTTTCGCAAGCTTCGTCCCACTCATACTTTACTCCTTTTTGTGTCAAATGAGTCATTGGTTTAGCTAGTTTGGAGAAATCTTGGATGAACCTCTGGTAATAACTGGCCAATCCTAAGAAACTGCGGATTTCTGATATGGTTTTCGGTTGTCTCCAATCTAATACTGCCTCCACCTTGGTTGGATCCACTGCAATCCCATTCTCCGACACTACATGCCCTAAGAATTTTACTTCATTCAACCAGAACTCACATTTGCTTGCCATGGCATATAACCGATTATCCCTAAGAACTTGAAGGACAATCCTTAAATGTTGCTCATGCTCTTCTTCAGACCTTGAATATACCAAGATGTCATTAATGAACATTACTACAAATTGGTCAAGATATGGTCTAAAAAAATCTTATTCATTAGGCTTATGAATACTGCTGGTGCATTGGTTAGTCCGAAGGTCAATACTATAAACTCATAGTGGCCATATCTAGTACGAAAGGCAATTTTTGGTATATCCTCCTCCTTGACTCGTAGTTGATGGTAACCTGACCTGAGATCGATCTTTGAATAGCACCTTGAGCCTCTAAGTTGGTCAAAAAGGTCATCAATCCTTAGGAGTGGGTATCGGTTTTTAATCGTGACTCGATTGAGTTGACGATAATCAATGCATAGCCTCAACGACCCATCATTCTTTTTAGCAAACAACACGGGTGCTTCCCATGGCAAAGTACTTGGCCTAATGAATCCTGTCTCGAGCAATTCCTATAGTTGTGTCTTCAATTCTCGTAATTCTGCTGGTGACATACGATACAGGGCCATGGATATTGGGGTAGTTCCAGGTTGTAGCTCGATGCTCAAGTCTACTTCCCGGGTTGGTGGCAATCCTGGTAATTCTGCATATTCGCATACTACGCGTGGAAGTTCTAATTTTTCTTGGCTCTCCTCATTTAAAACCAGACTTGTTATCCTACCCACAAGTTGACCGCGCCACTGCGTCCTACATTTCGTTGAAGTCATGGAGTCTTGTCTATCCCCCTTAAACTGAAAACATGCTTCGTTGGATGGGTAAGTCATCTCCTTCTTTTGGTAAATATCGATAATTGCTAAGGTACGAGTAACGAATCTATTTTTAAGATGAGGTCGGAGTAAGGTATCTTCATGAAGTTGAGTTTCCTTTCCACAAGCTCCAAATCCTCTCGGATTCTACCTCCTTTCATTCTGAAGTCAATGTTGTGCCGATTATTTCCACAAAAATGGTAAGACTCCTCCAAAATTTGATTCTTGATAGGGTTCGGGATTTTAGCCACAGTTACTAGTCCATTCTTAAGGTTTCAATTTCCTGGTACCGCATTTCTATTGTTGCTTACAAGCTCATGTTATTACTTGTCTTGAAGTATGGTCCACCATTTGTTTTTCTTTGAATGGGGTGAGGCATAAGTCAAATTCTAACTACAGAGGCAATTCCTTATGGGTAAGAAACTAATCTTAAGTTAGAGTTTGATTATCCTAGGGTGCTCACACAACACAACTTCATGTACACATAATAATAATTACAAGATTCTTAAAATTGGATTGAAGTGGAGATGAAGAATACGAAGCAGTTATGGTGATAACATCAGGGTTAACTGAATGGTATGATGTTATGGTTTCGAACTTCAATGTGATCAAGGTTATAGATGTAGTGACTAAACTAGATATTTAACTTGAAACTGCGTTGGCCATCCGCGTTTTAAACTGAATATCCAAGATTCATTACCGAGCAAAGAAAATAAAATTATTTACAAGAAGCTTGGGCTAAATAAAATAATCAAGGGTCAAAGGAGGTCAAATTTACAAATAGTAGTATATAAAACAAGGCTAGATGGACAAGACTTAATCTTGGGAAAGGATGACATTGAATAAAGGTTACGAACTCAAGATGAGGGTACGACAATCGATAGAAGACGCGTAGAACTAATAGTACCCTCTGTTGCGTGATGTGAGGCCGCACTCAAAGTTAAAACCATTTCACATTCCTGAAGTAGGTCCTCATGAGTTGATGTTGGTGTGCCCGAAATTCGAAGAAATTCCCTAAGATAGGTCAAGAAAGATTCTATTTTTGATGTCTTTTAGTTGATAGAATAGGTAGTGTAATAATATAACATAGCCGAGGCAAGGTAGTCTCTAACCGCAGGTCGAAACGCGTGGGTAAGGGTTGAACCTAGGCTTTGATACCAAATTGTGATGCCCCGATTCTATGCTATTGGTTGTAGTCAAGAAAGAATCACGAATGAGTCCTGTGGTCAATAACCAAGTAAGATCCCAGTTCACCGGAAGAGTCAAATTAGCCTCCCTTCTAAGTCCGGCTTTCTTAGGCAGCGCACTACCTTTTGACAAATCTTAAAAGGCATTGACACAAGGTCTCATAAACAACGATAAGGTTCATACATATACGTAGAATATAAATACAAAAAAACCATGAATATCCTTAATTCAAAAGCTTGTTCCGTTACATTACATCCCAAGAAAATTTAAATCTTCACATGAGTCTTACAAAACATCAAAAAGAAATTTCTACCTTTACTAAGATAGCCAAAAGTCTTCGAAGGTTTCAGGCTCTTCGTCTCCAGCTATAAGTTCCATTTCGTCACCTGGCATGATACGCCGTGAGCTTTGAATGCCCAGTAAACACACACACACCCCGTCCTTTTTTTCCAGTCCAATACACAATTTCAAATATAACATCAAGTAGTAAAGCATGATACTCAAAATAGATAAACAAAGGGTTACAAGTTAGATGTTAGTAAACTAGAAATCCCCCAAAGAGATTTCGTCCTCCCAACCACAAGAATCGGATTCGGATTATTTAGTATGCCCCCTCTTTTGCTGCCTTGTTGCAGAACTAACCTCGGATGCCTACCATCGGTTATATACCGCGTAGCGCCAACTATAGGGCCTCAAAAGAGACGGTAATAATGGACCTTGCCCAAATCCCTCCTCACACGAAACCACCTAGGGTTCGAATACAACTGCTCTGTTCAAGGGTTCCGAAAACCACTTGCGCAAGACTTTAACTTCCAAGTAGGGAACGCACCCCAACAATCCACACATCACACATTATCGTCATTACTCAAGTGATCGAAAACCCAATACCATCCCAACTAAGTTTCCCGTTGAGTTAAATGTTTTAAAACAAGGTTAAACCAATCTTAACAAGATAATAATATCCACATAAGCATGCATCATTAAGATGAAGGAGAATAAGAACATAACCATAATATGTACAACATCATGCCAAGATATGATCATACGCTAATAAACATTTTCATGAACACAAGAGCATAAAACACCTATGCATAATAAGATTTCCAGATTCGATATCACATAAGGTTTAGAATAGAAGAGCTATTTTAGAATTTTTACTGGACTCGGCCTTCCTATGGTTCGTAGATAATCTAATCTAGTTTCTAGAACATATTTCAAAAATGGGATAGCTTTTCTAGATTTTAAGTTATTTAGAAAACACTCCAGCGCTGTCCAGATTCGTCGATCGTTACGAAAATTTGATTTTCTTGCAAACCGCTCACTTTTTTTTCCATGAAAATAATTTTAGTTGAAAGCTAACTCCATGACGAAGATTTTTACATAAAATAGAGGTCCAGAATAATTTTATACATTTTTCTAGAATTTTTTAAAGTGGCTGTAAAAACATATTCTAAGGTACAATACCCAAAACAAGAAGATTTATGGGAAAAGGGATCCACTAAGGGAAAATTTTCATCTCTTTTATGATGAAAACATGCTAACTAACATATATCAATGACAAACCTGAAAACAATATTTACAACCCTTAAGAACATCTTTTTGAAAAAGGAAAATGAAAGAGAAGGTTGTGTTGTGGCTTACTTGCTAAGCTTTGAACAAGATGGCTCTCTTCTCCCTTCCTCTTCCTCTCAAGACTTCTCTCTTGTTCTCCTTCCCCTCCTCTAGCCGAAAGTGTGTGTTTGAGTGTGATGCTTGTGTTTGCCATGCTAGGGAGTGGTGATATTTATAGGCAAATTTGGTGTAAAATGAAATAGAAGCCCACTAGTTGGAATTGAATGGACAAACTAGGATTTACTTAGAGTTCAATGAATTAGGAGTGATTAGGGAGCTTAATCTTGGGATTAGGCAACACCTAGTCAATTCCTAATTGAATAGTTTTTTTTTTTTTTGGTTTCTAGAATACCATGATTATAAATCTTGAAAATATGCTTCTTACTTCTCTCTAGGGTGGCTGGCCATTGGGAAGGGTGATGGGGCCATTTTGTTTTTAAACAATCTAGGTACTAGGAGCACATTCCGCAATGTATATATTTATATAGATCTCAATTAATTGATGTTACTTATAGTATAAGGTACATGTACTAGTTTTGAGGAAATTTTGAATTTAAATAAAGAAGTGAGGACTTGAAGTTAAATTCATGTATTGGAACCTTACTTATGTAGAATTTAATTAAATTAGGCTAAGGAACCTAATCCAGCTAGGATATTCCGATTTTGAAAAAAAAAAATGCTAACCGACAAGATTCGAAATAATTCAAGTAATTAAGGGCTTTAAGAAAATAATTTAAACATTAAGGTTTTTAAAGAGAAAACATTTTTTAGGGGCTTCACACCTTTAGTACAAAAGGAAACAACAAGCAACCAACAACTATCTACTCAACAAATGAGGCAACTCGGCTTTCCAAAATCATAACCATCATAACCCACAATATACCCAGATACACTGAGAAAATAATGATAAATAAGTTCTGCTCTACCTACCTTAAGCGAGGTAAGCCAAGGACACACCTTTCCATAATGAAATGCCAATTTACCAGACATCGGTTGGAAGGTAATGGTCTCTCTGCCAAGTTTTCTAGGAGCTGGCTGGAAGGTACTGGTACCTCTTATTCTAAGCGCAACCAATTCTCCAGGCGCTAGCTAGAAGGTAATAATACCTCTTATTCTCAACGCAATATACGTTACCAATCATCACAACACGACAAAGTACAACCAACAAGTGTAATGCATACACACAAACTATTCAACAAAGTACAACCAACACAAGTGTAATGCATACACGCAACTATTCGACACAACAATATCATCCTCCACCGATGACCAAGGACAAAACCTCTAAATGTATGTATTCAACACACGTATTATAATAATTCAACTCTCATGAGATTTTAAATCCAACAACAACAATACTAAAATAACTAAGGACAAAACCTCCAAATGTGTGTATTCAACACACGTATTATAATAATCTAACTCTCATAAGATTTTAAATCCAATAACAACAATGGTAAAATAAAATATTCATAATCCAACCTCAAGTTAATTTTTGAGATTCACATAGTGTTATCATTTCATTCTTCCATTTCAAAAATCAATTCTCTTGTTTTCCAAGTTAACATAGTCTACCCTTTATCCCAATCCATTCTTTTCATTTCACTAAATTAAATCCATGGATGTCAAAGCCACAACCCAACTCAACTTAATATAGTCAATCCAAAATAATTCCAATGCTATAGTTAATTCTCCCTTTTAGCTATTAACACATTTACACAAACCATAATAACAATTTACAAACATTATTCAACTTTACCCCTTTTTAATTCTCCAAGTCAAAACATTAAATTAAGGTTTTTTCTTCTTTCAACATATACATGCTAGATTACTCCTCAATTAACCCAAACAGCAATCAATTTAACAATCTAATTCCCAAATGACAAACCCTAGATCCCCTTTCATGATTTCAAAGAAATCCATAATTGATATGATTTTTATGAAATAAAATCTACCACATATCTATCTATAGATGAGGTATTGAAAATGAGCAAAGAAATCCCTACCTCAAGATTTGAAGCTAAAGATGAGGACCCAACTTGAGACTCCAATGAAATCGCAAAACAATCGGTAGAAGTCTTGATCTATGCTTACTCTTCAACCTTCTTGAAAGATTTGGGATGAATCTTGGGTAAAAAGAAGAGAATCAAGAGTTTGGAAGGTTAGGGTTTCGGGTTTGGAGGATAGGAGGAGAAGAGATGGAGAAAAAATGGAGTTTTAGGGCCAAAAAATCACTTCATAATGTCTGTTAGCGGCGTGGTCTCTCGAGCGAAGGAAGCTTGGCTCGAGCGTACAAAAGAAGCTCTCAGAATCTCTGAAAATCGCGCAGTTCACTCAAGCGAGCATGCTTCCAGCACAGAAACACAAAATTCAAATAGGTATAACTCTCTCGTTCAGACTTCGTTCAGGGTCGTTCTTATGGCCAAATTGAAGCCCCAGAAGTAAGCTTTCCAATGGTTCTAGCCTCACATCAAGATTCAAAGTATGGAGAGAGAAAATGATGAAATAGTGAAAACTACTCAATAACAATTATTCAAATTTGAAGTTCTTAGTCAATCTTACCTAACCACTATGGTAACACCTCAACCAAGGCTCAAATATCAACTAAGGAGGTTCTCAACCAAGAAAACCAAAGATTCAAATATAGTTCCATTATAATAAGAAGCATAGAGTGCTACATCTGCTGTGTGGAGATATTACTTTAATAATGCAAATGCTAAGGGTCCTGATGTGCAAGTATGTTCGAATAAAGAAACAACTAGTCCTTCTTTTCCTGGTGAGTGTGGATAAGAGGGATAAAAAGCTAATGATTATACATCTTTAGCTTTTGCTTTTCCTTTGGGTCATGTTCGACTTTATTAGCAATAATGTCGATAAAGGAATTCCAAAAATCACTGAGGGTTCCATCATCATCATTATCATCAGGCTCTTGTTCCTCTCTTGCATTGACATTATACACATTACCATGCTTATCCTTATCCTTATCCTGACTGGCTGTTGAGATCATAGAAACATCATCCTGGAATTCGGATCCCATGGATTGGAGAAATTGGTATTTCATATATTCCATGCATTTGATCAACAAATCTTTATTAGAAATTCCTGTAAATTGTTTCTTCAATTCAGATTGGATACGGATAAAAAGATTACCACCACTATGTTCCGGAATGGATGATTTGGGGATTAAATCTGTACAAGCTTTAGTATTAAGTTTAATTTGTTCAATCAGGTCCGGTTGAGATTCATCAAGGGTCTTCTACTATTTGAAAAAGAAAATTCTTTTAAGATGGGGAAGCTTATTCTGAAAATCACAAGCAAGATCCTCCCTTCAAATCTAAGGGCGACCGAAATAAATCATAAATATATTGAAGGATTTGGATAGAGAACAATTCTGATTACTGGACATAGCTTGAAAATCAATAACCCATTGATTAAATTGAATATGGACGGGTTCGGGTAAGATTGATGGATCAGGCCCAAACTTATCCCACCAAGCAAAAAACTAGTTGGGAATACCAGCTTGGTAAGTTTGGGGGAAAACTTTGATGAACCATGAATGAGTATGATTAGGGTTCATATAAAGAAATGATTTTGAAAAAGCTTTGGTATAATCCCAATTTTTGGTCATGAATAGAAAGTGTATGGGTTTGGTTGGAATTCAAACCTCATTTTCTGGTTTCATGATCCATTTGACAACAGCTTTCCTATATTTAATAGCACTCTTCAGATTTTTCTGCTCAACATAATGATGAGTGAAATCAACAGAGGCAGTATCTTTAAGCATGGCTTCATAAATGTATCGATATTGATCAAAGTGTGGCATAAAATTCTGATCATAGACATAGTGATCCTTAATTTCCCAAGGGTCAACCATTCATTTAATATCGATATTGTCTAGATATAAAATTGTTTCCTCATGGTTAAGGTTATTTAGATAGGATTCAGATTCATCTGTTAAAAGAGCATCTTTTACAGATTTTTTGGAAGATGAGCCTTCCTATACGGATTGCGAAGGTGAAATCTTCATATTTGGAATAGTGATCCATGGACATTCTGTGAGATCCGGATGAATATTTTCATGGGCATAAGAAGAGGATCCTCTACCCCAGCCACGATTGCGGCCTTTAGCCAGTTGGCTTATTGAGAGATCCCTACAATTACTTACGAGTTAGAAAATTAGGGAGATAATTGTGTTCTCATTTAATGTGTTCAATATCAAAATCAAATGCGGATAACTGGTTTTGCGAATTGGCAAAAATTTGTTTATGAAAAAGATTTTCAACATCTTTTTTTAAATTTGTTTTGCTACACTACAATCAACACGAATTAGAAAATGTTTGTTTAATAAATCATCCTGAAATTTAAGAATACACTTAACAATAGAAAAGCATTCTTTTTTAATTGTGGGATAATTTAAAGACGCCTTCTTCCAAGCTCTAGATGTGAATCGAATCAATTCTTCTTTTGCAATATTTGGATTATACTGTTTAAGAACCCCGCCATAACCTTTATCAGAAGTATTTGTTTCAACAATTTTTTTCCAATTAGGATTAGGAATAGCTAAACAATATAATTTTTTAACCCTAAGTTTGATTTTCTGCACTGCTTTAGTATGTTCACTAGACCAAGGTTCTGGATTTTTTTTAATCTTGAATATAGAATAGCAGTATCTACTACTAAATTCTACTAATAATCTGTTATATAATTTAATTCAATCCTTCATCAATATTTAATTCTTTTATTTGTTGCTTAGTTCTGCATTTGTTAGCATTGTGACCAATTTTACCACACTTGTAACATGTTGCTGAGGACTTGTCTTTCTTTTCGAAAGCCGTTTTTGTAGAGTTTGTGGTTTGTTTGCCTTTAGTATTTTGATAAGAAGACTTCCTTTTGGAAAAATGGTTCTTTTTCTTTTTATAATTGGATTTATATTCTCTTATTTTTCTTCCGGTAAGGAATTTTTACATTATAGGCAAATTGGTCACAAAATTCACCTAATTCCTTCCTTCCTATTAAGTTTTCTCTTTTCATTTGATATTGTTATTTTAGATCATTTCAAAGAGATGAACCTTCTTCTATAATTATGGCACTTAGTTGGCCATAAGTGTAATTATTATAAAGGATGTTCATACCATGATTTTGATCCCTTAATTTTTTACGGATTTTTCGGCAAATAATGTTGGCAAGCCATCAATAAACTTGGCTTTCCAATGCTCACTATTAGCATCAATACATTTCCTGACTTTCATAAGGAAAACATCCTTATACCATCGAAAGTACGTAAGAGAAGGACAACAAAGATTTTCGAGAAGCGTTCGACCTCAGTCTGACATTCCAACTCCTCGTTTAATAAAATGCATTAATATGGTTTGAGAAAGGGTATAAACCGCATCCTCAACCTATTGAGGGGTATTAGTCAAAGGATTAGTTTCTTGCTTAACAGATTGTAATATCTCTATGTGTTGTGCAGGTGTGAGAACATTATTCCACTATCCTTTGAGGATAGCGGTGAACCCGGTGGTAATATAACGGGCAATTTGGTTGTCAGTATTACCATTCTGGCGATGGACAGAACTGTACATGAGCATTTCATGCATTGTTTCAAAGATATGATATTCAAATTTACCATCAATATTCCAAGAATAAATACTTTTACCATGATAAGATTTTTGATCATGCAAAAAGTCTTCTTCATAGAGGATATCTTGAGGGGTAGGATGATGATAGTAATATCGATCAGGTCCTAATTTAGAATAAGTTCATTTATCAAAAGATTATTTTTGAATTTACTATTGAACCGCATACCAAGGAATTAGATCAAATTAAAGACCTGGGAGTCAATAAAGAAAAACAATTAAATTTTTTACAGAAGGAAATTTATGTTCTTAGTATTGAGCAAAAACTTCAATAATCTTCTTTACAGAATAAAATAAAAATGATTACATCAGAATTTGAAGTTGAAATCTATAGTGATATTCCTAGTGCCTTATGGGATAGGAAGAAACATATTGTCACTCTTCTCTACGAACTCGAATTTAATGAAAAATATTTTTCAACAAAAGGTAGACCAGCTCAAATGAAAAAGGAATAAATGGAATTATGCAAGATTGAAATCTCCATTCTTCTTTACAAAAAATTAATCACAAAAAGCTATTTGCCTTGGAGTTGTATTGTTTTTCATTTAACAAAAATGCTAAAAAGGAACGAGGAGCCCCTCGCCTTGTCATTAATTATAAGTCTCTCAATGATGCTTGTAAATGGATTAGATATCCAATTCTGAATAAAAAATACCTTTTGGACAGATTACAGGATGCTATTATTTTTTCTAAATTTGATCTTAAATCAAGATATTGGCAAATTCAAATTGCTGAACAAGATCGGTATAAAACTACTTTCACCATACCTTTTGGGCATTACGAATGGAATGTTGTGTCATTTGGATTAAAAAAATGCTCGTTCAGAATTTTAGAACATTATGAATGATATTTTTATTCCTTATTCCGAATTTTCTATATGTTACATAGATGATGTTCTTATTTATTCTTTATCTATCGAAACAACATATTAAGCATCTTAATATTTTTAAGAATGTTATTATCAAAAATGAACTTGTAGTTTCAGCTCCAAAGATGAAACTTTTCCAAACAAAAGTAAGATTTCTTGGCCATAGTATTCATAATGGCACAATTATACCTGTTGATCGAAGCATTGAGTTTGCATCCAAATTTCCTGATGAAATTAGAGAAAAGAGAACTCAATTACAACGATTTCTTGGTTGTCTAAATTATATTGCAGATTATTATCAGAATTTAGCCCTGGATATTGTTATTCTATATTCAAGATTAAAAAAGAATCTAGAACCTTGGTCTACTAAACATACTAAAGCAATGTAGAAAATCAAACTTAGGGTTAAACAATTAACTTGTTTAGCTATTCCTAACCCCAATTGGAAAAAAAATTGTTGAAATAGATGCTTATGTCTTTAAATTATCTCACAATTAAAAAGAATGCTTTTCTATTGTTAAGTGTATTCTTAAATTTCAGAATGAATTATTAAACCAACATTTTCTAATTCGTGTTGACTGTAATGTAGCAAAACAAATTTTTAAAAAATATGTTGAAAATCTTTCTCATAAACAAATTTTTTCCAATTAGCAAAGCCAGTTATCCACATTTGATTTTGACATCGAATTCATTAAATGAGAACACAATTGTCTCCCTGATTTTATAACTCGTGAATATTTGCAGGGATCTCCTAATGAGCCAATCGGTTAGAGGCCGTCATCGTGGCCGGGGTAAAGAATCATCTCCTTATTCCCATGACAATATTCATCTAGATCTCACCGAATTTTCATGGATCACTGTTCCAAATAAGAAGATTTCATCTTCTCAATCCATACAGGAAGGCTCATCTTCCAAAAAATCTATAAAAGATGCTCTTTTAAAGGATGAATCCGAATTCTATCAAAATAACCTTGACCATGAGGAAACAATTTTATATCTGGACAATGTCGTTATTAAAAGGATGGCTGACCCTTGGGAAATTAAGGATCGCTATCTCTACAATCAAAATTTTATGCCACATTTTGATCAACATCGATACATTTATGAAGCCATGCTTACAGATACTGCCTCTGTTGATTTCATTCACTATTATGTCAAGGAGAAAAATCCGAAGTGTTCTATTAAATATAGCATAGTCATCATCAAACGGATCATGAAACTAGAAAAATGAGGTCTGAATCTTAACCAAACACATACACTTTCTATTCATGACCGAAAATATAATTATTGGGATTATACCAAAGCTTTTACAAAATCCTTTCTTTACTTGAACTCTAATCGTACTCATTCAAGGTTCATCAAGTTTGCTCCCAAACTTACCAAGCTGGTATTCCTAACTGGTTTTTTGCTTGGTGGGATAAATTTGGACCTGATCCATCTATCTTACCTGAACCCGTCCATATTCAATTTAATCTATTGGTTACTATTTTTCAAGCTATGTCTAGTAAACAAAATCATTCTCTATCCAAATCTTTCGCTATATTTATGATTCCTTTCGGTCTCCCTTGGATTTGGAGGTGGGACCATGCTTGTGATTTTCAGAATAAGCTTCCCGTCTTAAAAAAAAGAAATTCTTTTTTAAATGGTGGAAGACCCTTGATGAATCTCAACCTGACTTGATTGAACAAATTAAACCTAATACTCTAGCTTGTACAGATTTAATCCCCAAACCATCCATTTTGGAATATAGTGGTGGTAATCCTTTTATTCGTATCCAATCTGAATTGAAGAAACAATTTTCAAAAATTTCTGATAAAGATTTGATGATCAGATGCATGGAATATATGAAACACCAATTTCTCCAATCCATGGTATCCAAATTCCAGGATGATATTTCTATGGTCTTAACAGCCAGTCAAGATAAGGATAAGGATAAGGATGAGCATAATAATGCGTATAATATCCTTGCAGGAGAGGCATAGGAGCTTGATGATAATGATGATGGTGGAACCCTCAGTGATTTTTGAGATTCTTTTACCAACATTACTACTGATAAAGTCGAATGTGACAAAGCTCGTAGAGGTAAAACAAAAGATAAAGACATACAATCATTAGCTTTTTATCCCATTTTGTTTGCACTCACTAGAAAAAGGACTAGTTGTTTCTTTATCCGAACATTTTAGCACATCCCTAAGACATTTGTATCAATAAAGTAATATCTCCACACAGCAGAAGATAAGAATTGAAGATAAAGACAAATGACTCCAACCATCAAGGACATGACACTTGTCTTCAATTATTTTTTAGGATAATTCAAGGATGGCTATTTAAGGGCAAGCCTCACACTTGTTGAGACAAAAGTTTTCCTTTACTCTTTCTTTCTTTTTCTCTTGAATTTTTTTTTTCTTTTTTTGAAGTTTTATGATATATCAATTATGTGTGGAGCAACTCTCTTGTTTTGAGCTGGCTACTGTATTGTAAGTATTTTATAATGTTTTATATCTACAAATACTTCATCTGACTTGCATGCATTATTAGATTGGCATAAAGAATGATTAGCTACTTTGTTAACTTTGCAACATATACTCACTGTACAATCTTGGATTGAAGAACTTCATAAATTAACAGCTTTAACAGCTCGATCTCTACAAGAGGAGATTATTTGTTTGGCTTTTGATCAACGACTCCTTCCATAGTAATTACACAAACATGAGATCATCTATGTATTAATTTGTAATTATTATATTGTTCATATGAACTGTAATATTCCTGACTTTGTGTTAATTAGGGATATGAATCATATATCTATAAGTGGGACATCACCCAAGTCGAGTTTAGGGTTTTGCCATTGTTGAATTAAAATCCTGTACGACATGTATCTCCTATAAGTCATTGACAGATGTGCTTATAAATATACGGTCAGCACACCTATTGGTATTAGAGCCAAGTTTATTACTATTTGTATTATTGAGATTATACCGAAACTTTTATGAAATTCTTTCTTTATATGAACTCTAATTGTACACGTTCATGGTTCATCAAAGTTTGCCTCCAAACTTACCAAGCTGTTATTCCCAACTAGTTTTTTGCTTTGTGGGACAAGTTTGGGCCTGATCCATCTATATTACCCGAACCCATCCATATTCAATATAATTTATGGGTTACTACTTTTCAAGCTATGCCTGGTAATCAAAATCATTCTCTATCCAAATCCTTCGCTATATTTATGATTCATTTCGGTCTCACTTGGATTTGGAGATGGGATCTTGCTTGTGATTTTTAGAATAAGCTTTCCCGTCTTAAAAAAAATTCTTTTTTAAATGCTGGAAGCACCCTTGATGAATCTCAACTCGACCTGATTGAACAAATTAAACTTAATACTCAAGCTTGTACATATTTAATCCCCAAACCATCCATTCTGGAACATAGTGGTGGTAATCATTTTATCCGTATGCAATCTGAACTAAAGAAATAATTTCTAGGAATTTCTGATAAAGATTTGATGATCAAATGCATAGAATATTTGAAACACCAATTTCTCCAATCTACAAAATTCGAATTTCAGGATGATGTGTCTATGGTCTCAACAGCCACTCAGGATAAAGGTAAAGATGAGCATGATAAAGCATATAACGTCATAGCAGGAGAGGCATAGGAGCCTGATGATAATGATGATGGTTAAAACCTCAGTGATTTTTGAGATTCTCTTACCAACATTATTGCAGATAAAGTTGAACGTGACAAAGCCCTCAAAGTAAAAAACAAAAGCTAAAGATGTATAGTCATTAGCTTTTTATCCCTTTTTATCCGCACTTACCAGAAAAAGAAGGATTCGTTGTTTCTTTATCCGAGCATGCCAGCACAATAGGACCCTAAGGCATTTGCATTATTAAAGTAATATCTCCATCCAGCAGAAGATAAGAACTGAAGATAAGGATGAACAACTCCAGCCATCAAGGACACGCCACCTGTCTTCAATTATTTTATAGGATAAGTCAAGAATGGTTATTTAAGGGCAAGTCTCACCATTGTTGAGACACAAGTTTTCTTTTACTCTTTCTTTCTCTTTCTCTTGTAATTTTTTTTTGAAGTTTTATGATATATAAATTATGTGTGGAGCAACTCTCTTGTTTTAAGCTTGTTACTATATTGTAACTATTTTATAATGTTTTATATCTGCAAATACTTTATCTGAATTGCATGCATTAATAGATTGGCATAAAGAAAGATTTGCTACTTTATTAACTCAGCAGCATATACTCACTATACAATCTTGGATTGAAGAACTCCATAAATTAATAGTTTTAACAGAACAATCTCTACAAGAGGAGATTATTCGTTTTGCTCTTGATCAGAGAGCCCTTCCGTAGAAATTACACAAACATGAGATCATAGATATATTAATTTGTAATTATTATATTGTTCATATGAATAGTAACATTCCTGAATTTGTACTAATTAGGGATGGGAATCATATAGCTGTCAGTGGGACGTCACCCAAGTCGCGTTTGAGGTTTTGCCATTGTTGAATTAAATTCCTGTACGGCATGTATCTCCTATAAGTCATTAAAAGATGTGCCTATAAATATATGGTTAGCAGATCTATTGGTATCAGAGCCATGTTTATTACTATTTGTATTATTGGGATTAAACCGAACTTTTTACGAAATCCTTTCTTTATATGAACGTTAATCGTACTCATTCATGGTTCATCAAAGTTTGTCCCCAAACTTACCAAGCAAGTATTTCCAATTGGTTTTTTGCTTGGTGGGATAAGTTTTGGCCAAATCCATCTACTTACCCGAACCCGTCCATATTCAATTTAATCTAGGGGTTATTGCTTTTCAAGCTATGCTTGGTAATCAAAATCATTCTCTATCCAAATGCTTCGCTATATTTATGATTCATTTCAGTTTGCATGGGATTTGGACATGGGATCTTGCTTGTGATTTTCATAATAAGCTTTCTCGTTATTAAAAAAAAAAAATCTTTTTTAAATGGTGAAAGACCCTTGATAAATGTTAACCTAACCTGATTGAACAAATTAAACGTAATAGTCAAACTTGTACGAATTTCATCCCCAAACCATCCATTCCGAAACATAGTGGTGGTAATCCTTTTATACGTATCCAATCTGAATTGAAGAAACAATTTTTAAAATTTTTTGATAAAGATTTGGTGTATCAAATGCATGGAATATTTGAAACACCAATTTCTCCAATTCATTGAATCGAAATTCCAGGATGATGTTGCTATGGTCTCAACAGCTAGTCAGGATAAGGATAAGGATAAGGATAAGGATGATAATGCTTATAATGTCCTTGTAGGAGAGGCACAGGAGCTTGATGATAATGATGATGGTGGAACCCTCACTGATTTTTTAGATTCTCTTACCGACATTATTGTTGATAAAGTCGAATGCGACAAAGTTCACAAAGCAAAAGCAAAAGCTAAAGATGTATAATCATTACCTTTTTATCCATATTTACCCGTACTCACCAGAAAAGGACTAGTTATTTTTTTATCCGAGCACGCCAGCACAACAGGACCCTAAGACATTTGCATTATTAAAATAATATCTCCACAGAGCAGACGATAAGAATCGATGATAAGGATGAATGACTCCTGCCATTAAGGATATGCCACCTGTCTTCAATTATTTTTCAGGATAAGTTAAGAATGGCTATTTAAGGGCAAGCCTCACCCTTGTTGAGACACAAGTTTACTATTACCCTTTCTTTCTCTTTCTCTTGTAAAAATTTCTGAAGTTTTATGATATATCAATTATGTGTGCAGCAACTCTTTTGTTTTGACCTTGCTATATTGTAAGTATTTTATAATGTTTTATTTCTGCAAATACTTTATCTAAATTCCTTACATTATTAGATTGGCATAGAAAAAAGATTAGCTACTTTATTGACTCTGCAGCATATACTCACTATATAATCTTGGATTGAAGAACTCCATAAATTAATAGTTTTAACAGAGCAATCTCTGCAACATAAGATTATTCGCTTCACTTTTGATCAACGACCCCTTCCGTAGTAATTACACAAACATGAGATCATATGTGTATTAGATTATAATTATTCTATCGTTCATATAAACAATAATATTCCTGAATTTGTGCTAATTAGGGATATGAATCATATATTTGAAAGTGAAACGTCACCCAAGTAGCATTTGGGGTTTTGCCATTGTTGAATTACATTCTTGTACGACATGTATCTCCTATAAGTCATTGACAGACGTACTTATAAATATACGGTTACCACACCTATTAGTATTAGAGCCATGTTTATTACTATTTGTATTATTGGGATTATACTGAAGTTTTTACAAAATCTTTTCTTTACATGAACCCTAATCATACTCATGGTTTATCAAAGTTTGCTCCAAAACATACCAAGCCAATAATCTCAACTGGTTTTTTGCTTGGTGGGATGAGTTTAGGCTTGATCCATCTATCTTACCCAAACTCTTCCATATTCAATTTAATCTATGGGTTACTGCTTTTCAACCTATGCCCGGTAATCAAAATCATTCTCTATCCAAATCCTTTGCTATATTTATGATTTATTTCAATCTCCCTTGGATTTGGAGGTGAGATCTTGCTGTGATTTTCATAATAAGCTTTCTCGACTTAAATTTTTTTTTCTTTTTTAACTGGAAAAAAGACCCTTGGTGAATCTTAACCCGACCTGATTGAACAAATTAAACTTAATACTAAAGCTTGTACATATTTAATCCCCAAACTATCCATTTCGGAACATAGTAGTGGTAATCTTTTTATCCGTATCCAATATGAATTGAAGAAATAATTTCTAGGAATTTCTGATAAAGATTTGATGATCAATTGCATGGAATATTTGAAACACCAATTTCTTCAATCCATGGAATCCGAATTTCAAGATGATGTTTTTGTGATAACCCAAAATATTTTTTTAAATAATCAGTGCATAAATTAATTGAGTAATAATTGGATTGGAGTGTTGTGAAAAGTTATGTGTGAAAATGATTCAATTTTGTAATAATTTTTTTTAAAAAAAATATAATTTTCAATCTCAGAAATTATGAAATTTTAATTATGTTTTTCTTATAAGAATCTAGCATGTTGGATAAAAATTTTGGAATTTAATGTTGTGCATTTATTTTATGTGAATTTGTAGACTGATTGGTATTCAGTTTAATTTATAGCAGAATTTGAAATTTGAGTTTTGGGTGTTTGGACCATGATTTGAGATAAATTGTTGGGTCTATTTTGGTATATAATTGGACCATATTTGGCTTATGGGTGGGATCCATGACTTAGATTTAATTTAAATTGAGTTTGTTTAATGACTTATGTTTAACTGTTTGGTCCTTTTTAATTAGGTGATTGGTAGTAACCCCTTCGGGAGTTGTTATTATTTATTATATGGGTTATAATAAATATTTGATAGTTGATTTTATGGTATGTACCATATGGTGAAAAATTATATATTTTTGTAGTGAATAAAATGGGTGTATATTTCGTGGTGAACAAAATATTATATTTTGTGATGTACAAAAAATTATATTTTGTGGTGGGAAAAATTAAATCATTTTATAATTTATATTATAAAATTTTAAGGCATTATTACAAATTTTTTTTTTTTTTTTGAAAAACTTATTCTTGGAAAAGCAAACCCACGTGGGGTTGCTTCCCCCTTTTTCTTCCTTGCCCATCATTTCCTCTTCTTTCATTTCATTTCTTTTTGGTTTTGGAGTAGAGAGCTCCTGCTCTCTCCCTCTCCGTCTCTCTCACTCTTTCTTTCTCTCTCTTTTTCCTCCATTGTTGGTTTAACCTTTAAGCTTAGAGTGGGAATCTTTAGAGTGAGATTTTGTGAAAGTGTTGTAAATGAAAATCAAAGAACTCGTTGTGATCTTCGCAATGGTGGTCTCGGATTCATGATCGGGTGATGTTTGCAGTTTCAGATTTGATTTTTTTTCATATTTGAGGTAGGGACTTTTTTCATATTATTACATTAAAGCTATGTTAGGGATATTTTGAGAAAACATATCATTATAGGAAGCCTTGTATATATGTATTTCTCATATTTTTTGTTTCGTTAATTTTTGAAAGAAAAATTATGTGAAATGTTAAAAATATTGGTATTTTGAACTTGATTTGGGAGAAATCATCTTGTGTTGGTAATTTTGTAAAAAATTCTAAAAATAAAAATTAAAAGTTGTATGGGTTGTGTCTACATCATATTATGATTAAAAAATTTATTTTGGAAATATAAAGTTGAAATATTGTTTTTATCTTTGATTTGAATTTATTTTTGAAAAGAATAAGTTAATGTTGATGAATATTGAGTAAATGCTTAAGTTGGAATTATAGAGTTGTTTTGGGATTAAAACTCTAAAAGTGTTATATTCATGATATTTTATGAAAGATGATATGTTGATGATTTAGTTGTTTTCATTTTTGTGAAAGTAAAAAATGTGAAATATGGACTTTCGAACTCATAACCTTGAAAATGTTACTCTTGGGCATATTTCATAATTTTTGATGTAACTATCATGTTGGTTAGGTAATTTTAAAAAAAGTTGCGAAACTGTTATTGGTAGAGAATTTGGAAAAAATATTACCTCTTTAAGTTGGCATGAAAAATGGTTATGTTGAAATATGGTTATGTTTGAGGGATGAGGCATGTGAGGTTAAGTTGGTGTTATTAATTTGGAAGATGGTGAATATAATGAACTTACTAATTTGATGAATTAAATTAGTTTAGTTAATATTTTAAACCCTTTGTAAGTAAAAAGGGTTTTATTGGGATTTAATTCATAACTCTAATATTATGAGATTAAAAGTGACGAAGTTGACCAAGTATGAGATTTGGAGAAATAAGCGAGATGGAGTTGATGTGGTATGGTGTTGGGTTCATAGTTTTACTAGTTGAGTAATGTTATAATAATAATTTCATACTTTAAAATTTTTATGAGATATTTGAATGGTTCTGGCAGTCTTTAAAAAGAAAAGAATGTGATTTTAGCTCGTTTGGAGCAAATAGATGAATTGGATTAAAACAAAAATGAGTTATTAAAACTTTTATTTATTTATTTTCCCTTGGTTTAATTTGATGGGGTTATTGTTGATAATTGGAAAGTGAACACTTGTGTTATATTTTATAATTATAGTCAAGAGGAGCTTTTGATATAATTGATTAAGTGTTGGAATATTCACTTATGCTTAGTGAGAATTATGATTGAACTTGAAGATCATGATATTTCACTTACATGAGAAAAATGAGAATTTGATTCTATTTAATATTTGAGATGGGGATGAATTTTAGGAATATTGTAATTGCATTTCATTGATAAAGTATGTGAGTTAGAAATTGATGAAAACTTGAACCCGCTTTGGTGTCATATGTTATTGCTATTGATGAACCTATTGTTTAGAAGTTTTGGTTTTGGTAACCGGTAAAAGATTACCATGTTGGTATTTAAATGAGATTCTTGGAAAGATAAGAAAATGTTTGATTTTGGAAGTTTTGTTGTGTATAAAGAATGCTGTTGAATTGTCTTGAAAAGACTAAGTTAAAAGTTGTTGATTTACATGTGGTAAATACATGAACATTGACATTATTATATTATCTTTTGAGATTGTATCATGATATTACATTGATAAAGATATGGAAATTGATCACAATGGAGCATTGTGTGGTGGAATTGAAATTGGAATTATTCTAAGGCATTGTTACATATTGTATTGCCATCCCATTTCACCGTTATCATGGATTTTGAATTGCAATTGAAAACTATTGTTTTGAGAGAGGAATTATTTTTTAGAAACAAGATCATTTGGATTTGTTTTGGGTAAATATGTTGGTAAGTCTGGATAGGGGGTGTAGTTTGATGTTGGTTTAAATTTGCTTGAATGTTCATGGCGAAAGACCGAAAACACGCGCGGAGGAGGTACCACTGCCCTTCCGGTGAGAGACAGGTAAAGTGGGGATTTGGTAGTGCTTGATATGCCTACTTGTAGACACTAGCCTAGGGATTACCTGAGTCGTATTTACCATCCTTGAAATTATATTGAAATTATTGGATTAATGTATTTTTAAATTGGCATTGTGCATAAGATTTTCAAAAAGATGAGAAAAATATTTTGATTATGACATGGCATATGCATTCATCTCAAAGACTGTATAAAATGTATTTGATACTTTGTTAAATGTCATTATGAATTGTTTAATTATTTGATTCAATTGACAAATGGGTAATTGAATGAATTGAAAAGGATGCCATGTTGCATTTGAGGCATGTTTATTTATTTTAGTTACCTAGTTGTGGTTAATTAAATAAATTGGATTTAAGAGATTATGTAATAGAATTATATGGTTTGGACATGATATGATTTCACGTATATGTATGAGTACCTTTGTACTCACATATCTTCTAATGGTATAATATGAGATTATTTGGTGAGCTAGTGGTTACTCACCCCCTATCTGTACATGTGTACAAGGAATGCTTTTCGGATTTGAAGATCAAACAATGGGTTTTACCATTTCATATGTGTAATGTAGTAATGGATTGTACTACTTCATTTGTTTATTTGACTGAATACTATCTTTTTTTGTAAAGAGTAGTGTCCTCTCTTTTATTGTAAGCCTCAGGGCATTTCTTTTATTCGTATGTAAATGTCATTGTTGTATCACGAGAAGGAACTTATATATTTAATTATTCATCATTTCATCCAAAGATGAATTGTCTATTGTAAATGAACTTAATTAATGGATTTTGGTAATGTTATTCGAGTAATAAAATACGAGGCGTGACAGTTTTTATGGTCTTAGCAGCCAGTCAGGATAAGGATGAGGACAAGCATGATAAAACGTATAATGCCCTGGTAGGAGAGGCACAGGTACCTAATGATAATGATGAAGGTGGAACCCTCAGTGATTTTTGAGATTCTCTTACCGACATTATTGCTGATATAGTCAAATGTGAAAAAGCCCTCAAAGGAAAAAACAAAAACTAAAGATGTATAATAATTAGCTTTTTATCCCTTTTTATCCGCACTCACCAGAAAAAAGAAGTGCTAGTCATTTTTTTATCCGAGCATGCCAGCACAACAGGACCCTAAGGCATTTGCATTATTAAAGTAATATCTCCACTCAGCAAAAGATAAGAATTGAAGATAAGGACGAACGACTCCAGCCATCAAGTACACACCACCTATCTTCAATTATTTTATAGGATAAGTCAAGAATGATTATTTAAGGGCAAGTCGCACCCTTGTTGAGACACAAGTTTTCTTTTACTCTTTCTTTCTCTTTTTCTTGTAATTTTTTTGAAGTTTTATTATATATCAATTATGTGTGGAGTAACTCTCTTGTTTTGAGCCTGCTACTATATTGTAACTATTTTATAATGTTTTATGTTTGCAAATACTTTATCTGAATTGCATGCATTATTAGATTGACATAAAAAAAGATTAGCTACTTTATTAACTCTGCAGCATACACTCACTGTAAAATCTTGGATTGAAGAACTCCGTAAATTAATAGTTTTAACAAAACAATCTCAGTAAAAGGAGGTTATTCATTTCGCTCTTGATCAGCGAACCCTTCCATAGAAATTACACAAACATGAGATCATACATGTATTAATTTGTAATTATTATATTGTTCATATGAACAGTAATATTCCTAAATTTGTACTAATTAGGGATGTGAATCATATATCTGTAAGTGGGACGTCACCCAATTCGCGTTTGGGGTTTTGCCATTGTTGAATTAAATTCCTGTACAACATGTATCTCCTATAAGCCATTGACAAAAGTGCTTATAAATTTTCGGTTAGCACACCTATTGGTATTAGAGCCATGTTTATTACTATTTGTATTATTAGGATTATACCGAAGTTTTTACGAAATCCTTTCTTTATGTGAACCTTAATCGTACTCATTCATGATTCATCAAAGTTTGCCCCCAAACTTACCAAGCAAGTATTCCCAACTAGTTTTTTCTTGGTGGGGTAAGTTTTGGCCAGATCCATCTATCTTACCTGAACCCGTTCCTATTCAATTTAGTCTATGGGTTATTGCTTTTCAAACACTACAATAAAACTGACTTTTTACGGAATATAAATACTAAATAAAAATTATAAAAATTATTTTAGATATAAAAATTATAATATTTATAATATATTATATTATACAATATTTTTTTGAGTGAATATTATATAATATGAATACTATTATATATTATTATATTAATATCATTTATAAATAGAAAGTAGAGACAGAAAACAGAGAGGAAGAGAAGTCAAATTCAAAGAAGAAATGAGAGAGAGAGAGAGAGAGAAGAGAAGATAGAAGACACAGAGAAAGAGAGATCGAGACCAAAGAGGAATCGAAGCCCTAGGGTGGAATCGACTTTGAGATGTTGGTTTTTAGATATCCCTCAATTCAGTCTAGTTCGCGACTAGGGTTTGCACTTCGATCTTGCTTCGCGACTCGACTTGCTTCGCAAAGGTGAGTTTTAGCCCCTCTCTCTCTCTCTCTCTCTCTCTCTCTCTCTCTCTCTCAACAACCCTTCTTCTTTCTCCTCTCATGTCAGCCGTGTCCGAGAAAATCATGCTGAATTTGGCACATATCTCACACCCGCACCCGTGTCGTGTCATGTTGTGTCGTGTCGACACAGGTACTCTGCCCTAAACTAGCGAGTCCATGTAACACAAGTTTTTGGACTTGTAATTCTTGTTTACTACCATTGTTTAATTGAAATTTGTAATTATATATATATATATATATATCTTGTTTTCTGAGGAAACTGAGGAGAGAAATTTGAAGAAATGTGCTCAAGTACTTAATTCAAGAGACATAGAATTCTCATGTTATCATGTAGGGTCTAAAAGCCATTGATTTGCATAGAAAAATGTTAACGAGATACTATTTATATGTTTGAATAGCTAAGGGCTGCCATTGAGAAGAGTACTGCTATTTTTGACAAAGAGAAAGCATAGAAGCGGTTGACAAAGCTATCTAGTGGAGTTACTGTTTTCAAGGTAAATATTTACTGAATTTCGGGTGTTGCATGTATTTTAATGACTTCATTGCAAGTCTTCTTCTTTCAGGTTAGAAGGGCTAGCAAGGCAGAAGTTGGAGAAAGGAAAGACTGGGTTACACATGTTTTAAATGCAACAAGAGCAGTTGTGGAAGAGGGAATTGTTCTAGGTAATGGACAAACTTGTAAATAATATAGACTCTAATTTGACTTGGACTCTTTATTTTGGAACTTACAATGGTAATGGATAAAACCTATACAAACCTAAACCTCATACATAGAGATCCTTTAACATAATTATGCAAGTCCTAAGTAGGTGCTGCATTGAAGTAGATTAATTCCACCTCTTCCTCTTTTTAAATTTAATTTTTCTCTTGAGTTTCTTATGGCTTGGATTTAGTAGCAAACTATATTTTCATGTACAAACTTAATGGTTTTTTTGAAGATTCCTACTCATTTCCCTCTAGAAACATTGCAACAAAAAAGGTAACTTCATATGAGGTATGAAAAAAAAGGTTTTGCTTTATGTGAATTTTATTTGCATATACGTTGAGACTATTGAGATCTTGAATTTTTGCTAATTTTTCATTATAACATTGCTTTTATGGGGCCATTGAATTATCTTATTAATTTTGGAAATGTTTTGTTGATGTTTTAAAATTTCTTGATCATTTCTTTATACTTCAGGAAATATTTGTCCCTGAGTCGTTGGTTTTTGTACTTATGTGAAGTTTCCTTTGTCATGCAAACAAAAAATACAACAGGGTTAGTTGCTCCAGCTATTGCCTCAAGTTTAGGTGCCTTAACACATACATTGGGCACCCTCGTCCTTGTGATAGGAGCAAGTGGATTTGCTATAGCTGCAGCTACAACTGCTATAGGAACTCTTGTCGGTAGTTTTAGATAATCTCTTGATGGTTGTTGATATGTTTAGAAAGTTAGATATGCTTAGTTTTGGATAGTTTAAACTTTTTGTACAGTTTAGAACTTAAGGATATAGTTTTCGAATGTTTGGAATATATAGACAATTGTTGAATGTTTATAATTTATAGATATAGTTTCTTTTTGATGTTTCAAACAATATTTTGGTGGTTGATTGATGTTTTGTGATGCTTGTTTGTAATATTTGTTAGATTGTATAAAATTGGTCAAATAGAACCTGTTGAACTTAAAATAAAACAAAATAAAAAACTACATATTCTACGACAGGCATAATAAGTCGTCATATTACATATTTTATAGCACGCAATCAGCGTCGTTATTTGTCTCACCAATTAACGACGCACAAAAGTAGTTGTAGAAAAAGTAACAATGATGCACAAAATCTGCCATTAAATAGTTTTTAACAACATACAATAGCGTGTCATAGAAAAAGTAACAATAACGCACAAAATCTACCGTTAAATAGTTTTTAACAGCGTACAAAACATGTCGTTGAAAGTGAATGACTTTCCATGACTAGTCATAATATGACACGCACTGCACGTTAAGAAGGGTTTTTACGACATTGTGCGTCGTAAAAACCCTTTTTTGTTGTAGTGAAGCTATGCCTGGTAATCAAAATCATTCTCTTTCTGAATCCTTCGCTGCATTTATGATTCATTTCAGTCTGCTTGGGATTTGGACGTTGGATCTTGCTTGTGATTTTTAGAATAAGTTTTCTCGTCATAAAAAAAAAATCAAAAATTCATTTTTAAATGATGGAAGACCCTTGATAAGTCTTTAACCCGACCTGATTGAACAAATTATACATAATACTCAAGCTTGTAGGGATTTAATCCCCAAACCATCCATTCCGGAACGTAGTGGTGGTAATCATTTATCTATATCCAATCTGAATTGAAGAAACAATTTTTAAAATTTTTTGATAAAGATTTGATGATCAAATGCATGGAATATTTGAAACACCAATTTCTCCAATCTATGGAATCCAAATTCCAGGATGATGTTACTATGGTCTCAGCAACTAGTCAAGATAAGGATAAGGATGAGCAAGATAATGCGTATAATGTCCTTGTAGGAGAGGCACGGAAGCTTAATGATAATGATGATGGTGGAACCCTCACTGATTTTTTAAATTCTCTTACAGACATTATTGCTGATAAAGTCAAACGCGACAAAGTTCGCAAAATAAATACATAAGCTAAAGATGTATAATCATTAGCTTTTTATCCCTTCTTATCCGTACTCACCAGAAAAAGAAGGACTAGTTGTTTTTTTATCCGAGCATGCCAATACATCAGGACCCTAAGGCATTTGCATTATTAAAATAATATCTCCACACATCAGAAGATAAGAATTGAAGATAAGGATGAACGACTCCAACCATCAAGGACACGCCACCTGTCTTCAATTATTTTTCAGGATAACTCAAAAATGGTTATTTAAGGGCAAATCTCACTCTTGTTGAGACACAAGTTTACTTTTACCCTTTATTTCTCTTTCTCTTGTAAAAATTTCTAAAGTTTTTTGATATATCAATTATGTATGGAGCTACCCTTTTGTTTTTGAGACTCCTACTATATTGTAAGTATTTTATAATGTTTAATTTCTGCAAATACGTTTTCTGAATTCCTTACATTATTAGATTGGCATAAAAAAAAAATTAGCTACTTTATTAACTCTACAGCATATACTCACTATACAATCTTGGATTGAAGAACTCCATAAATTAATAGTTTTAACAGAGCAATCTCTGCAAGAGAAAATTATTCGCTTGGCTCTTGATCAACGACCCCTTCTGTAGTAATTACACAAACATGAGATCATATGTGTATTAATTTGTAATTATTATATTGTTCATATGAAAAGTAATATTCCTGAATTTGTGCTAATTAGGGATATGAATCATATATCTGACAGTGAGACGTCATCCAAGTCGCGTTTCAAGTTTTGCCATTGTTGAATTAAATTATTGTATGGCATGTATCTCCTATAAGTCATTGATAGACATGCTTATAAATATACGGTTAGCACACCTATTGGTATCAGAGCCATATTTATTATTATTTGTATTATTGGGATTATACCGAAGTTTTTATGAAATCCTTTCTTTATATGAACCCTAATCATACTCATTCTTGGTTCATCAAAGTTTGCCCCGAAATGTAGCAAGCTGGTAATCTCAACTGGTTTTTCCATGGTGGGATAAGTTTAGGCCTGATCCATCTATCTTACCTAAACTTGTCCATATTCAATTTAATCTATGGGTTACTACTTTTAAAGCTATGCCCGGTAATCAGAATCATTCTCTATCCAAATCCTTCGCTAAATTTATGATTCATTTCGGTCTCCCTTAGATTTGGAGATGGGATCTTACTTGTGATTTTCAGAATAAGCTTTCCCGTCTTAAAAAAAAAAATTCTTTTTTTAAATGGTGGAAGACCCTTGATGAATCTTAACCTGACCTGATTCAAAAAATTAAACTTAATACTTAACCTTGTACGAATTTAATCTCCAAACCATCCATTCCGGAACATAGTGGTGGTAATCCTTTTATCTATATCCAATATGAATTGAAGAAACAATTTTCAATAATTTCTAATAAAGATTTGATGATCAAATGCATGGAATATATGAAACACCAATTTCTCCAATCCATGGAATTCGAATTTCAGGATGATGTTTCTATGGTCTCAGCAGCCAGTCAAGATAAGGATAATGATAAGAATGAGCATGATAATGCGTATAATGTCCTTGTAGGAGAGACAAAAGAACCAAATGATAATGATGATGATGGAACACTTAGTGATTTTTGAAATTCTCTTATCGACATTATTGCCGATAAAGTCGAACACGACAAAGTTCGCATCGCAAAGCAAAAGAAAAAGCTAAAGATGTATAATCATTAGCTTTTTATCCTCTTTTATCCACTCTCACCAGGAAAAAAAAAAAAAAGGACTAGTTGTTTTTTTATCCGAGCATGCTAGCACATCAGGACCCTAAGGCATTTTCATTATTAAAATAATATCTCCACACAGCAGAAGAGAAGAATTGAAGCTAAGAACGAACAACTCCAGCCATCAAGGACAGGTCACTTGTCTTCAATTATTTTTCAGAATAAGTCAAGAATGGCTATTTAAGGCCAAGTCTCACCCTTGTTGAGACACAAGTTTTCTTTTACTCTTTCTTTCTCTTTCTCTTGTAAATTTTTTTGAAATTTTATGATATATCAATTATGTGTGAAGCAACTCTCTTGTTTTGAGCTTGCTACTATATTGTAAGTATTTTATAATGTTTTATTTTTGCAAATACTTTATCTGAATTCCTTGCATTATTAGATTGGCATAAAGAAAGATTAGCTACTTTATTGACTCTGCAGGATATACTCACTATACAATCTTGGATTGAAGAACTCCAAAAATTAATAGTTTTAACAGAACAATCTCTGCAAGAGAAGATTATTCGTTTGGCTCTTGATCAACGACCCCTTCCATAGTAATTACACAAACATGAGATCATATGTGTATTAATTTGTAATTATTATATCGTTCATATGAAAAGTAATATTCCTGAATTTGTGCTAATTTGGGATATAAATCATATATTTGAAAGTGAGACGCCACCCAAGTCGCGTTTTGGGTTTTGCCACTATTGAATTAAATTCCTGTACAGCATGTATCCCCTGTAAGTCATTGACAGACTTGCTTATAAATATACGGTTAGTACACCTATTGGTATTAGAGTCATGCTTATTACTATTTATATTATTAGGATTATACCGAAACTTTTACTAAATCCTTTTTTTATATAAACCCTAATCGTACTCATTCATGGTTCATCAAAGTTTGCCCCCAAACTTACCAAGCTGGTATTCCCAACTTGTTTTTTCTTTGGTGGGATAAGTTCGGGCCTGATCCATCTATCTTACCCGAACCCATCCATATTCAATTTCATCTATGGGTTACTGCTTTTCAAGCTATGCCCGGTAATCAGAATCATTCTCTGTCCAAATCCTTTGCTATATTTATGATTTATGTCGGTCTCCCTTGGATTTGGAGATGGGATCTTACTTGTGATTTTTAGAATACGCTTTCCCGCCAAAAAAAAAAATTTCTTTTTTAAATGGTGAAAGACCCTTAATGAATCTCAACCTGACCTGATTGAACAAATTAAACTTAATACTCAAGCTTGTACATATTTAATCCCCAAACCATCCATTCTAGAACATAGTGGTGGTAATCCTTTTATCCGTATCCAATCTAAATTGGAGAAATAATTTTCAAGAATTTCTAATAAAGATTTAGGCATGATTTTCTAGATGGTGGCTTTTCTGTAATTAATGGGACTAGCTGTCCGGTTGGGATCATCCAAAGTATGTTTGAACTCAACCGAAGCTGTCTCAACAAGAATCTGATCAAAGATATATCTGTATAGATCAAAATACGGGGGAGAATGTTGAGTTGTAAGATACCGCCTTTTGATTTCCCATGGATCTGTCATCCATTGTTCATCTTCTGTATTAATATAGAGGGCTGTTTCCCCAATTACTATATTCTGTAAATATGGTTCTGGAGGTGTAAGGAGGACATCTTTAGCACTTTGGCTAGATTCCCATTTTTTACTGAAAATGGCAGCTGAAAGCCCTGGAAATTCTGTATGAAATGGATTTTGTATATGGTAGGGATTAGATTCGCTTCCTCGACTCCTTCGGCCAGGGCCGCAGCCTCTACTGGACATTGGGACCCTGCAAATATTCACAAGTTAGAAAATCCGGTAAAGAATTATGTTCACCTTTGATATATTCAATATCAAAGTCAAATGCTGAAAGTAAACTTTGTCAAGTTGCAAAAATTTGTTTTGAGCTAAATTCTAGACATCTTTTTTAAAGATTTGTTTTGCTGCAAAACAATCAACATGAATTAACAAATGTTGATTTAATAAATTATCCTGGAATTTTGAAACACATTTTACAATGGCTAAACATTCCTGTTTGATTGTCGGGTAATTTAAAGCTGCTTGCTTCCAAGTTCCTCAAGTAAAACGTAAGAGTTCTTCTTTTTTACTGTTAGGATTGAATTGTTTGAGGATGCCACCATAACCTTGGTTAGAGGCATCTGTTTCAACAATCTTTTTCCATTCTAGATTTGGTAAGGCAAGACAAGGGAGTGTTTTGACTCTTGTCTTAATTTTCCGAACAGTTTCTGTATGTTCTGGACCCCAAGGTGGAGGGTTTTTGTGAAGTCTGGTATACAGAATTGCAGCATTTGTGGCTAAATTAGGGTAGTAATCATGAATATAATTTAAAGTACCAAGAAATCTCTGTAATTGAGTTTTATCTTTAATTTCATCAATAAATTTTGATGTAAACTCCACACTTCTATTGATTGGAATTATAGTGCCATTATGAATGTTATGGCCTAAAAATCTGACTATAGTTTGAAAAAGTTTCATTTTTGGTGCAGAAATCACCAAACCATTTCTGATAATAACATGCTTAAAAATATTAAGATGTTTGATATGCTGGTCTATTGATGATGAAAAAATGAGAACGTCATCAATATAACAAATTGCAAATTCTGTATAAGGATTGAAAATATCATTCATAATATGCTGAAATTCAGATGGAGCATTTTTTAATCCAAATGGCATAACATTCCATCATAATGCCCAAAAGGTACTGTAAAAGCAGTTTTATACCTGTCTTTCTCGGCAATTTGAACCTGCCAATATCCTGATTTCATATCAAATTTTGAAAAGATAATAGCATTCTGTAAACGATCTAAAAGATCTTTCTTATTTGGAATAGGATACCATATCCATTTCAAGGCATCATTTAGAGGTTTGTAATTAATGACCAATCTTGGTACTCCTCTTTCAATTTCTACATTTTTATTAACATAAAAGGCTGTACAACTCCAGGGAGAGTAACTTGGTCGGATAAGCTTTTTCTGGAGAAGAATATTAATTTCTGTTTTGCAGAGTTCTAAATACTCTTTTTTCATTTGGCTTGGGCGTGATCTTGTAGGAATAGTGCGCTCATCAAATCCCGTATCATAGGGAAGAGAAACTATATGTTTCTTGCGTTCCCAAAAAGCATTAGGAACATCACTACAAATTTCTGTATGGAATTCTTGTTCAAGGGATTTAATTTTATTCTGTAAAGAAGATTGATGTAATCTTTGTTCTGTAGTTAGAAAATGTATTTCTTTTTGCAAGAAATTAATTTTTTTTTCTTCGAAATTGACTAGATCTTTAATTTAATCAAATTCTTTTGTATAAGGTTCTGTAATAAATTCAAAAATAATATGTTGATTATTTAAAGTTGTATGAATGCCAATAGAATCAATTTTGGTAATTGGCATTAATAAACATAGGAATGGTGTTCCTAAGATAATTGCTTGAGACATATTTTTAATCAAAACAAATGAAGTTGGAAGACATAACCCTTGGTTACATATTAAAACTTCTGGAAGTTTGTACCTAATGTACAAAGAATTATCACTCGCACTGGTGAGTGATTGGGTAGTTTTCTGGAAATATTTAGTAGGAATTAATCCTTCCTGAATACAATTCATGTCAGCACCGCTGTCTACAAGAGCAACAACATCTTTTATTACAAAATCAGGTTTTATAATAAAAGTAATCCTGATATACCATTTATGGAAAGTTACCTTGTTCATAAGTAGAAGATATTCAGGTTCATCTTTTTTAGTGTTGGATTCTGGTATTGTTATACCTTTATCTTTATTTTGCTGGTTAAGCTGAGTTCCGGCCTATATCCAAAGGCGCTTTAGATGTTCTGATCTTAAGTTCAGGAAGTGTTGCAGCCTTGCTTTTATCAAGGTTTATAATAGCAGATATGTCTTTCCTCTCAAGTTCATTTGAAAGGTTTGGCTTTGATACTAATTTAGCACGTCGTGACTTCACTAGAGCAACATAAGGGCTGCTAACTATTTTAGGCTCAGATAGTCTTTGGATTCATGGGAACCTTTGGATCTGGAGTGACATCACTGTTCTCTTTCCTTGGCTCTGGTAATGATGAAACTGATCTAGTCGACCTATTCCCTGGAAAGTGGCTTCCATTACTTGATTTGTTGCATTTAGAGGCTTTATGAGATTCACTGGATCCAGTTGAAGCAATTCTTATCTTAGATCTCTGTAGAGGAGATGATGATCCCGGCTCTGAATCACTGAACTTTATTCCTTTGACAGAGCTTAGCGCAAGTTTTGTTGGCAATTGTTTTCAAGGTTTTCTGGGAGGATGCCAACTGAGCAGTCGATCTGCCTTTTGCTACAATTCTCTTTTCCCTCTTCATCTTCAAAGCTTCCAATCGCTTGCGATCTTTCTCTTCCGGTAAAAAAAATAACTTGAAGATATAAGAAGTCCATTGGAATGGCAAACATGCTAAGCTGCCAAAAGAAAAATTGCACTGTAACTATAAGAACATGAAGCTAAAGCTAAAAGGCAGCCCAGTGAATGGGGCACCTGCCACTGTGGGGTTTGCAAAGGGTTAATGGGGAGGCTGTTTCTCTTTTTCAAACCCATGATGTGATATCGCAAGTATCATAAGGAGTTTTGCTACTAATCTTCTCACTGTGTTGTAGAGTGTTGAAGTGTAATAAGTAATGTACCTTCTCTTTCTTCATTTTCTAGAGATCAGCTTTGAAAGCTCTTAGTTTTTCAGCACGAGCTCGTGCATCATCCAAAGGACTCTTTTTTGAAGTTTTTCCCTTTTCTTATTGGTCCCACAGTCTTCTTATCTAAAGCATCTGGAGCGACTTTTGACTTCTGATCCTTGTCTGACTTCTTGAACCCTTGCTTAATATCTACTACAACTTTCTTATTTCTGTTATCCAATGAAGCAGCATCTTCAACATGAGCCCGCATTTCATAGTCCAAAGCAGGGTTATATCCATGACCTCGTTTTCTTTTTGAGGACAACGAGTTCATATGCATCCTATCTGGAGCACTGACCTGAAAATCTCCAGCTTCCTTGTCAGTTTCAAAGTCATAAACTGATTGGGATTCATTGCCTGAAGAATTCTTCCCTCTTGAAGTGATGTAATTGATGTTCTGAATAACAACCATGCCTGATTTCTTTTTACCTGATCTTCCGACCTTCTTTCGTGGTCCCCAGCTTTGTGAAGCTTCGCTCTCCAACTCCGAATTACCATGTGACCTTATTTTGGTGGCATCCATCTCCCATGCTTCTGATTCAACATTGTTGTCTTTACTATCCGTGGTGTGTTTTTTCTGTCCTGCTCCATAACCAACATTGAATCGAGAATCCTCTACGGGTGGATAAGGTGGCTGATAAAATGGGCCATTTCCTAGATAACTCTAATAGTAGGGCATTCCTTGCACAGGATATGGTTAGAAGACTGGCAGCGCACCAAATGGGGATTGTACAGGCCAGGGAGGAAACATAGGACACGGAAACAGACCTTGAAAATATACTTGTTGGCCTACTGGAACATGGTGATCCATGGGACACGCTTCTTCTGCGCACAAGTGTATACAATTAACCAGAAAAAAGCAAGTGAAAATTATTTTAAAATTTCAAAATGGAAAAAGTGAAAGAAGAAAATAAAGTCCTCATAGAAAAGAAGAAGAAGAAGAAGAAAGAAACAAAGAAAAAGTATTGGAGTTATCTTTGGCCCTTGATATTTATCATTCTAGGAGATAAATCAATTAAAAAGGTTTTGTGCCCTTTTAACACGTCCAAGAATTAATTTTTTTAATATCAGCATTGATAGCTTTATTTGCTATTTGTAAATGCTTTTTTTTTTTTTGTGAATTTTTTTCTAAATGCTTAATTTTACTTTTAAAGTATTTCCTTCCATCTTAAGATCCTGGATAGTTATTGGTTTTTCTTCAGTTGTATTCTGAATTCTTTTATAAACTTCTTTCATACTGTAATGTTTAGGAGGAAGACCGATTTCTTCCTTCTTCTGTTGTTGATAATAGAGTTCTAGATATTTTAATTTCATTTCTGGATTAGTTATCTGGTCAGCAATGTTTCACATATTTTGCTCACTTTTTGTAAGGATATTGATACTAGGGCTACTAATATCAAGTCCATTCATTTCAACTATTGTTTTCCTATAGTTAGCTTCTTCTGAAATTTGATTAATATTATGTTTGCAGAAACAAATTTCTGGAGAGGAGTCAGATTCTGCGTCAGAGTTGGAAGAATATAATGCAGCAAGTTCATTATCTAAACTTCAGCTTATGCTGGAATCTTCAGAAAGCATTTGAAGGATTTGTAGCTGAATTTCATCGTCCAAAGCTAGTTCATTTAATTTTTGTTGAATTTTAGCTTTGCAAAAATTAGCATAATGTCCTGTTTGGCCATATTTAAAACATTTAACTGTGGACTTAGCTTTCTTTTTGTAAGAAGTTATATGTTTGCCTTTAGATTTAGGAGGTAGTGGTTGCTGGACAATTTGTTTAGATGGTTTGTATTTTCTGGATGTTTTGGAATAAAACTTTGAAGATTTTCCGTATTTATGTTTTTTATTTTTATGTTTGGATAGATACTAGATTTTAGTGTCATAGGCAAATTTTTCACAAAATTCACCTAATTCATTATGACTTTGTTTTTTCACTTGATTCTGTAATTTAAGATCATTACATAAAGCAAGACCTTTTTCTGTGACCAATCGTATGAGTTGGCCATAGGTATATTCTGAATTGGGAATAGACATTTTGCTATGTTTATCCCGTAATTTTTTTTCTTATTCTCTCAGCAAAAAGAGTTGGAAGGCCATCGATAAATTTGGCTTTCCAATGATCACAATTAGCGTCTGAACGTCTAACAACCTTCATCACGAAGACATCTTTATACCATCGAAAATGGGATAAAGAAGGGCATCTAAGATTCTGTAAAAGTTCTTTACTTCTATCTTCAATACCATCAGTAAAGGCACCAACAAAGTGATGTAAAATGGTATTGATAAGAGTGTAAACTGCATCTTGTTCTGTTTGAACATTTCTGGTAATGGGTTCTATAACCCTTTTATATGCACTTAAAATTTCAATCTGTTGGGTTTCAGTGATGATATTATCACACCATCCTTTAAGGATTCTTGTAAAACCGTTGACTAAAAATCTGGCGATTTCATGGCCATCGTTATCATTCTGTTTGCAAATTGTTGAATACATAATCATTTGATGCAACAATTCAAATATCTGGTATTCAGAAAGACTATCTATATTCCATTCATAAATGGTTTTTCCATGATAAGATTTTTGTGTCTGGAGGAAATCTTCTTCATAAAGAATATGCATTAGAGTAGGTTTGGGATAATAATACCTACTGGGTGATGTTTTATTAGAGTTCCCATAATGCATTTTATTGATGGAAACTGGATGATTATCTTGAAAATTGCTTTCAATTTCAGGTTCATCTTTTTTAGTGTTTCACTCTGGTATTGTTATACCTTTATCTTTATTTTGCTGGTTAAGCTGAGTTCCGGCCTACATCCAAAGGCGCTTTAGATGTTCTGATCTTAAGTTCTGGAAGTGTTACAGCCTTGCTTTTATCAAGGTTTATAATAGCAGATAAGTCTTTCCTCTCAAGTTCATTTGAAAGCTTTGGCTTTGATAGTAATTCAGCACGTCGTGACTTCACTAGAGCAACATAAGGGCTGCTAACTATTTTAGGCTCAGATAGTCTTTGGATTCATGGGAACCTTTGGATCTGGAGTGACATCACTGTTCTCTTTCCTTGGCTCTGGTAATGATGAAACTGATCTAGTCAACCTATTCCCTGGAAAGTGGCTTCCATTACTTGATTTGTTACTTTTAGAGGCTTTATGAGATTCACTGGATCCAGTTGAAGCAATTCTTATCTTAGATCTCTGTAGAGGAGATGATGATCCCGGCTCTGAATCACTGAACTTTATTCCTTTGACAGAGCTTAGCGCAAGTTTTGTTGGCAATTGTTTTCGGGGTTTTCTGTGAGGATGCCAACTGAGCAGTGGAACTGCCTTTTGCTGCAATTCTCTTTTCCCTCTCCATCTTCAAAGCTTCCAGTCGCTTGCGATATTTCTCTTCCGGTAAAAAAAACAACTTGAAGATATAAGAGGTCCATTGGAATGCCAAACATGCTAAGCTGCCAAAAGAAAAATTGCACTGTAACTATAAGAACATGAAGCTAAAGCTAAAGGGCAGCCCAGTGAATGGGGCACCTGCCACTGTGGGGTTTGCAAAGGGTTAATGGGGAGGCTGTTTCTCTTTTTCAAACCCATCATGTGATATCGCAAGTATCATAAGGAGTTTTGCTACTAATCTTCTCACTGTGTTGTAGAGTGTTGAAGTGTAATAAGCAATGTACCTTCTCTTTCTTCATTTTCTGGAGATCAGCTTTGAAAGCTCTTAGTTTTTCAGCGCGAGCTCGTGCATCATTCAAAGGACTCTTTTTTGAAGTTTTTCCCTTTTCTTATTGGTCCCACAGTCTTCTTATCTAAAGCATCTGGAGCGACTTTTGACTTCTGATCCTTGTCTGACTTCTTGGACCCTTGCTTGATATCTACTACAACTTTCTTATTTCTGTTATCCAATGAAGCAGCATCTTCAACATGAGCCTGCATTTCATAGTCCAAAGCAGGGTTGTATCCATGACCTCGTTTTCTTTTTGAGGACAACGAGTTCTTGTGCATCCTATCTGGAGCACTGACCTGAAAATCTCCAGCTTCCTTCTCATTTTCAGAGTCAGAAACTGATTGGGATTCATTGCCTGAAGAATTCTTCCCTCTTGAAGTGATGTAATTGACGTTCTGAATAACAACCATGCCTGATTTCTTTTTACCTGATCTTCCGACCTTCTTTTGTGGTCCCCAGCTTTGTGAAGCTTCGCTCTCCAACTCCGAATCACCATGTGACCTTGTTTTGGTGGCATCCATCTCCCATGCTTCTGATTCAACATTGTTGTCTTTACTATCCATGGTGTGTTTTTTCTGTCCTGCTCCATAACCAACATTGAATCGAAAATCCTTCACTGGTGGATAAGGTGGCTGATAAAATGGACCATTTCCTAGATAACTCTGATAGTAGGGCATTCCTTGCACAGGATATGGTTAGAAGACTGGCAGCGCACCAGATGGGGATTGTACAGGCCAGGGAGGAAACATAGGACACGGAAACGGACCTTGAAAATATACTTGTTGGCCTACAGGAACTTGGTGATCCATGGGACACGTTTCTTCTGCTCACAAGTGTATACAGTTAACCAGACAAAAGCAAGTGAAAATTATTTTCAAATTTCAAAATGCAAAAAGTGAATGAAGAAAATAAAGACCTCATATAAAAGAAGAAGAAGAAGAAGAAGAAGAAGAAGAAGAAAAAACGAAAAAGTATTGGAGTTATCTTTGGCCCTTGATATTTGTCATTCTAGGAGATAAATCAATTAAAAAGGTTTTGTGTCCTTTTAACACGTCCAAGTATTAATTTTTTTAATATCAGCATTGATAGTTATATTTGCCGTTTGTAAATGCTTTTTCTTTTTTTTTTTTGGTGAATTTTTTTGTAAATGTTTAATTTTAATTTTAAAGCATTTCCTTCCATCTTATGATCCTGGATAGTTATTGGTTTTTCTTCAGTTGTATTCTGAATTCTTTTATAAACTTCTTTCATACTGTAATGTTTAGGAGGAAGACCGATTTCTTCCTTCTTCTGTTGTTGATAATAGAGTTCTAGATATTTTAATTTCATTTCTGAATTAGTTATCTGGTCAGCAATGTTTCACATATTTTGCTCACTTTTTGTAAGGACATTGATACTAGGGCTACTAATATCAAGTCCATTCATTTCAACTATTGTTTTCCTATAGTTAGCTTCTTCTGAAATTTGATTAATATTATGTTTGCAGAAACAAATTTCTGGATAGGAGTCAGATTCTGCGTCAGAGTTGGAAGAATATAATGCAGCAAGTTCATTATCTAAACTTCAGCTTATGCTGGAATCTTCAGAAAGCATTTGAAGGATTTGTAGCTGAATTTCATCGTCCAAAGCTAGTTCATTTAATTTTTGTTGAATTTTAGCTTTGCAAAAATTAGCATAATTTCCTGTTTGGCCACATTTAAAACATTTAACTGTGGACTTATCTTTCTTTTTGTAAGAAGTTTTATGTTTGCCTTTAGATTTAGGAGGCTGTGGTTGCTGGAGAATTTGTTTAGATGGTTTGTATTTTCTGGATTTTTTGGAATAAAACTTTGAAGATTTTCCATATTTATGTTTTTTATTTTTATGTTTGGATAGATACTAGATTTTAGTGTCATAGGCAAATCGTTCACAAAATTCACCTAATTCATTATGACTTTGTTTTTTCACTTGATTCTGTAATTTAAGATCATTACATAAAGCAAGACCATTTTCTGTGACCAATCTTATGAGTTGGCCGTAGGTATATTCTGAATAGGGAATAGACATTTTGCTATGTTTATCCCGTAATTTTTTTTCTTATTCTCTCAGCAAAAAGAGTTGGAAGGCCATCGATAAATTTGGCTTTCCAATGATCACAATTAGCGTCTGAACGTCTAACAACCCTCATCATGAAGACATCTTTATACCATCGAAAATGGGATAAAGAAGGGCATCTAAGATTCTGTAAAAGTTCTCTACTTCTATCTTCAATACCATCAGTAGAGGCACCAACAAAGTGATGTAAAATGGTATTGATAAGAGTGTAAACTGCAACTTGTTCTGTTTGAACATTTCTTGTAATGGGTTCTGTAACCCTTTTATATGCACTTAAAATTTCAATCTGTTGGGTTTCAGTGATGATATTATCCCACCATCCTTTAAGGATTCTTGTAAAACCGTTGACCAAAAATCTGGCGATTTCATGGCCATCGTTATCATTCTGTTTGCAAATTGTTGAATACATAATCATTTGATGCAACAATTCAAATATCTGGTATTCAGAAAGACTATCTATATTCCATTCATAAATGGTCTTTCCATGATAAGATTTTTGTGTCTGGAGGAAATCTTCTTCATAAAGATTATGCATTAGAGTAGGTTTGGGATAATAATACCTACTGGGTGTTGTTTTACTGGAGTTCCCATAATGCATTTTATTGATGGAAACTGGATGATTATCTTGAAAATTGCTTTCAATTTCAGGTTCATCTTTTTTAGTGTTTCACTCTGGTATTGTTATACCTTTATCTTTATTTTGCTGGTTAAGCTGAGTTCCGGCCTACATCCAAAGGCGCTTTAGATGTTCTTATCTTAAGTTCTGGAACTGTTACAGCCCTGCTTTTATCAAGGTTTATAATAGCAGATAAGTCTTTCCTCTCAAGTTCATTTGAAAGCTTTGGCTTTGATAGTAATTCAGCACGTCGTGACTCCACTAGAGCAACATAAGGGCTACTAACTATTTTAGGCTCAGATAGTCTTTGGATTCATGGGAACCTTTGGATCTGGAGTGACATCACTGTTCTCTTTCCTTGGCTCTGGTAATGATGAAACTGATCTAGTCAACCTATTCCCTGGAAAGTGGCTTCCATTACTTGATTTGTTACTTTTAGAGGCTTTATGAGATTCACTGGATCCAGTTGAAGCAATTCTTATCTTAGATCTCTGTAGAGGAGATGATGATCCCGGCTCTGAATCACTGAACTTTATTCCTTTGACAGAGCTTAGCGCAAGTTTTGTTGGCAATTGTTTTCGGGGTTTTCTGTGAGGATGCCAACTGAGCAGTGGAACTACCTTTTGCTGCAATTCTCTTTTCCCTCTCCATCTTCAAAGCTTCCAGTCGCTTGCGATATTTCTCTTCCGGTAAAAAAAACAACTTGAAGATATAAGAGGTCCATTGGAATGCCAAACATGCTAAGCTGCCAAAAGAAAAATTGCACTGTAACTATAAGAACATGAAGCTAAAGCTAAAGGGCAGCCCAGTGAATGGGGCACCTGCCACTGTGGGGTTTGCAAAGGGTTAATGGGGAGGCTGTTTCTCTTTTTCAAACCCATAATGTGATATCGCAAGTATCATAAGGAGTTTTGCTACTAATCTTCTCACTGTGTTGTAGAGTGTTGAAGTGTAATAAGCAATGTACCTTCTCTTTCTTCATTTTCTGGAGATCAGCTTTGAAAGCTCTTAGTTTTTCAGCGCGAGCTCGAGCATCTTTCAAAAGACTCTTTTTTGAAGTTTTTCCCTTTTCTTATTGGTCCCACAGTCTTCTTATCTAAAGCATCTGGAGCGACTTTTGACTTCTGATCCTTGTCTGACTTCTTGGACCCTTGCTTGATATCTACTACAACTTTCTTATTTCTGTTATCCAATGAAGCAGCATCTTCAACATGAGCCTGCATTTCATAGTCCAAAGCAGGGTTGTATCCATGACCTCGTTTTCTTTTTGAGGACAACGAGTTCTTGTGCATCCTATCTGGAGCACTGACCTGAAAATCTCCAGCTTCCTTGTTAGTTTCAGAGTCAGAAACTGATTGGGATTCATTGCCTGAAGAATTCTTCCCTCTTGAAGTGATGTAATTGACGTTCTGAATAACAACCATGCCTGATTTCTTTTTACCTGATCTTCCGACCTTCTTTTGTGGTCCCCAGCTTTGTGAAGCTTCGCTCTCCAACTCCGAATCACCATGTGACCTTGTTTTGGTGGCATCCATCTCCCATGCTTCTGATTCAACATTGTTGTCTTTACTATCCATGGTGTGTTTTTTCTGTCCTGCTCCATAACCAACATTGAATCGAAAATCCTTCACTGGTGGATTAGGTGGCTGATAAAATGGACCATTTCCTAGATAACTCTGATAGTAGGGCATTCCTTGCACAGGATATGGTTAGAAGACTGGCAGCGCACCAGATGGGGATTGTACAGGCCAGGGAGGAAACATAGGACACGGAAACGGACCTTGAAAATATACTTGTTGGCCTACAGGAACTTGGTGATCCATGGGACACGTTTCTTCTGCTCACAAGTGTATACAGTTAACCAGAAAAAAGCAAGTGAAAATTATTTTCAAATTTCAAAATGCAAAAAGTGAATGAAGAAAATAAAGACCTCATATAAAAGAAGAAGAAGAAGAAGAAGAAGAAAAAACGAAAAAGTATTGGAGTTATCTTTGGCCCTTGATATTTGTCATTCTAGGAGATAAATCAATTAAAAAGGTTTTGTGTCCTTTTAAGACGTCCAAGTATTAATTTTTTTAATATCAGCATTGATAGTTATATTTGCCGTTTGTAAATGCTTTTTTTTTTTTTTTTTGGTGAATTTTTTTGTAAATGTTTAATTTTAATTTTAAAGCATTTCCTTCCATCTTATAATCCTGGATAGTTATTGGTTTTTCTTCAGTTGTATTCTGAATTCTTTTATAAACTTCTTTCATACTGTAATGTTTAGGAGGAAGACCGATTTCTTCCTTCTTCTGTTGTTGATAATAGAGTTCTAGATATTTTAATTTCATTTCTGAATTAGTTATCTCGTCAGCAATGTTTCACATATTTTGCTCACTTTTTGTAAGAACATTGATACTAGGGCTACTAATATCAAGTCCATTCATTTCAACTATTGTTTTCCTATAGTTAGCTTCTTCTGAAATTTGATTAATATTATGTTTGCAGAAACAAATTTCTGGAGAGGAGTCAGATTCTGCGTCAGAGTTGGAAGAATATAATGCAGCAAGTTCATTATCTAAACTTCAGCTTATGCTAGAATCTTCAGAAAGCATTTGAAGGATTTGTAGCTGAATTTCATCGTCCAAAGCTAGTTCATTTAATTTTTGTTGAATTTTAGCTTTGCAAAAATTAGCATAATTTCCTGTTTGGCCACATTTAAAACATTTAACTGTGGACTTATCTTTCTTTTTGTAAGAAGTTTATGTTTGCCTTTAGATTTAGGAGGCTGTGGTTGCTGGAGAATTTGTTTAGATGGTTTGTATTTTCTGGATTTTTTGGAATAAAACTTTGAAGATTTTCCATATTTATGTTTTTTATTTTTATGTTTGGATAGATACTAGATTTTAGTGTCATAGGCAAATCGTTCACAAAATTCACCTAATTCATTATGACTTTGTTTTTTCACTTGATTCTGTAATTTAAGATCATTACATAAAGCAAGACCTTTTTCTGTGACCAATCTTATGAGTTGGCCGTAGGTATATTCTGAATAGGGAATAGACATTTTGCTATGTTTATCCCGTAATTTTTTTTCTTATTCTCTCAGCAAAAAGAGTTGGAAGGCCACCGATAAATTTGTCTTTCCAATGATCACAATTAGCGTCTGAACGTCTAACAACCCTCATCATGAAGACATCTTTATACCATCGAAAATGGGATAAAGAAGGGCATCTAAGATTCCGTAAAAGTTCTCTACTTCTATCTTCAATACCATCAGTAGAGGCACCAACAAAGTGATGTAAAATGGTATTGATAAGAGTGTAAACTGCATCTTGTTCTGTTTGAACATTTCTGGTAATGGGTTCTGTAACCCTTTTATATGCACTTAAAATTTCAATCTGTTGGGTTTCAGTGATGATATTATCCCACCATCCTTTAAGGATTCTTGTAAAACCGTTGACCAAAAATCTGGCGATTTCATGGCCATCGTTATCATTCTGTTTGCAAATTGTTGAATACATAATCATTTGATGCAACAATTCAAATATCTGGTATTCAGAAAGACTATCTATATTCCATTCATAAATGGTCTTTCCATGATAAGATTTTTGTGTCTGGAGGAAATCTTCTTCATAAAGATTATGCATTAGAGTAGGTTTGGGATAATAATACCTACTGGGTGTTGTTTTACTGGAGTTCCCATAATGCATTTTATTGATGGAAACTGGATGATTATCTTGAAAATTGCTTTCAATTTCAGGTTCATCTTTTTTAGTGTTTCACTCTGGTATTGTTATACCTTTATCTTTATTTTGCTGGTTAAGCTGAGTTCCGGCTTACATCCAAAGGCGCTTTAGATGTTCTTATCTTAAGTTCTGGAAGTGTTACAGCCTTGCTTTTATCAAGGTTTATAATAGCAGATATGTTTTTCCTCTCAAGTTCATTTGAAAGCTTTGGCTTTGATAGTAATTCAGCACGTCGTGACTTCACTAGAGCAACATAAGGGCTGCTAACTATTTTAGGCTCAGATAGTCTTTGGATTCATGGGAACCTTTGGATCTGGAGTGACATCACTGTTCTCTTTCCTTGGCTCTGGTAATGATGAAACTGATCTAGTCAACCTATTCCCTGGAAAGTGGCTTCCATTACTTGATTTGTTACTTTTAGAGGCTTTATGAGATTCACTGGATCCAGTTGAAGCAATTCTTATCTTAGATCTCTGTAGAGGAGATGATGATCCCGGCTCTGAATCACTGAACTTTATTCCTTTGACAGAGCTTAGCGCAAGTTTTGTTGGCAATTGTTTTCGGGGTTTTCTGTGAGGATGCCAACTGAGCAGTGGAACTGCCTTTTGCTGCAATTCTCTTTTCCCTCTCCATCTTCAAAGCTTCCAGTCGCTTGCGATATTTCTCTTCCGGTAAAAAAAACAACTTGAAGATATAAGAGGTCCATTGGAATGCCAAACATGCTAAGCTGCCAAAAGAAAAATTGCACTGTAACTATAAGAACATGAAGCTAAAGCTAAAGGGCAGCCCAGTGAATGGGGCACCTGCCACTGTGGGGTTTGCAAAGGGTTAATGGGGAGGCTGTTTCTCTTTTTCAAACCCATAATGTGATATCGCAAGTATCATAAGGAGTTTTGCTACTAATCTTCTCACTGTGTTGTAGAGTGTTGAAGTGTAATAAGCAATGTACCTTCTCTTTCTTCATTTTCTGGAGATCAGCTTTGAAAGCTCTTAGTTTTTCAGCGCGAGCTCGTGCATCATTCAAAGGACTCTTTTTTGAAGTTTTTCCCTTTTCTTATTGGTCCCACAGTCTTCTTATCTAAAGCATCTGGAGCGACTTTTGACTTCTGATCCTTGTCTGACTTCTTGGACCCTTGCTTGATATCTACTACAACTTTCTTATTTCTGTTATCCAATGAAGCAGCATCTTCAACATGAGCCTGCATTTCATAGTCCAAAGCAGGGTTGTATCCATGACCTCGTTTTCTTTTTGAGGACAACGAGTTCTTGTGCATCCTATCTGGAGCACTGACCTGAAAATCTCCAGCTTCCTTCTCATTTTCAGAGTCAGAAACTGATTGGGATTCATTGCCTGAAGAATTCTTCCCTCTTGAAGTGATGTAATTGACGTTCTGAATAACAACCATGCCTGATTTCTTTTTGCCTGATCTTCCGACCTTCTTTTGTGGTCCCCAGCTTTGTGAAGCTTCGCTCTCCAACTCCGAATCACCATGTGACCTTGTTTTGGTGGCATCCATCTCCCATGCTTCTGATTCAACATTGTTGTCTTTACTATCCATGGTGTGTTTTTTCTGTCCTGCTCCATAACCAACATTGAATCGAAAATCCTTCACTGGTGGATAAGGTGGCTGATAAAACGGACCATTTCCTAGATAACTCTGATAGCAGGGCATTCCTTGCACAGGATATGGTTAGAAGACTGGCAGCGCACCAGATGGGGATTGTACAGGCCAGGGAGGAAACATAGGACACGGAAACGGACCTTGAAAATATACTTGTTGGCCTACTGGAACTTGGTGATCCATGGGACACGTTTCTTCTGCGCACAAGTGTATACAGTTAACCAGAAAAAGGCAAGTGAAAATTATTTTAAAATTTCAAAATGCAAAAAGTGAAAGAAGAAAATAAAGACCTCATATAAAAGAAGAAGAAGAAGAAGAAAAAACGAAAAAGTATTGGAGTTATCGTTGGCCCTTGATATTTCTCATTCTAGGAGATAAGTCAACTAAAAAGGTTTTGTGCCCTTTTAACACGTCCAAGTATTAATTTTTTTAATATCAGCATTGATAGTTATATTTGCCGTTTGTAAATGCTTTTTTTTTTTTTTTTTTGGTGAATTTTTTTGTAAATGCTTAATTTTAATTTTAAATCATTTCCTTCCGTCTTATGATCCTGGATAGTTATTTGTTTTTCTTCAGTTGTATTCTGAATTCTTTTATAAACTTCTTTCATACTGTAATGTTTAGGAGGAAGACCGATTTCTTCCTTCTTCTGTTGTTGATAATAGAGTTCTTGATATTTTAATTTCGTTTCTGGATTAGTTATCTGGTCAGCAATGTTTCACATATTTTGCTCACTTTTTGTAAGGACATTGATACTAGGGCTACTAATATCAAGTCCATTCATTTCAACTATTGTTTTCCTATAGTTAGCTTCTTCTGAAATTTGATTAATATTATGTTTGCAGAAACAAATTTCTGGAGAGGAGTCAGATTCTACGTCAGAGTTGGAAGAATATAATGCAGCAAGTTCATTATCTAAACTTCAGCTTATGCTGGAATCTTCAGAAAGCATTTGAAGGATTTGTAGCTGAATTTCATCGTCCAAAGCTAGTTCATTTAATTTTTGTTGAATTTTAGCTTTGCAAAAATTAGCATAATTTCCTGTTTGGCCACATTTAAAACATTTAACTGTGGACTTATCTTTCTTTTTGTAAGAAGTTTAATGTTTGCCTTTAGATTTAGGAGGCTGTGGTTGCTGGAGAATTTGTTTAGATGGTTTGTATTTTCTGGATTTTTTGGAATAAAACTTTGAAGATTTTCCATATTTATGTTTTTTATTTTTATGTTTGGATAGATACTAGATTTTAGTGTCATAGGCAAATCGTTCACAAAATTCACCTAATTCATTATGACTTTGCTTTTTCACTTGATTCTGTAATTTAAGATCATTACATAAAGCAAGACCTTTTTCTGTGACCAATCTTATGAGTTGGCCGTAGGTATATTCTGAATAGGGAATAGACATTTTGCTATGTTTATCCCGTAATTTTTTTTCTTATTCTCTCAGCAAAAAGAGTTGGAAGGCCATCGATAAATTTGGCTTTCCAATGATCACAATTAGCGTCTGAACGTCTAACAACCCTCATCATGAAGACATCTTTATACCATCGAAAATGGGATAAAGAAGGGCATCTAAGATTCTGTAAAATTTCTCTACTTCTATCTTCAATACCATCAGTAGAGGCACCAACAAAGTGATGTAAAATGGTATTGATAAGAGTGTAAACTGCATCTTGTTCTGTTTGAACATTTCTTGTAATGGGTTCTGTAGCCCTTTTATATGCACTTAAAATTTCAATCTGTTGGGTTTCAGTGATGATATTATCCCACCATCCTTTAAGGATTCTTGTAAAACCGTTGACCAAAAATCTGGCGATTTCATGGCCATCGTTATCATTCTGTTTGCAAATTGTTGAATACATAATCATTTGATGCAACAATTCAAATATCTGGTATTCAGAAAGACTATCTATATTCCATTCATAAATGGCCTTTCCATGATAAGATTTTTGTGTCTGGAGGAAATCTTCTTCATAAAGATTATGCATTAGAGTAGGTTTGGGATAATAATACCTACTGGGTGTTGTTTTACTGGAGTTCCCATAATGCATTTTATTGATGGAAACTGGATGATTATCTTGAAAATTGCTTTCAATTTCAGGTTCATCTTTTTTAGTGTTTCACTCTGGTATTGTTATACCTTTATCTTTATTTTGCTGGTTAAGCTGAGTTCCGGCCTACATCCAAAGGCGCTTTAGATGTTCTTATCTTAAGTTCTGGAAGTGTTACAGCCTTGCTTTTATCAAGGTATATAATAGCAGATATGTCTTTCCTCTCAAGTTCATTTGAAAGCTTTGGCTTTGATAGTAATTCAGCACGTCGTGACTTCACTAGAGCAACATAAGGGCTGCTAACTATTTTTGGCTCAGATAGTCTTTGGATTCATGGGAACCTTAGGATCTGGAGTGACATCACTGTTCTCTTTCCTTGGCCCTAGTAATGATGAAACTGATCTAGTCAACCTATTCCCTGGAAAGTGGCTTCCATTACTTGATTTGTTACTTTTAGAGGCTTTATGAGATTCACTGGATCCAGTTGAAGCAATTCTTATCTTAGATCTCTGTAGAGGAGATGATGATCCCGGCTCTGAATCACTGAACTTTATTCCTTTGACAGAGCTTAGCGCAAGTTTTGTTGGCAATTGTTTTCGGGGTTTTCTGTGAGGATGCCAACTGAGCAGTGGAACTGCCTTTTGCTGCAATTCTCTTTTCCCTCTCCATCTTCAAAGCTTCCAGTCGCTTGCGATATTTCTCTTCCGGTAAAAAAAACAACTTGAAGATATAAGAGGTCCATTGGAATGCCAAACATGCTAAGCTGCCAAAAGAAAAATTGCACTGTAACTATAAGAACATGAAGCTAAAGCTAAAGGGCAGCCCAGTGAATGGGGCACCTGCCACTGTGGGGTTTGCAAAGGGTTAATGGGGAGGCTGTTTCTCTTTTTCAAACCCATCATGTGATATCGCAAGTATCATAAGGAGTTTTGCTACTAATCTTCTCACTGTGTTGTAGAGTGTTGAAGTGTAATAAGCAATGTACCTTCTCTTTCTTCATTTTCTGGAGATCAGCTTTGAAAGCTCTTAGTTTTTCAGCGCGAGCTCGTGCATCATTCAAAGGACTCTTTTTTGAAGTTTTTCCCTTTTCTTATTGGTCCCACAGTCTTCTTATCTAAAGCATCTGGAGCGACTTTTGACTTCTGATCCTTGTCTGACTTCTTGGACCCTTGCTTGATATCTACTACAACTTTCTTATTTCTGTTATCCAATGAAGCAGCATCTTCAACATGAGCCTGCATTTCATAGTCCAAAGCAGGGTTGTATCCATGACCTCGTTTTCTTTTTGAGGACAACGAGTTCTTGTGCATCCTATCTGGAGCACTGACCTGAAAATCTCCAGCTTCCTTCTCATTTTCAGAGTCAGAAACTGATTGGGATTCATTGCCTGAAGAATTCTTCCCTCTTGAAGTGATGTAATTGACGTTCTGAATAACAACCATGCCTGATTTCTTTTTACCTGATCTTCCGACCTTCTTTTGTGGTCCCCAGCTTTGTGAAGCTTCGCTCTCCAACTCCGAATCACCATGTGACCTTGTTTTGGTGGCATCCATCTCCCATGCTTCTGAATCAACATTGTTGTCTTTACTATCCATGGTGTGTTTTTTCTGTCCTGCTCCATAACCAACATTGAATCGAAAATCCTTCACTGGTGGATAAGGTGGCTGATAAAACGGACCATTTCCTAGATAACTCTGATAGCAGGGCATTCCTTGCACAGGATACGGTTAGAAGACTGGCAGCGCACCAGATGGGGATTGTACAGGCCAGGGAGGAAACATAGGACACGGAAACGGACCTTGAAAATATACTTGTTGGCCTACTGGAACTTGGTGATCCATGGGACACGTTTCTTCTGCACACAAGTGTATACAGTTAACCAGAAAAAGGCAAGTGAAAATTATTTTAAAATTTCAAAATGCAAAAAGTGAAAGAAGAAAATAAAGACCTCATATAAAAGAAGAAGAAGAAGAAGAAAAAACGAAAAAGTATTGGAGTTATCGTTGGCCCTTGATATTTGTCATTCTAGGAGATAAATCAACTAAAAAGGTTTTGTGCCCTTTTAACACGTCCAAGTATTAATTTTTTTAATATCTGCATTGATAGTTATATTTGCCGTTTGTAAATGCTTTTTTTTTTTTTTTTTGGTGAATTTTTTTGTAAATGCTTAATTTTAATTTTAAATCATTTCCTTCCGTCTTATGATCCTGGATAGTTATTTGTTTTTCTTCAGTTGTATTCTGAATTCTTTTATAAACTTCTTTCATACTGTAATGTTTAGGAGGAAGACCGATTTCTTCCTTCTTCTGTTGTTGATAATAGAGTTCTTGATATTTTAATTTCGTTTCTGGATTAGTTATCTGGTCAGCAATGTTTCACATATTTTGCTCACTTTTTGTAAGGACATTGATACTAGGGCTACTAATATCAAGTCCATTCATTTCAACTATTGTTTTCCTATAGTTAGCTTCTTCTGAAATTTGATTAATATTATGTTTGCAGAAACAAATTTCTGGAGAGGAGTCAGATTCTGCGTCAGAGTTGGAAGAATATAATGCAGCAAGTTCATTATCTAAACTTCAGCTTATGCTGGAATCTTCAGAAAGCATTTGAAGGATTTGTAGCTGAATTTCATCGTCCAAAGCTAGTTCATTTAATTTTTGTTGAATTTTAGCTTTGCAAAAATTAGCATAATTTCCTGTTTGGCCACATTTAAAACATTTAACTGTGGACTTATCTTTCTGTTTGTAAGAAGTTTTATGTTTGCCTTTAGATTTAGGAGGCTGTGGTTGCTGGAGAATTTGTTTAGATGGTTTGTATTTTCTGGATTTTTTGGAATAAAACTTTGAAGATTTTCCATATTTATGTTTTTTATTTTTATGTTTGGATAGATACTAGATTTTAGTGTCATAGGCAAATCGTTCACAAAATTCACCTAATTCATTATGACTTTGTTTTTTCACTTGATTCTGTAATTTAAGATCATTACATAAAGCAAGACCTTTTTCTGTGACCAATCTTATGAGTTGGCCGTAGGTATATTCTGAATAGGGAATAGACATTTTGCTATGTTTATCCCGTAATTTTTTTTCTTATTCTCTCAGCAAAAAGAGTTGGAAGGCCATCGATAAATTTGGCTTTCCAATGATCACAATTAGCGTCTGAATGTCTAACAACCCTCATCATGAAGACATCTTTATACCATCGAAAATGGGATAAAGAAGGGCATCTAAGATTCTGTAAAATTTCTCTACTTCTATCTTCAATACCATCAGTAGAGGCACCAACAAAGTGATGTAAAATGGTATTGATAAGAGTGTAAACTGCATCTTGTTCTGTTTGAACATTTCTTGTAATGGGTTCTGTAACCCTTTTATATGCACTTAAAATTTCAATCTGTTGGGTTTCAGTGATGATATTATCCCACCATCCTTTAAGGATTCTTGTAAAACCGTTGACCAAAAATCTGGCGATTTCATGGCCATCGTTATCATTCTGTTTGCAAATTGTTGAATACATAATCATTTGATGCAACAATTCAAATATCTGGTATTCAGAAAGACTATCTATATTCCATTCATAAATGGCCTTTCCATGATAAGATTTTTGTGTCTGCAGGAAATCTTCTTCATAAAGATTATGCATTAGAGTAGGTTTGGGATAATAATACCTACTGGGTGTTGTTTTACTGGAGTTCCCATAATGCATTTTATTGATGGAAACTGGATGATTATCTTGAAAATTTCTTTCAATTTCAGGTTCATCTTTTTTAGTGTTTCACTCTGGTATTGTTATACCTTTATCTTTATTTTGCTGGTTAAGCTGAGTTCCGGCCTACATCCAAAGGCGCTTTAGATGTTCTTATCTTAAGTTCTGGAAGTGTTACAGCCTTGCTTTTATCAAGGTATATAATAGCAGATATGTCTTTCCTCTTAAGTTCATTTGAAAGCTTTGGCTTTGATAGTAATTCAGCACGTCGTGACTTCACTAGAGCAACATAAGGGCTGCTAACTATTTTAGGCTCAGATAGTCTTTGGATTCATGGGAACCTTTGGATCTGGAGTGACATCACTGTTCTCTTTCCTTGGCTCTGGTAATGATGAAACTGATCTAGTCAACCTATTCCCTGGAAAGTGGCTTCCATTACTTGATTTGTTACTTTTAGAGGCTTTATGAGATTCACTGGATCCAGTTGAAGCAATTCTTATCTTAGATCTCTGTAGAGGAGATGATGATCCCGGCTCTGAATCACTGAACTTTATTCCTTTGACAGAGCTTAGCGCAAGTTTTGTTGGCAATTGTTTTCGGGGTTTTCTGTGAGGATGCCAACTGAGCAGTGGAACTGCCTTTTGCTGCAATTCTCTTTTCCCTCTCCATCTTCAAAGCTTCCAGTCGCTTGCGATATTTCTCTTCCGGTAAAAAAAACAACTTGAAGATATAAGAGGTCCATTGGAATGCCAAACATGCTAAGCTGCCAAAAGAAAAATTGCACTGTAACTATAAGAACATGAAGCTAAAGCTAAAGGGCAGCCCAGTGAATGGGGCACCTGCCACTGTGGGGTTTGCAAAGGGTTAATGGGGAGGCTGTTTCTCTTTTTCAAACCCATAATGTGATATCGCAAGTATCATAAGGAGTTTTGCTACTAATCTTCTCACTGTGTTGTAGAGTGTTGAAGTGTAATAAGCAATGTACCTTCTCTTTCTTCATTTTCTGGAGATCAGCTTTGAAAGCTCTTAGTTTTTCAGCGCGAGCTCGTGCATCATTCAAAGGACTCTTTTTTGAAGTTTTTCCCTTTTCTTATTGGTCCCACAGTCTTCTTATCTAAAGCATCTGGAGCGACTTTTGACTTCTGATCCTTGTCTGACTTCTTGGACCCTTGCTTGATATCTACTACAACTTTCTTATTTCTGTTATCCAATGAAGCAGCATCTTCAACATGAGCCTGCATTTCATAGTCCAAAGCAGGGTTGTATCCATGACCTTGTTTTCTTTTTGAGGACAACGAGTTCTTGTGCATCCTATCTGGAGCACTGACCTGAAAATCTCCAGCTTCCTTGTCAGTTTCAGAGTCAGAAACTGATTGGGATTCATTGCCTGAAGAATTCTTCCCTCTTGAAGTGATGTAATTGACGTTCTGAATAACAACCATGCCTGATTTCTTTTTACCTGATCTTCCGACCTTCTTTTGTGGTCCCCAGCTTTGTGAAGCTTCGCTCTCCAACTCCGAATCACCATGTGACCTTGTTTTGGTGGCATCCATCTCCCATGCTTCTGAATCAACATTGTTGTCTTTACTATCCATGGTGTGTTTTTTCTGTCCTGCTCCATAACCAACATTGAATCGAAAATCCTTCACTGGTGGATAAGGTGGCTGATAAAACGGACCATTTCCTAGATAACTCTGATAGCAGGGCATTCCTTGCACAGGATACGGTTAGAAGACTGGCAGCGCACCAGATGGGGATTGTACAGGCCAGGGAGGAAACATAGGACACGGAAACGGACCTTGAAAATATACTTGTTGGCCTACTGGAACTTGGTGATCCATGGGACACGTTTCTTCTGCACACAAGTGTATACAGTTAACCAGAAAAAGGCAAGTGAAAATTTTTTTAAAATTTCAAAATGCAAAAAGTGAAAGAAGAAAATAAAGACCTCATATAAAAGAAGAAGAAGAAGAAGAAAAAACAAAAAAGTATTGGAGTTATCTTTGGCCCTTGATATTTGTCATTCTAGGAGATAAATCAATTAAAAAGGTTTTGTGCCCTTTTAACACGTCCAAGTATTAATTTTTTTAATATCAGCATTGATAGTTATATTTGCCGTTTGTAAATGCTTTTTTTTTTTTTTTTTTGGTGAATTTTTTTGTAAATGCTTAATTTTAATTTTAAATCATTTCCTTCCGTCTTATGATCCTGGATAGTTATTGGTTTTTCTTCAGTTGTATTCTGAATTCTTTTATAAACTTCTTTCATACTGTAATGTTTAGGAGGAAGACCGATTTCTTCCTTCTTCTGTTGTTGATAATAGAGTTCTAGATATTTTAATTTCGTTTCTGGATTTGTTATCTGGTCAGCAATGTTTCACATATTTTGCTCACTTTTTGTAAGGACATTGATACTAGGGCTACTAATATCAAGTCCATTCATTTCAACTATTGTTTTCCTATAGTTAGCTTCTTCTGAAATTTGATTAATATTATGTTTGCAGAAACAAATTTCTGGAGAGGAGTCAGATTCTGCGTCAGAGTTGGAAGAATATAATGCAGCAAGTTCATTATCTAAACTTCAGCTTATGCTGGAATCTTCAGAAAGCATTTGAAGGATTTGTAGCTGAATTTCATCGTCCAAAGCTAGTTCATTTAATTTTTGTTGAATTTTAGCTTTGCAAAAATTAGCATAATTTCCTGTTTGGCCACATTTAAAACATTTAACTGTGGACTTATCTTTCTTTTTGTAAGAAGTTTTATGTTTGCCTTTAGATTTAGGAGGCTGTGGTTGCTGGAGAATTTGTTTAGATGGTTTGTATTTTCTGGATTTTTTGGAATAAAACTTTGAAGATTTTCCATATTTATGTTTTTTATTTTTATGTTTGGATAGATACTAGATTTTAGTGTCATAGGCAAATCGTTCACAAAATTCACCTAATTCATTATGACTTTGTTTTTTCACTTGATTCTGTAATTTAAGATCATTACATAAAGCAAGACCTTTTTCTGTGACCAATCTTATGAGTTGGCCGTAGGTATATTCTGAATAGGGAATAGACATTTTGCTATGTTTATCCCGTAATTTTTTTTCTTATTCTCTCAGCAAAAAGAGTTGGAAGGCCATCGATAAATTTGGCTTTCCAATGATCACAATTAGCGTCTGAACGTCTAACAACCCTCATCATGAAGACATCTTTATACCATCGAAAATGGGATAAAGAAGGGCATCTAAGATTCTGTAAAAGTTCTCTACTTCTATCTTCAATACCATCAGTAGAGGCACCAACAAAGTGATGTAAAATGGTATTGATAAGAGTGTAAACTGCATCTTGTTCTGTTTGAACATTTCTTGTAATGGGTTCTGTAACCCTTTTATATGCACTTAAAATTTCAATCTGTTGGGTTTCAGTGATGATATTATCCCACCATCCTTTAAGGATTCTTGTAAAACCGTTGACCAAAAATCTGGCGATTTCATGGCCATCGTTATCATTCTGTTTGCAAATTGTTGAATACATAATCATTTGATGCAACAATTCAAATATCTGGTATTCAGAAAAACTATCTATATTCCATTCATAAATGGTCTTTCCATGATAAGATTTTTGTGTCTGGAGGAAATCTTCTTCATAAAGATTATGCATTAGAGTAGGTTTGGGATAATAATACCTACTGGGTGTTGTTTTACTGGAGTTCCCATAATGCATTTTATTGATGGAAACTAGATGATTATCTTGAAAATTGCTTTCAATTTCAGGTTCATCTTTTTTAGTGTTTCACTCTGGTATTGTTATACCTTTATCTTTATTTTGCTGGTTAAGCTGAGTTCCGGCCTACATCCAAAGGCGCTTTAGATGTTCTTATCTTAAGTTCTGGAAGTGTTACAGCCTTGCTTTTATCAAGGTATATAATAGCAGATATGTCTTTCCTCTCAAGTTCATTTGAAAGCTTTGGCCTTGATAGTAATTCAGCACGTCGTGACTTCACTAGAGCAACATAAGGGCTGCTAACTATTTTAGGCTCAGATAGTCTTTGGATTCATGGGAACCTTTGGATCTGGAGTGACATCACTGTTCTCTTTCCTTGGCTCTGGTAATGATGAAACTGATCTAGTCAACCTATTCCCTGGAAAGTGGCTTCCATTACTTGATTTGTTACTTTTAGAGGCTTTATGAGATTCACTGGATCCAGTTGAAGCAATTCTTATCTTAGATCTCTGTAGAGGAGATGATGATCCCGGCTCTGAATCACTGAACTTTATTCCTTTGACAGAGCTTAGCGCAAGTTTTGTTGGCAATTGTTTTCGGGGTTTTCTGTGAGGATGCCAACTGAGCAGTGGAACTGCCTTTTGCTGCAATTCCCTTTTCCCTCTCCATATTCAAAGCTTCCAGTCGCTTGCGATATTTCTCTTCCGGTAAAAAAAACAACTTGAAGATATAAGAAGTCCATTGGAATGCCAAACATGCTAAGCTGCCAAAACAAAAATTGCACTGTAACTATAAGAACATGAAGCTAAAGCTAAAGGGCAGCCCAGTGAATGGGGCACCTGCCACTGTGGGGTTTGCAAAGGGTTAATGGGGAGGTTGTTTCTCTTTTTCAAACCCATAATGTGATATCGCAAGTATCATAAGGAGTTTTGCTACTAATCTTCTCACTGTGTTGTAGAGTGTTGAAGTGTAATAAGCAATGTACCTTCTCTTTCTTCATTTTCTGGAGATCAGCTTTGAAAGCTCTTAGTTTTTCAGCACGAGCTCGAGCATCATTCAAAAGACTCTTTTTTGAAGTTTTTCCCTTTTCTTATTGGTCCCACAGTCTTCTTATCTAAAGCATCTGGAGCGACTTTTGACTTCTGATCCTTGTCTGACTTCTTGGACCCTTGCTTGATATCTACTACAACTTTCTTATTTCTGTTATCCAATGAAGCAGCATCTTCAACATGAGCCTGCATTTCATAGTCCAAAGCAGGGTTGTATCCATGACCTCGTTTTCTTTTTGAGGGCAACGAGTTCTTGTGCATCCTATCTGGAGCACTGACCTGAAAATCTCCAACTTCCTTCTCATTTTCAGAGTCAGAAACTGATTGGGATTCATTGCCTGAAGAATTCTTCCCTCTTGAAGTGATGTAATTGACGTTCTGAATAACAACCATGCCTGATTTCTTTTTACCTGATCTTCCGACCTTCTTTTGTGGTCCCCAGCTTTGTGAAGCTTCGCTCTCCAACTCCGAATCACCATGTGACCTTGTTTTGGTGGCATCCATCTCCCATGCTTCTGATTCAACATTGTTGTCTTTACTATCCATGGTGTGTTTTTTCTGTCCTGCTCCATAACCAACATTGAATCGAAAATCCTTCACTGGTGGATAAGGTGGCTGATAAAATGGACCATTTCCTAGATAACTCTCATAGTAGGGCATTCCTTGCACAGGATATGGTTAGAAGACTGGCAGCGCACCAGATGGGGATTGTACAGGCCAGGGAGGAAACATAGGACACGGAAACGGACCTTGAAAATATACTTGTTGGCCTACAGGAACTTGGTGATCCATGGGACACGTTTCTTCTGCTCACAAGTGTATACAGTTAACCAGAAAAAAGCAAGTGAAAATTATTTTCAAATTTCAAAATGCAAAAAGTGAATGAAGAAAATAAAGACCTCATATAAAAGAAGAAGAAGAAGAAGAAGAAGAAGAAAAAACGAAAAAGTATTGGAGTTATCTTTGGCCCTTGATATTTGTCATTCTAGGAGATAAATCAATTAAAAAGGTTTTGTGTCCTTTTAAGACGTCCAAGTATTAATTTTTTTAATATCAGCATTGATAGTTATATTTGCCGTTTGTAAATGCTTTTTTTTTTTTTTTGGGTGAATTTTTTTGTAAATGTTTAATTTTAATTTTAAAGCATTTCCTTCCATCTTATGATCCTGGATAGTTATTGGTTTTTCTTCAGTTGTATTCTGAATTCTTTTATAAACTTCTTTCATACTGTAATGTTTAGGAGGAAGACCGATTTCTTCCTTCTTCTGTTGTTGATAATAGAGTTCTAGATATTTTAATTTCATTTCTGAATTAGTTATCTGGTCAGCAATGTTTCACATATTTTGCTCACTTTTTGTAAGGACATTGATACTAGGGCTACTAATATCAAGTCCATTCATTTCAACTATTGTTTTCCTATAGTTAGCTTCTTCTGAAATTTGATTAATATTATGTTTGCAGAAACAAATTTCTGGAGAGGAGTCAGATTCTGCGTCAGAGTTGGAAGAATATAATGCAGCAAGTTCATTATCTAAACTTCAGCTTATGCTAGAATCTTCAGAAAGCATTTGAAGGATTTGTAGCTGAATTTCATCATCCAAAGCTAGTTCATTTAATTTTTGTTGAATTTTAGCTTTGCAAAAATTAGCATAATTTCCTGTTTGGCCACATTTAAAACATTTAACTGTGGACTTATCTTTCTTTTTGTAAGAAGTTTTATGTTTGCCTTTAGATTTAGGAGGCTGTGGTTGCTGGAGAATTTGTTCAGATGGTTTGTATTTTCTGGATTTTTTGGAATAAAACTTTGAAGATTTTCCATATTTATGTTTTTTATTTTTATGTTTGGATAGATACTAGATTTTAGTGTCATAGGCAAATCGTTCACAAAATTCACCTAATTCATTATGACTTTGTTTTTTCACTTGATTCTGTAATTTAAGATCATTACATAAAGCAAGACCTTTTTCTGTGACCAATCTTATGAGTTGGCCATAGGTATATTCTGAATACGGAATAGACATTTTGCTATGTTTATCCCGTAATTTTTTTTCTTATTCTCTCAGCAAAAAGAGTTGGAAGGCCATCGATAAATTTGGCTTTCCAATGATCACAATTAGCGTCTGAACGTCTAACAACCCTCATCATGAAGACATCTTTATACCATCGAAAATGGGATAAAGAAGGGCATCTAAGATTCTGTAAAAGTTCTCTACTTCTATCTTCAATACCATCAGTAGAGGCACCAACAAAGTGATGTAAAATGGTATTGATAAGAGTGTAAACTGCATCTTGTTCTGTTTGAACATTTCTTGTAATGGGTTCTGTAACCCTTTTATATGCACTTAAAATTTCAATCTGTTGGGTTTCAGTGATGATATTATCCCACCATCCTTTAAGGATTCTTGTAAAACCGTTGACCAAAAATCTGGCGATTTCATGGCCATCGTTATCATTCTGTTTGCAAATTGTTGAATACATAATCATTTGATGCAACAATTCAAATATCTGGTATTCAGAAAAACTATCTATATTCCATTCATAAATGGTCTTTCCATGATAAGATTTTTGTGTCTGGAGGAAATCTTCTTCATAAAGATTATGCATTAGAGTAGGTTTGGGATAATAATACCTACTGGGTGTTGTTTTACTGGAGTTCCCATAATGCATTTTATTGATGGAAACTGGATGATTATCTTGAAAATTGCTTTCAATTTCAGGTTCATCTTTTTTAGTGTTTCACTCTGGTATTGTTATACCTTTATCTTTATTTTGCTGGTTAAGCTGAGTTCCGGCCTACATCCAAAGGCGCTTTAGATGTTCTTATCTTAAGTTCTGGAAGTGTTACAGCCTTGCTTTTATCAAGGTATATAATAGCAGATATGTCTTTCCTCTCAAGTTCATTTGAAAGCTTTGGCCTTGATAGTAATTCAGCACGTCGTGACTTCACTAGAGCAACATAAGGGCTGCTAACTATTTTAGGCTCAGATAGTCTTTGGATTCATGGGAACCTTTGGATCTGGAGTGACATCACTGTTCTCTTTCCTTGGCTCTGGTAATGATGAAACTGATCTAGTCAACCTATTCCCTGGAAAGTGGCTTCCATTACTTGATTTGTTACTTTTAGAGGCTTTATGAGATTCACTGGATCCAGTTGAAGCAATTCTTATCTTAGATCTCTGTAGAGGAGATGATGATCCCGGCTCTGAATCACTGAACTTTATTCCTTTGACAGAGCTTAGCGTAAGTTTTGTTGGCAATTGTTTTCGGGGTTTTCTGTGAGGATGCCAACTGAGCAGTGGAACTGCCTTTTGTTGCAATTCTCTTTTCCCTCTCCATCTTCAAAGCTTCCAGTCGCTTGCGATATTTCTCTTCCGGTAAAAAAAACAACTTGAAGATATAAGAGGTCCATTGGAATGCCAAACATGCTAAGCTGCCAAAAGAAAAATTGCACTGTAACTATAAGAACATGAAGCTAAAGCTAAAGGGCAGCCCAGTGAATGGGGCACCTGCCACTGTGGGGTTTGCAAAGGGTTAATGGGGAGGCTGTTTCTCTTTTTCAAACCCATAATGTGATATCGCAAGTATCATAAGGAGTTTTGCTACTAATCTTCTTACTGTGTTGTAGAGTGTTGAAGTGTAATAAGCAATGTACCTTCTCTTTCTTCATTTTCTGGAGATCAGCTTTGAAAGCTCTTAGTTTTTCAGCACGAGCTCGTGCATCATTCAAAGGACTCTTTTTTGAAGTTTTTCCCTTTTCTTATTGGTCCCACAGTCTTCTTATCTAAAGCATCTGGAGCGACTTTTGACTTCTGATCCTTGTCTGACTTCTTGGACCCTTGCTTGATATCTACTACAACTTTCTTATTTCTGTTATCCAATGAAGCAGCATCTTCAACATGAGCCTGCATTTCATAGTCCAAAGCAGGGTTGTATCCATGACCTCGTTTTCTTTTTTAGGACAACGAGTTCTTGTGCATCCTATCTGGAGCACTGACCTGAAAATCTCCAGCTTCCTTCTCATTTTCAGAGTCAGAAACTGATTGGGATTCATTGCCTGAAGAATTCTTCCCTCTTGAAGTGATGTAATTGATGTTCTGAATAACAACCATGCCTGATTTCTTTTTACCTGATCTTCCGACCTTCTTTTGTGGTCCCCAGCTTTGTGAAGCTTCGCTCTCCAACTCCGAATCACCATGTGGCCTTGTTTTGGTGGCATCCATCTCCCATGCTTCTGATTCAACATTGTTGACTTTACTATCCATGGTGTGTTTTTTCTGTCCTGCTCCATAACCAACATTGAATCGAAAATCCTTCACTGGTGGATAAGGTGGCTGATAAAATGGACCATTTCCTAGATAACTCTGATAGTAGGGCATTCCTTGCACAGGATATGGTTAGAAGACTGGCAGCGCACCAGATGGGGATTGTACTGGCCAGGGAGGAAACATAGGACACGAAAACGGACCTTGAAAATATACTTGTTGGCCTACTGGAACTTGGTGATCCACGGGACACGTTTCTTCTGCGCACAAGTATATACAGTTAACCAGAAAAAAGCAAGTGAAAATTATTTTAAAATTTCAAAATGCAAAAAGTGAAAGAAGAAAATAAAGTCCTCATAGAAAAGAAGAAGAAGAAGAAGAAAGAAAGAAAGAAAAAGTATTGGAGTTATCTTTGGCCCTTGACATTTATCATTCTAGGAGATAAATCAATTAAAAAGGTTTTGTGCCCTTTTAACACGTCCAAGTATTAATTTTTTTAATATCAGCATTGATAGTTATATTTGTTTTTTGTAAATCCCTTTTTTTTTTTTGGTGAATTTTTTTGTAAATGCTTAATTTTACTTTTAAAGCATTTCCTTCCATCTTAAGATCCTGGTTAGTTATTGGTTTTTCTTCAGTTGTATTCTGAATTCTTTTATAAACTTCTTTCATATTGTAATGTTTAGGAGGAAGACCGATTTCTTCCTTCTTCTGTTGTTGATAATAGAGTTCTAGATATTTTAATTTCATTTCTGGATTAGTTATCTGGTCAGCAATGTTTCACATATTTTGCTCACTTTTTGTAAGGACATTGATACTAGGGCTCCTAATATCAAGTCCATTCATTTCAATTATTGTTTTCCTATAGTTAGCTTCTTCTGAAATTTGATTAATATTATGTTTGCAGAAACAAATTTCAGGAGAGGAGTCAGATTCTGAGTCAGAGTTGGAAGAATATAATGCAGCAAGTTCATTATCTGAACTTCAGCTTATGCTGGAATCTTCAGAAAGCATTTGAAGGATTTGTAGCTGAATTTCATCGTCCAAAGCTAGTTCATTTAATTTTTGTTTAATTTTAGCTTTGCAACAATTAGCATAATGTCCTGTTTGGCCACATTTAAAACATTTGACTGTGAACTTATCTTTCTTTTTGTAAGAAGTTTTATGTTTGCCTTTAGATTTAGGAGGCTGTGGTTGCTGGACAATTTGTTTAGATGGTTTTTATTTTCAGGATTTTTTGGAACAAAACTTTGAAGATTTTCCATATTTATGTTTTTTATTTTTACGTTTGGATAGATACTAGATTTTAGTGTCATAGGCAAATTGTTCACAAAATTCACCTAATTCATTATGACTTTGTTTTTTCACTTGATTCTGTAATTTAAGATCATTACATAAAGCAAGACCTTTTTCTGTGACCAATCTTATGAGTTGGCCATAGGTATATTCTGAATAGGGAATATACAATTATCTATGTTTATCCCGTAATTTTTTTTCTAACTCTCTCAACAAAGAGAGTTGGAAGGCCATCGATAAATTTGGCTTTCCAATGATCACAATTAGCGTCTGAACATCTAATAACCCTCATCATGAAGACATCTTTATAGCATCGAAAATGGGATAAAGAAGGCCATCTAAGATTCTGTAAAAGTTCTCTACTTCTATCTTCAATACCATCAGTAGAGGCACCAATGAAGTGATGTAAAATGGTATTGATAAGAGTGTAAACTACATCTTGTTCTGTTTGAACATTTCTTGAAATGGGTTCTGTACCCTGGTATTTGCACCTTTTCTGTGACCAATCTTATGAGTTGGCCATAGGTATATTTTGAATAGGGAATATACATTTTGCTATGTTTATCCCGTAATTTTTTTTCTAATTATCTCAGCAAAGAGAGTTGGAAGGCCATCGATAAATTTGGCTTTCCAATGATCACAATTAGCGTCTGAACGTCTAACAACCCTCATCATGATGACATCTTTATACCATCGAGAATGGGATAAAGAAGGGCATCTAAGATTCTGTAAAAGTTCTCTACTTCTATCTTCAATACCATCAGTAGAGGCACCAGCGAAGTGATGTAAAATGGTATTAATAAGAGTGTAAACTGCATCTTGTTCTGTTTGAACATTTCTTGTAATGGGTTCTGTAACCCTTTTATATGCACTTAAAATTTCAATCTGTTGGGTTTCAGTGATGATATTATCCCACCATCCTTTAAGGATTCTTGTAAAACCGTTGACCAAAAATCTGGCGATTTCATGGCCATTGTTATCATTCTGTTTGCAAATTGTTGAATACATAATCATTTGATGCAACAATTCAAATATCTAGTATTCAAAAAGACTCTCTATATTCCATTCATAAATGGTTTTTCCATGATAAGATTTTTGTGTCTGGAGGAAATCTTCTTCATAAAGAATATGCATTAGAGTAGGTTTGGGATAATAATACCTACAGGGTGTTGTTTTACTGGAGTTCCCATAATACATTTTATTGATGGAAACTGGATGCTTATCTTGAAAATTGCTTTCAATTTCAGGTTCATCATTTTTAGTGTTTGATTCTGGTATTGTTGTACCTTTATTTTATTTTCCTGGTTAAGTGAGTTCCGGCCTACATCCAAAGGCGCTTTAGATGTTCTGATCTTAAGTTCAGGAAGTGTTGCAGCCCTGCTTTTATCAAGGTTTATAATAGCAGATATGTCTTTCCTCTCAAGTTCATTTGAAAGCTTTGGCTTTGATACTAATTCAGCACGTCGTGACTTCACTAGAGCAACATAAGGGCTGCTAACTATTTTAGGCTCAGATAGTCTTGCGATTCATGGGAACCTTTGGATCTGGAGTGACATCACTGTTCTCTTTCCTTGGCTCTAGTAATGATAAAACTGATCTAGTCGACCTATTCCTTGGAAAGTGGCTTCCATTACTTGATTTGTTGCTTTTAGAGGCTTTATGAGATTCACTAGATCCAGTTGAAGCAATTCTTATCTTAGATCTCTGTAGAGGAGATGATGATCCCGGCTCTGAATCACTGAACTTTATTCCTTTGACAGAGCTTAGCGCAAGTTTTGTTGGCAATTGTTTTCAGGGTTTTCTGTGAGGATGCCAACTGAGCAGTGGAACTGCCTTTTGCTGCAATTCTCTTTTCCCTCTCCATCTTCAAAGCTTCCAGTCGCTTGCGATCTTTCTCTTCCGGTAAAAAAAAACAACTTGAAGATATAACAAGTTCATTGGAATGCCAAACATGCTAAGCTGCCAAAAGAAAAATTGCACTATAACTATGTGAACATGAAGCTAAAGCTAAAGGGCAGCCCAGTGAATGGGGCACCTGCCACTGTGGGGTTTGCAAAGGGTTAATGGGGAGGCTGTTTCTCTTTTTCAAACCCATAATGTGATATCGCAAGGGTCATAAGGAGTTTTGCTACTAATCTTCTCACTGTGTTGTAGAGTGTTAAAGTGTAATAAGCAATGTACCTTCTCTTTCTTCATTTTCTGGAGATCAACTTTGAAAGCTCTTAGTTTTTCAGCACGAGCTCGTGCATCATCCAAAGGACTCTTTTTTGAAGTTTTTCCTTTTTCTTATTGGTCCCACAGTCTTCTTATCTAAAGCATCTGGAGCGACTTTTGACTTCTAATCCTTGTCTGACTTCTTGGACCCATGCTTGATATCTACTACAACTTTTTTATTTCTGTTATCCAATGAAGCAGCATCTTCAACATGAGCCTGCATTTCATAGTCCAAAGCAGGGTTGTATCCATGACCTCGTTTTCTTTTTGAGGACAACGAGTTCTTGTGCATCCTATCAGGAGCACTGACCTGAAAATCTCCAGCTTCCTTGTCAGTTTCAGAGTCAAAAACTGATTGGGATTCATTGCCTGAAGAATTCTTCCCTCTTGAAGTGATGTAATTGATGTTCTGAATAACAACCATGCCTGATTTCTTTTTACCTGATCTTCCGACCTTCTTTTGTGGTCCCCAGCTTTGTGAAGCTTCGCTCTCCAACTCCGAATCACCATGTGACCTTGTTTTGGTGGCATCCATCTCCCATGCTTCTGATTCAACATTGTTGTCTTTACTATCCATGGTGTGTTTTTTCTGTCCTGCTCCATAACCAACATTGAATCGAGAATCCTCCACTGGTGGATAAGGTGGCTGATAAAATGGGCCATTTCCTAGATAACTCTAATAGTAGGGCATTCCTTGCACAGGATATGGTTAGAAGACTGGCAGCGCACCAGATGGGGATTGTACAGGCCAGGGAGGAAACATAGGACACGGAAATGGACCTTGAAAATATACTTGTTGGCCTACTGGAACTTGGTGATCCATGGGACACGTTTCTTCTGCACACAAGTGTATACAATTAACCCGAAAAAAAAGCAAGTGAAAATTATTTTAAAATTTCAAAATGCAAAAAGTGAAAGAAGAAAATAAAGACCTCATAAAAAAGAAGAAGAAGAAGAAGAAGAAAGAAAGAAAGAAAAAGTATTGGAGTTATCTTTGGCCCTTGATATTTATCATTCTAGGAGAAAAATCAATTAATAAGGTTTTGTGCCCTTTTAACACGTCCAAGTATTAATTTTTTTAATATCAGCATTGATAGCTATATTTGCTCTTTGTAAATGCTTTTTTTTTTTGGTGAATTTTTTTGTAATTGCTTAATTTTACTTTTAAAGTATTTCCCTCCATGTTAAGATCCTGGATAGTTATTGGTTTGTCCTTAGTTGTATTCTGAATTCTTTTATAAACTTCTTTCATACTATAAAGTTTAGGAGGAAGACCGATTTCTTCCTTCTTCTGTTGTTGATAATAGAGTTCTAGATATTTTAATTTCATTTCTGGATTAGTTATCTGGTCAGCAATGTTTCAAATATTTTGCTCACTTTTTGTAAGGACATTGATACTAGGGCTACTAATATCAAGTCCATTCATTTCAACTATTGTTTTCCTATGGTTAGCTTCTTTTGAAATTTGATTAATATTATGTTTGCAGAAACAAATTTCTGGAGAGGAGTCAGATTCTGAGTCAGAGTTGGAAGAATATAATGCAGCAAGTTCATTATCTAAACATCAGCTTATGCTGCAATCTTCAGAAAGCATTTGAAGGATTTGTAGCTGAATTTCATCGTCCAAAGCTAGTTCATTTAATTTTTGTTGAATTTTAGCTTTGCAACAATTAGCATAATGTCCTGTTTGGCCACATTTAAAACATTTAACTGTGGACTTATCTTTCTTTTTGTAAGATGTTTTATGTTTGCCTTTAGATTTAGGAGGCTGTGGTTGCTGGACAATTTGTTTAGATGGTTTGTATTTTCTGGATTTTTGGGAATAAAACTTTGAAGATTTTCCATATTTATGTTTTTTATTTTTATGTTTGGATAGATACTAGATTTTAGTGTCATAGGCAAATTGTTCACAAAATTCACCTAATTCATTATGACTTTGTTTTTTCACTTGATTCTGTAATTTAAGATAATTACATAAAGCAAGACCTTTTTCTGTGACCAATCTTATGAGTTGGCCGTAGGTATATTCTGAATAGGGAATAGACATTTTGCTATGTTTATCCCGTAATTATTTTTCTAATTCTCTCAGCAAAGAGAGTTGGAAGGCCATCGATAAATTTGGCTTTCCAATGATCACAATTAGCGTCTGAACGTCTAACAACCCTCATCATGAAGACATCTTTATACCATCGAAAATGGGATAAAGAAGGGCATCTAAGATTCTGTAAAAGTTCTCTACTTCTATCCTCAATACCATCAGTAGAGGCACCAACGAAGTGATGTAAAATGGTATTGATAAGAGTGTAAACTGCATCTTGTTCTATTTGAACATTTCTTCTAATGGGTTCTGTAACCCTTTTATATGCACTTAAAATTTCTATCTTTTGGGTTTCAGTGATGATATTATCCCACCATCCTTTATGGATTCTTGTAAACCGTTGACCAAAAATCTGGAGATTTCATGGCCATAGTTATCATTCTGTTTGAAAATTGTTGAATACATAATCATTTGATGCGACAATTCAAATATCTGGTATTCAGAAAGACTATCTATATTCCATTCATAAATGGTTTTTCCATGATAAGATTTTTGTGTCTGGAGGAAATCTCCTTCATAAAGAATATGCATTAGAGTTGGTTTGGGATAATAATACCTACTGGGTGTTGTTTTACTGGAGTTCCCATAATACATTTTATTGATGGAAACTGGATGATTATCTTGAAAATTGCTTTCAATTTCAGGTTCATCTTTTTTAGTGTTTGACTCTGGTGTTGTTGTACCTTTATCTTTATTTTGCTGGTTAAGCTGAGTTCCAGCCTACATCCAAAGGCGCTTTAGATGTTCTGAACTTAAGTTCAGGAAGTGTTGCAGCCTTGCTCTAATCAAGGTTTATAATAACAGATATGTCTTTCCTCTCAAGTTCAATTGAAAGCTTTGGCTTTGATACTAATTCAGCACGTCGTGACTTCACTAGAGCAACATAAGGGCTGCTAACTATTTTAGGCTCAGATAGTCTTTGGATTCATGGGAACCTTTGGATCTGGAGTGACATCACTGTTCTCTTTCCTTGGCTCTAGTAATGATGAAACTGATCTAGTCGACCTATTCCTTGGAAAGTGGCTTCCATTACTTGATTTGTTGCTTTTAGAGGCTTTATGAGATTCACTAGATCCAGTTGAAGCAATTCTTATCTTAGATCTCTGTAGAGGAGATGATGATCCCGGCTCTGAATCACTGAACTTTATTCCTTTGACAGAGCTTAGCGCAAGTTTTGTTGGCAATTGTTTTCAGGGTTTTCTGTGAGGATGCCAACTGAGCAGTCGAACTGCCTTTTGCTGCAATTCTCTTTTCCCTCTCCATCTTCAAAGCTTCCAGTCGCTTGCGATCTTTCTCTTCCGGTAAAAAAAAACAACTTGAAGATATAACAAGTCCATTGGAATGCCAAACATGCTAAGCTGCCAAAAGAAAAATTGCACTATAACTAAAAGAACATGAAGCTAAAGCTAAAGGGCAGCCCAGTTAATGGGGCTCCTGCCACTGTGGGGTTTGCAAAGGGTTAGGGGAGGCTGTTTCTCTTTTTCAAACCCATATTGTGATATCGCAAGTATCATAAGGAGTTTTGCTACTAATCTTCTCACTGTGTTGTAGAGTGTTGAAGTGTAATAAGCAATGTACCTTCTCTTTCTTCATTTTTTGGAGATCAGCTTAGAAAGCTCTTAGTTTTTCAGCACGAGCTCGTGCATCATCCAAAGGACTCTTTTTTGAAGTTTTTCCCTTTTCTTATTGGTCCCACAGTCTTCTTATCTAAAGCATCTGGAGCGACTTTTGACTTCTGATCCTTGTCTAACTTCTTGGACCCTTGCTTGATATCTACTACAACTTTCTTATATCTGTTATCCAATGAAGCAGCATCTTCAACATGAGCCTGCATTTCATAGTCCAAAGCAGGGTTGTATCCATGACCTCGTTTTCTTTTTGAGGACAACGAGTTCTTGTACATCCTATCTGGAGCACTGACCTGAAAATCTCCAGCTTCCTTCTCAGTTTCAGAGTCGGAAACTGATTGGGATTCATTGCCTGAAGAATTCTTCCCTCTTGAAGTGATGTAATTGATGTTCTGAATAACAACCTTGCCTGATTTCTTTTTACCTGCTCTTCCGACCTTCTTTTGTGGTCCCCAACTTTGTGAAGCTTCGCTCTCCAACTCCGAATCACCATGTGACCTTGTTTTGGTGGCATCCATCTCCCATGCTTCTGATTCAACATTGTTGTCTTTACTATCCATGGTGTGTTTTTTCTGTCCTGCTCCATAACCAACATTGAATCGAGAATCCTCCACTGGTGGATAAGGTGGCTGATAAAATGGGCCATTTCCTAGATAACTCTAATAGTACGGCATTCCTTGCACAGGATATGGTTAGAAGACTGGCAGCGCACCAGATGGGGATTGTACAGGCCAGGGAGGAAACATAGGACACGGAAACGGACCTTGAAAATATACTTGTTGGCCTACTAGAACTTGGTGATCCATGGGACACGTTTCTTCTGCGCACAAGTGTATACAATTAACCAGAAAAAAAAGCAAGCGAAAATTATTTTAAAATTTCAAAATGCAAAAAGTGAAAGAAGAAAATAAAGACCTCATAGAAAATAAGAAGAAGAAGAAGAAAGAAAGAAAGAAAGAAAAAGTATTGGAGTTATCTTTGGCCCTTGATATTTGTCATTCTAGGAGAAAAATCAATTAAAAAGGTGTTGTGCCCTTTTAACACGTCCAAGTATTAATTTTTTTAATATCAGCATTGATAGCTATATTTGCTGTTTGTAAATGCTTTTTTTTTTTTTGGGTGAATTTTTTTGTAATTGCTTAATTTTACTTTTAAAGTATTTCCTTCCATCTTAAGATCCTGGATAGTTATTGGTTTTTCCTTAGTTGTATTCTGAATTCTTTTATAAACTTCTTTCATACTGTAATGTTTAGCAGGAAGACCGATTTCTTCCTTCTTTTGTTGTTGATAATAGAGTTCTAGATATTTTAATTTCATTTCTGGATTAGTTATCTGGTCAGCAATGTTTCAAATATTTTGCTCACTTTTTGTAAGGACATTGATACTAGGGCTACTAATATCAAGTCCATTCATTTCAACTATTGTTTTCCTATAGTTAGCTTCTTCTAAAATTTGATTAATATTATGTTTGCAGAAACAAATTTCTGGAGAGGAGTCAGATTCTGCGTCAGAGTTGGAAGAATATAATGCAGCAAGTTCATTATCTAAACTTCAACTTATGCTGGAATCTTCAGAAAGCATTTGAAGGATTTGTAGCTGAATTTCATCGTCCAAAGCTAGTTCATTTAATTTTCGTTGAATTTTAGCTTTGCAACAATTAGCATAATGTCCTGTTTGGCCACATTTAAAACATTTAACTGTGGACTTATCTTTCTTTTTGTAAGAAGTTTTATGTTTGCCTTTAGATTTAGGAGGCTGTGGTTGCTGGACAATTTGTTTAGATGGTTTGTATTTTCAGGATTTTTTGGAATAATACTTTGAAGATTTTCCATATTTATGTTTTTTATTTTTATGTTTGGATAGATACTAGATTTTAGTGTCATAGGCAAATTGTTCACAAAATTCACCTAATTCATTATGACTTTGTTTTTTCACTTGATTCTGTAATTTAAGATAATTACATAAAGCAAGACCTTTTTCTGTGACCAATCTTATGAGTTGGCCGTAGGTATATTCTGAATAGGGAATAGACATTTTGCAATGTTTATCCCGTAATTATTTTTCTAATTCTCTCAGCAAAGAGAGTTGGAAGGCCATCGATAAATTTGGCTTTCCAATGATCACAATTAGCGTCTGAACGTCTAACAACCCTCATCATGAAGACATCTTTATACCATCGAAAATGGGATAAAGAAGGGCATCTAAGATTCTGTAAAAGTTCTCTACTTCTATCTTCAATACCATCAGTAGTGGCACCAACGAAGTGATGTAAAATGGTATTGATAAGAGTGTAAACTGCATCTTGTTCTGTTTGAACATTTCTTCTAATGGGTTCTGTAACCCTTTTATATGCACTTAAAATTTCAATCTATTGGGTTTCAGTGATGATATTATCCCACCATCCTTTAAGGATTCTTGTAAAACCGTTGACCAAAAATCTGGCGATTTCATGGCCATAGTTATCATTCTGTTTGCAAATTGTTGAATACATAATCATTTGATGCGACAATTCAAATATCTGGTATTCGGAAAGACTATCTATATTACATTCGTAAATGGTTTTTCCATGATAAGATTTTTGTGTCTGGAGGAAATCTCCTTCATAAAGAATATGCATTAGAGTTGGTTTGGGATAATAATACCTACTGGGTGTTGTTTAACTGGAGTTCCCATAATACATTTTATTGATGTAAACTGGATGATTATCTTGAAAATTGCTTTCAATTTCAGGTTCATCTTTTTTAGTGTTTGACTCTGGTGTTGTTGTACCTTTATCTTTATTTTGCTGGTTAAGCTGAGTTCCGGTCTACATCCAAAGGCGCTTTAGATGTTCTAAACTTAAGTTCAGGAAGTGTTGCAGCCTTGCTCTAATCAAGGTTTATAATAACAGATGTGTCTTTCCTCTCAAGTTCATTTGAAAGCTTTGGCTTTGATACTAATTCAGCACGTCGTGACCTCACTAGAGCAACATAAGGGCTGCTAACTATTTTAGGCTCAGATAGTCTTTGGATTCATGGGAACCTTTGGATCTGGAGTGACATCACTGTTCTCTTTCCTTGGCTCTAGTAATGATGAAACTGATCTAGTCGACCTATTCCTTGGAAAGTGGCTTCCATTACTTGATTTTTTGCTTTTAGAGGCTTTATGAGATGCACTGGATCCAGTTGAAGCAATTCTTATCTTAGATCTCTGTAGAGGAGATGATGATCCCGGCTCTGAATCACTGAACTTTATTCCTTTGACAGAGCTTAGCGCAAGTTTTGTTGGCAATTGTTTTCGGGGTTTTCTGTGAGGATGCCAACTGTGCAGTCGAACTACCTTTTGCTGCAATTCTCTTTTCCCTCTCCATCTTCAAAGCTTCCAGTCGCTTGCGATCTTTCTCTTCCGGTAAAAAAAAACAACTTGAAGATATAACAAGTCCATTGGAATGCCAAACATGCTAAGCTGCCAAAAGAAAAATTGCACTGTAACTATAAGAACAAGAAGCTAAAGCTAAAGGGCAGCCCAGTGAATGGGGCTCCTGCCACTGTGGGGTTTGCAAAGGGTTAATGGGGAGGCTGTTTCTCTTTTTCAAACCCATGATGTGATATCGCAAGTATCATAAGGAGTTTTGCTGCTAATCTTCTCACTGTGTTGTAGAGTGTTGAAGTGTAATAAGCAATGTACCTTCTCTTTCTTCATTTTCTGGAGATCAGCTTTGAAAGCTCTTAGTTTTTCAGCACGAGCTCGTGCATCATCCAAAGCACTCTTTTTTGAAGTTTTTCCCTTTTCTTATTGGTCCCACAGTCTTCTTATCTAAAGCATCTGGAGCGACTTTTGACTTCTGATCCTTGTCTGACTTCTTGGACCCTTGCTTGATATCTACTACAACTTTCTTATTTCTGTTATCCAATGAAGCAGCATCTTCAACATGAGCCTGCATTTCATAGTCCAAAGCAGGGTTGTATCCATGACCTCGTTTTCTTTTTGAGGACAACGAGTTCTTGTGCATCCTATCTGGAGCACTGACCTGAAAATCTCCAGCTTCCTTGTCAGTTTCAGAGTCAGAAACTGATTGGGATTCATTTCCTGAAGAATTCTTCCCTCTTGAAGTGATGTAATTGATGTTCTGAATAACAACCATGCCTGATTTCTTTTTACCTGATCTTCCGACCTTCTTTTGTGGTCCCCAACTTTGTGAAGCTTCGCTCTCCAACTCCGAATCACCATGTGACCTTGTTTTGGTGGCATGCATCTCCCATGCTTCTAATTCAACATGGTTGTCTTTACTATCCATGGTGTGTTTTTTCTGTCCTGCTCCATAACCAACATTGAATCGAAAATCCACCACTGGTGGATAAGGTGGCTGATAAAATGGGCCATTTCCTAGATAACTCTGATAGTAGGGCATTCCTTGCACAGGATATGGTTAGAAGACTGGCAGCGCACCAGATGGGGATTGTACAGGCCAAGGAGGAAACATAGGACACGGAAACGGACCTTGAAAATATACTTGTTGGCCTACTAGAACTTGGTGATCCACGGGACACGTTTCTTCTGCGCACAAGTGTATACAGTTAACCAGAAAAAGGCAAGTGAAAATTATTTTAAAATTTCAAAATGCAAAAAGTGAAAGAAGAAAATAAAGACCTCATATAAAAGAAGAAGAAGAAGAAGAAGAAAGAACGAAAAAGTATTGGAGTTATCTTCGGCCCTTGCTATTTATCATTCTAGGAGAAAAATCAATTAAAAAGGTTTTGTGCCCTTTTAACACGTCCAAGTATTAATTTTTTTAATACCAGCATTGATAGTTATATTTGCTGTTTGTAAATGCTTTTTTTTTTCTTGGGTGAAATTTTTTGTAAATGCTTAATTTTACTTTTAAAGCCTTTCCTTCCATCTTAAGATCCTGGATAGTTACTGGTTTTTCTTCGGTTGTATTTTGAATTCTTTTATAAACTTCTTTCATACTGTAATGTTTAGGAGGAAGACCGATTTCTTCCTTCTTCAGTTGTTGATAATAGAGTTCTAGATATTTTAATTTCATTTCTGGATTAGTTATCTGGTCAGCAATGTTTCACATATTTTGCTCACTTTTTGTAAGGACATTGATACTAGGGCTACTAATATCAAGTCCATTCATTTCAACTATTGTTTTCCTATAGTTAGCTTCTTCTGAAATTTGATTAATATTATGTTTGTAGAAACAAATTTCTGGAGAGGAGTCAGATTCTGCGTCAGAGTTGGAAGAATATAATGCAGCAAGTTCATTATCTAAACTTGAGCTTTTGCTGGAATCTTTAGAAAGCATTTGAAAGATTTGTAGCTGAATTTCATCGTCCAAAGCTAGTTCATTTAATTTTTGTTGAATTTTAGCTTTGCAACAATTAGCATAATGTCCTGTTTGGCCACATTTAAAACATTTAAATGTGGACTTATCTTTCTTTTTGTAAGAAGTTTTATGTTTGCCTTTAGATTTAGGAGGCTGTGGTTACTGGACAATTTGTTTAGATGGTTTGTATTTTCTGGATTTTTTGGAATAAAACTTTGAAGATTTTCCATATTTATGTTTTTTATTTTTATGTTTGGATAGATACTAGATTTTAGTGTCATAGGCAAATTGTTCACAAAATTCACCTAATTCATTATGACTTTGTTTTTTCACTTGATTTTGTAATTTAAGATAATTACATAAAGCAAGACCTTTTTCTGTGACCAATCTTATGAGTTGGCCAAAGGTATATTCTGAATAGGGAATAGACATTTTGCTATGTTTATCCCGTAATTATTTTTCTAATTCTCTCAGCAAAGAGAGTTGGAAGGCCATCGATAAATTTGGCTTTCCAATGATCACAATTAGCGTCTGAACGTCTAATAACCCTCATCATGAAGACATCTTTATACCATCGAAAATGGGATAAAGAAGGGCATCTAAGATTCTGTAAAAGTTCTCTACTTCTATCTTCAATACCATCAGTAGAGGCACCAACAAAGTGATGTAAAATGGTATTGATAAGAGTTTAAACTGCATCTTGTTCTGTTTGAACATTTCTTGAAATGGATTCTGTAACCCTTTTATATGCACTTAAAATTTCAATCTGTTGGGTTTCAGTGATGATATTATCCCACCATCCTTTAAGGATTCTTGTAAAACCGTTGACCAAAAATCTGGCGATTTCATGGCCATCGTTATAATTCTGTTTGCAAATTGTTGAATACATAATCATTTGATGCAACAATTCAAATATCTGGTATTCAGAAAGACTATCTATATTCCATTCATAAATGGTTTTTCCATGATAAGATTTTTGTGTCTGGAGGAAATCTTCTTCATAAAGAATATGCATTAGAGTAGGTTTGGGATAATAATACCTACTGGGTGTTGTTTTATTAGAGTTCCCATAATGCATTTTATTGATGGAAACTGGATGATTATCTTGAAAATTGCTTTCAATTTAAGGTTCATCTTTTTTAGTGTTTCACTTTGGTATTGATATACCTTTATCTCTATTTTTCTGGTTAAGCTGATTTCCGGCCTACATCCAAAGGCGCTTTAGATGTTCTGATCTTAAGTTCAGGAAGTGTTGCAGCCTTGCTTTTATCAAGGTTTATAATAGCAGATATGTCTTTCCTCTCAAGTTCATTTGAAAGCTTTGGCTTTGATACTAATTCAACACGTCGTGACTTCACTGGAGCAACATAAGGGTTGCTAACTATTTTAGGCTCAGATAGTCTTTGGATTCATGGGAACCTTTGGATCTGGAGTGACATCACTATTCTCTTTCCTTGGCTCTGGTAATGATGAAACTGATCTAGTCGACCTATTCCCTAGAAAGTGGCTTCCATTACTTGATTTGTTGCTTTTAGAGGCTTTATGAGATTCACTGGATCTAGTTGAAGCAATTCTTATCTTAGATCTCTGTAGAGGAGATGATGATCCCGGCTCTGAATCACTGAACTTTATTCCTTTGACAGAGCTTAGCGCAAGTTTTGTTGGCAATTGTTTTCGGGGTTTTCTGTGAGGATGCCAACTGAGCAGTCGAACTGCCTTTTGCTGCAATTCTCTTTTCCCTCTCCATCTTCAAAGCTTCCAGTCGCTTGCGATCTTTCTCTTCCGGTAAAAAAAAACAACTTGAAGATATAACAAGTCCATTGGAATTCTAAACATGCTAAGCGGCCAAAAGAAAAATTGCACTGTAACTATAAGAACATGAAGCTAAAGCTAAAGGACAGCCCAGTTAATGGGGCTCCTGCCACTGTGGGGTTTGCAAAGGGTTAATGGGGAGGCTGTTTCTCTTTTTCAAACCCATGATGTGAAATCGCAAGTATCATAAGGAGTTTTGCTACTAATCTTCTCACTGTGTTGTAGAGTGTTGAAGTGTAATAAGCAATGTACCTTCTCTTTCTTCATTTTCTGGAGATCAGCTTTGAAAGCTCTTAGTTTTTCAGCACGAGCTCGTGCATCATCCAAAGGACTCTTTTTTGAAGTTTTTCCCTTTTCTTATTGGTCCCACAGTCTTCTTATCTAAAGCATATGGAGCGACTTTTGACTTCTGATCCTTGTCTGACTTCTTGGACCCTTGCTTGACATCTACTACAACTTTCTTATTTCTGTTATCCAATGAAGCAGCATCTTCAACATGAGCCTGCATTTCATAGTCCAAAGCAGGGTTGTATCCATGACCTCGTTTTCTTTTTGAGGACAACGAGTTCTTATGCATCCTATCTGGAGCACTGACCTGAAAATCTCCAGCTTCCTTGTCAGTTTCAAAGAGAGAAACTGATTGGGATCCATTGCCTGAAGAAGTCTTCCCTCTTGAAGTGATGTAATTATTGTTCTGAATAACAACCATGCCCGATTTCCTTTTACCTGATCTTCCGACCTTCTTTTGTGGTCCCCAGCTTTGTGAAGCTTCGCTCTCCAACTCTGAATCACCATGTGACCTTCTTTTAGTGGCATCCATCTCCCATGCTTCTGATTCAACATTGTTGTCTTTACTATCCATGGTGTGTTTTTTCTGTCCTGCTCCATAACCAACATTGATTCGAAAATCCTCCACTGGTGGATAAGGTGGCTGATAAAATGGGTCATTTCCTAGATAGTAGGGCATTCTTTGCACAGGATATGGTTAGAAGACTGGCAGCACACCAGATGGGGAGTGTACAGGCCAGGGAGGAAACATAGGACACGGAAACGGACCTTGAAAATATACTTGTTGACCTACTGGAACTTGGTGATCCATGGGACACGTTTCTTTTGCGCACAAGTGTATACAGTTAACCAGAAAAAAGCAAGTGAAAATTATTTTAAAATTTCAAAATGCAAAAAGTGAAAGAAGAAAATAATGACCTCATAGAAAAGAAGAAGAAGAAGAAAAATAAAAAACGAAAAAGTATTGGAGTTATCTTTGGCCCTTGATATTTGTCATTCTAGGGGATAAATCAATTAAAAAGGTTTTGTGCCCTTTTAACACGTCCAAGTATTAATTTTTTTAATATCAGCATTGATAGTTATATTTGCCGTTTGTAAATGCTTTTTTTTTTTTTTTTGGTGAATTTTTTTGTAAATGCTTAATTTTACTTTTAAAGCATTTCCTTCCATCTTATGATCCTGGATAGTTATTGGTTTTTCTTCAGTTGTATTCTGAATTCTTTTATAAACTTCTTTCATACTGTAATGTTTAGGAGGAAGACCGATTTCTTCCTTCTTCAGTTGTTGATAATAGAGTTCTAGATATTTTAATTTCATTTCTGGATTAGTTATCTGGTCAGCAATGTTTCACATATTTTGCTCACTTTTTGTAAGGACATTGATATTAGGGCTACTAATATCAAGTCCATTCATTTCAACTATTGTTTTCCTATAGTTATCTTCTTCTGAAATTTGATTAATATTATGTTTGCAGAAACAAATTTCTGGAGAGGAGTCAGATTCTGCGTCAAAGTTGGAAGAATATAATGCAGCAAGTTCATTATCTGAACTTGAGCTTATGCTGGAATCTTCAAAAAGCATTTGAAGGATTTGTATCTGAATTTCATCGTCCAAAGCTAGTTCATTTAATTTTTGTTGAATTTTAGCTTTGCAACAATTAGCATAATGTCCTGTTTGGCCACATTTAAAACATTTAACTGTGGACTTATCTTTCTTTTTGTAAGAAGTTTTATGTTTGCCTTTAGATTTAGGACGCTGTGGTTGCTGGACAATTTGTTTAGATGGTTTGTATTTTCTAGATTTTTTGGAACAAAACTTTGAAGATTTTCCATATTTATGTTTTTTATTTTTATGATTGGATAGATACTAGATTTTAGTGTCATAGGCAAATTTTTCACAAAATTCACCTGATTCATTATGACTTTGTTTTTTCACTTGATTCCATAATTTAAGATCATTACATAAAGTAAGACCTTTTTCTTTGACCATTCTTAAGAGTTGGCCATAGGTATATTCTGAAAAGGGAATAGACATTTTGCTATGTTTATCCCGTAATTTTTTTTCTTATTCTATCAGCAAAGAGATTTGGAAGGCCATCGATAAATTTGGCTTTCCAATGATCACAATTAGCGTCTGAACGTCTAACAACCCTCATCATGAAGACATCTTTATACCATCGAAAATGGGATAAAGAAGGGCATCTAAGATTCTGTAAAAGTTTTCTACTTCTATCTTCAATACCATCTGTAGAGGCACTAACGAAGTGATGTAAAGTGGTATTGATAAGAGTGTAAACTGCATCTTGTTCTGTTTGAACATTTCTTGTAATGGGTTCTGTAACCCTTTTATATGCACTTAAAATTTCAATCTGTTGGGTTTCAGTGATGATATTATCCCACCATCCTTTAAGGATTCTTGTAAAACCGTTGACCAAAAATCTGGCGATTTCATGGCCATCGTTTTCATTCTTTTTGCAAATTGTTGAATACATAATCATTTGATGCAACAATTCAAATATCTGGTATTCAGAAAGACTATCTATATTCCATTCATAAATGGTTTCTCCATGATAAGATTTTTGTGTCTGGAGGAAATCTTCTTCATAAAGAATATGCATTAGAGTAGGTTTGGGATAATAATACCTACTGGGTGTTGTTTTACTGGAGTTCCCATAACGCATTTTATTGATGGAAACTGGGTGATTATCTTGAAAATTGCTTTCAATTTCAGGTTCATCTTTTTTAGTGTTTGACTCTGGTATTGTTATACCTTTATCTTTATTTTGCCGGCTAAGCTGAGTTCCGGCCTACATCCAAAGGCGCTTTCGATGTTCTAATCTTAAGTTCAGGAAGTGTTGCAGCCTTGCTTTTATCAAGGTTTATAATAGCAGATATGTCTTTCCTCTCAAGTTCATTTGAAAGCTTTGGCTTTGATACTAATTCAGCACGTCGTGACTTCACTAGAGCAACATAAGGGCTGCTAACTATTTTAGGCTCAGATAGTCTTTGGATTCATGGGAACCTTTGGATCTGGAGTGACATCACTGTTCTCTTCCCTTGGCTCTGGTAATGATGAAACTGATCTTGTCAACCTATTCCCTAGAAAGTGGCTTCCATTACTTGATTTGTTGCTTTCAGAGGCTTTATGAGATTCACTGGATCTAGTTAAAGCAATTCTTATCTTAGATCTCTGTAGAGGAGATGATGATCCCGGCTCTGAATCACTGAACTTTATTCCTTTGACAGAGCTTAGCGCAAAGCAATTCTATTTTCCCTCTCCATCTTTAAAGCTTCCTGTCGCTTGAGATCCTTCTCTTCCGGTAAAAAAAACAACTTGAAGATTTAAGAAGTCCATTGGAATGCCAAACATGCTAAGCTGCCAAAAGAAAAATTGCACTGTAACTATATGAACATGAAGCAAAAGCTAAAGGGCAGCCCAGTGAATGGGGCCCCTGCCACTGTAGGGTTTGCAAAGGGTTAATGGGGAGGCTGTTTCTCTTTTTCAAACCCATGATGTGATATCGCAAGTATCATAAGGAGTTTTGCTACTAATCTTCTCACTGTGTTGTAGACTGTTGAAGTGTAATAAGTAATGTACCTTCTCTTTCTTCATTTTCTGGAGATCAGCTTTGAAAGCTCTTAGTTTTTTAGCGCAAGCTCGTGCATCATCCAAAGGACTCTTTTTTGAAGTTTTTCCCTTTTCTTATTGGTCCCACAGTCTTCTTATCTAAAGCATCTGGAGCGACTTTTGACTTCTGATCCTTGTCTGACTTCTTGGACCCTTGCTTGATATCTACTACAACTTTCTTATTTCTGTTATCCAATGAAGCAGCATCTTCAACATGAGCCTGCATTTCATAGTCCAAAGCAGGGTTGTATCCATGACCTCGTTTTCTTTTTGAGGACAACGAGTTCTTGTGTATCCTATCTGGTGCACTGACCTGAAAATCTCCAGCTTCCTTGTCAGTTTCAGAGTCAGAAACTGATTGGGATTCATTGCCTGAAGAATTCTTCCCTCTTGAAGTGATGTAATTGATGTTCTGAATAACAACCATGCCTGATTTCTTTTTACCTGGTCTTCCGACCTCCTTTTTTTGTCCCCAGCTTTGTGAAGCTTCGCTCTCCAACTCTGAATCACCATGTGACCTTGTTTTGGTGGCATCCATCTCCCATGCTTCTGATTCAACATTGTTGTCTTTACTATCCATGGTGTGTTTTTTCTGTCCTGCTCCATTACTAACATTGAATCGAGAATCCTCCACTGGTGGATAAGGTGGCTGATAAAATGGGCCATTTCCTAGATAACTCTGATAGTAGGGCATTCCCTCCACAAGATATGGTTCGAAGACTGGCAGCGCACCAGATGGGGATTGTACAGGCCAGGGAGGAAACATAGGACATGGAAACGGACCTTGAAAATATACTTGTTGGCCTACTGGAACTTGGTGATCCATGGGACACGTTTCTTCTACGCACAAGTGTATACAATTAACCAGAAAAAGCAAGTGAAAGTTATTTTAAAATTTCAAAATGCAAAAAGTGAAAGAAGAAAATAAAGACCTCATAGAAAAAAAGAAGAAGAAGAAAGAAAGAAAGAAAGAAAGAAAAAGTATTAGAGTTATCTTTGGCCCTTGATATTGGTCATTCTAGGAGAAAAATCAATTAAAAAGGTTTTGTACCCTCTTAACACGTCCAAGTATTAATTTTTTTAATATCAGCATTGATAGCATTATTTGCTGTTTGTAAATGCTTTTTTTTTTTTGGGTGAATTTTTTTGTAAATGCTTAATTTTACTTTTAAAGTATTTCCTTCCATCTTAAGATCCTGGATAGTTATTGGTTTTTCTTCAGTTGTATTTTGAATTCTTTTATAAACTTCTTTCATACTGTAATGTTTAGGAGGAAGACTGATTTCTTCCTTCTTCTGTTGTTGATAAAGAGTTCTAGATATTTTAATTTCATTTCTGGATTAGTTATCTGGTCAGCAATGTTTCACATATTTTGCTCACTTTTTGTAAGGACGTTGATACTAGGGCTACTAATATCATGTCCATTCATTTCAACTATTGTTTTCCTATTGTTAGCTTCTTCTGAAATTTGATTAATATTATGTTTGCAGAAACAAATTTCTGGAGAGGAGTCAGATTCTGAGTCAGAGTTGGAAGAATATAATGCAACAAGTTCATTATCTGAACTTGAGCTTATGCAGGAATCTTCAGAAAGCATTTGCAGGATTTGTAGCTGAATTTCATCATCCAAAGCTAGTTAATTTAATTTTTGTTGAATTTTAGCTTTGCAACAATTAGCATAATGTCCTGTTTGGCCACATTTAAAACATTTAACTGTGGACTTATCTTTCTTTTTGTGAGAAGTTTTATGTTTGCCTTTAGATTTAGGAGACTGTGGTTGCTGGACAATTTGTTTAGATGGTTTGTATTTTCTGGATTTTTTGGAATAAAACTTTGAAGATTTTCCATAGTTATGTTTTTTATTTTTATGTTTGGATAGATACTAGATTTTAGTGTCATAGGCAAATTGTTCAATAAATTCGCCTAATTCATTACGACTTTGTTTTTTCACTTGATTCTGTAATTTAAGATCATTACATAAAGCAAGACCTTTTTCTGTGACCAATCTTATGAGTTGGCCAAAGGTATATTCTGAATAGGGAATAGACATTTTGCTATGTTTATCCTGTAATTTTTTTTCTAATTCTCTCAGCAAAGAGAGTTGGAAGGCCATCGATAAATTTGGCTTTCCAATGATCACAATTAGCGTCTGAACGTCTAACAACCCTCATCATGAAGACATCATTATACATCGAAAATGGGATAAAGAAGGGCATCTAAGATTCTGTAAAAGTTCTCTACTTCTATCTTCAATACCATCAGTAGAGGCACCAACGAAGTGATGTAAAATGGTATTGATAAGAGTGTAAACTGTATCTTGTTCTGTTTGAACATTTCTTCTAATGGGTTCTGTAACCCTTTTATATGCACTTAAAATTTCAATCTGTTGGGTTTCAGTGATGATATTATCCCACCATCCTTTAAGGATTCTTGTAAAACCGTTGACCAAAAATCTGGCAATTTCATGTCCATCGTTATCATTCTGTTTGCAAATTGTTGAATACATAATCATTTGATGCAACAATTCAAATATGTGGTATTCAGAAAGACTATCTATATTCCATTCATAAATGGTTTTTCCAGGACAAGATTTTTCTATCTGGAGGAAATCTTCTTCATAAAGAATATGCATTAGAGTAGGTTTGGGATAATAATACCTACTGGGTGTTGTTTTACTGGAGTTCCCATAATGCATTTTATTGATGGAAACTGGATGATTATCTTGAAAATTGCTTTCAATTTCAGGTTCATCGTTTTTAGTGTTTGACTCTGGTATTGTTATACCTTTATCTTTATTTTGCTGGTTAAGCTGAGTTCCAGCCTACATCCAAAGGCGCTTTAGATGTTCTGATCTTAAGTTCAAGAAGTGTTGCAGCCTTGCTTTTATCAAGGTTTATAATAGCAGATATGTCTTTCCTCTCAAGTTCATTTGAAAGCTTTGGCTTTGATACTAATTCAGCACGTCGTGACTTCACTGGAGCAACATAAGGGCTGCTAACTATTTTAGGCTCAGATAGTCTTTGGATTCATGGGAACCGTTGCATCTAGAGTGACATCACTGTTCTCTTTCCTTGGCTCTGGTAATGATGAAACTGATCTAGTCGACCTATTCCTTGGAAAGTGGCTTCCATTACTTGATTTGTTGTATTTAGAGGCTTTATGAGATTCACTGGATCTAGTTGAAGCAATTCTTATCTTAGATCTCTGTAGAGGAGATGATGATCCCGGCTCTGAATCACTGAACTTTATTCCTTTGACAGAGCTTAGCGCAAGTTTTGTTGGCAATTGTTTTCGGGGTTTTCTGTGAGGATGCCAACTGAGCAGTCGAACTGCCTTTTGCTACAATTCTCTTTTCCCTCTCCATCTTCAAAGCTTCCAGTCGCTTGCGATCTTTCTCTGCCGGTAAAAAAAAACAACTTGAAGATATAACAAGTCCATTGGAATGCCAAACATGCTAAGCTGTCAAAAGAAAAATTGCACTGTAACTATAAGAACATGAAGCTAAAGCTAAAGGGTAGCCCAGTGAATGGGGCTCCTGCCACTATGGGGTTTGCAAAGGGTTAATGGGGAGGCTGTTTCTCTTTTTCAAACCCATAATGTGATATCGCAAGTATCATAAGGAGTTTTGCTACTAATCTTCTCACTATGTTGTAGAGTGTTGAAGTGTAATAAGCAATGTACCTTCTCTTTCTTCATTTTCTGGAGATCAGCTTTGAAAGCTCTTAGTTTTTCAGCACGAGTTCGTGCATCATCCAAAGGACTCTTTTTTGAAGTTTTTTCCTTTTCTTATTGGTCCCACAGTCTTCTTATCTAAAGCATCTGGAGCGACTTTTGACTTCTGATCCTTGTCTGACTTCTTGGACCCTTGCTTGATATCTACTACAACTTTCTTATTTCTGTTATCCAATGACGCAGCATCTTCAACATGAGCCTGCATTTCATAGTCCAAAGCAGGGTTGTATCCATGACCTCGTTTTCTTTTTGAGGACAACGAGTTCTTGTGCATCCTATCAGGAGCACTGACCTGAAAATCTCCAGCTTCCTTGTCAGTTTCAGAGTCAGAAACTGATTGGGATTCATTGCCTGAAGAATTCTTCCCTCTTGAAGTGATGTAATTGATGTTCTGAATAAAACCTTGCCTGATTTCTTTTTACCTGATCTTCCGACCTTCTTTTGTGGTCTCCAGCTTTGTGAAGCTTCACTCTCCAACTCCGAATCACCATGTGACCCTGTTTTGGTGGCATCCATCTCCCATGCTTCTGATTCAACATTGTTGTCTTTACAATCCATGGTGTGTTTTTTCTGTCCTGCTCCATAACCGACATTGAATCAAGAATCCCCCACTGGTAGATAAGGTGGCTGATAAAATGGGCCATTTCCTAGATAACTCTGATAGTACGGCATTCCTTGCACAGGATATGGTTCGAAGACTGGCAGCGCACCAGATGGGGATTGTACAGGCCAGGGAGGAAACATAGGACATGGAAACGGACCTTGAAAATACACTTGTTGGCCTACTGGAACTTGGTGATCCATGGGACACGTTTCTTCTGCGCACAAGTGTATACAATTAACCAGAAAAAAGCAAGTGGAAATTATTTTAAAATTTCAAAATGCAAAAAGTGAAAGAAGAAAATAAAGACCTCATAGAAAAGAAGAAGAAGAAGAAAAAGAAAGAAAGAAAGAAAATGTATTGGAGTTATCGTTGGCCCTTGATATTTATCATTCTAGGAGAAAAATCAATTAAAAAGGTTTTGTGGCCTTTTAACACGTCCAAGTATTAATTTTTTTTAATATCGGCATTGATAGCTATATTTGCTGTTTGTAAATGCTTTTTTTTTTTTGGGTGAATTTTTTTGTAATTGCTTAATTTTACTTTTAAAGTATTTCCTTCCATCTTAAGATCCTGGATAGTTATTGGTTTTTCTTCAGTTGTATTCTGAATTCTTTTATAAACTTCTTTCATACTGTAATGTTTAAGAGGAAGACCGATTTCTTCCTTCTTCTGTTGTTGATAATAGAGTTCTAGATATTTTAATTTCATTTCTGGATTAGTTATCTGGTCAGCAATGTTTCAAATATTTTGCTCACTTTTTGTAAGGACATTGATACTAGGGCTACTAATATCAAGTCCATTCATTTCAACTATTGTTTTCCTATAGTTAGCTTCTTCTGAAATTTGATTAATATTATGTTTGCAGAAACAAATTTCTGGAGAGGAGTCAGATTCTAAGTCAGAGTTGGAAGAATATAATGCAGCAAGTTCATTATCTGAACTTGAGCTTATGCAGGAATCTTCAGAAAGCATTTGAAGGATTTGTATCTGAATTTCATCGTCCAAAGCTACTTCATTTAATTTTTGTTGAATTTTAGCTTTGCAACAATTAGCATAATGTCCTGTTTGGCCACATTTAAAACATTTAACTGTGGACTTATCTTTCTTTTTGTAAGAAGTTTTATGTTTGCCTTTAGATTTAGGAGGTTGTGGTTGCTGGACAATTTGTTTAGATGGTTTGTATTTTCTAGATTTTTTGGAATAAAACTTCGAAGGTTTTCCATATTTATGTTTTTTATTTTTATGTTTGGATAGATACTACATTTTAGTGTCATAGGCAAATTGTTCACAAAATTCACCTAATTCATTATGACTTTGTTTTTTCACTTGATTCTGTAATTTAAGATCATTACATAAAGCAAGACCATTTTCTGTGACCAATCTTATGAGTTGGCCATAGGTATATTCTGAATAGGGAATAGACACTTTGCAATGTTTATCCTGTAATTTTTTTTTCTAATTCTCTCAGCAAAGAGAGTTGGAAGGCCATCGATAAATTTGGCTTTCCAATGATCACAATTAGCGTCTGAACGTCTAACAACCCTCATCACGAAGACATCTTTGTACCATCGAAAATGGGATAAAGAAGGGCATCTAAGATTCTGTAAAAGTTCTCTACTTCTATCTTCAATACCATCAGTAGAGGCACCAACGAAGTGATGTAAAATGGTATTGATAAGAGTGTAAACTGCATCTTGTTCTGTTTGAACATTTCTTCTAATGGGTTCTGTAACCCTTTTATATGCACTTAAAATTTCAATCTGTTGGGTTTCAGTGATGATATTATCCCACCATCCTTTAAGGATTCTTGTAAAACCGTTGACCAAAAATCTGGCGATTTCATGGCCATTGTTATCATTCTGTTTGCAAATTGTTGAATACATAATCATTTGATGCAACAATTCAAATATCTGGTATTCAGAAAGACTATCTATATTCCATTCATAAATGGTTTTTCCATGATAAGATTTTTGTGTCTAGAGGAAATCTTCTTCATAAAGAATATGCATTAGAGTAGGTTTGGGATAATATTACATACTGGGTGTTGTTTTACTGGAGTTCCCATAATGCATTTTATTGATGGAAACTGGATGATTATCTTGAAAATTGCTTTCAATTTTAGGTTCATCTTTTTTAGTGTTTCACTCTGGTATTGTTATACCTTTATCTTTATTTTGCTAGTTAAGCTGAGTTCCGGCCTACATCCAAAGGCACTTTAGATGTTCTGATCTTAAGTTCAGGAAGTGTTACAGCCTTGCTTTTATCAAGGTTTATAATAGCAGATATGTCTTTCCTCTCAAGTTCATTTGAAAGCTTTGGCTTTGATACTAATTCAGCACGTCGTGACTTCACTGGAGCAACATAAGGGCTGCTAACTATTTTAGGCTCAGATAGTCTTTGGATTCATGGGAACCTTTGGATCTGGAGTGACATCACTGTTCTCTTTCCTTGGCTCTGGTAATGATGAAACTGATCTAGTCGACCTATTCCCTGGAAAGTGGCTTCCATTACTTGATTTGTTGCTTTTAGAGGCTTTATGAGATTCACTGGATCTAGTTGAAGCAATTCTTATCTTAGATCTCTGTAGAGGAGATGATGATCCCGGCTCTGAATCACTGAACTTTATTCCTTTGACAGAGCTTAGCGCAAGTTTTGTTGGCAATTGTTTTCAGGGTTTTCTGTGAGGATGCCAACTGAGCAGTCGAACTGCCTTTTGCTGCAATTCTCTTTTCCCTCTCCATCTTCAAAGCTTCCAGTCGCTTGCGATCTTTCTCTTCCGGTAAAAAAAAAGAACTTGAAGATATAACAAGTCCATTGGAATGCTAAACATGCTAAGCTGCCAAAAGAAAAATTGCACTGTAACTATAAGAACATGAAGCTGAAGCTAAAGGGCAGCCCAGTGAATGGGGCACCTGCCACTGTGGGGTTTGCAAAGGGTTAATGGGGAGGCTGTTTCTCTTTTTCAAACCCATGATGTGAAATCGCAAGTATCATAAGGAGTTTTGCTACTAATCTTCTCACTGTGTTGTAGAGTGTTGAAGTGTAATAAGCAATGTACCATCTCTTTCTTCATTTTCTGGAGATCAGCTTTGAAAGCTCTTAGTTTTTCAGCACGAGCTCGTGCATCATCCAAAGGACTCTTTTTTGAAGTTTTTCCCTTTTCTTATTGATCCCACAGTCTTCTTATCTAAAGCATCTGGAGCGACTTTTGACTTCTGATCCTTGTCTGACTTCTTGGACCCTTGCTTGATATCTACTACAACTTTCTTATTTCTGTTATCCAATAAAGCACTATCTTCAACATGAGCCTGCATTTCATAGTCCAAAGCAGGGTTGTATCCATGACCTCATTTTATTTTTGAGGACAACGAGTTCGTGTGCATCCTATTTGGAGCACTGACCAGAAAATCCAGCTTCCGTGTCAGTTTCAAAGAGAGAAACTGATTGGGATTCATTACCTGAAGAAGTCTTCCCTCTTGAAGTGATGTAATTGATGTTCTGAATAACAACCATGCCTGATTTCTTTTTACCTGATCTTCCGACCTTCTTTTGTGGTCCCCAACTTTGTGAAGCTTCGCTCTCCAACTCCGAATCACCATGTGACCCTGTTTTGGTGGCATCCATCTCCCATGCTTCTGATTCAACATTGTCATCTTTACTATCCATGGTGTGTTTTTTCTGTCCTGCTCCATAACTAACATTGAATCGAGAATCCTCCACTGGTGGATAAGGTGGCTAATAAAATGGGCCATTTCCTAGATAACTCTGATAGTAGGGCATTCCTTGCACAGGATATGGTTAGAAGACTGGCAGCGCACCAGATGGGGATTGTACAGGCTAAGGAGGAAACATAGGACACGGAAACGGACCTTGAAAATATACTTGTTGGCCTACTGGAACTTGGTGATCCATGGGACACGTTTCTTCTGCGCACAAGTGTATACAGTTAACCAGAAAAAAGCAAGTGAAAATTATTTTTAAATTTCAAAATGCAAAAAGTGAAAGAAGAAAATAAAGACCTCATAGAAAAGAAGAAGCAGAAGAAGAAAGAACGAAAATTATTGGAGTTATCTTTGGCCCTTGAAATTTATCATTCAAGGAGATAAATCAATTAAAAAGGTTTTGTGCCCTTTTAACACGTCCAAGTATTAATTTTTTTAATATCAGCATTGATAGTTATATTTGTTGTTTGTAAATGCTTTTTTTTTTTTGGGTGAATTTTTTTGTAAATGCTTAATTTTACTTTTAAAGCATTTCCTTCCATCTTAAGATCCTGGATTGTTATTGGTTTTTCTTCAGTTGTATTTTGAATTCTTTTATAAACTTCTTTCATACTGTAATGTTTTGGAGGAAGACTAATTTCTTCCTTCTTCTGTTGTTGATAATAGAGTTCTAGATATTTTAATTTCATTTCTGGATTAGTTATCTGGTCAGCAATGTTTCACATATTTTGCTCACTTTTTGTAAGGACATTGATACTAGGGCTACTAATATCAAGTCCATTCATTTCAACTATTGTTTTCCTATAGTTAGCTTTTTCTGAAATTTGATTAATATTATGTTTGCAGAAACTAATTTCTGGATAGGAGTCAGATTCTGCGTTAGAGTTGGAAGAATATAATGCAGCAAGTTCATTTTCTAACCTTCAGCTTATGCTGGAATCTTCAGAAAGCATTTGAAGGATTTGTTGCTGAATTTCATCGTCCAAAGCTAGTTCATTTAATTTTTGTTGAATTTTAGCTTTGCAAAAATTAGCATAATTTCCTGTTTGGCCACATTTAAAACATTTAACTGTGGACTTATCTTTCTTTTTGTAAAAAGTTTTATGTTTGCCTTTAGATTTAGGAGGCTGTGGTTGCCGGACAATTTGTTTTGATGGTTTGTATTTTCTGGATTTTTTGGAATAAAACTTTGAAGATTTTCCATATTTATGTTTTTTATTTTTATGTTTGGATAGATACTAGATTTTAGTGTCATAGGCAAATCATTCACAAAATTCACCTAATTCATTATGACTTTGTTTTTTCACTTGATTCTGTAATTTAAGATCATTACATAAAGCAAGACCTTTTTCTTTGACCATTCTTATGAGTTGGCCATAGGTATATTCTGAATAGGGAATAGACATTTTGCTATGTTTATCTTGTAATTTTTTTTCTTATTCTCTCAGCAAAGAGAGTTGGAAGGCCATCGATAAATTTGGCTTTCCAATGATCACAATTAGCGTCTGAACATCTAACAACCCTCATCATGAAGACATCTTTATACCATTGAAAATGGGATAAAGAAGGGCATCTAAGATTCTGTAAAAGTTCTCTACTTCTATCTTCAATACCATCAGTAGAGGCACTAACGAAGTGATGTAAAATGGTATTGATAAGAGTGTAAACTGCATCTTGTTCTATTTGAACATTTCTTGTAATGGGTTCTGTAACCCTTTTATATGCACTTAAAATTTCAATCTGTTGGGTTTCAGTGATGATATTATCCCACCATCCTTTAAGGATTCTTGTAAAACCGTTGACCAAAAATCTGGCAATTTCATGGCCATCGTTATCATTCTGTTTGTAAATTGTTGAATACATAATCATTTGATGCAACAATTCAAATATCTGGTATTCAGAAAGACTATCTATATTCCATTCATAAATGGTTTTTCCATGATAAGATTTTTGTGTCTGGAGGAAATCTTCTTCATAAAGAATATGCATTAGAGTAGGTTTGGGATAATAATACCTACTGGGTGTTGTTTTACTGGAGTTCCCATAATGCATTTTATTGATGGAAACTGGATGATTATCTTGAAAATTGCTTTCAATTTTAGGTTCATCTTTTTTAGTGTTTGACTCTGGTATTGTTATACCTTTACCTTTATTTTGCTGGTTAAGCTGAGTTCTGGCCTACATCCAAAGGCGCTTTAGATGTTCTGATCTTAAGTTCAGGAAGTGTTGCAGCCTTGCTTTTATCAAGGTTTATAATAGCAGATATGTCTTTCCTCTCAAGTTCATTTGAAAGCTTTGGCTTTGATACTAATTCAGCACGTCGTGACATCACTGGAGCAACATAAGGGCTGCTAACTATTTTAGGCTCAGATAGTCTTTGGATTCATGGGAACCTTTGGATCTGGAGTGACATCACGGTTCTCTTTCCTTGGCTCTGGTAATGATGAAACTGATCTAGTCGACCTATTCCCTGGAAAGTGGCTTCCATTACTTGATTTGTTGCTTTTAGAGGCTTTATGAGATTCACTGGATCCAGTTGAAGCAATTCTTATCTTAGATCTCTGTAGAGGAGATGATGATCCCGGCTCTGAATCACTGAACTTTATTCCTTTGACAGAGCTTAGCGCAAGTTTTGTTGGCAATTGTTTTCGGGGTTTTCTGTGAGGATGCCAACTGAGCAGTCGAACTGCCTTTTGCTACAATTCTCTTTTCCCTCTCCATCTTCAAAGCTTCCAGTCGCTTGCGATCTTTCTCTTCCGGTAAAAAAAAACAACTTGAAGATATAAGAAGTCCATTGGAATGCCAAACATGCTAAGCTGTCAAAAGAAAAATTGCACTGTAACTATAAGAACATGAAGCTAAAGCTAAAGGGTAGCCCAGTGAATGGGGCTCCTGCCACTATGGGGTTTGCAAAGGGTTAATGGGGAGGCTGTTTCTCTTTTTCAAACCCATAATGTGATATCGCAAGTATCATAAGGAGTTTTGCTACTAATCTTCTCACTGTGTTGTAGAGTGTTGAAGTGTAATAAGCAATGTACCTTCTCTTTCTTCATTTTCTGGAGATCAGCTTTGAAAGCTCTTAGTTTTTCAGCACGAGCTCGTGCATCATCCAAAGGACTCTTTTTTGAAGTTTTTCCATTTTCTTATTGGTCCCACAGTCTTCTTATCTAAAGCATCTGGAGCGACTTTTGACTTCTGATCCTTGTCTGACTTCTTGGACCCTTGCTTGATATCTACTACAACTTTCTTATTTCTGTTATCCAATGAAGCAGCATCTTCAACATGAGCCTGCATTTCATAGTCCAAAGCAGGGTTGTATCCATGACCTCGTTTTCTTTTTGAGGACAACGAGTTCTTGTGCATGCTATTTGGTGCACTGACCTGAAAATCTCCAGCTTCCTTGTCAGTTTCAGAGTCAGAAACTGATTAGGATTCATTGCCTGAAGAATTCTTCCCTCTTGAAGTGATGTAATTGATGTTCTGAATAACAACCATGCCTGATTTCTTTTTACCTGATCTTCCGACCTTCTTTTGTGGTCCCCAGCTTTGTGAAGCTTCGCTCTCCAACTCCGAATCACCATGTGACCTTGTTTTGGTGGCATCCATCTCCCATGCTTCTGATTCAACATTGTTGTCTTTACTATCCATGGTGTGTTTTTTCTGTCCTACTCCATAACCAACATTGAATCGAAAATCCTTCACTGGTGGATAAGGTGGCTGATAAAATGGACCATTTCCTAGATAACTCTGATAGTAGGGCATTCCTTGCACAGGATATGGTTAGAAGACTGGCAGCGCACCAGATGGGGATTGTACAGGCCAGGGAGGAAACATAGGACACGGAAACGGACCTTGAAAATATACTTGTTGGCCTACTGGAACTTGGTGATCCACGGGACACGTTTCTTCTGCGCACAAGTGTATACAGTTAACCAGAAAAAAGCAAGTGAAAATTATTTTCAAATTTCAAAATGCAAAAAGTGAAAGAAGAAAATAAAGTCCTCATAGAAAAGAAGAAGAAGAAGAAGAAGAAGAAGAAGAAGAAAGAAAGAAAGAAAGAAAAAGTATTGGAGTTATCTTTGGCCCTTGATATTTATCATTCTAGGAGATAAATCAATTAAAAAGGTTTTGTGCCCTTTTAACACGTCCAAGTATTAATTTTTTTAATATCAGCATTGATAGTTATATTTGTTTTTTGTAAATCCTTTTTTTTTTTTTTGGTGAATTTTTTTGTAAATGCTTAATTTTACTTTTAAAGCATTTCTTTCCATCTTAAGATCCTGGATAGTTATTGGTTTTTCTTCAGTTGTATTCTGAATTCTTTTATAAACTTCTTTCATACTGTAATGTTTAGGAGGAAGACCGATTTCTTCCTTCTTCTGTTGTTGATAATAGAGTTCTAGATATTTTAATTTCATTTCTGGATTAGTTATCTGGTCAGCAATGTTTCACATATTTTGCTCAGTTTTTGTAAGGACATTGATACTAGGGCTGCTAATATCAAGTCCATTCATTTCAATTATTGTTTTCCTATAGTTAGCTTCTTCTGAAATTTGATTGATATTATGATTGTAGAAACAAATTTCTAGAGAGGAGTCAGATTCTGAGTCAGAGTTGGAAGAATATAATGCAGCAAGTTCATTATCTGAACTTGAGCTTATGCTGGAATCTTCAGAAAGCATTTGAAGGATTTGTAGCTGAATTTCATCGTCCAAAGCTAGTTCATTTAATTTTTGTTGAATTTTAGCTTTGCAACAATTAGCATAATGTCCTGTTTGGCCACATTTAAAACATTTGACTGTGAACTTATCTTTCTTTTTGTAAGAAGTTTTATGTTTGCCTTTAGATTTAGGAGGCTGTGGTTGCTGGACAATTTGTTTAGATGGTTTTTATTTTCAGGATTTTTTGGAATAAAACTTTGAAGATTTTCCATATTTATGTTTTTTATTTTTACGTTTGGATAGATACTAGATTTTAGTGTCATAGGCAAATTGTTCGCAAAATTCACCTAATTCATTATGACTTTGTTTTTTCACTTGATTCTGTAATTTAAGATCATTACATAAAGCAAGACCTTTTTCTGTGACCAATCTTATGAGTTGGCCATAGGTATATTCTGAATAGGGAATATACAATTATCTATGTTTATCCCGTAATTTTTTTTCTAACTCTCTCAGCAAAGAGAGTTGGAAGGCCATCGATAAATTTGGCTTTCCAGTGACCACAATTAGCGTCTGAACATCTAATAACCCTCATCATGAAGACATCTTCATAGCATCGAAAATGGGATAAAGAAGGCCATCTAAGATTCTGTAAAAGTTCTCTACTTCTATCTTCAATACCATCAGCAGAGGCACCAAAGAAGTGATGTAAAATGGTATTGATAAGAGTATAAACTACATCTTGTTCTGTTTGAACATTTCTTGTAATGGGTTCTGTACCCTGGTATTTGCACTTTTTCTGTGACCAATCTTATGAGTTGGCCGTAGGTATATTCTGAATAGGGAATAGACATTTTGCTATGTTTATCCCGTAATTATTTTTCTAATTCTCTCAGCAAAGAGAGTTGGAAGGCCATCGATAAATTTGGCTTTCCAATGATCACAATTAGCGTCTGAACGTCTAACAACCCTCATCATGAAGACATCTTTATACCATCGAAAATGGGATAAAGAAGGGCATCTAAGATTCTGTAAAAGTTCTCTACTTCTATCTTCAATACCATCAGTAGAGGCACCAACGAAGTGATGTAAAATGGTATTGATAAGAGTGTAAACTGCATCTTGTTCTGTTTGAACATTTCTTGTAATGGGTTCTGTAACCCTTTTATATGCACTTAAAATTTCAATCTATTGGGTTTCAGTGATGATATTATCCCACCATCCTTTAAGGATTCTTGTAAAACCGTTGACCAAAAATCTGGAGATTTCATGGCCATAGTTATCATTCTGTTTGCAAATTGTTGAATACATAATCATTTGATGCAACAATTCAAATATCTGGTATTCAGAAAGACTATCTATATTCCATTCATAAATGGTTTTTCCATGATAAGATTTTTGTGTCTGGAGGAAATCTCCTTCATAAAGAATATGCATTAGAGTTGGTTTGGGATAATAATACCTGCTGGGTGTTGTTTTACTGGAGTTCCCATAATACATTTTATTGATGGAAACTGGATGATTATCTTGAAAATTGCTTTCAATTTCAGGTTCATCTTTTTTAGTGTTTGACTCTGGTGTTGTTGTACCTTTATCTTTATTTTGCTGGTTAAGCTGAGTTCCAGCCTACAACCAAAGGCGCTTTAGATGTTCTGAACTTAAGTTCAGGAAGTGTTGCAGCCTTGCTCTAATCAAGGTTTATAATAACAGATATGTCTTTCCTCTCAAGTTCATTTGAAAGCTTTGGCTTTGATACTAATTCAGCACGTCGTGACTTCACTAGAGCAACATAAGGGCTGCTAACTATTTTAGGCTCAGATAGTCTTTGGATTCATGGGAACCTGTGGATCTGGAGTGACATCACTGTTCTCTTTCCTTGGCTCTAGTAATGATGAAACTGATCTAGTCGACCTCTTCCTTGGAAAGTGGCTTCCATTACTTGATTTGTTGCTTTTAGAGGCTTTATGGGATTCACTAGATCCAGTTGAAGCAATTCTTATCTTAGATCTCTGTAGAGGAGATGATGATCCCGGCTCTGAATCACTGAACTTTATTCCTTTGACAGAGCTTAGCGCAAGTTTTGTTGGCAATTGTTTTCGGGGTTTTCTGTGAGGATGCCAACTGAGCAGTCGAACTGCCTTTTGCTGCAATTCTCTTTTCCCTCTCCATCTTCAAGGCTTCCAGTCGCTTGCGATCTTTCTCTTCCGGTAAAAAAAAACAACTTGAAGATATAACAAGTCCATTGGAATGCCAAACATGCTAAGCTGCCAAAAGAAAAATTGCACTGTAACTAAAAGAACATGAAGCTAAAGCTAAAGGGCAGCCCAGTGAATGGGGCTCCTGCCACTGTGGGGTTTGCAAAGGGTTAATGGGGAGGCTGTTTCTCTTTTTCAAACCCATAATGTGATATCGCAAGTATCATAAGGAATTTTGCTACTAATCTTCTCACTGTGTTGTAGAGTGTTGAAGTGTAATAAGCAATGTACCTTCTCTTTCTTCATTTTCTGGAGATCAGCCTTGAAAGCTCTTAGTTTTTCAGCACGAGCTCGTGCATCATCCAAAGGACTCTTTTTTGAAGTTTTTCCCTTTTCTTATTGATCCCACAGTCTTCTTATCTAAAGCATCTGGAGCGACTTTTGACTTCTGATCCTTGTCTGACTTCTTGGACCCTTGCTTGATATCTACTACAACTTTCTTATTTCTGTTATCCAATAAAGCACCATCTTCAACATGAGCCTGCATTTCATAGTCCAAAGCAGGGTTGTATCCATGACCTCATTTTATTTTTGAGGACAACGAGTTCGTGTGCATCCTATTTGGAGCACTGACCAGAAAATCTCCAGCTTCCGTGTCAGTTTCAAAGAGAGAAACTGATTGGGATTCATTACCTGAAGAAGTCTTCCCTCTTGAAGTGATGTAATTGATGTTCTGAATAAAAACCATGCCTGATTTCTTTTTACCTGATCTTCCGACCTTCTTTTGTGGTCCCCAACGTTGTGAAGCTTCGCTCTCCAACTCCGAATCACCATGTGACCTTGTTTTGGTGGCATCCATCTCCCATGCTTCTGATTCAACATTGTTGTCTTTACTATCCACGGTGTGTTTTTTCTGTCCTGCTCCATAACCAACATTGAATCGAGAATCCTCCACTGGTGGATAAGGTGGCTGATAAAATTGGCCATTTCCTAGATAACTCTGATAGTAGGGCATTCCTTGCACAGGATATGGTTAGAAGACTGGCAGCGCACCAGATGGGGATTGTATAGGCCAGGGAGGAAACATAGGACACGGAAACGGACCTTGAAAATATACTTGTTGGCCTACTGGAACTTGGTGATCCATGGGACACGTTTCTTCTGCGCACAAGTGTATACAATTAACCAGAAAAAAAGCAAGTGAAAAATATTTTAAAATTTCAAAATGCAAAAAGTGAAAGAAGAAAATAAAGACCTCATAGAAAATAAGAAGAAGAAGAAGAAAGAAAGAAAGAAAAAGTATTGGAGTTATCTTTGGCCCTTGATATTTGTCATTCTAGGAGAAAAATCAATTAAAAAGGTTTTGTGCCCTTTTAACACGTCCAAGTATTAATTTTTTTAATATCAGCATTGATAGCTATATTTGCTGTTTGTAAATTCTTTTTTTTTTGGTGAATTTTTTTGTAATTGCTTAATTTTACTTTTAAAGCCTTTCCTTCCATCTTAAGATCCTGGATAGTTACTGGTTTTTCTTCGGTTGTATTTTGAATTCTTTTATAAACTTCTTTCATACTGTAATGTTTAGGAGGAAGACCGATTTCTTCCTTCTTCTGTTGTTGATAATAGAGTTCCAGATATTTTAATTTCATTTCTAGATTAGTTATCTGGTCAGCAATGTTTCACATATTTTGCTCACTTTTTGTAAGGACGTTGATACTAGGGCTACTAATATCATGTCCATTCATTTCAACTATTGTTTTCCTATAGTTAGCTTCTTCTGAAATTTGATTAATATTATGTTTGCAGAAACAAATTTCTGGAGAGGAGTCAGATTCTGCGTCAGAGTTGGAAGAATATAATGCAGCAGGTTCATTATCTGAACTTGAGCTTTTGCTGGAATCTTCAGAAAGCATTTGAAGGATTTGTAGCTGAATTTCATCGTCCAAAGCTAGTTCATTTAATTTTTGTTGAATTTTAGCTTTGCAACAATTAGCATAATGTCCTGTTTGGCCATATTTAAAACATTTAAATGTGGACTTATCTTTCTTTTTGTAAGAAGTTTTATGTTTGCCTTTAGATTTAGGAGGCTGTGGTTACTGGACAATTTGTTTAGATGGTTTGTATTTTCTGGATTTTTTGGAATAAAACTTTGAAGATTTTCCATATTTATGTTTTTTATTTTTATGTTTGGATAGATACTAGATTTTAGTGTCATAGGCAAATTGTTCACAAAATTCACCTAATTCATTATGACTTTGTTTTTTCACTTGATTCTGTAATTTAAGATAATTACATAAAGCAAGACCTTTTTCTGTGACCAATCTTATGAGTTGGCCATAGGTATATTCTGAATAGGGAATAGACATTTTGCTATGTTTATCCCGTAATTATTTTTCTAATTCTCTCAGCAAAGAGAGTTGGAAGGCTATCGATAAATTTGGCTTTCCAATGATCACAATTAGCGTCTGAACGTCTAACAACCCTCATCATGAAGACATCTTTATACCATCGAAAATGGGATAAAGAAGGGCATCTAAGATTCTGTAAAAGTTCTCTACTTCTATCTTCAATACCATCAGTAGATGCACCAACAAAGTGATGTAAAATGGTATTGATAAGAATGTAAACTGCATCTTGTTCTGTTTGAACATTTCTTGTAATGGGTTCTGTAACCCTTTTATATGCACTTAAAATTTCAATCTGTTGGGTTTCAATGATGATATTATCCCACCATCCTTTAAGGATTCTTGTAAAACCGTTGACCAAAAATCTGGCGATTTCATGGCCATCGTTATCATTCGGTTTGCAAATTGTTGAATACATAATCATTTGTTGCAACAATTCAAATATCTGGTATTCAGAAAGACTATCTATATTCCATTCATAAATGGTTTTTCCGTGATAAGATTTTTGTGTCTGGAGGAAATCTTCTTCATAAAGAATATGCATTAGAGTAGGTTTGGGATAATAATACCTACTGGGTGTTGTTTTACTGGAGTTCCCATAATGCATTTTATTGATGGAAACTGGATGATTATCTTGAAAATTACTTTCAATTTCATGTTCATCTTTTTTAGTGTTTGACTCTGGTATTGTTGTACCTTTATCTTTATTTTGCTGGTTGAGCTGACTTCCGGCCTACATCCAAAGGCACTTTAGATGTTCTGATCTTAAGTTCAGGAAGTGTTGCAGCCGTGCTTTTATCAAGGTTTATAATAGCAGATATGTCTTTCCTCTCAAGTTCATTTGAAAGCTTTGGCTTTGATACTAATTCAGCACGTCGTGACTTCACTGGAGCAACATAAGGGTTGCTAACTATTTTAGGCTCAGATAGTCTTTGGATTCATGGGAACCTTTGGATCTGGAGTGACATCACTATTCTCTTTCCTTGGCTCTGGTAATGATGAAATTGATCTAGTCGACCTATTCCCTAGAAAGTGGCTTCCATTACTTGATTTGTTGCTTTTAGAGGCTTTATGAGATTCACTGGATCTAGTTGAAGCAATTCTTATCTTAGATCTCTGTAGAGGAGATGATGATCCCGGCTCTGAATCACTGAACTTTATTCCTTTGACAGAGCTTAGCGCAAGTTTTGTTGGCAATTGTTTTCAGGGTTTTCTGTGAGGATGCCAACTGAGCAGTTGAACTGCCTTTTGCTGCAATTCTCTTTTCCCTCTCCATCTTCAAAGCTTCCAGTCGCTTGCGATCTTTCTCTTCCGGTAAAAAAAAACAACTTGAAGATATAACAAGTCCATTGGAATGCCAAACATGCGAAGCTGCCAAAAGAAAAATTGCACTGTAACTATAAGAACATGAAGCTAAAGCTAAAGGGCAGCCCAGTGAATGGGGCTCCTGCCACTGTGGGGTTTGCAAAGGGTTAATGGGGAGGCTGTTTCTCTTTTTCAAACCCATGATGTGATATCGCAAGTATCATAAGGAGTTTTGCTACTAATCTTCTCACTGTGTTGTAGAGTGTTGAAGTGTAATAAGCAATGTACCTTCTCTTTCTTCATTTTCTGGAGATCAGCTTTGAAAGCTCTTAGATTTTCAGCACGAGCTTGTGCATCATCCAAAGGACTCTTTTTTGAAGTTTTTCCCTTTTCTTATCGGTCCCACAGTCTTCTTATCTAAAGCATCTGGAGCGACTTTTGACTTCTGATCCTTGTCTGACTTCTTGGACCCTTGCTTGATATCTACTACAACTTTCTTATTTCTGTTATCCAATGAAGCAGCATCTTCAACATGAGCCTGCATTTCATAGTCCAAAGCAGGGTTGTATCCATGACCTCGTTCTTTTTTGAGTACAACGAGTTCTTGTGCATCCTATCTGGAGCACTGACCTGAGAATCTCCAGCTTCCTTGTCAGTTTCAAAGAGAGAAACTGATTGGGATTCATTGCCTGAAGAAGTCTTCCCTCTTGAAGTGATGTAATTGATGTTCTGAATAACAACCATGCCTGATTTCCTTTTACCTGATCTTCCGACCTTCTTTTGTAGTCCCCAGCTTTGTGAAGCTTCGCTCTCCAACTCTGAATCACCATGTGACCTTGTTTTAGTGGCATCCATCTCCCATGCTTCTGATTCAACATTGTTGTCTTTACTATCCATGGTGTGTTTTTTTGTCCTGCTCCATAACCAACATTGATTCGAAAATCCTCCACTGGTGGATAAGGTGGCTGATAAAATGGGTCATTTCCAAGATAGTAGGGCATTCCTTGCACAGGATATGGTTAGAAGACTGGTAGCACACCAGATGGGGAGTGTACAGGCCAGGGAGGAAACATAGGACACGGAAACGGACCTTGAAAATATACTTGTTGGCCTACTGGAACTTGGTGATCCATGGGACACATTTCTTCTATGCACAAGTGTATACAGTTAACTAGAAAAAAGCAAGTGAAAATTATTTTAAAATTTCAAAATGCAAAAAGTGAAAGAAGAAAATAAAGACCTCATAGAAAAGAAGAAGAAGAAAAAGAAAAAACGAAAAAGTATTGGAGTTATCTTTGGCCCTTGATATTTGTCATCCTAGGAGATAAATCAATTAAAAAGGTTTTGTGCCCTTTTAACACGTCCAAGTATTAATTTTTTTAATATCAGCATTGATAGTTATATTTGCTGTTTGTAAATGCTTTTTTTTTTCTTGGGTGAATTTTTTTGTAAATGCTTAATTTTACTTTTAAAGCATTTCCTTCCATCTTAAGATCCTGGATAGTTACTGGTTTTTCTTCGGTTGTATTTTGAATTCTTTTATAAACTTCTTTCATACTGTAATGTTTAGGAGGAAGGCCGATTTCTTCCTTCTTCTGTTGTTGATAATAGAGTTCTAGATATTTTAATTTCATTTCTGGATTAGTTATCTGGTCAGCAATGTTTCACATATTTTGCTCACTTTTTGTAAGGACATTGATACTAGGGCTACTAATATCAAGTCCATTCATTTCAACTATTGTTTTCCTATAGTTAGCTTCTTCTGAAATTTGATTAATATTATGTTTGCAGAAACAAATTTCTGGAGAGGAGTCAGATTCTGCGTCAGAGTTGGAAGAATATAATGTAGCAGGTTCATTATCTGAACTTGAGCTTTTGCTGGAATCTTCAGAAAGCATTTGAAGGGTTTGTAGCTGAATTTCATCGTCCAAAGCTAGTTCATTTAATTTTTGTTGAATTTTAGCTTTGCAACAATTAGCATAATGTCCTGTTTGGCCACATTTAAAACATTTAAATGTGGACTTATCTTTCTTTTTTTAAGAAGTTTTATGTTTGCCTTTAGATTTAGGAGGTTGTGGTTACTGGACAATTTGTTTAGATGGTTTGTATTTTCTGGATTTTTTGGAATAAAACTTTGAAGATTTTCCATATTTATGTTTTTTATTTTTATGATTGGATAGATACTAGATTTTAGTGTCATAGGCAAATTTTTCACAAAATTCACCTGATTCATTATGACTTTGTTTTGTCACTTGATTCTGTAATTTAAGGTCATTACATAAAGCAAGACCTTTTTCTTTGACCATTCTTATGAGTTGAACATAGGTATATTCTGAATAAGGAATAGACATTTTGCTATGTTTATCCCGTAATTTTTTTTCTTATTCTGTCAGCAAAGAGAGTAGGAAGGCCATCGATAAATTTGGCTTTCAAATGATCACAATTAGCGTCTGAACGTCTAACAACCCTCATCATGAAGACATCTTTATACCATCGAAAATGGGATAAAGAAGGGCATCTAAGATTCTGTAAAATTTTTCTACTTCTATCTTCAATACCATTAGTAGAGGCACTAACGAAGTGATGTAAAATGGTATTGATAAGAGTGTAAACTGCATCTTGTTCTGTTTGAACATTTCTTGTAATGGGTTCTGTAACCATTTTATATGCACTTAAAATTTCAATCTGTTGGGTTTCAGTGATGATATTATCCCACCATCCTTTAAGGATTCTTGTAAAACCGTTGACCAAAAATCTGGCGATTTCATGGCCATCGTTGTCATTCTTTTTGCAAATTGTTGAATACATAATCATTTGATGCAACAATTCAAATATCTGGTATTCAGAAAGACTATCGATATTCCATTCATAAATGGTTTTTCCATGATAAGATTTTTGTGTCTAGAGGAAATCTTCTTCATAAAGAATATGCATTAGAGTTGGTTTGGGATAATAATACCTACTGGGGGTTGTTTTACTGGAGTTCCCATAATGCATTTTATTGATGGAAACTGGGTGATTATCTTGAAAATTGCTTTCAATTTCAGGTTCATCTTTTTTAGTGTTTGACTCTGGTATTGTTATACCTTTATCTTTATTTTGCTGGTTAAGCTGAGTTCCGGCCTACATACAAAGGCGCTTTAGATGTTCTAATCTTAAGTTCAGGAAGTGTTGCAGCCTTGCTTTTATCAAGGTTTATAATAGCAGATATGTCTTTCCTCTCAAGTTCATTTGAAAGCTTTGGCTTTGATACTAATTCAGCACGTCGTGACTTCACTAGAGCAACATAAGGGCTGCTAACTATTTTAGGCTCAGATAGTCTTTGGATTCATGGGAACCTTTGGATCTGGAGTGACATCACTGTTCTCTTTCCTTGGCTCTGGTAATGATGAAACTGATCTTGTCAACCTATTCCCTGGAAAGTGGCTTCCATTACTTGATTTGTTGCTTTCAGAGGCTTTATGAGATTCACTGGATCTAGTTGAAGCAATTCTTATCTTAGATCTCTGTAGAGGAGATGATGATCCCGGCTCTGAATCACTGAACTTTATTCCTTTGACAGAGCTTGGCGCAAAGCAATTCTCTTTTCCCTCTCCATCTTTAAAGCTTCCTGTCGCTTGATATCCTTCTCTTTCGGTAAAAAAAACAACTTGAAGATTTAAGAAGTCCATTGGAATGCCAAACATGCTAAGCTGCCAAAAGAAAAATTGCACTGTAACTATAAGAACCTGAAGCTAAAGCTAAAGGGCAGCCCAGTGAATGGGGCTCCTGCCACTGTCGGGTTTGCAAAGGGTTAATGGGGAGGCTGTTTCTCTTTTTCAAACCCATGATGTGATATCGCAAGTATCATAAGGAGTTTTGCTACTAATCTTCTCACTGTGTTGTAGAGTGTTGAAGTGTAATAAGCAATGTACCTTCTCTTTCTTCATTTTCTGGAGATCAGCTTTGAAAGCTCTTAGTTTTTTAGCGCAAGCTCGTGCATCATCCAAAGGACTCTTTTTTGAAGTTTTTCCCTTTTCTTATTGGTCCCACTGTCTTCTTATCTAAAGCATCTGGAGCGACTTTTGACTTCTGATCCTTGTCTGACTTCTTGGACCCTTGCTTGATATCTACTACAACTTCCTTATTTCTGTTATCCAATGAAGCAGCATCTTCAACATGAGCCTGCATTTCATAGTCCAAAGCAGGGTTGTATCCATGACCTCGTTTTCTTTTTGAGGACAACGAGTTCTTGTGTATCCTATCTGGAGCACTGACCTGAAAATCTCCAGCTTCCTTGTCAGTTTCAGAGTCAGAAACTGATTGGGATTCATTGCCTGAAGAATTCTTCCCTCTTGAAGTGATGTAATTGATGTTCTGAATAACAACCATGCCTGATTTCTTTTTACCTGATCTTCCGACCTTCTTTTTTTGTCCCCAGCTTTGTGAAGCTTCGCTCTCCAACTCTGAATCACCATGTGACCTTGTTTTGGTGGCATCCATCTCCCATGCTTCTGATTCAACATTGATGTCTTTACTATCCATGGTGTGTTTTTTCTGTCCTACTCCATAACCAACATTGAATCGAGAATCCTCCACTGGTGAATAAGGTGGCTGATAAAATGGGCCATTTCCTAGATAACTCTTATAGTAGGGCATTCCCTCCACAGGATATGGTTAGAAGACTGGCAGCGCACCAGATGGGGATTGTACAGGCCAGGGAGGAAACATAGGACACGGAAACGGACCTTGAAAATATACTTGTTGGCCTACTGGAACTTGGTGATCCATGGGACACGTTTCTTCTACGCACAAGTGTATACAATTAACCAGAAAAAAGAAAGTGAAAGTTATTTTAAAATTTCAAAATGCAAAAAGTGAAAGAAGAAAATAAAGACCTCATAGAAAAAAAGAAGAAGAAGAAGAAAGAAAGAAAGAAAGAAAAAGTATTGGAGTTATCTTTGGCCCTTGATATTTATCATTCTAGGAGAAAAATCAATTAAAAAGGTTTTGTGCCCTCTTAACACGTCCAAGTATTAATTTTTTTCATATCAGCATTCATAGCTTTATTTGCTGTTTGTAAATGCTTTTTTTTTTTTTGGTGAATTTTTTTGTAAATGCTTAATTTTACTTTTAAAGTATTTCCTTCCATCTTAAGATCCTGGATAGTTATTGGTTTTTCTTCAGTTGTATTTTGAATTCTTTTATAAACTTCTTTCATACTGTAATGTTTAGGAGGAAGACCGATTTCTTCCTTCTTCTGTTGTTGATAATAGAGTTCTAGATATTTTAATTTCATTTCTGGATTAGTTATCTAGTCAGCAATGTTTCACATATTTTGCTCACTTTTTGTAAGGACGTTGATACTAGGGCTACTAATATCATGTCCATTCATTTCAACTATTGTTTTCCTATTGTTAGCTTCTTCTGAAATTTGATTAATATTATGTTTGCAGAAACAAATTTCTGGAGAGGAGTCAGATTCTGAGTCAGAGTTGGAAGAATATAATGCAACAAGTTCATTATCTGAACTTGAGCTTATGCAGGAATCTTCAGAAAGCATTTGCAGGATTTGTAGCTGAATTTCATCATCCAAAGCTAGTTCATTTAATTTTTGTTGAATTTTAGCTTTGCAACAATTAGCATAATGTCCTGTTTGGCCACATTTAAAACATTTAACTGTGGACTTATCTTTCTTTTTGTGAGAAGTTTTATGTTTGCCTTTAGATTTAGGAGGCTGGGGTTGCTGGACAATTTTTTTAGATGGTTTGTATTTTCTGGATTTTTTGGAATAAAACTTTGAAGATTTTCCATATTTATGTTTTTTATTTTTATGTTTGGATAGATACTAGATTTTAGTGTCATAGGCAAATTGTTCAATAAATTTACCTAATTCATTTCGACTTTGTTTTTCCACTTGATTCTGTAATTTAAGATCATTATATAAAGCAAGACCTTTTTCTGTGACCAATCTTATGAGTTGGCCAAAGGTATATTCTGAATAGGGAATAGACATTTTGCTATGTTTATCCTGTAATTTTTTTTCTAATTCTCTCAGCAAAGAGAGTTGGAAGGCCATCGATAAATTTGGCATTCCAATGATCACAATTAGCGTCTGAACGTCTAACAACCCTCATCATGAAGACATCTTTATACATCGAAAATGGGATAAAGAAGGGCATCTAAGATTCTGTAAAAGTTCTCTACTTCTATCTTCAATACCATCAGTAGAGGCACCAACGAAGTGATGTAAAATGGTATTGATAAGAGTGTAAACTGCATCTTGTTCTGTTTGAACATTTCTTGTAATGGGTTCTGTAACCCTTTTATATGCACTTAAAATTTCAATCTATTGGGTTTCAGTGATGATATTATCCCACCATCCTTTAAGGATTCTTGTAAAATCGTTGACCAAAAATCTGGAGATTTCATGGCCATAGTTATCATTCTGTTTACAAATTGTTGAATACATAATCATTTGATGCAACAATTCAAATATCTGGTATTCAGAAAGACTATCTATATTCCATTCATAAATGGTTTTTCCATGATAAGATTTTTGTGTCTGGAGGAAATCTCCTTCATAAAGAATATGCATTAGAGTTGGTTTGGGATAATAATACCTGCTGGGTGTTGTTTTACTGGAGTTCCCATAATACATTTTATTGATGGAAACTGGATGATTATCTTGAAAATTGCTTTCAATTTCAGGTTCATCTTTTTTAGTGTTTGACTCTGGTGTTGTTGTACCTTTATCTTTATTTTGCTGGTTAAGCTGAGTTCCAGCCTACAACCAAAGGCGCTTTAGATGTTCTGAACTTAAGTTCAGGAAGTGTTGCAGCCTTGCTTTTATCAAGGTTTATAATAGCAGATATGTCTTTCCTCTCAAGTTCATTTGAAAGCTTTGGCTTTGATACTAATTCAGCACGTCGTGACTTCACTGGAGCAACATAAGGGCTGCTAACTATTTTAGGCTCAGATAGTCTTTGGATTCATGGGAACCTTTGGATCTAGAGTGACATCACTGTTCTCTTTCCTTGGCTCTGGTAATGATGAAACTGATCTAGTCGACCTATTCCCTGGAAAGTGGCTTCCATTACTTGATTTGTTGCTTTTAGAGGCTTTATGAGATTCACTGGATCGAGTTGAAGCAATTCTTATCTTAGATCTCTGTAGAGGAGATGATGATCCCGGCTCTGAATCACTGAACTTTATTCCTTTGACAGAGCTTCGCGAAAGTTTTGTTGGCAATTGTTTTCGGGGTTTTCTGTGAGGATGCCAACTGAGCAGTCGAACTGCCTTTTGCTGCAATTCTCTTTTCCCTCTCCATCTTCAAAGCCTCCAGTCGCTTGCGATCTTTCTCTTCCGGTAAAAAAAAAACAACTTGAAGATATAAGAAGTCCATTGGAATGCCAAACATGCTAAGCTGCCAAAAGAAAAATTGCACGGTAACTATAAGAACATGAAGCTAAAGCTAAAGGGCAGCCCAGTGAATGGGGCTCCTGCCACTGTGGGGTTTGCAAAGGGTTAATGGGGAGGCTGTTTCTCTTTTTCAAACCCATGATGTGATATCGCAAGTATCATAAGGAGTTTTGCTACTAATCTTCTCACTGTGTTGTAGAGTGTTGAAGTGTAATAAGCAATGTACCATCTCTTTCTTCATTTTCTGGAGATCAGCTTTGAAAGCTCTTAGTTTTTCAGCACGAGCTCATGCATCATCCAAAGGACTCTTTTTTGAAGTTTTTCCCTTTTCTTATTGATCCCACAGTCTTCTTATCTAAAGCATCTGGAGCGACTTTTGACTTCTGATCCTTGTCTGACTTCTTGGACCCTTGCTTGATATCTACTACAACTTTCTTATTTCTGTTATCCAATAAAGCACTATCTTCAACATGAGCCTGCATTTCATAGTCCAAAGCAGGGTTGTATCCATGACCTCATTTTATTTTTGAGGACAACGAGTTCGTGTGCATCCTATCTGGAGCACTGACCAGAAAATCTCCAACTTCCTTCTCAGTTTCAGAGTCAGAAACAGATTGGGATTCATTACCTGAAGTATTCTTCCCTCTTGAAGTGATGTAATTGATGTTCTGAATAACAACCATGCCTGATTTCTTTTTACCTGATCTTCCGACCTTCTTTTGTAGTCCCCAACTTTGGAAGCTTCGCTCTCCAACTCCGAATCACCATGTGACCATATTTTGGTGGCATCCATCTCCCATGCTTCTGATTCAACATTGTCGTCTTTACTATCCATGGTGTGTTTTTTCTGTCCTGCTCCATAACTAACATTGAATCGAGAATCCTCCACTGGTGGATAAGGTGGCTGATAAAATGGGCCATTTCCTAGATAACTCTGATAGTAGGGCATTCCTTGCACAGGATATGGTTAGAATACTGGCAGCGCACCAGATCGGGATTGTACAGGCCAAGGAGTAAACATAGGACACGGAAACGGACCTTGAAAATATACTTGTTGGCCTACTAGAACTTGGTGATCCATGGGACACGTTTCTTCTGCGCACAAGTGTATACAGTTAACCAGAAAAAAGCAAGTGAAAATTATTTTAAAATTTCAAAATGCAAAAAGTGAAAGAAGAAAATAAAGACCTCATAGAAAAGAAGAAGCAGAAGAAGAAAGAACGAAAAAGTATTGGAGTTATCTTCGGCCCTTGATATTTATCATTCAAGGAGATAAATCAATTAAAAAGGTTTTGTGCCCTTTTAACACGTCCAAGTATTAATTTTTTTAATATCACCATTGATAGTCATATTTGCTGTTTGTAAATGCTTTTTTTTTTTTGGGGGTGAATTTTTTTGTAAATGCTTAATTTTACTTTTAATGCATTTCCTTCCATCTTAAGATCCTGGATAGTTATTGGTTTTTCTTCAGTTGTATTTTGAATTCTTTTATAAACTTCTTTCATACTGTAATGTTTAGGAGGAAGACTGATTTCTTCCTTCTTCTGTTGTTGATAATAGAGTTCTAGATATTTTAATTTCATTTCTGGATTAGTTATCTGGTCAACAATGTTTCACATATTTTGCTCACTTTTTGTAAGGACATTGATACTAGGGCTACTAATATCAAATCCATTCATTTCAACTATTGTTTTCCTATAGTTAGCTTTTTCTGAAATTTGATTAATATTATGTTTGCAGAAACAAATTTCTGGAGAGGAGTCAGATTCTGCGTCAGAGTTGGAAGAATATAATGCAGCAAGTTCATTATCTGAACTTGAGCTTATGCTGGAATCTTCAGAAAGCATTTGAAGGATTTGTAGCTGAATTTCATCGTGCAAAGCTAGTTCATTTAATTTTTGTTGAATTTTAGCTATGCAACAATTAGAATAATGTCCTGTTTGGCCACATTTAAAACATTTAAATGTGGACTTATCTTTCTTTCTATAAGAAGTTTTATGTTTGCCTTTAGATTTAGGACGCTGTGGTTGTCGGACAATTTGTTTAGATGGTTTGTATTTTCTGGATTTTTTGGAATAAAATTTTGAAGATTTTCCATATTTATGTTTTTTATTTTTATGTTTGGATAGATACTAGATTTTAGTGTCATAGGCAAATTGTTCACAAAATTCACCTAATTCATTATGACTTTGTTTTTTCACTTGATTCTGTAATTTAAGATCATTACATAAAGCAAGACCTTTTTCTTTGACCATTCTTATGAGTTCGCCATAGGTATATTCTAAATAGGGAATAGACATTTTGCTATGTTTATCGCGTAATTTTTTTTCTTATTCTCTCAGCAAAGAGAGTTGGAAGGCCATCGATAAATTTGGCTTTCCAATGATCACAATTAGCGTCTGAACGTCTAACAACCCTCATCATGAAGACATCTTTATACCATCGAAAATGGGATAAAGAAGGGCATCTAAGATTCTGTAAAAGTTCTCTACTTCTATCTTCAATACCATCAGTAGAGGCACTAATGAAGTGATGTAAAAAGGTATTGATAAGAGTGTAAACTGCATCTTGTTCTATTTGAACATTTCTTGTAATGGGTTCTGTAACCCTTTTATATGCACTTAAAATTTCAATCTGTTGGGTTTCAGTGATGATATTATCCCACCATCCTTTACGGATTCTTGTAAAACCGTTGACCAAGAATCTGGCGATTTCATGGCCATCGTTATTATTCTGTTTGTAAATTGTTGAATACATAATCATTTGATGCAACAATTCAAATATCTGGTATTCAGAAAGACTATCTATATTCCATTCATAAATGGTTTTTCCATGATAAGATTTTTGTGTCTGGAGGAAATCTTCTTCATAAAGAATATGCATTAGAGTAGGTTTGGGATAATAATACCTACTGGGTGTTGTTTTACTGGAGTTCCCATAATGCATTTTATTGATGGAAACTGGATGATTATCTTGAAAATTGCTTTCAATTAAGTTTCATCTTTTTTAGTGTTTGACTCTGGTATTGTTATACCTTTATCTTTATTTTGCTGGTTAAGCTGAGTTCCGGCCTACATCTAAAGGCGCTTTAGATGTTCTGATCTTAAGTTCAGGAAGTGTTGCAGCCTTGCTTTTATCAAGGTTTATAATAGCAGATATGTCTTTCCTATCAAGTTCATTTGAAAGCTTTGGCTTTGATACTAATTCAGCACGTCGTGACTTCACTGGAGCAACATAAGGGCTGCTAACTATTTTAGGCTCAGATAGTCTTTGGATTCATGGGAACCTTTGGATCTGGAGTGACATCACTGTTCTCTTTCCTTGGCTCTAGTAATGATGAAACTGATCTAGTCGACCTATTCCCTGGAAAGTGGCTTCCATTACTTGATTTGTTGCTTTTAGAGGCTTTATGAGATTCACTGGATCCAGTTGAAGCAATTCTTATCTTAGATCTCTGTAGAGGAGATGATGATCCCGGCTCTGAATCACTGAACTTTATTCCTTTGACAGAGCTTAGCACAAGTTTTGTTGGCAATTGTTTTCGGGGTTTTCTGTGAGGATGCCAACTGAGCAGTCGAACTGCCTTTTACTGCAATTCTCTTTTCCCTCTCCATCTTCAAAGCTTCTAGTCGCTTACGATCTTTCCCTTCCGGTATAAAAGACCACTTGAAGATATAAGAAGTCCATTGGAATGCCAAACATGCTAAGCTGCCAAAAGAAAAATTGCACTGTAACTATAAGAACATAAAGCTAAAGCTAAAGGGCAGCCCAGTGAATGGGGCTCCTGCCACTGTGGGGTTTGCAAAGGGTCAATGGGGAGGCTGTTTCTCTTTTTCAATCCCATGATGTGATATCGCAAGTATCGTAAGGAGTTTTTCTACTAATCTTCTCACTGTGTTGTAGAGTGTTGAAGTGTAATAAAGCAATGTACCATCTCTTTCTTCATTTTCTGGAGATCAGCTTTGAAAGCTCTTAGTTTTTCAGCACGAGCTCGTGCATCATCCAAAGGACTCTTTTTTGAAGTTTTTCCCTTTTCTTATTGATCCCACAGTCTTCTTATCTAAAGCATCTGGAGCGACTTTTGACTTCTGATCCTTGTCTGACTTCTTGGACCCTTGCTTGATATCTACTACAACTTTCTTATTTCTGTTATCCAATGAAGCAGCATCTTCAACATGAGCCTGCATTTCATAGTCCAAAGCAGGGTTGTATCCATGACCTCGTTTTAGTTTTGAGGACAACGAGTTCTTGTGTATCCTATCTGGAGCACTGACCTGAAAATCTCCAGCTTCCTTGTCAGTTTCAGAGTCAGAAACTGATTGGGATTCATTACCTGAAGAATTCTTCCCTCTTGAAGTGATGTAATTGATGTTCTGAATAACAACCATGCCTGATTTCTTTTTACCTGATCTTCCGACCTTCTTTTGTGGTCCCCAACTTTGTGAAGCTTCGCTCTCCAACTCCGAATCACCATGTGACCTTGTTTTGGTGGCATCCATCTCCCATGCTTCTGATTCAACATTGTTGTCTTTACTATCCATGGTGTGTTTTTTCTGTCCTGCTCCATAACCAACATTGAATCGAGAATCCTCCACTGGTGGATAAGGTGGCTGATAAAATGGGCCATTTCCAAGATAACTCTGATAGTAGGGCATTCCTTGCACAGGATATGGTTAGAAGACTGGCAGAGCACCAGATGGGGATTGTACAGGCCACGGAGGAAACATAGGACACGGAAACGGACCTTGAAAATATACTTGTTGGCCTACTGGAACTTGGTGATCCATGGGACACGTTTCTTCTGCGCACAAGTGTATACAGTTAACCAGAAAAAAGCAAGTGAAAATTATTTTAAAATTTCAAAATGCAAAAAGTGAAAGAAGAAAATAAAGACCTCATAGAAAAGAAGAAGCAGAAGAAGAAAAACGAAAATGTATTGGAGTTATCTTTGGCCCTTGATATTTATCATTCTTGGAGATAAATAAATTAAAAAGGTTTTGTGCCCTTTTAACACGTCCAAGTATTAATTTTTTTAATATCAACATTGATAGTTATATTTGCTGTTTGTAAATGCCTTTTTTTTTCTTTTGGGTGAATTTTTTTGTAAATGCTTAATTTTACTTTTAAAGCATTTCCTTCCATCTTAAGATCCTGGATAGTTATTGGTTTTTCTTCAGTTGTATTTTGAATTCTTTTATAAACTTCTTTCATACTATAATGTTTAGGAGGAAGACTGATTTCTTCCTTCTTCTGTTGTTGATAATAGAGTTCTAGATATTTTAATTTCATTTCTGGATTAGTTATTTGGTCAGCAACGTTTCACATATTTTGCTCACTTTTTGTAAGGACATTGATACTAGGGCTACTAATATCAAGTCCATTCATTTCAACTGTTGTTTTCCTATAGTTAGCTTCTTCTGAAATTTGATTAATATTATGTTTGCAGAAACAAATTTCTGGAGAGAAGTCAGATTCTGCGTCAGAGTTGGAAGAATATAATGCAGCAAGTTCATTATCTGAACTTGAGCTTATGCTGGAATCTTCAGAAAGCATTTGAAGGATTTGTAGCTGAATTTCATCATCCAAAGCTAGTTCATTTAATTTTTGTTGAATTTTAGCTTTGCAACAATTAGCATAATGTCCTGTTTGGCCACATTTAAAACATTTAAATGTGGACTTATCTTTATTTTTGTAAGAAGTTTTAAGTTTGCCTTTAGATTTAGGAGGCTGGGGTTGCTGGACAATTTGTTTAGATGGTTTGTATTTTCTGGATTTTTTGGAATAAAACTTTGAAGATTTTCCATATTTATGTTTTTTATTTTTATGTTTGGATAGATACTAGATTTTAGTGTCATAGGCAAACTGTTCACAAAATTCACCTAATTCATTATGACTTTGTTTTTTCACTTGATTCTGTAATTTAAGATCATTACATAAAGCAAGACCTTTTTCTGTGACCAATCTTATGAGTTCGCCATAGGTATATTCTGAATAGGGAATAGACATTTTGCTATGTTTATCCCGTAATTTTTTTTCTTATTCTCTCAGCAAAGAGAGTTGGAAGGCCATCGATAAATTTGGCTTTCCAATGATCACAATTAGCGTCTGAACGTCTAACAACCCTCATCATGAAGACATCTTTATACCGTCGAAAATGGGATAAAGAAGGGCATCTAAGATTCTGTAAAAGTTCTCTACTTCTATCTTCAATACCATCAGTAGAGGCACCAACAAAGTGATGTAAAATGGTATTGATAAGAGTGTAAACTGCATCTTGTTCTGTCTGAACATTTCCTGTAATGGGTTCTATAACCCTTTTATATGCACTTAAAATTTCAATCTGTGGGGTTTCAGTGATGATATTATCCCACCATCCTTTAAGGATTCTTGTAAAACCGTTGACCAAAAATCTGGCGATTTCATGGCCATCGTTATCATTTTTTTGCAAATTGTTGAATACATAATCATTTGATGCAACAATTCAAATATCTGGTATTCAGAAAGACTATCTATATTCCATTCATAAATGGTTTTTCCATGATAAGATTTTTGTGTCTGGAGGAAATCTTCTTCATAAAGAATATGCATTAGAGTAGGTTTGGGACAATAATACCTACTGGGTGTTGTTTTACTAGAGTTCCTATAATGCATTTTATTGATGGAAACTGGATGATTATCTTGAAAATTGCTTTCAATTAAGTTTCATCTTTTTTAGTGTTTGACTCTGGTATTGTTATACCTTTATCTTTATTTTGCTGGTTAAGCTGAGTTCCGGCCTACATCCAAAGGCGCTTTAGATGTTCTGATCTTAAGTTCAGGAAGTGTTGCAGCCTTGCTTTTATCAAGGTTTATAATAGCAGATATGTCTTTCCTCTCAAGTTCATTTGAAAGCTTTGGCTTTGATACTAATTCAGCACGTCGTGACTTCACTGGAGCAACATAAGGGCTGCTAACTATTTTAGGCTCAGATAGTCTTTGGATTCATGGGAACCTTTGGATCTGGAGTGACATCACTGTTCTCTTTCCTTGGCTCTGGTAATGATGAAACTGATCTAGTCGACCTATTCCCTGGAAAGTGGCTTCCATTACTTGATTTGTTGCTTTTAGAGGCTTTATGAGATTCACTAGATCCAGTTGAAGCAATTCTTATCTTAAATCTCTGTAGAGGAGAGGATGATCCCAGCTCTGAATCACTGAACTTTATTCCTTTGACAGAGCTTAGCGCAAGTTTTGTTGGCAATTGTTTTCGGGGTTTTCTGTGAGGATGCCAACTGAGCAGTCGAACTGCCTTATGCTGCAATTCTCTTTTCCCTCTCCATCTTCAAAGCTTCTAGTCGCTTGCGATCTTTCTCTTCCGGTAAAAAAAACAACTTGAAGATATAAGAAGTCCATTGGAATGCCAAACATGCTAAGCTGCCAAAAGAAAAATTGCACGGTAACTATAAGAACATGAAGCTAAAGCTAAAGGGCAGCCCAGTGAATGGGGCTCCTGCCACTGTGGGGTTTGCAAAGGGTTAATGGGGAGGTTGTTTCTCTTTTTCAAACCCATGATGTGATATCGCAAGTATCATAAGGAGTTTTGCTACTAATCTTCTCACTGTGTTGTAGAGTGTTGAAGTGCAATAAGCAATGTACCTTCTCTTTCTTCATTTTCTGGAGATCAGCTTTGAAAGCTCTTAGTTTTTCAGCACGAGCTCGTGCATCATCCAAAGGACTCTTTTTTGAAGTTTTTCCCTTTTCTTATTGGTCCCACAGTCTTCTTATCTAAAGCATCTGGAGCGACTTTTGACTTCTAATCCTTGTCTGACTTCTTGGACCCTTGCTTGATATCTACTACAACTTTCTTATTTCTGTTATCCAATGAAGCAGCATCTTCAACATGAGCCTGCATTTCATAGTCCAAAACAGGGTTGTATCCATGACCTCGTTTTCTTTAAGGACAACGAGTTCTTGTGTATCCTATCTGGAGCACTGACCTGAAAATCTCCAGCTTCCTTGTCAGTTTCAGAGTCAGAAACTGATTAGGATTCATTGCCTGAAGAATTCTTCCCTCTTGAAGTGATGTAATTGATGTTCTGAATAACAACCATGCCTGATTTCTTTTTACCTGATCTTCCGACCTTCTTTTGTGGTTCCCAACTTTGTGAAGTTTTGCTCTCCAACTCCGAATCACCATGTGACCTTGTTTTGGTGGCATCCATCTCCCATGCTTCTGATTCAACATTGTTGTCTTTACTATCCATGGTGTGTTTTTTCTGTCCTGCTCCATAACCAACGTTGAATCGAGAATCCTCCACTGGTGGATAAGGTGGCTGATAAAATGGGCCATTTCCTAGATAACTCTGATAGTAGGGCATTCCTTGCAGAGGATATTATTAGAAGACTGGTAGCGCACCAGATCGGGATTGTACAGGCCACGAAGGAAACATAGGACACGGCAACGGACCTTGAAAATATACTTGTTGGCCTACTGGAACTTGGTGATCCATGGGACACGTTTCTTCTGCGCACAAGTGTATACAGTTAACCAGAAAAAAAGCAAGTGAAAATTATTTTAAAATTTCAAAATGCAAAAAGTGAAAGAAGAAAATAATGACCTCATAGAAAAGAAGAAGAAGAAGAAGAAGAAGAAGAAGAAAGAACGAAAAAGTATTGGAGTTATCTTTGGCCCTTGATATTTATCATTCCAGGAGATAAATCAATTAAAAAGGTTTTGTGCCCTTTTAACACGTCCAAGTATTAATTTTTTTAATATCAGCATTGATAGTTATATTTGCTGTTTGTAAATGGTTTTTTTTTTTTTTGGGTGAATTTTTTTGTAAATGCTTAATTTTACTTTTAAAGCATTTCCTTCCATCTTAAAATCCTGGATAGTTATTGGTTTTTCTTCAGTTGTATTTTGAATTCTTTTATAAACTTCTTTCATACTATAATGTTTAGGAGGAAGATCGATTTCTTCCTTCTTCTGTTGTTGATAATAAAGTTCTAGATATTTTAATTTCATTTCTGAATTAGTTATCTGGTCAGCAATGTTTCACATATTTTGCTCACTTTTTGTAAGGACATTGACACTAGGGCTACTAATATCAAGTCCATTCATTTCAACTATTGTTTTCCTATAGTTAGTTTCTTCTGAAATTTGATTAATATTATGTTTGCAGAAACAAATTTCTGGAGAGGAGTCAGATTCTGCGTCAGCGTTAGAAGAATATAATGCAGCTAGTTCATTATCTGAACTTGAGCTTATGCTGGAATCTTCAAAAAGCATTTTGAAGGATTTGTAGCTGAATTTCATCGTCCAAAGCTAGTTCGTTTAATTTTTGTTGAATTTTTGCTTTGCAACAATTAGCATAATGTCCTGTTTGGCCACATTTAAAACATTTAACTGTGGACTTATCTTTCTTTTTGTAAGAAGTTTTATGTTTGCCTTTAGATTTAGGAGGCTGTGGTTGCTGGACAATTTGTTTAGATGGTTTGTATTTTCTGGATTTTTTGGAATAAAACTTTGAAGATTTGCCATATTTATGTTTTTTATTTTTATGTTTGGACAGATACTAGATTTTAGTGTCATAGGCAAATTTTTCACAAAATTCACCTAATTCATTATGACTTTGTTTTTTCACTTGATTCTGTAATTTAAGATCATTACATAAAGCAAGACCTTTTTCTGTGACCAATCTTATGAGTTGGCCATAGGTATATTCTGAATAGGGAATAGACATTTTGCTATGTTTATCCCGTAATTTTTTTTCTAATTCTCTCAGCAAAGAGAGTTGGAAGGCCATCGATAAATTTGGCTTTCCAATGATTACAATTAGCGTCTGAACGTCTAACAACCCTCATCATGAAGACATCTTTATACCATCGAAAATGGGATAAAGAAGGGCATCTAAGATTCTGTAAAAGTTCTCTACTTCTATCTTCAATACCATCAGTAGAGGCTCCAACGAAGTGATGTAAAATGGTATTGATAAGAGTGTAAACTGCATCTTGTTCTGTTTGAACATTTCTTGTAATGGGTTCTGTAACCCTTTTATATGCGCTTAAAATTTCAATCTGTTGGGTTTCAGTGATGATATTATCCCACCATCCTTTAAGGATTCTTGTAAAACCGTTGACCAAAAATCTGGCGATTTCATGACCATCGTTATCATTCTGTTTGCAAATTGTTGAATACATAATCATTTGATGCAACAATTCAAATATCTGGTATTCAGAAAGACTATCTATATTCCATTCATAAATGGTTTTTCCAAGAAAAGATTTTTGTGTCTGGAGGAAATCTTCTTCATAAAGAATATCCAATAGAGTAGGTTTGGGATAATAATACCTACTGGGTGCTGTTTTACTGGAGTTCCCATAATGCATTTTATTGATGGAAACTGGATGATTATCTTGAAAATTGCTTTCAATTTCTGTAATTTGAGAAAAAGTAAGATTATGGTCTTCTCTACTATTATAGAGTCTTTGTCTGGATAACATATTAATTTGAGACGTTAAGGATTCTCCTATTTTAAGATTTTGTATACTATTGATAAGAGTATCCATAAATTCTGTATCTTGTTTGGATGATTTAAGTTTGAATTTTGTCACATCCAAAGGTGGTTTTATAGTTACTAGAATTATGTTCTCTGTTTTTGGCTGGATAATATAATTATCTTTGATTTGCATAACAGCTTCTTCTAATTTAATTAATTGTTTTCCTGCTGTTTGGCAAAAAAGATTCGTATAATTGTGTTGTTTGATTAAGGGTATAATATCTTTAACCTGTAATTGTTCCCTTAATCCTAGACATTCAGGAGTTTCAACAAAGGTTGTAATAACTAGTGGTTTATTTGAACTTATAATTCCACTAGGCTTGAGTTCCAATGATTGGGGAGGTGGATGGACAAAAGTAATACTTTGGCCATCTGTTGTTACCCAAGTTTTATGTATATTTTCAAGAACATTAATTTGTGATTCTGGAACCATTATGTTTTCCTTATACCATAAAGGAAAAGATTGAAGTTTCTGGTGTTGCTCTAGATGAGCATAATACTGTATTTTAAGCTGTTGTAACTGTAATTCTCTATGGTTTTCAAAATACCATTTTCTAAATTCTTTGCATTTTTCTTGTAAAAAATTCTAGTTTAGGATTTTATGATTTTCACTTCCCGGTGTAAAATCCATTAAATTTCAAAATTCATATCGCTCGCTGTAGGACTATAAGGCCTTCTGGATTCATAAACACCATGTGGTATTTGATTTTCTGAAAATTGGATTCCCTGAACTACTGGATCTGTAGTATTGTCAGGGTTGGTATCACTACGTGGTTTGGAAGGCACTCCTTGTAAAACCGACTCTACGGGTTTAGGGGGTTGACTGTCTGGAAGACTCAGGTAGATCTACTCTATAAGATGGAGCAGTTCTATAACTAGTACTCGACATGCTTCTGGACAATGGCCGATGTGGCCTATTGAAGGTGAGGTATACGTTACCGCCTTGAGTCTGTATGACATCATCCAATGATTGTCTGATGATAGGTCTGGCTGGAACAGCATTGGGAATATGCCATCTTTCTGGAAAAGTAATATTCTGCCAAGGTATCATTTTTGGCACAGCAACTTGACTACTGAAAAGATTAGTATCTATTAAGACTGTGTGTCCTAATTCACTCTGTTTCCATATGTAAGGGTTTAAAGTTGTTAAAACCTTTAAATAAATTTTGGAGATAACTGTAAATGGTGGTGATCCTGGAAGATACGTATATCCATGGGATAACACTCTAAGTTCTAAAACTTTTGATAGATTAGCATCAGTGAGTGCTATGCTTAAGTTTGGATATATATTAAAATATACAGGACCATGGGAGAGACTAGTTTCAATGGCTCCCATAAGAGATGCTCTCCAATCTAAGCATCTACCATCCCGAAGGGTACACTGGATACTAGTATTTTGCCCAAGAAGGGTCAAAGGTTTAAAAGCTATCTGAACAAGTTCTATATGGACATACTTGTATTTTTGTAAAAATAGGTATAAATCCTGTATGTGTAAGAGATACATTATCTCATCGTCATTCTGTATAGAAGCTGCATGTTCAAATGTTTTAATTATTTTTTTGCTGGAAAAGTCAAATATTCCTATCTTATAGATAGTATTAGGTTTGACTCTAGGGATAGTCCATTTATCTAGGGCTTCCTTTACATCCTGGTAGGCTACTAGCTCTTTGGCTTCTGATGTAGAAGCTACTGTATTGAATACTGTATTTGCTACTACTGAAGGTACAGTACTCATCTGGTTGTACTGGGACCATATATGTATAATTTAAAAGAAATATAATATAATATGAACAACAATAAACATGGCTCTGATACCAATTGAGGTGCTTGACACAGGGTTAAAGCTAAGCACGTCTGTCAATGACTTACGAGGACATAACTTGACCGCAATCACTGCTAACAGTTTACCTCTACACGACTTGGGTGATGTCCCACTCAACCTAACACTAATCTACCATCGGCTAAGCAAAAATCCAGGAATATTACTATTCATATTATTGTTATATCAAAATCTAAATTATGTCATATATGGTCTCATGAATTTACTGTAAAGAGGGCGGTGACCGATTGGCCACAGCCAATAGCTAGATTTGCTCATGTATTTCTTTTTCTGTACGTTCTATCAAAATGATAAAATTTTGTAAATGGATTAACCGTACAGTCTGTAATCGGCGATTATCAACGGCCAACCAATAATTATAACGAGATTTATAAAATTCTAATAAAGCATTTAATTCTACAAGTCTATCAATAGGCATACATTAATGTAAGTAAAAAGTAAGAAATACTTACAATCAAAGCTTAATATTACATTGCATATGAGGAGAGAGAGAGAGAGAGAGAGTACACACTGGAGGAGAAGAGAGTTCACACATATAAAACTGAAAACTAAAATTGTTCATTCGTGCTTTCAACAAGAGTGAGACATCCCTTATATAGAAAAATTAAAAAGATAAGATAAGGCTGAGGAGGACAAGTGGCTTGTCCTAAATGGGTGGAGTTGATCGTCCTAATCCTCTTCTGATAGTGCCCCTTATCTTCTTTGTCCTATAATGGACAGCTAAATGGATAGTTGTGTGATTGATACTGGATGGCCGACAAAGCTTTTTCCTTTTGCAGAAAGTAAATATTCTGTATTTGTCGCCTTCTGTCGACACTGCCGTAAAGTAGATTAGAGTGGATGAAGTGGAGGACAAAGAATCACTCTTCTTTTCCTTTTCCTTTTCTGTCTTTATCCTGGCTGATTTTTTCTGAAATGAGACTGGTCAATGAGTCTCAAAAATCTCCAAAGTTAGGATCATTGTCAATTTGATCTTGGGATTGAATGATGAATTTGTAATTGACATTGATGACGATAATGGCAAGAACCTGCAGGTAATCTACAGAGGACATGCCTAAACTTTGCTCAAAGCTCTTGTGTGGATACGTTTGTCACCATATATTTTTTCCTTCTAGTATTGGTTATGAGTTCTCTTGTTGGGTGGTGGTTAGTTTTTTTTACTCCTCTTTTGGTAACCTAGAATACGTGTCTCAGAAATTCTAATTGGTTGGGTAGAATTTATGATTTTATATTAAATAATTGAAAAATTAACAAAAGACATGAGAGCACCGCCATATAGTGCATCAAGAACACCAAATATCAATTGTCAATGGTATATTTGTTGTGCTTTATAAATGGAAGATTGTTTGGTAAAGTGCATCTGAGTTATTTATATTTTTATATTTGTTCTGTTCTGTAAATGGAAGATTGTTTGTCAAAGTGTATCTGAGTTATTTATTTATTTATTTATTTTTAAAAGTTTGTAGTAGATTATTTGGTATAATTTTTAGTTATAATTTATTAAGTAAAAGTAATTTAAATAAATTAAAAAAATTAATTTACAAAAATCAGTTAAAGAGAGCTGTTAATTTCTACTTTTAAATTATTAATTTTAAGGAGGAAGATTCCCAATTTTTGGATTTTATGTCACTATTTGGGCTCGTGGGACTCACACGAACCCCTGTTTCAATGATCTAACTATAACTTGCTCAAAAATTATCAGATATTTTGTGTATTTCATTCATACAAAAGTAAATCGATTCGATAACTATAACTTGTTCAATTTATCTCATTTTTAACTAAAAAAATTATGGTTTATTTTTAAAAACATAAAAAAAAAAAAATTGTCAAAAATACGATAAATTGAACAAGTTATAGTCATCGGATTGGCCTAATTATTTGTGTGATTCAACAAAATGAACAATTTAGATTATCAAAACGAGATACGTGATGAGTTTCACAGGCCCAAATAACACTCTCTAATTCAAAATCTAAGCAAGAGGAGATTCCTCCTAATTTTAAATATAAAATAAAATGCACCAAATCTAAAAAAGCTTTCAAACAAGCCTTCTATTTTTTTTTTCTTTTTTTTTTTTTCAAATGTATATTAATCGCAACCCATGTCAACTTTATGCAAAAACAAAATCGGCAGGCTTTACATTCTATTCTAAAACTAGGAGACACAGAAATGGAGAGAAATGGCCGATGATTTCCAGCAACATCACATCAAATGTTACCTATTCATAAAAATATTGCACAAATAAATTTAGTAATTTACATTAATAATATTTTAATATTTAATAAAATTAACAGAAATTAACTAATAATAATTAAACATCAACTTGTAAAAGATAAATAAATATTCCATGTGTATAACATTACTCAACAATAATTAATAATATTCCTTTCATTCCAAAATTTTAGTCTCTTTTGAGAATTTAATTTTTTTTAATAGTACAATTATTACATTTAAAATATATTAACTTTTCAAAATTATCTTTTAATAGTACCATTATTATATTTCCAAAATATTAAAATTAATGAATTTAAAGAAAATGACAAAATAAGAAATTCAAGTTATTTTAGTCTTTAATTTTTTAAAATAAACTAATATTTTGAGATGATAAAAAATAAAATAAAAGACTACAAATAAAATTTTCTAAAAAGAAAATTCTAAAAACTGAAACCAAATAAAATGATTTTTTCATAAAATTCTTCATGAATTACACGTGAACGTATTACTTTAAGCCCCACCCTCTCACTCTCTCTCTATGCAAGCTTTCAAATAAATCTTCTTCTTCTTTTTTAAATATATATTAATCGCTACCCATGTTGACTTTAGGCAAAAAAATCGACGGGCTTTACATTCTATTCTAAAACTAGGAGACACAGAAATTGAGAGAAATGACCGATGATTTCCAGCGGGATCACATCAAATGTTACCTATTCATAAAAATATTACACAAATAAATTTAGTAATTTACATTAATAATATTTTAATATATAATAAAATTAACGGAAATTAACAAATAATAATTACACATCAACTTGTAAAAGATAAATCAATATTCCATGTGTATGACATTACTCAACAATAATTAATAATATTCCTTTCATTCCAAAATTTTAGTATCTTTTGAGAATTTAATTTTTTTTATTAGTACAATTATTACATTTTAAAAATATTACCTTTTCAAAACTATCTTTTAATAATACCATTTTTATATTTCCAAAATATTAATATAAATGAATTTAAAGAAATGACAAAATAAGAGATTCAAGTTATTTTAGTCTTTAATTTTTTAAAGCATACTAATATTTTGCGATGATAAAAAATAAAATAAAAGACTACTAATAAAATTTTCTTAAAAGAAAATTTAAAATCTGTAATCAAATAAGAAGATTTTTTCTTAAAATTCTTCGTGAATTACACGTGAATGTATTACTTTACGCCCCATCCTCTCTCTCTCTCTCTCTCTCTCTCTCTCTCTCTCTCTCTCTCTCTCTCTATGCAAGCTTTCAAACAAATCTTCTCTTTTTTTTCTATTTTTATTTCTAAATAGATATTAATCGCAACCCATGTTAACTTTATGCAACAAAATCGGAAGGCTTTTGTAGACACCCCATTTTTGACCGTCCTCAAGACTTGGACGTCACCGTTTGAACACTCGGTGATTATCCATGTTTGTGTTCGTTTGGAGTTCCCGGAGGTCTTGGCTCGCGCGCCTTGCCTCAGGATCTCCGAACTCGACTGTTTAGTGTCTGGTTTCACACCAAACACTTATGTTTTGCCTTGGAGGGGCAGGGAATGTCTTGTGAGGCATCCCCACTCACCACCGGCAGTGGCTAGAGGCCACCGGCTGGTTTTTGCTGCCACCGGCAATGTATATTGCCGGCCGGCACTATTTGTTGCCGGTCAGCACTATTTAGTGCCGGCCGGCACTCTTTTTTGCCAAGATGGTATTTTTGGCCGGCTGATTACTGTGCATCTGCTTTTGCAGATATTTTAAGACAGCTGTCTTGCTTTTGGCTCCCCTCCATACACGTGTATGGAGGGATCTCTCTCTTGGAAGCTTGTCTTGTAAGCTTTACTAGACAATAAGCCTCTATAAGAGAGAGCCTTGTCTCTTGTTGCTAGGTTAGAGACTTAGGTTAGAGACTTGAGATATTTTGAGAGCTTAGACAGCCATTTTTAGGGTTTGAGTTCTAGGGTTAGAGTTGCATACACATCCTATCTCTATATTATCTCTTGTGTGTGTTTTTAGTCCATACTATTGTACACAAGCACCTAGTGTTTCACCTTCCTCTAGCAACTGAGGTTCTAAGGGACTGATTTTGAAGCTTTGGTGTTGGATTCAAGCCAAGGAAGGCCATTGGAGCATCATTTGTGAAGGGGTCTTCAAGGGTAAGAATCTCACCCCTTTATTCCCCATTTTTGCACCTTATTTCTACCTGTCTTAAATTCGTTTTTGGGCTTGGTGTATAATACAAAAAAGTTCTGTTTTTAGGCCCTCTTGATTGTTTATTAAGAGTGTTTTGTGGTTTGAGGGTGTTTGACCCCTCTTAGGCCTTGAAAGGCCTCATTTTGTGCTATTTTGTGCTAGTTTCGGGACTTTGGTGTTTGGGCCTCTTCACCACTGAAATCTTGAGGGATTTCAGTGGTGGAGATGGTGCCTTAAAGTCTCCAAAAGGAGAGGACCATCCCCTCTCCTTGTTGTCCTTGAAAAGGGCATGTTTTGGCCTCTAAAGGGAGCCTATGTTTGAGTGTGTATTTGAGCATGTATAGACTGTTTTTCATGCTTATATGTCCATAATATAACATGATTTTAAATTGGTTTTGGTACTCCATGCATGCTTAGCATAGTTGCCATGTAATGCCTTATGATCCTTTAACATGTCTTAGGTTGTGTGCCTTTGTTTCTAGCATGTTTTAGGCTTACATTTGTGAAGATTTTGTGCTTATCTTGACATGTTTTAGGTCTGTCCATAAGTGTTTGGGTTGATTTTGGCATGCTTAGTATAGCTCCTTTGTATTCGGGCTTGTTGGCCTCAAGTATGTGGATGTGTAGTATGCGTTGCTTGCATCATTTCGGTGGTTTAGAACCACCCCACGTGTTATTTCAGTCCTTTTAGCATGCCTAAATGTTTGCATTTTGTGGCCCTTTGGTTGCTTCAAGAGTTGATGCCCCATGCTTCATATTTGTGCCATGATGTATACCTTTAGGATTAGGTTGCCTAGATTCCATCTAAGTGATTCTTGAGGCTTGTTTTTGCATGATTTGGGACTGTTTTGACCCAATTCGGTCATTTGCTTCATAAGTTATATGATCATGCTTTAGGTCCTTGGGCCTCATTGTATGTATAGCTTGCATGAGTAGGTTAATTTGGCATCATTTCCTACATGTTTTCATGGCTTAAAATGTATGCTAATTAGTCCATGCTATCATTTTTCAAGTGTGCTTGAGAATCCCTCTTTTATGCCTAAGTGTTGGCCCTTAATAATGTGCATGTATGCATGTGTTTTGGTCCTTTATTTTGGTCATTTTGGCCACTGTTTTGGGCCTTATTGGAGCTGCCCAAACCATGTTTAAGACCACCTTTTCATTGGTTAGCATTGACTCATGTTAGCTTGTATGCTTTGCATAAGTGCATTGCATTGTTCATGTTGCATAAATGATAAGATGCTTAGGTTGTATTGCATCAACATGCATTCCTTGCCCCTTGATTTGGTGATAGGGATTAGGACTTTGGTTCGATTTGGTTTGCATGCATTTGAAATCAAAGTTGCATACTTGGTTCTTTGGGCCATCATGCATGGAAATGCGTGGTTGGTGGTCCGAGAATCGAGGCACATGCCCGTTTAAGTCATTACCATGATAAGGGACATGAATGGTGCATATATGCCTTGAATTGTGCTGCCATGCTTTGCCTTGCCCTCTGTTGCTGTCATTTGCAGATTCTGCAGGAACACTCTGCCGACCGGCAGTGTCAAGTGCCGACCGGCAGAAAACAAGCAGCCGATGGATTCATCTTGTGCCGGTGGCCACATCCCACTGCCGGTGGCAATTTCATTCAGCCGGTGGTATTCCCTGGCATCCAAGGAAGAAGTCCTGAGGTTTTGGCAGCCTCCAGAGGAGTGAAGGAGGGAAAACAGAGGCAGCCTATGCATGGCGGTGCATTTCTCGAGGCAATTTTACTGCTTTTCTTAGCTTATTTAATTTGTTAATTAATTAGGCAATTTGTATATTAATTAGCTTGCGTAGTTAATTAATTTGTAATATTTATTCGGTCCCTCCGAGTGAGGGAAAATCTGTAATAAGCGTGTGTGAGTGGTGTGTATGTCTTCCAACCCCCACTTCTTTCTTCCCTTTTATTTACCTACTTTAATGGTAGATTAGGGCACGTTTAATTTAGCATACTTTATGCTATGCATGCGTGCTTTCATGCATTTGTGTTGCATGCATTAGGCTCGGTACATCACGCTAATTGCATTTGTACTTCAAATTCAAAACTGAATATGTGATAGTTGCGCATTTTCACATGCCATGTTTAGGTTAGCCGAGCCTATTCTAGTAACATTTTGTATGCGATGCATTAGGCACTTAACATGGACTTGGATCATGCATGTTTGCTAACGAGTTCTTTGTTTTGGCACGGAGTACTATGTAAGTATTTTCCTGCTTTAGTATGTCGCATGCGTGTGAATGCTACCATGACAGTATGTTTACCACGTGGCTAGATGCTTATGTGATAAACTGTTTTAATGCCTGTGGGTGAAGGTTGGATTGTTTGAGTTGGAAAAACTCGTTGAAGTCCGTATTTTAGCCTACTTGCGAGTAGCAAACCATTTTCAAAATAAACATGAAATGTTTTGTTCCAATTTAGGCGATTTGGTCTATACTTGTTTGTTGTGCGCATAACATAGTAATTCTAGGCTAATAACCAGAATAAGAACACATAAACGTTTTCAAAACAGGATATCACGGTTAGTAGAGGCCGGTCTTCGGACCGAGCGAGAGGGGGTGCTCATAGCTGACCTTCCCCGATCGTACCCAAGTTCCCGAGCCGAGGCAACTCCGGTGATGACGGACATGTGGCCTTCGGCACCGAGTCAGGGTTTCCTAAATTTCCCTATTTTAAAATATTTAGGTGGTGACTCTGTATCTGGCAAAGCAGTCCATGTGTGGCACTACTTTTCAAAAAAATCTGTTTTCTCAAACGATTTGCCAGATTTGGACTCTTTGGTTCAAGATTTAGAACCGTGACACAAATCGAGTCCGAACTGTAGCAGGGTCCCTCGCGGACGTGTTACAGCTTTACATTCTATTCTAAAACTAGGAGACACCGAAATGGAGTGAAATGGCCAATGATTTCCCACGGGATCACAACAAATGTTACCTATTTATAAAAATATTGCAAAAATAAATTTAGTAATTTACATTAACAATATTTTAATATTTAATAAAATTAAAGAAAATTAACTAATAATAATTACACATCAACTTGTAAAAGATAAATAAATATTCCATGTGTATAACATTACTCAACAATAATTTATAATATTCCTTTCATTCCAAAATTTTATTCTCTTCTGAGAATTTATTTTTTTTTTATTCGTACAATTATTACATTTAAAAAATATTAACTATTCAAAATTATCTTTTAATAGTACCATTATTATATTTCCAAAATATTAATATTAATGAATTTAAAGAAAATGAAAAAATAAGAAATTCAAGTTTTTTAGTCTTTAATTTTTTAAAACATACTAATATTTTGAGATGGCTAATTGAGGTGCTTGACACAGGGTTAAAGCAAAGCATGTCTGTCAACGACTTACGAGGACACGACCTAACCGCAATCACTGCTAACGGTTTACCTCTACGCGACTTGGGTGACATCCCACTCAACCTAACACTGTTCTACCCTCGACTAAGCACAAATCCAGGAATATTACTATTCGTATTATTGTTATATCAAAATTTAAATTATGCCATATATGGTCTCATGAATTTACTGTAAAGAGGGCGGTGGCCGATTGGCCGCAGCCAGCAGGTAGATTTGCTCCTGTATTTATTTTTCTGTACGTTCTATCAAAATGATAAAATTCTGTAAATGGATTGACCTTACAGTCTATAATCGGTGATTATCAACTGCCAACCAATAATTATAACGAGATTTATAAAATTCTAATAAAGAATTTAATTCTACAAGTCTATCAATAGGCATACATTAATGTAAGTAAGAAGTAAGAAATACTTACAATCAGAGCTTAATATTATATTGCATGTGACGACCGGGTCTTTATTTCCTTCTTTTCCTTTCCTCCTCACTTCGACCTCTTTGACTCTCGTTGAGTTTGAAACGTTCGGGAATAATTCTTGAAATTAGAGTCCTTATTCTTGTTGTGTTTGATGTTGAGTAACGTGTTTTCCGGAGGGGTGCGTGGTCCGGTCCAGAGTGCCCAGGAGCAAAGCGGAGAATTTTGGGCTGCTGGGGCTAGGGCCGCACGTGCGGGGCCCTAGGCTACACGTGCGTGATGGGTGCCGCACGTGCGGGGGGTGAGGCCGCACGTGCGGTAGGGGAGGAGTTAGGAGAGTTGCACACTGCCTAAAAGGCAAGTGCAGGCTGAGGTGCGGCAGGGCCACCGCACGTGCGAGGGTGAGGGCCGCACGTGTGGGAAGGGTGCTCCGCACGTGCGGCAATCTGGGCAGTTCGGGGCTCTGTTTTTCTTTCTCTCTTAGGGCTGAACGTTTCTCATTTCTTTCATACTCCTCTCTCTCTAAAAACACTTTTACTCCCCTTTCTCTCGAGAAACTCTCACCAAAGCCCTAGAACACCTTGATCCTTGTAAATTTTGGGTCTAGATCATCAACATTTCTCACCAATATTGAAGACACTAGTTGGGGTTCCTCTTGGGGTTGTGAAACGTTGAAGAATCCTCCATCTAAAAGCTAGGGTTTCCATCTCTTTCATCATCAAACTTTGAGGTAGGGAAATTTCCTTGAGTTATATATATATTTATGTTTGATTTGGTTGATTTTAAGGGTTTCATTAATGCTATTGGAAGTTTGGTCTTGTCTCATAAATGCTAGGATTTTAAGGGTGGGTTTGATCTCTCTCTCTTTCTAAAACCATTCTCTTGAGAATTTTAACTCACATAATAGAAGAGGTGATGCCATGCAAGAAAATATTTTCAAAAGATGGAGATGTTTGTTTTGCTTTTGACATAAAAACTCTAGAAACTTTGGGGATTTTGAAAAATGTGAACATGCTTAGAAGTATCTTGTTGTTTTGTATTAAGAATGTAAACTTTCATTACATGTTTAGCAAAATGGTAATTTACATGATGTATGAGAAATGAAATGTGATTTTAACATGATTGTTAAACATCTGAAAGTGTGTTGTTGTGAAATAGCTAATGGTTGTGTATCTTGGTTAGTGGGAATTGTAAACATTGGAGTTGATGGGTGAAAGACATCACATGTAGTCTTGAAGAGACTAACCTGTTGTGAATTAAGCATGATGAGAGATGGTTAGTGCCATAGATTGATGGCATGGTTATATTGTGAGGTAATATGGAGAAGAAGAAATGAAAATGTGGCTAATTAATATTGCTGTAGAGATAGCTGAAAATGGAGTAATGCTATGAAGTATGGAAAAACCCTTGCATTGCATATTCATTCAATTATCATTATTTTTGCATTATGAATTTCAATTGAAGATATTTATTTCATAAAAGAAGATAACATTATGGCAAGAACTATGGAAATGTGTATGGGGTAAATACGGTGGTAAATTGGGCTAGGGGGGTGTAGATGAATTTGATAAGTTGGCCTCAGTGTCCATGGTGAAAGACCAGAAAACCGCGCGGATAGGTGTCGAGCCTTCCCATTAATACCGGTAAAAATGACAGTTTTGGTAGTACTCGTAGAGTCTACTTGGAGACACCAGCCTAGGGATTACCAGTGTCGTATTTACCACCCCTTGTTGTTTTAAAATTTGAAGTTTTGAGAATTGATAAGATTGAAAAAATGTTAATGAAAGCATGGTGATTTTCAAGGAAGGCATGATATGACATTATTTTGAAGAAGCATTTCATCGCATTCGCATTTTCATTTGATGGTGGACATCATATATAAATGTATATACTTTGTTAGGGATTTCTCTACTGGGCTTTATGCCCACCCCTATGAGATTTTGGTGCAGGTAAACATGTGGTGATCCCGCCGAACTGAGGGCGTGGATATTTTTGTGAAGAGTAAATAACTCTCCTATTTTGTTGTAATTTTTTTGTAAACCCAAGGGCTAGCGTGTATGGGTCCGAGAAACCACTTTTGTGTTGTCGGGCCAATGCCTTGGAAGATGTAAGCCCTTAAGGGCATTTTATTATTTTTGAGACTAGATGCTTCACATGCTATAGATTCATGTATTCCTTTGTTTCGTTGAATGTATATCGCATGTGGAACTTTTGTATTAAACACATTTATTAAATATGTGAAAATGGAAGCATTATTGTTATTGTTTAGAGAATGCTCATTAGTGCGGGTGGTTCATGTTGAATAAATTTTGGGGCGTTACATTGCATATGAGGAGAGAGAGAGAGAGAGAGTACACACTAGAGTAGGAGAGAGTTCACATATATAAAACTAAAAACTAAAATTGTTCGTTCGTGTCTTCAACAAGAGTAAGGCATCCCTTTTATAGAAAAATTAAAAAGATAAGATAAGGCTGAGAAGGACAAGTGGCGTGTCCTAAATGGATGGAGTCGATCGTCCTAATCCTCTTCTGATAGTGCACCTTATCTTCTTTGTCCTGTAATGGACAGCTGTATGGACAGCTGTGTGATTGATACTGGATGGCCGACAAAGCTTTTTCCTTTTGCCGAAAGTAAATATTCTATATTTGTCGCCTTCTGCCGACACTGCTGTAAAGTAGATTAAAGTGGATGAAGTGGAGGACAAAGAATCATTCTTCTTTTCCTTTTCCTTTCCTGTCTTTATCCTAGCTGATTTTTTCTGAAATGAGAATGGTCAATGAGTCCCAAAAATCTCCAAAGTTAGGATCATTGTCGGTTGGATCTTGGGATTCGCCTGCAAGCACTGCGAATTCATTTTCATCTAGCTCAGGGTCTAGATGCTATTCTGGACCTTCACTACTAGTGCCTGACTGCATGCTGACATCATCTCTGGATAAGGATTGCAGGAATTGCTCCTTCATAAAATCCATGCTTTTTACAATTAATTCCTATTCAGATAATCCTGGATATTTTTGTCTTAATTCATTTTGAATTTGGACAAAATGATTGATTGCTGGAGTGGCTGGGAGCAATTTTGGAGCAGACTCCCAGCTGGCTTGTGTATGAGCCTTGATCTTCTGTAATATTTCCTGTTGCTGTTTAGGTGTATCAAGCCCCTTTGTCCACCATTTTGCAAAGAAAACTCTTTTTAAACAGGGAATTTTATTCTGGAAATCGCATTGGAAATCCCATTTCCATATCCATGGAATTCCAAAACGAATAACAAAATGGACTGTAGATTTGGACATAGAAATATCCTTGTATACTGGAAGATGGCTGTAAGCAACCTGCCATTCATTAAAGGCCGGTCGAATGGGTTCTGGAAAAGCATATAGTTGGATACCAAACTTATCCCACCAAACGAGAAACCAGTTTGGGAGATCATTTTTAAGAACACCTGGAAGAACACGAAGAAACCAAGAATGGTTTCGTGGGGGATTCTATAACGCCCTCAAAATAAACCCATAATTCATACGTTCATGATACAAGAAAAGGACAATATATCCCATAAATCAGAGTGTCTAGTACAAAAGTGTTACATGTTGACAACAAAAGTAAATGCCCTACGAGCTTACAACTTTCCAAGTCAACACTTGCGTTCAACAAAAGAAGAGTCTAACTCTTTATACAAAATAAGCCATTGGCTTGATTTACATGTAACACAAAAGATAACATCAAAAAGATCTTCCAGCCACCAAGCCTTTCAAGCTACGTCCTTGGAGGTGGCATGTCACCTGCACCTGAAAATGATGTCCCATATAGGGTGAGCCAAAGCCCAGTAGGAATATACTAAACCAGATATGAGCAATAACTAAAACATTAGCATATGATAAATGTCCAACACTTATAAAACAACTTGTAACACAATTCAGCTCCATGACAAATATTCCATGTTTCATTTCACTTTCCTTTACTTATCCAATTTTCAAGTTATATAAACATGGCTCAGAACCTAGTCGAACAATTAAATGAGATAATGACTCATATAACAACACTTCCAACAACCACAATTCAATGAGACTACGGCTCATGTAAAACACTTCCATACTTCAATTAATGCACATATTTTATAACGATTCCGGTTGTCCCTTTACTGTTCTGTTGTATTCCGGACTCGGTTCCGTGGAGTTGGTAGTTGTATCTATCTTGTTGTCATCCTTTAATTCCATTTGTTTGAGTTTTAGGATGTGTTGGGCATGTTTCGAATAGGTGGGTTGAACCTTGGTCTAAAATCTTGTTGCCAGGTTTTTGATCGTTCCGCTCGAGCGGGCCTTGTTGCGCTCGAGCGGAGATTGCACCCTCCTAGTATTTCGTGTCCCTACAAAACATATGCAGGTGTGATTTTTATGCTCGAGCGGGTTTCTTTACGCTCAAGCGGTAGCGCTCGAGCGGGTACTCTAGCACTCGAGCGGGTAATACTTTCTGGTGTAAGTTTTGGGAGGGAGAAATCTACGCTCGAGTGGACTGGTTTTCGCGCTCGAGCGGATGTACTTTATTCTTGTGTCTTGGCGCTCGAGCGGGCCTTCTTGCGCTCAAGCGTACCTAGTTTTTTTTGTTCTTGACGCTCGAGCGTTGTGTTCTTCGCTCGAGCGGGAATGTCGTATATCAGTTAGCAGATGGGCATTTTAAAATCACTTTTTACATTCTCTCTCTCTCTTTTACTTTCTAAAAAGATATTCTGAGAGCTCCTCTCTCTAGAAACTCCCTTCTCTCTAGGGTTTGATCTAGTTAGAGTGTCTCCCTATCCTCCAGCCTTTGTAAAAAGTGTGTCGATCGTCGAGGGCTCCATTTTGATCTGTAGATCTTTGAGTTTGGAGCATTTTAGTTTTCTTCAACTTCCCCGTTTGAGCTCTAACTTCGAGGTAGGGATATCCTACTCCTCTTTATGAGCTTTGTCTTTGAATTTTAGCATTTTGATATGTTGGGGGTTGTTGGGTAATTTTGAGAAAGTTTGGGTCTTTGTGTAATTTTACAAAAGATGGGGTTTTATTTATAATTAAACCTATATGCATGTTTGGCATAGAGAAATTGTATAGATAATGAACTATGGATGAAAACGGAACCTTGGGGTTGTTATGTTAACTATGGGAAAATGCCCTAATTAGTTGGATAAATTAATTTGTATAATTAATTTTGAGAAATGAGGAATTGAATTGAGAGTATTCAAATTGAAAAGATTATGGGATAAACGGGTGTAGTTGGATTCATTTAATCGCTCACCCAGATTGAATGTTGATAATATATCCATTTGGTGCATTTATTTCCTGTTTAGAAATAACTACTTTGGGCTATCGGTGGAGGATAGTCTTGATTGTTGTAGACAATGCATGATGATTAGGCAAACAAAAACTAATCAATTGAGTATGCTATTGAATATAGCGGTTGGAATAATACATCGACTTATGTATTGATTGTTTGTGTATATGATCTATGTTTATATACATTGTGTGTGTGTGGGAGGAGATAGGGGATGTACTCCACGGTTTAGGGGAAGATAGGGGATGGACCTCTAAGCCGGATTGTGTGTGACATTGATACAGCAGTACCATGTGTATCAAGTGTTGATTATGGAAGTGTTTAAATTGATTTGATATAGCACTAAAATGTATATCGTTATCAATTGTGAGATATAGAAGTGTTTCTATGTTATGTTGATACAACACCAAAATGTGTATCGTTCGTATAGTATGGAAGTGGCTTATGTGTTATTGATACAGCATCAAAATGTGTATCCACCATGAATTTCGAAAGTGTTTTTAAGATAAGCCTTATTCTTATCAAGTTATTTGGCTAAGTTTGAGCCTTGTTTTCAAACTCAAAGTTGAAAAGAAATGAGAAATGAAATGTAACATGGACTTAAATGTCATGAAACCGTAATGTGATATAAGCGAGTGTATCGGTGTTGACCATCTATCAACTGCTAATCTTTTAGTCATTGTTCATAGCTGGTTTAGTGTATTTCTGTTGGGCTGTGGCTCACCCTTTATGAGACATCATTTTCAGGTACAGGTAGCATGCCACCTCCAAGGACATAGCTTGGGAGGCTAGAGGCAGGCAAATTGCTTTTTGTTATTTGCTTTCTTTTGATGTATTGCATGTAAATTCAAGCCAAGGGCTTAATATGTATTGAGTTAGCACTCTTTTTTTTTTTTTTTATAACCAAGTGTTAACTTGGAAAGCTGTAAGCCCGTAGAGCACTTGCTTTTGTTGTTAACATATAAAAACTACTCTGATTAATGGAAAAATGGTTGATTTCTTTTATGTCAATGCATGTCTAAAGTGATGGGTTTTACGTATTATTTTGAAGGCGTTACATATTTGCTGTATTAATGGAATACATCCCCTATCTCCTCCCAAACAAGTTTGAGTGTCCATCCCCTATCTCCTCTCAAACCATGGAGTTCATCCCCTATGTCCTCCCAAACAATATACATATACAATGTAATTAAACACTTATCATATACAATGATCAATCATTACACATATTCGTTGTATTGTTCCAACCGTCATATTCGATGACAAATTCAATGTGATTAGCTTCAATTTTCCCTAATCAACATACAGTGTCTGTTACAATCAATATTATCCTCCACCGATAGCCCAAAGCAGTTATCTCTAGACAGATAATAAATGCATCAAACAGATATAATATCAACGTTTTCATAGGTGAGTGATTAATTAATCCAACTACACCATTCAATCTCATAATTCTCCAATTTCATGAATTTCAACTCAATTTCATATTTCCACAAATTAATTATTCAAATTAATTTATTCAACACAATTAGGGCATTTTTCCCCTTTCCTCTAATATTGATCCTAAGACTAAATTTCACCAATTTGACTCACAAACTCAAATTCCCAAAGCCTTATATGCACATGGAGCTTTAAAACACAAAACCCCTCCTTTATAAATTACAACTCAAACCCTAACTTTTCCAAAATTACCAAACAACACCATTTAATCAAAATGACTAAAATTTAAATTAAAATTCATAAGATGGAGTAGGGTATCCCTACCTCGAAATGAAGAGACCAAAAGGAGTAGAGGAAGAAAACCCAAAGCGCCCCAAATCCACTATTTTTCATATTAAAATGAAGCATACGCCACCCTCTATCTTTCTTACAAAGAGGTTAGGGTAGAAACACACTAGAAGTAGATGAAACCTTAGAGAGAAGGTATAGAGAGAGAGAGAAGTCGGATCTAGGGTTTGAGGGATAAAAAGGAAATCAAAAAGTGAAGAAGGAGACTGCTGTTGTGTACTAATATAATAGAGGCTCGCTCGAGCGAAGGAGTGGTCGCTCGAGCGACCAGACACAAAGATACCTCGCTCGAGCGTAGAAAGCCTCGCTCGAGCCAACAATTTGAACCTTCAGGTCTGCAACCCAAAAGCACGCTCGAGCGAAGAAACTCAAAACATACAGCTCGCTCGCTCAAGCAAAGGAAAGGAAAGCTCGCTCGAGCCAAGAATCACAACCTTCAGGTCAAAAAGAGACGCAGACACAAGCTTGATCGCAAGACTTCTCGCTCAAGCCACCAGACATAAAACTCAACTCTCACTCGAGCGAAGGAACAAGAACAAAGAGCTCGCTCGAGCAACAAAAGTCTCGCTTGAGCGAAGACACCAAAAACTGGGCAGCAACCATTTGTTCCCAAACACAACCAACCTGTTACAAACCTGCCCAACACATCCTAAAACTCAAACATAAGGAATTGAAAGATGGAAATAAGATATAAACAACATCCAACACCACGGAACCTAAGTCCGGAATACAATAATCAATGGAGGAAAAACCGGGATCGCTATAGATTCTGGTAATAGAATGCTTGAGTGAAAGCATCTATATAATCCCAGTAGCTGCAACGAGACTCCTTGTTACGAATCTCAAGAGTCAAACAATATATGCTCATTTCATACCACTATCAGACAATGTATAAGGACGCTGACATGGTGCAAGCCTTTATGACTAAGGTTTTCAAGTTACATGAAAAAGCCAAATATCATTATATCAAACAGGGATCCAATTTCAACTAGTACTTTATGGCAAGAACTTTTTGTACAAGGGTACAATTGAAGATTAGTTCCTCCAATCATCCCTAAATTGATGGCCAAACAGAATTTTTGAATGTCTTGAAAACCATCTAAGATGCATGACTGGAAAAAAAATCCTAAAGCTAGGGTTCAGTGATTACCACTAGCAGAATGGTGGAATAACACCTATTACCATACTGCTACTAAGATGACACCATATGCGACAGTGTATACTAAACCACCACCTCATTACAGTTGGAAATATGCCACAATGGTAGTAATTGTAGCAGCTACTACAATGCTTAAGAGCAAAGTTAAAGTGATCAAAGAACTTAAGGAGAATTTGATGTGGACAAAATGAGAAGCATTATAAAAGCTTGTGGATCTCTGACATGGAGGCAGAGATACCTCAGTTCATAGGCAGGCCTGCAGGCAGTTTGTCAAGTTGGTTTTGAGTGTATTTTGTAGACTGTTCTGTAACCAATTCTGCAAGTAAATCAAAAACTTATCTTGATTGATCTTGATTGTAAAATGGGGAGGTAGTCTTGTAACTTCTTGGATTCAGAATTAAGAGCCCATTTTACTTCACATGGAACAAGCGCTCTACTTTGATACCAGTAGTATGAAATGTAAGTATCCTATAGTTTAAAACAAATAGCTGTTGTTTCACTTGGTGACAATTGTGATGACTACAATATTCATTCTGCTCCAATATACAGTCAAACAGGATGGAATGATTTTCACTTTTTGTGGAAAGTCCAACACCCCTGAAAAACAAATCAAACATTTTGACCGGGTAGAATTCCCAATTTGCAGCTCTTTGTTATTAATTAATACACTGACAAGTCAGAATTTAATGTACAGAGGAAAATGTATTGCCAGACCATCAGGAAACAGTAAAAACACACACAAAAGGGGGAAAAAAAGAAAAAAGAGAAAAGAGGAAAATGTAAAATTTATCACATATCCGTTACTCCCATAACTGGAAATCTACAGAGGATAAAAGTAATTTTAGAGTACTCAAAACTCCAGTCCTACTTATGTTTCCAATAGGACTAAGATGCAACTGAATTCAAAGATTTTGATTTACTCCCTAATCCTAGAGGAGCAACTTCAAAGATTAAGATCAACAATCTTACAGTTTTTAACACTGAGATGCAACACTCTTCGCTAATCAACAACCATGGCTTCTGAACCCCCACTGGCATCCTCCACACCATTTTTTTGCTCATCTAGTGCTATTCTCATCTCCTCAATCAAACTCTTTTGCTCTTCCTCGATGGTGTTCTGCAATTCATCCACCTGTAGAAAAGGGAAAACAAACTCAGTGAAAAAAATTAACAGTACTGGCGTTCACAAAATAGAACCCATTATATCATTGCACGGAAACAAGCAGACCCATAAAGCATGTAGCATATCCTTCAAAGGTAGAAATTCCTTGATATATTGAAAAGAAATGTGGCCCTGTTTGGCAAGAGGCTTTTTGGCAATTTTTTTTTTTTTTTGGGGGGCTAAAATTTACAAAATGACAAAATATGCTAAAATAGTCAATAAGACAAAATGCCATACCAAACCCATGATCATTTCACTTTTTCTCTCACAAACATCACATCCAACTACAAAAAAATCCAACCATCTTCCTAAACACACAAATTTTAGCCTACTAAAATAGACAAAAACTAAATAGCCTACCAAAATAGCCAACTTCCCAAACAAGGCCTGTGAATCATTAGCACAACCAATGGCTGATAAGTTCAAGGATTTCAAGAAATCCAGTGATGGAAAAAACAAAAAAACAAAGGCAAAATATAAATATAAATATTGAAGGGGAAAAAAATTATACATTGTGGAACAAAAAAAAGTTGATATTGACATGATGGAGCAAATAAATTTGGTACGGGCATTAGTCACAACTTACAGGAACAAGGCAGGATGAAGCAAGTTCTATTCCAAGAGACATGCATCCTACTTTTCCTTCCTTTTTATTTTTCCCTTTTTTCTATTCCAAGAGACATGGATCCTACTTTTCTTTTCTTTTTCTTTTTCCCTTTTTTTTTTAATTTTTTTTTATTGATGACGACTTTTTCAGAGCAGGAAAGGATCAGATAAAAAAAAGGGACCTTTACAAAACAGAAAATAAGAACAAAAATATGACAAATAACAAAGCTAGAGACAAAGATCAGGGCAATCCAATTGAGTACCCAAATGACATACAAATGACCCCATGACACAAGAAAGGTTGCATCACAACTCAAAATTTTAAAAGCAAAGATTCTTTAAAATTGGTGGTCAACATATCAAGATACGCAAATATGTGTGTGTGCACGAGCACAAGTCAAAAGAGAGGAGGAAAAAGCACCTCTTCAATTATACTTGCAAGTTCAAAGTAATGGTCAAATTGCATGAGTATTATATTTATCCAAAAAAAAAAAAATTTGCATGGGTATTATAAGCCAACACAGGCACTACGCTTATGACCTTGCACCCCCATGCATGCAACTTGCCACTTGTTTTGATAAGTCATGCATGTAGTTTGCCACTCATTAATCATCATTACCATACCCACATAATCACATTAACACAACACTGGCCTCTAGAACAAAAACATTAACCTTCCACTTTAGCATATAATAACTATCGACGATCTTTTTCCCGGAAACATTTAATTCAACTTATTCATGTCCTCAAATACAAGTGTACATACTTGATTAGAAAGTTAAACTCAATTCAAGTTTTTACTTCTCAATTGCCTCAGGTTGAATGAATATGAAAGGGAGATCAATAAATAAATAAAAAAATAGGCCTCAACACCCCTAACTCCCTTAAATTTTCGTAGCTTCAAACAAAATCCTTAACAACTTGAGGGGCTAGGTGAAAACATCAGGTACTGATCTTAAAGCCATGTTTGTCAATAGCAACAATCTGGTACTGATCTTTGACTGACACCAAAACACCCTTAAACCCGCACATGTTATTAGAAAATCCTATAGCTAAGAGTTCGAAAATCAAGCCTATTTTGATTCTTCTTCGTGTACAAACCCTGAAATATTTTTCCACCATAAACCATTCTTATGGCTACAAAATTTTGAGAATCCAAATTTGTTCTACATCAGCTACTAAGTCATCAGAGATATCAACTAACAATCTCACAACAAGATCCAAAAGAGTTTCAATTCTCATGTTTTTATTTTCAAAATAAGCCAATATGATTGAAGTTGCACGGATACTAGCAGAACTGAATCATAAGAAACTAACATCCCAAAACCTCAAAATCCAGCAGTAGGAGCACACACTACAAGTAAATCTCTATTAGGTTTGGTAACTTGGGATTAGATGATAAACAAGGGCTCAAATAGCAACGACTACGAACAAATGGTATAGGTGGGATGTATGCAGAGTGCTAGGTTTGAATTCAGACTATAACTGGTCCTACTAGCATTGCATCAAAACCACTAGAACCAAAATTTCTGATTGCGGGAAAAACAAGATTTCAAGAATGTATGGAGGATAAAAAAATTAAGGGGAAAAAAAAGGGAGCTTCTCGTGAGAATCAAATTTGTCACAAACTTCAAGAAACACAAACACAAAACCATATTTTATTCTATCTATAGAAAAAGGGAAGGTTTTTGCATAGCAATTTGATTGCCATGGAAGCAACCAATAATTGTCGAGCAATAAGGCTTCCCTAAAAATAAGACACTGAAGAAAAACATTTTGCTGCATACCACATGCAATAAAAGAGCAAATTGTTTCTTGCGAAGCTCCAATGTTCTTGAACCAGCTGTGTTCTCTGACTCCAACATCGCAATCTCTTTCTCTAGCTCTGTTATGATTTTCTGTGTCTCTGATCTTGGTGGCTGCATAGCGATTAACCTCCTGATTGCCTCACACTCTTCTTTATGCTGCCTTTCAATCTTGCTATCTTCCAGTTGTTTCTTCAGATCCTCTATATCAGCTTGTGCCTGCAGAATCTGCCTGTTTATCTCATCTTCTAACTCATTGAAGTTCTCCTTCTCTCTGAGATTTGCATCTATAACAGCTTTGCTCTTAAGGAGCGGAAGTTCAAACGTCGTCAACTCTTGTAGGAAGGTTTTGGCAAGTCTTTCACAGTCACTGTAGTTTTCTGCATCCTTCTCAATCTCAACAGCAAAAGAGGTGAACTTCTTCTGAAGTTTCTTTAATGGAGGTTCACCCCTTGTGGTGGTTGTGCGGGTGAGAAGCCGGTGTTTGATGATGATATCATCTTCGAGTGGGCCAAAAGCATAGTGTGCAGTCATTGCTTCTCCCCTACCAGTAACTTTTCTACCTTTCACCAACATTTAGACAGTTGCTTGTTATTCCAATCCTGTAATGAAGGCAGCACACAGACATCACCACATGTCAAAAGTTATTTCCAAAGAAGTATACAAGTGCATGTATTTTTGTGTTGTAGAAGCTAGGTCTAGCTTGGGTTGGCAATTTCATGAACTTGTATGTAATGTTCTAGTATAGGATTACATTGAAGACTCAAGGGCATATGCAACAAGTCTTGGTGACATTAAGAGAGTGATCAAGGCTAAGGATGAACTCGAGAGAGTAGTTTCATCAACAGAAAGATTGTCCAAGCATCAAGAAGACCAAAATTTCTTTGGTAAGAGTCACATAGGATCAAGACTTAAACCTTAGAAGAAGAGATCTAGGCTAGTCTTTGTCAACCAAGAGTAAGATTGATTCACCAATTTGGTAAATAGAATATGAACCTGTGACCTTACAAAAAAAAATAACTTAACAGTCTATTGGGATTCTTGAATTTGGGGTGGGGGGGGGGGGGGAAGAAGTTGAAATGAAACTAGACTTCCACAGCTTCATTATGGCACAAATGTTGCCTAAATCAGAGTTAAAATGAGTGACTTACGGCCTTTCGAAGTTGGCCATGTGCTACTGGAAGAAGCCTAGCGGGCTTGGTTGACCAACCTCAATTATGGTCGACCAAACTGAGATCCAGAGACCTTACCAGCTTGGTCTACCATGATTGCCTCTGGTTAACCAGCTTCAAGAACGTTTGACCAAATTCGGAAAGAATTCGCAAACAAGAGCCAATTATAGCCATTAGAACATGAATTTATGCAAGGATTAGCAACCCAAACAACCAAAAACTAACAAGTGGGAACTTAGAGTAAACATTTTGAATGATAATACACCTCTCAAAGTTAAAAGAGCATAAAATCCAACAAAGAGAGTGTGTCTACATGAAGATGCATCCCACAAGAGACTTTGGAGTTGAGAAAACACTTGAAGATCAAAAAGACCAAAGAGGGCCAAGACTTCAATGAGGTAATATTATTCAATTTATGTATTTTGTTATCAGAATCTTTCAATTCACGATTCAATTTGCAATTTTTGCAAAATCGATACAAATCTATGAGTGAATCTATTTTGGAAGTGAATCTCTAGTGAATCGCTCGATTCACAATTGATTTATGATTCGATTCACTTTTTACGATCTATGCAATTCTTGAAACTATCATGTCCGATATATTTTCGACTCTTTTCTACATCTTTTTAGTAAAAATGACATAATACAACTTCTAATAGAGTTTAGTTCCAAAATAACTAATATATATACATGATTTGTTATTATTTTAGTGATCATGGAGCTTTTCATAGTATTCAATTAGATTTAATCAAACCTAACATGTTTTTAACCTTTCTTCTCATTTTTTTTTTTTAAAAAATCATAATATATCTTCTAAAGATGTTTAAGATGAAAGTAACTTACACCATGAATTATCTATTGCTATTTTATTAAATTAAATATAATTGAATATTACATGGGTGAGGTTAGTTATACCTTTTCAAATGTTTTAAGCTTTAAAATAAAAAATCTAAATAATTGTTTCTTATTATTTAGTCATTGAAACTTAGAAAAGTATGTATGCTTATTGTCCAAAAATCAATATCATTGTCGAATTATTGTTACTTTGGAATTTGAGAGTTTGTCTTTATTTACTGTCTTTATTAAAAATGGTTGATAACAAATATCTAAAAAAGGAAAAAGGTAAGATGGTGATCTTATATAGGAACCTTTGTTAACTTATTACCTATTAAACTACATGACCATCATTCAAAACAACATTTTCATTGATTTGAGTTTAAATATTTCATATTCATAAAATATATTTAACATTCAAGTGTGTAGATATATTTTTCTAAGTAATTTAAAAAGAAGTGATCGAATCTTTACAATCCACAATTCAATTCGATTCGTGATTCGATACAAGGCCATTTCGATTCACGATTCAAATCCCGATTTGCCAACAATTTACACACTTATTTGTCACACATACATTTGTGATGAACTAGTGACTCTAAAAGTTGAACGTAAGTCTTGGAAAATCCGAAATACTTGGTTGTTTGTGATACTTTTGGTTACAGGTTAAGGATGAGCATAGAATACCCATTGTAAATTGTGTATTAAGAACAAGGTTGGGGATATTCCTAGAAAATCCATTGTTGAAGTTGGTTGAAAGGTTGTAGGCTAAGAAATACGGACACGAACATGGATACGCCAAAATAAAAAATTTCAAAAAAATGTTACAATACGTGAGTGACACATGCAAAATATTTAATTTTATATATTTATTATATATCATATATATTAATATTTAAGCTAAAATTAAAAAAATTTAAAGGACAGAAACGGATATAAATTTAAATTATTTTTGTTTTATCATTGCATTACAAGTTATTTTATTCAAACTTGTAATGTATTCCATGTGTGCCTAATTGTTGGGAAATATTTGATGAGTGCCATGTCAATGTTAGTGTATGTATCGGTATGACACGTTACCTTCTTCAAAGTGTACGTGCTTCTTAGGTTGTAGGTGACCTTATGTGATTCTTGTGATTCCTATTGGAAGGGTTCCTTTGGGGTTGGTGGCTGATGAACTAAATGGAAACCAACAAGTATGTTCTTAGTGAACTCTGCAAGTAAAAACCTGGTGACCACAAGAAAGGTTCCTTTGGGTTGGTAGTTGGTTATTCAAATGGACAAAATCAACTAGTGTGTAGGTGAACCCTTTCAGTGAAAACCAAGAATAAATCGTAGATGTGTACCATTAAATAGCTTTGTAGTGAAGAGAAATTCCGGCAAGAGTTGGGAGTGGATGTTGGTGTTTTAAATTTCCTTACTTTAATTCATATGTTTGTTAAATTCATCATAAACTTACTAGTTACTTTTTAAAGAAACAGAATCCTACAGCCTAAATCTGAGAGAATCACACCCAATACCCAAAAAAAAATTTAAAAAAAAAAACAAAAAGAAAAGAAAATGAAAAAGAAAATTGTTAAAAACCTACAAGAACTTCAACAACAATCCTCCAAACTGCACAGTAACACCCTTCAACTTTTCAAACCGTTAGTCTCACTGAGCTCTTTATGTTCATAATTTCAGCCCAACTTGAGCAAATCGAGCAGTTCTCAAAATTCACCCAAAATAAATACACAATTATCAACAGAATCTTGCAAACTTAAATCTAAATTACAAGCTTTCTACTTTACAAACTGTTTTTACCAACATTCTCAAGTTATATTGTTTAATTACAAGTGTGTATGTGCGCGCGACAAAGAGAGGAAAAGTGTGAGGACTTACCCAATAGGGGTGATGCAACGGTGGTATAGAAAGAAAGAGCAAGGATGATTGAGTCACAGAGAGAGAGAGAGAGAGAGAGAGAGAAACGTTTAAGGCATAACAGGGGGAACAGGATTACAGTAGGGACAAAATTGGGAGCCTGCAAAATGAAAAACCACGTCGTTTTATTCTTTGTGACCTCAATGGGCGACGGTGATATCTAGTAAATGACCTTCTATGACGGTGTTATTGGGTTTGGATTGATTGCATTCAACTTGACAGACAATTTTGGACTTAGTGGACCGATTTTAATAATCTCAACCATTTATTTTTTAGAATTTATTGAGTAAAATATATATATATATAAATAAGATGATCGGATGTTAGTAGTTATATTTTTAAATCACATATATCTTAAAAAAATGAAATTTCAAATTAAATATATAGCTGCCAATATGTACTCATCTTCATTTTTTACATTAATATTTTATTCAACGAGTTTTAGAAATTAAATGATTCAAATCATCAAAATTAATCTCAAAATAAACATACAAAACCCAACTGCTCTATCAAATTGAATGAACAACTTGAAATAATCTAAGAATAATGTTTCATACACAGAATATAAGAGCTCGAGTTCTGCCCAAATGAGGTGGCATGCCCACTTGAATTCTCAACTCATGCGAGTAAAAAGCGAGAGAACTCTCATATCCCTCTTCTCTCCTCTCGTCTACCCACAATCTCTTTAGTCGGCGCCCACCATCATTGCAACAGTTGTCGGCTACTCTCGTCCCAGTCTAACTAGAAAATTCTGCCACATCCAACGCTAACCCCACCAAAGATTTCCCTCGCCGCCCTCTCTCCCCTCTCCTCCCCTGTTGCCTCTCGTGCAAGGTCAGTGGTGGGTGGTTCACGGTAGTGATTGACGACGGATCTGGGGAGGTGAAGATGGATTAACACCCAAACAACACTTTCCCTCTTCAAAATTTGTTTATTTTGTGTGCTATATCAGATCCCTGGGCTTTGGATTTGAAATCATGATTATGTCATTTTGTGTATAGTTAGTGAACAAATCAAGATTTGCTTCGTTAGGGCATTTTATGTATGTTGACTCCTGAATCCTAATAAATGATTGTGTCTGATTTGGAACACAATTTACTCTTAGATTTTCCGATGAGTAGTTAAGTTTTGTGTTTCATCTTGCTTAAAAATTGGTCATGAAGTTGGTTTTTGAATCATCTTACTGAAATGTGTTTCATCTTACTTGAAAATTGCTCTTGAAGTTTGTTTTTGTGTTTCAAAAGAGGTGATGAGAGGAGCATATGAATCTTGAGAGTAAGAGAGAGCTTTGTTTCAAAGAGAAGAAGACTAAGTGAGAGAGAGAAAAGCAATTGTTTATCATTTGAGAGGAAAAGAGAAAAGAGGGGAAAAAAGTTGATGGAATGTTCCCAATAAAGAAAGAAGTCGGTCCTCGCTGGCGGTTTCTCTTTCTCGGCGGCCGATCCTTCGAGTTTGAGGAGACATTGGTAGAAGTGGGTGGGCGGTGCAATTTGTCCATAGTTGAGCGTGGGGAGGGGCTTTGACGGCCAGTGGTATTGAATGGGCCGGAAGCACGATAGATTGCGGTGAGAATGAAGATAGCATTTGCTGAACTAGATTATTTAAAAATTTTGGGTCGGTTTAGTGGGGGTAATCGCTCTGTAGCAGTATGGGTTTGCGGCGAGGAAGGGGTTGGGTCATCGTTTCAAGTAGTGGTGGCGACTGGGAAACGGCGAGACCAGATCTTTCTACCTTCGTCTGCCTTTGGCGATGGGTGGGAAGGGGTAGCTCTGGTCATCGAAGGTTTTGGAGTGATTGATGAGAAGGTATTGAGACCTGGAGGTCTCAAGAACATTCTGCACAAACCTGTTTCAGCGGCACTGACCAATCATCGAGATGCTGACATGGTTGTCTGTACCAGGGTGGAGGTTGATTGGTTTCGGATGTTGGATAGATCACTGGTGGGCACGGTGGAGGGGAGAGGTGGCAAGGGCCTGAGCTTCGCGGCCATCTCAGAATGGGTAGGTCGGTTGTGGCGGCAATTAGGGATGGTAGAGGTCCAACCGCTAGGGGTGAACGCCTTTCTGTTTGTGTTTCCAAAGTGCTCATCCAATCCAATTGATTCAATACACAGATTCAATACACAGATTCAAAATTCAAAAATCAAAAATCAATGCAGATTCAATTCACAGATTAAATCAAATCCAATACACAGATTCAAAAATCAAAAATCAATGCAGATTCAATTCACAGATTAAATCAAATCCAATTCACAGATTAAATCAAATCCAATACACAGATTCAATTCAAAGATCAAAAATTAAATCAAAAAATTCAATGCAGATTCAAAAATTAAATCCAATTTCAATTTCAATACACAGACAGATTTAAATCAAAAAATATGTTGCTACAAATTTAAAAATTAACAAAAAAATAGATTGGTTCAATACACAGACACATACATTAAACAAAAAAACAGATCTGATATGTTGTAATACACAAAAAAAATCTGTTGCTTACAAAAAAACACATACAAAAAATCTGTTTCAATACACAGACACATACATTAAACAGACCTGTCGCTTACAAAAAAAAAAATAAAATTAACAGATCTGATATGTTGCAAAATAAATCAAAGATCGGCGCGAGAGAGAGAGGCTTACCTGTGAGTCGATCGGGGCCAGAGAGAGAGAGACAGAGATGAGACTGATCTGATGAGATGAGAGAGTGAGGGAGACAGATTAGATAAGAGAGATAGGGTTCAAGATCTGATGAGATTAGATCATATCTGATATATATATATGTAACAAAAAAAATCAACCATCGGGCCGAGAGAGAGAGACAGAGATTGAGAGAGAGAGATTGCCTGTGAGTAGATCGGCGGTGCGATGATCGGTGCGATGAGATGAACAACGAGAGAGTGAGAGAGTGATCGGTGCAGAGATGAACAACGAGAGAGTGAGCAGACTTAGTGAGGGAGACGATTAGATTAGGGTTTTTTTTTTTTGTGTTTGGTTTGGTGTATCGACGAGGTAAGGAAGAGCATCTCCAATACTGAGTTTCTTTTTTTCGCTAAATTTGAGTGAAAAAATATCTCATTTTCTCAATTTGATATTATTAGCTGTAACGGCATATCAAATTCTGTGGTAAACCAGTTGGTCGATCGGTAAGCATAAAAAAAAAATTTTTTAATCATTTTGAACTGTTTGAACCCACCGTTTGTGAACTGGAAAGGAACGACCGGCCAGTCGACCGGTCAGGCAAATAATTTTTTTTTTTTTTTTGGTTTCCCTCCATTTCTTCCCAATTCTTTTTCCTATTTCTTTTTCCCTCCATTATATCTATTTCTTTTTCCCTCCATTATATATATATATATATATATATGTCTGGTATATGAATTATGCTCTCATATAAATCTATTATCCATATATGCCAGAGAACTCCACACAACTGATACGATCATAACTTAAACAAAACAGAGCATAATGAATACCTTCAAATCCATCGTATTGACTTCATTTTCATCATCTTCTTCTTCCTCTTCCTCTAATGATGAATCTGATGATGAATATATCGTCGCACGTTTAGGAGCTTATGAGGAGAATAATACTAATATGCTTCAGATTCTAAAGAGTGATAGGTCAAAGAAGAGAGGTGGTTCTGTTGTAGGTCACAGGTATATACACAAAAATAGAAGGCAGGGTCATGACAGATTGTTTGCAGATTATTTTGCTGCAAATCCAGTGTACTCGTCTACAGTATTTCGAAGACGTTTTCGAATGCGTCGTCCTTTATATCTACGAATTTTGAATGCAATCCAAGCACACAATTCATATTTTCTTCAAAAACAAGATGCAGCTTATGTACTTGGATTATCTCCCCTATAAAAAATGACTTCAGCGATGAGAATATTGTCATATGGTGTTGCAGCCGATACAGTTGATGATTACATACGTATCGGGGAAAGTACTGCAATTCAAAGTTTGCAACAATTTTGTAATTCAGTGATTGAAATATTTGGTGAAGAATATCTGAGATCTCTGACACCAACTGACATTGCTAGATTACTTGCTATTGGGGAGGTTTGGGGGTTTCCTGGCATGTTGGGAAGTTTAGATTGTATGCATTGGGAGTGAAAAAATTGTCCGAAGGCATGGCAAGGTCAATGTATAGGCCATCAAAAGAAGCCAACCATTATTCTTGAAGCAGTAGCATCTTATGACTTATGGATTTGGCATGCATTTTTTGGAATGCCTGGCTCACACAATGACTTGAATGTGTTGGACCGATCGCCTTTGTTTTCTGATCTTGCACAAGGTAAAGCTCCCCCTGTCCATTACACGATTAACGAACATAATTACGATATGGGTTATTACCTTGCTGATGGTATATACCCTCAATGGGCAACACTGGTTCAAACAATTTCTTCTCCCCAATGAGCAAAGAGACAACATTTTGCAATGATGCAAGAGTCTACCAGGAAAGATGTAGAGCGGGCATTCGGAGTTCTTCAATCTCGATTCGCAATTATAGGTGGTGCTGTACATGTTTGGGATTCGAAAATGCTTGCCAACATAATGAGGACTTGCATTATTTTACATAATATGATTGTCGAAGATGAGAGGGAGGAGCACCTTGATTTTAATTATGAAATTTCATCAACCAACACACCAGTGCCACTTTCCTCTACTCCTACCAATGACTTCCAAACATTTTTGTCTCGTCATTTAGGTATTAGAGATAAGGATGCATATCATGCCCTCCGTAATGATTTAGTAGAACATATGTGACATCTTCATAGTGAACACTAAATTCACCACAGCAATACATGTAATTTTGTTTCTAGTTTTGGAATGAAAGGTTGTCTTGTTTGTAATCTTCAAGTTTCTAAGCATTATATGAACTAAGTAATTCAGAAGTTATGTGATGATCTGCTGTTGTAATGATTCAATCTTTAATATTCAGAATTGTGCAGTGTTCAATTCATGAGAATTACAATGATAATATCACATAAATTTAATAATCATGTCTTCAATTTTGTGTTGATGTGCCACAAATCATAATACCACATCCATTTATGCACATTTCATAATTATGTCTTAAATGATAATTAGTGATGTTGATCTGCATAATCATAATTTCATAATAATGTCTTTAATTAGTCTTCTTAATGTAATAATAAAATCTCAAAGTACTGCATAATCATTATTTATGCATAATCATAATTTCATAATAATGTCTTAATCATAATTGATGTGCCATTGATTTACTGATGTTGATCTTGCCATTCATTTATTACCTCACTTCAAATGCATTCGACATACAGAGTAAAAAAACACTTAATAAGCCTTCAATAATTTGTCTTCAATTATTGGAACATGAATGTGGATAAATGCATTCCACCTACAAATCATAATGTCTTCAATTATTTGCGCACGCACTACATTGCATACGTTTGAACCACCTACCATTCATTTTACACATACCAGCTACCATTCGTTCAATTCATTCCATCTACCATGCCTCATTTTACACACTGCATAAGGTTGTTGAGTATTAATTTCCTCACCACCTACCTCAAGAATGGAGCCTCTATATCAACTGAAAATTGTATACAAGCCTGCCATCAAAATATTCACAACTTTCACTGAATACCTCTCCCACAGATTGAATACCTTTGCCATCAAAATACACACTAAATACCTCTGCCATCAAAATCCAGAGAGTGTAATTCACAGTACCTTCAAATTTGGCTTAACCAAAATCTAATCCCAACCTCTGCATATTCAGTATACTGTAAGTGTGAATCCACAGAGTCACCAAGGGAAACATCTGTATCAAGAAAGGCAGGAACAAGAACAAGCAGACAGCATCCAAATCAAGGTAAATTTTACATTAATGGCACGGGTCAACCGGTTGGTCAACCGGCCCTCTGCTTTTTTCTTTTTTTTTTCCTTTTCAGTGTGTATGCTGTATTTGTTCAACTTTATGTTTTATTTGTTCAACGTTAACCTTTTTAGGAGTATAAAATTCATGTTTGAATCAAATTATATGTTCAATATTTGAAAAATTAACATAATGGCTATTTTACAAATTAACTTCTATCTACTGGCATATGCCTCATTTTATAGTTTCAGTATGCACTTCACGAAATTGAACATGTAATATGACAAATGAACATGTAATTAGTATGCACTTCAGTATACAAACTGCATGTAATTACTATGCCTCATTTTAATATCATTTTAATATCATCATATGTAATTATGCACTTCAGTATGCAGTTCAGTTTATTGAACATGTAATATGAAAATGCACATGTTAGTATACGTACTACAAGTTGGTCATGTTTTTTGATTTTAATATGCATTGTAATATTAAAACTATATTCATTTGAATTCTAAGTTAATATTTTCATTAAGAACACCAAGCCACCTGTAATTTAGGTTTCATATGTAACACATATTTATTAAAATTCAACAGATATTGACATCATGCCTAGAACTAAAAGAGCGAGACCACAAGTTGGTGAAAGTTCTAACCCTCCACGACGCGAAGAACAGCAGCCTCAAAATCAGTCATATCCTACTGATGATTTTCTTAGTGAAAGTCATGCACTAGCCTTTCCAAACTTCTCCAGCCGCCCGATTGTAACAGGGAGAAGGGTAAATCTGCCATCTCAATATGATGCACTATTAGTTAGTAAACTTGAAGCAATGAGATGGCACAATTTAATTAATTTACCCCAAAAGGTATATCCGCGGCTCGTATCTCTATTTTATGTTCACCTAAGAGGTACTCAGGAAGAAGATGGAAATTTCACTCTTTTGTCATATGTGAAAGGAAATGGTATACAGTTTGATATTCCTACTTTGGCCAGCATTATTGGAGTTAAGTTAGGTGATGAAAATATCCATTTTCAGACTGATGTTGAATTAGCTAATACCGTTGGTAATGCTACTGATGTATATACTACTATTTGTCGGAACAGATTTACTGGGACTAGTTTACAAGCAAGACATTTAAAACCTTATCTTCGTATTCTCCACTAGTGGATTGTAGAAAATGTCACCCCAAAAAAAGGACATCATGATGCGGTCCCATATTTTAATGCCTATTTGTTATACTATTTTGAAGTTGGAATCAAGTTAGATTTGTGTTACATAATTATGAAAGAAATGATAATCGCAAATCAAGGTCAATTCATGGGCCGGTCATTACTGTTGGGGCACTGTTGACCAAAATTTTCAAACATTTCAGGGTTCGCCTTGTAGATGAAACGGAGATCAAAATCCGCTCACCCATTAATCAGTATACAGTGACTCATGCTGGTGCAGCCTCCAATTTAATGGGAAGTGTTAATATTGCAGACGATTCAGAAGATGAAGTCCCACCAGATGATGCTCCAGAAGATCGTCCTGCCAATGTGATGCCATCAAATGAACAACCTCAATATTGGACTGAGTTTTTGGCCATGGAAGAACAACGTTATAATGAACGCGTTCAATGGGAACAGCAAATGGCTAATCAGGTCAATTCGTTGGGTACTCAGTTTGATACATTTGCCACTGTACAGAATTCATTAATTCAACAATTTGGTGAATTCCGTGTGGATATTGAGCATCGCGTAGATACGATTGAGCATCGCGTAAATGACATATACCATCACTACTACCCTCCTCCACCACCACCACCACCACCACATAATGACTGTTGATGTATTTCACATTATGTATTTGTTTTAGTTTCAGTATTTGGAAATTTTAACTACAGTTTGTTGGGTCAGTTTGTTAAAGAGGACGATATTAATTAAAACCTATTCAGTTATGACATTGGCCTATGCAGTTATTATGACTTCATATTGTGGTTTTTCATTTTAATGCCTATTTGACAAAGGACATTATTATGTACATTCTGAAAATGCTACAAAAAGGTCATTAACCATTTATGATTTTGTGGTATAAATCATGTTATAGTAGTCATTGGCTTCCCTTGAAATATCATTTTAAAGAAGACGAGGTTAATTAAAAGAAAACCACATTCAAGTACAAGCCAAAGATCTCCCTATGCAAAAAACATGGCAACAATTAGACATTGAACTTGAAATATGGCAAAAATACATGGCAAAAATTCATAAAACCAATAAAACTAACCAAAAGAAGTTAGATGTAATAATTTTAAATAATAAAACCAATAAATGAAACCCATTAATACAGAACCTTTCAAGGCAATCTATTAGTTGATTGAAATAAAATCTGTCGTTGAAGATCTTCGTAGTACGCCCTTTGCATAGGATTTAAAATTGTCATGTCCATTGACATTATTTTATGATCTTTATTTCATTGTTCTCTTTCATTCATCATAGATAGGAGTTTTAGTTGTTCCTCCCTATCTTCGGCCTATCTTCGACGCTCTGCAGCCTTCTGCTCACGGTCTATCGCCTTTTGTTCATCTCGCTCAATAGTTCTAGCGGAGATAGTTGATAACACTTCAACAATTTTGGATTGGTTGGCAGCCATTTCATCAAATCTACTATCATGCGCTGTTTGATTCTTCAGCTTCTCTTTCGCTACCTTAGTACCAATTGGTCGTGTTGATGTCTTAGATGGTTGTTCGTGTACCTCATTATTCTGGTTAGATTGAGAAGCCTTAAATTCAGTTGCTAGATTCGAACATGGATCAACATGTTGCGTGCTTCTTTTTGATCGAAATTCATCCCACTTACAACTTCGGCGCAAAATATCCCAACATATATCAAATGTGAAGTGTTTTTTCTATATTGCATGATACATCCGCTTCACTTCAGTGACCTAAATAAGAAATTACAAAGATTTCAATAACAATTATACATTTAGAAAAGAAAATTGATATTTAATAACACAAATAAATTTTACCATATCTGCCTCAGTTGTTCCACTTTGTTGCCTCAGTTGAATTTGTTCAAGAAAACCATAGAATTTATTAATTGCCTTTTGCATGACAGACCAACGGTGAGACAAAGAAATACGGCTTCGATTTGATTCACTGCTCAATTGTGAATTAAAATAAACAAGTACTCACTCTCAAAATATAGCCATAGTCTGACTATTACCAGTAATGGGATCTTGAGAAACTGCTAACCAAGATCTACATAAAGTTTCATCTTCTATAATTATGAACGCTTTACCACAAGAAACACGAGAAGTTTCTGAAATAAAATAATTATCACTGTTCTGCGTGTTCTGCTCTCGTGAAGATTCCGACATAAAATTAATATTAGTATTTTGCTCCAACATTTGTGATTCTTCAAACATTTCGAAATCTTCCATACTTTGAAAAAAATACAGTACACTTACTGAAAAATATTATAATGATATAAGCTCAAACTCAGAATCAGATAATTTATTTAGATACTAGTAATTAAAATTGCAAGGAAAAAAAATATGTAATGACACAAAAGAAACAAAACTCACAACATATAAACGTAATACTATTCTGAAAATGAAATACTCTGTCTTGATATAGAAATCAGATTTATTTTATAGAGCACATCATCAACGGTAAATTTTCAAAATACTCTGTCCATCCAACGGTAATTTATTATTGTCGATAAATTTTCAAAATACTCTGTCCATCCAACGGTAATTTATTATTGTAACGGCTAGTTGTCAAAATATGTATGTAAAAGATAACAATTTTATTTATATTTTGAAGAAAATTTAAATTTATATCACCCTTCAAATTATTCATAATCCACAAAATAAACTATGTCAAAATAAACCAGCTCAAACAACATGAAACCAACCAGTTCAAACCTGTTCTTGCTAGCCTCAAAACTGTAGCCGAATTACTCAATCCGGTCGACCGGTTGACCGGTTGCTCCCAACGCCCACGGTTCAAACCAAGCAGTTCAAACCAATCACTTGACAGTTCACACTAACTTTGATGCAGAGGTCGATCGGTTGGTCAACCGACCGAGCAACTGGTTGGTTGACCGGTTCCTCCCTCCAACGGTCACGCACAGTGTTTTGCTGAAATGTGTACACTATTCTCACTTTGATGATTTGTTTGATGAATTCTCAATTTGATACCACTTTGGTGAAACCGTTGGAGCATGAAAAAGTGCTTTTTTCACCAAATTTTAAATTTGATGCCAGGTTTGGTTCAGGGTTGGAAATGGTCTAAGTGAGATGATGATAGACATTGGACGGTTAGATTTGAAAAAAAATATATATAAAAAAAATTAATTAATTAATTAATTTAATGCGGGCGGGTTGGGCGGGTGCGGTTCAAACCCGCAACCCGAAATTTATATAAAATCCAAACCGCACCCTACCTTAATGTGTTTGCGAAACCGCCCACACGGGTGCGGTTCGGTTCGGGTAGGTCAGTTTGGGCTGGTCGGATAACCCTATGCCCAGCCCTACTCACACACATATAATTTTATGATTTCACAATTATATAAGAAATTTAGTAAAAAATTTAATAATTTATTTAAAATTCATAATATTTTTCTAAACAACAAATAATACTGATATATAGGGGGTTATTACCAGTTGTGTTAAGAAAAAAAAAATATATATATATATATATATTTAAGCCTTCGTTTGGAAAGTAAGTTGGCTTTTTGACTTTTTTGATTATTTTAGCCTGGGCTAAAAAGTTTGATTTGGGAAGGACTTTTTGGTTTTTTTAACTTTTTTTTGTGAGAGAAGAGTGTAATGATTATGGGTTGGATGTGATGTTTTGTTTGTTGTGGTTAAAATAGCCTATTTTGTCTTTTGTGGCTAAAATAGCCTCAAACCTCCTTGCCAAACGGAGCTTAAATTTATGAGAAAGTTTATAAATTTAATTATTAATATTTATAATTTTTTTTTTATTAATTTATCATTTTTTTTCTTATTTCACTGATGTGATATTTCTCCTATCATATATGTGTGTATATTTGTGAGATGAAATTAGGGTTAGGTTTTAAATTAGGTCTCTTTTGACAATATATACAAAATTTTACTGATTTATTGAGTGGAAGGGTGTGATTGTGAGTGGTGTGGGGTTTGTAGCTTAGTAAGTAATTTCTCTCTAATTAGAATTTGGCTTGGTTCAGCGTCTTGGTGGGAGTGGTTTCATCTTAGGCTTATTTTGATAAATTAGTTAAAAGTTAATTTTTATTATTTTATTATTATTATTTTTGGTTTTATTTTTTTTATTTTATTTTTATACATTTTTTTAAAAACAGTTAAAAAAATTAATTTTTAATCTACGTTCAGGCCTCGTTTGGAAATATACTTTTTTAGTAACTTTTTAGCTGAAATATGATGTAAAAAATTAATACGTTTATGATGACTTTTTAATTTTTTACAGAAAGATGTACAAAAAGTAAAAATAGAAAATTTTTTGACTTTTTAATATAAATCGTTGACTTTTTAATTTTTTAATAATTTTTTAACTTTTAAATTAAAAAATAATGTTACCAAACAAGACTTTAATGGTTAAAAAGTAATGTTATGGAGGATGGGTGGGGTGTGATCTATTTAGAGCAAACATATAAGTATGGTCACGAAGGCAGCTATCTCACATACGTAACTCTACAACGTTTCATTTAAAGGTTGTTCAAAATGTTATAAATAAGTGTATTTTTTTATTTTTTACGAAATATGAATTGGGTATGGGTTGGGTTTGAAGTGATGTGATAAAGAGGTAATGTGACTTAAATAAGATAATGTGATTTAAATAGAATAGTGACTTAACTTTTAACTTTTTGACTTTTTTATGGGATGACAAACAAGGCCTTAGGAAGTGGTGGATGAGGAAGTGTAAGGGAAGGGTACAAGGGGGGGGGTGGGGTGGGGTGGGGTGGGGTATGGATCGGTTGGGCCATTTAGCTCCCATTTGTAAATCTTGCTAAACTTGTTCAACTAATCCGTTGAAATCGGTGGTTCTATTAAGAGTTGGCTTAATTTTGATTCTATCAGTATTAAATTATTTTTAGAACTATTTAAAATAGTTAAAAAGTCATTATTAAAAAATTAATTATTATTTTACTGTTTTATAATTTTCTTATAAAAATTTAAAAAGTCAATTAAAATAACTATTTCTCAAAAAACCTCTAAAAACACTACTTGAAGTTTACTAAAAATAATACAGTTCAAACTAAATTCAATTAAAATTTTAAATAAATATAATAAATGATTAATGCTAAAAATAACCATTCCTCAAAACTCTGTTTTATTTTGAATAGGACTGCAAACGAGCTGAGTCGAGTTTTAGTATATTTGGACTTGTTTATTAAGATTTTAACGAACTCGAACTCAAGCTCAATAAAAATTTAATGAATCAAACTCGAGCTGAGTTGGCTTAGGCTTGACTCGAGCTCGAGCTCAACGTCGAGCCTGTGCACGAACCTTAACGAGTCAAAAAATTTATAAATTCATACTTATGTATGAGACTAAAGTCATAATTAAAACTTTGATTATACAATTATATATACAATATATATAAACATTCTAAAAAAAAAAGTCAATATTTTACCAAAATAATAATATATACTACTACTACTGTACAGGGAGCAAATATTCCGGCGTGCCCGTATTCCTTTCTTCCGAGCTCCGTCGATGTCCGATCACCTGCGAGCAAATAATGGTGAGCTACCCGGCGGTGTGTGGCCGGAAAAACCCTCCGACGGTCAAGTTAGCACACACCTTAGAGGGAATAGAGAGAAGGGAGAGAGTGTTTTAGTGTAAGGATTTCTTACAGATATGTTCGTGTGTCGCGTATGGGAGGCGCAGACATGCTTATATACCTTCTGAGCCCCATATCCACTCCCTGTTATCTCCTGACACGTGGCTCTACTATCCCATCTGTCAGCATAAACCATGCCATTCATCACCTGCTCTCAACTGCCTGTCAGCACAGCTGGAGCTCGGCAGCCGAGCTGCCCTACCTCGGTCGTACCATGCTTCATACCTTAAGCGCCTAACCGGATAAACAAACGGAGAACCGGGCTTCCTGCCGAACCTAGCCCGGATACTTACTTTGATCGGCCTTCCTGCCGACCATACAGTCTCCTCGGCTGACCACGCCTCTCCGGGCGCCGGCCACTCCACTTCCTCGGTTGTCCATGCCTTCCTGGCCGCCGGTCACTCGGTCAATCCGGCTTTGGCCATCTTCGGACCGGGCACCCTGGTCCGACCGAGCACTGCCTTACCGAGCAGTTTCTGTCCGGTCCGGGGTGACACTCAGCCCGTACTCTGCCCGGCCCAAATTCTGGCAGCCCACTTTGGGCAAAAAGTCGATCGCCTCGCACCTATGCACCGTTGGGCCCTCAACTTGCTCGGCCGTTACCTCGGCCCAATTCCAGCTCACAATTCACCCTCTCAATTGCCCCTTAATTCCGTCCGCGGAAGCGTGACAGGGATTACTCACTTCGACCGAGATAACATTTCTCCGGTCTTCAAGACGCCAAGCCTCGACCGAGCTAGTTGACGTCATTGTCTGCAGATTTGACCGGTTATATTCCTCGGCCGACCTGTTCTCGTCGAAAGTAGCTCGGTTGGCTCTTCGTCTTTTCAACCCGTCGCTTCAGCCCCGACGTAGCCATAAATGGGGACACGTGGCGGTCTGCCATTGGGCATCGGGCAGCCAACCCGCCGTTTTTGTCAGAATTTGAATTTGGGCGGACTCCCCCTTGCTTATACATACGAGACCTCCCCCAAACTCCAATTCCTACTGCCATTACAATATTCAACCTCAGAGCCCCAGCACTCTCGTCCTCAAATCTTCTGCCATTCTGCCATCCTTCGAGTTTTGGAAGAACACCTTCAGCCCTTCTCAGGTAAGATACTCAATCCCTCTTACGTTGCTATTTTCTTTTATTTTACACACATTAGGGCACAAAAACGTAGCTTTTAGGGCATTGACCATTGAAAACGTCACAAACCTCCCACTGTTCTTGGCGTTCTTCGTCTTCCTGAAGAACGCTGAAGAACTGGGGTGAACCGGGCTCTGGGCCTTCTTTTGATCCAAAAAACCAACCAAACCGGGCAAACAACATGTTTGTAATAACCACGGCACAAACCGAGATAACCCAATTACTTGATCGCTTAACCGGGCTAAAATCAAGTCTGCTTGGGCGACCGAGCTCCTTAATTAGTCAACCGAGGTGGTTTGGCACCCTTACCGACCGAGCTGAAGTCTAGCTCCTAATGCGAAACCGCACTCACTTACACTTGCCATCCTTTTCCTGCAGAGTCCAAGGGGACCACTGCCATTCCTGAACCTCTCAGGACCGAGCTGCAGCCAATTACCACCGTGCCCAACCCATCAACCGGGCTATAGTAAGTCGGCCACAAATGGGGAAATTCCGCTTCCTAGTGGACACTCCGGCCGCGCTAGCTGCTTTCAGAGAGGAGTACGGCGTCCCGGCCGACGTCCATCTCGAGCTGGCCGAAGAAGAAACCACACCTTGGGGTAGGGAGGAATGCCCTTTCACCGTGCTGTCCATTGTCGAAGGGGGCCTTCGTTTCCCTCTTAACCCGCTGATTACCGAGTTCTTACGCCGAACCGGGCTAGCGCCAACCCAAGTGTCCACCAACACGTACAGGATAATAAATGGCGTGCATGATTTAAATAACCGGTTAAGCATAAGCCTAGGTTTAGCCGAGATCCTACGCCAATACACACTTGGTCACACCGGCGACGGTCTCGCCTATTACCTGAAGATTCGACCGGGCCGAGAGAAAATCGTAACCGGCACACCAGACAAGGATCTTCATGACGATGATTTCTTCTGGGTGTCTGGTAACTATGAAACAGCCGAGACACCGGGCTGGATGATTAGCAAAAATTTTGGGAGCACATGTAAGCTGCGCAAATAATCTCAGTTTACACACTTATGTTTTCCGCAGTTTAATCATTCTCTTGTTTCTTTTGCAGCCATCCAAGCCTTGCAAGCCAACTACAATTTCCCCAACGTAGAGGCGATCAGGACCGCGCTTCGCTACCGGGATCGTGACTGTAACCAACTACTCGGCTACAGTCCTACATATAGATATTCCGCTCCCCGCCGGAGTAAAGTAACCAACTTCCTCAGAGCTCCTTCGCCACCGCCAGATCCAACCCTTCCCGACGTCCCGTTAATCCGGTTAACAGACGAGCAAGAAATGGCCAAGAGAAGTCGAATCAAGAACCTGCTCACCGCCACATCTGCCGAGGTGCCGAGCGTGGTAACCCGGTCGCCAACCGCCGGTCAATCCAGTGGCGCCGTGGTCGCCCTGGCCACTCAATCCGCCGGGCAATCCAGCCGAGAACCTTCTGCGCGGCGGGCCGGAAAAAGAGCTCGGGCAGATCCGTCCGCCGAGCTAGTCACCGAGCTCGCCACCGAGCACCCCACGGACGCCCCCGCCCCAGTGCCAGCCTGGCGCCCACATCTGAAGCACCGGGGTCAGGACATCCCGGCAACGGCTTCGATCAAGGCTGACAAAGAGCATCTGCTCGCCTTTGATCTGTCCAAAGCATTCCTACTACCGAGCGACGTGGTTGGCAGCGACCACGTCCCTGACACTCGGTTAGTCAAGTCATCAGTAAAGTCCATGGCCAGGGTAAGCCAATGCAGCTCTGAAAATTTTCCGAAGTGTTTGCCCGGTTACGTTTCTCATCAACTTTGTTTTTTGCAGGCCATTCAAAAACAGCATCTGGTTTTGGAGCGCATCCACCGGCTTAGGCAAAAGGTAAACGACACAGCCAGCCAGGTTGAGAGCCTTCAAGCCGAGCTGGGCCGGGCTAAGGCTTCCCTCCAGATAGCCAACGCTGGCAATAACAGACTGCTCGGCCAGCTGGAGGCGGCCGAGAAAAAACAAAGTGAGCTCCAGACTGAGGTGGACGCTTTTAAGAAGACGAAGAGGAAAGCTTGCCGGGCTGCCAACAATGCCGGTTTTAACGAAGCCGAGAAAAACTACAAGAAGCAAGTCTTTGCAACACAAGACATCTTTTTCAAGGCTGGCTGGAAGTCCGCCTGCGAGCACCTCGGCCAGGGCTCCGACACCGATGTATTTACTAATCCTCCTCCCGCAAAGCTACCGGTCTACCTCGTGCCTTACGCAAATGATGTATTCAGTGCGCTTCAAGCGGAGGCCGAGGAGGGGCTTGAAGAAGGAAGTGATGAGACAGATTCGGAGGCTGAAGACGCCGAAGTGGAAGTGCAGCCCGGTCAAGTTGAGCCCGGTGCCCAAGAAGCGAGCCCAACCATCAACCTTGAGGCTGCCGAGGATGAATTCACCAATCTATCCCCCTTGGTTTAGTTTTCTTTTCTTTGTATTTTTGCTTTCAATACTTTTGATGTAGCCGGGCTCTGTCCCCACCTTTTGTAATGAATTTCTTTATCAATGAAAGATTTTGAATTTTTGCAAGTGTATGCACGGTTGTAATCAGTTCTGTCTTCAGCAAAACATCTCGGTATAACTCATCGAACCGGAATACATAACACGGTCTAAGTACTTCAGCAGAACGAGACAAATTCATGAACCGAAATAGCCACTTCGGCTGTAACTAAGTTGAACAAATCAACACTTCCAACCGGAGTACATCATCTCGGTTGGGAATCCTAAGTTGGACAAGACACCAACTCTTCCAACCGGAGTACTCCACCTCGGTTGGGAATCCTAAGTTGGACAAGACACCAACTCTTCCAACCGGAGTACTCCACCTCGGTTGGGAATCCAAAGTTGGACAAAACACCAACTCTTCCAACCGGAGTACATCATCTCGGTTGGGAATTCTAAGTTGGACAAGACACCAACTCTTCCAACCGGAGTACTCCACCTCGGTTGGGAATCCAAAGTTGGACAAAACACCAACTCTTCCAACCGGAGTACATCATCTCGGTTGGGAATTCTAAGTTGGACAAGACACCAACTCTTCCAACCGGAGTACTCCACCTCGGTTGGGAATCCAAAGTTGGACAAAACACCAACTCTTCTTCCAACCGGAGTACATCATCTCGGTTGGGAATTCTAAGTTGGACAACACACCAACTCTTCCAACCGGAGTACATCATCTCGGTTGGGAATCCAAAGTTGGACAAAACACCAACTCTTCCAACCGGAGTACATCATCTCGGTTGGGAATTCTAAGTTGGACAAAACACCAACTCGTCAACCCGGAGTACATCATCTCGGTTGGGCATCCTAAGTTGGACAAAACACCAACTCTTCCAACCGGAGTACATCATCTCGGTCCGTAACACTAAAACAATAATCCAAGTGCTAATGCAAAATGACTTCTATAATTTGACAAAAAGAATTACATTCTGCTTTGCAAGCCAAAAAATTGCTTTACAAAAAGAGGAAAGTAAAAAGCTTAAAAATAATACAATTTCAAGTTGGCCGCATTCCATGGCCGGGGTATGGCTCTTCCCTCTAGATCCTCCAAGTGGTAAGCCCCCTTGCCAGCCAGACCAGTGATCTTGTAGGGTCCTTCCCAATTTGCCCCTAGTTTGCCTTCTCCTGGCACCAGGGTGTTGCCCATAATCTTCCTCAAAACCCAATCTCCAACTTTGAACGGTCTGGGGTGCACTGTCTTGTTATACTTCTTGGAGAGCTCTTGTTGGTAGGCGGCCACATGGATGAGGGCTTTCTCCCGGCGCTCTTCCGCTAGGTCCAGCTCCAAGGCAATGGCCTCGGCATTTAGCTCGGGCTCAAAACTCTCGGTTCTGAGGGTAGGTATTTCGACTTCCAAGGGTATGACCGCCTCCATGCCGTAAGCCAAAGCAAATGGAGTTTCCCCGGTTGAACGTCGCGGGGTTGTTCGGTATGCCCAAAGTACACTGGGCAATTCCTCAGCCCACTTTCCCTTGGCCTTTTCCAGCCGTTTCTTCAACCCATCCAGGATAGTCTTGTTCGACGCTTCGGCTTGACCATTGGACTGCGGGTAGGCCGGGGTGGAGTTGTAGAATTCTATCTTCAGATCTTCACAAAATCCTCTGAATAGGCGACCGTCAAACTGGGTGCCGTTGTCAGAGATCAAAATCTTGGGGACGCCAAACCGCGTGACAACGTTCTGCCAGACAAATCGCTTCACGTCTTTCTCTTTGATGGTTGCCAAGGGCTCAGCTTCAACCCACTTTGTGAAGTAATCTGTGGCCGCGATGAAGAATTTCCGGTTGCCCGGTGCTGTTGGCAATGGTCCCACTATATCTAGCCCCCACATGGCGAAAGGCCAAGGACTGGTGAGGGGAAGAAGTTCCCTGGCAGGCTGGTGGATCTGATGGGCGAATTTCTGGCATTTCTCGCACCTGCGGACATATTTTTGTGCGTCGGCCTGCATGCACGGCCACCAGTACCCCTGCGAAATAGCTCGGTAGGCCAAGGACCTGCCCCCGATGTGGCTGCCACAAATGCCTTCATGAATTTCAAACAAGAAGGCCTCCACACTGTTTGGGTGCACGCACTTGAGATACGGACCGGTGAAGGACTTCTTATACAACGCGCCTGATGGAGAGAGCCAAAACCGCTCTGACTTCACCCGGATTTTGTGTGCTTCTTTCTTGTCCGTTGGAAGAGTCCGGTCTCTGAGGAACAAGATCAAGGGGTCCATCCATGAAGGACCTAGCTCGGCGCAGAGTACATCCGTCTGCCCGGCGTTTTCAATGCTTGGCCGCGGAAGAAAGTCAATCAACAGGGGGTTTGGAGACGTACCATCTACCATGGAAGCAAGGCCGGCGAGTTCATCAGCCCGGCTGTTTTCTTCCCGGCCAATCCGTTGGACTCTGATTGCCTCAAACTGCTTGATATGGTCCCTGACCAGAGCTTGGTACTTCGCCATCCTGTCGTCCTTCGCTTCATAAATCCCTGAAACTTGGTTAACTACAAGCTGGGAATCACTATATACCAGAAGCTCGGCAGCCTTCATTTGAATGGCGCTCTTGAGCCCAGCAAGAAGCGCCTCGTACTCAGCCTCGTTGTTAGACGCCGGGAAGCCGAGTGTGATAGAATGCTCAATGGTTAGGCCGTCCGGGGATATAAGAACAATACCTAGGCCGGCACCATGACGGTTGGACGCTCCATCAACAAAAAGCTTCCACATGTCCCCCACAAAAAGCTTCCAGCAGTCAGATGGGTCCTGAGAGTTGCGAAGGGCAATGGGATCACAACTGCTCGGCTGTGCGGTGTCAAGTTTGGTGTTGACCGGTTCAAATTCAGTGTCCCTTGGTGATTCGACACCGGACTCAGCAAGTTGGTCCGTAATGCTCAAGTCCGTAGGCGAATCACCAGGTTGCGGTGTGAAGCCGGCCGCAGGTTCTGAGCTGTCTGGAACCATGCCTCCCCCCCTTGATGATTCGGCACCGGACTCAGCAAGTTGGTTCAGAATGCCCAAGTCCGTAGGCGAATCATCAAGTTCTGAGCTGTGTGGAACCATTCCTTCCCCCCTTGGTGATGCGGTACCGGACAGAGTGGATGGGTTGGTGATACACAACTCCGTCATCGCAGCACCGGGAGGTATTACCGTGCAAACTGAGGGAACTTCGATAGTGCGCGCTAACTCTGCGGCGCGACCTTCTGCAGCTGGTTGTTCCTCGGTTGGCATTGTGTGCGTCTCATCATCTGCCTCGACAATGTCGACCGGGCATACCGGATGAGTGCCAGGTGAGAACTCGGCAACAAAATCGGCAAGGGTTTGGGCTTTGATTGCGGTGCGCGGCTGGAACTTCACATCGAACTGTCCCAACTCGACCGCCCATTTTAAAATTCGGCCTGAAAAGTCTGCGCGCTCAAACAAGGCCTTGAGGGGAAACTCGGTCAGTACGACGATGGTATGGGCGTGAAAATAATGTGCCAATTTCCTCGAAGCCATCATCAGTGCCAACGCAAGCTTTTCCAGCGGCAAGTACCTCGTCTCAGCCGGCAACAAGGTCTTACTTACGTAAAAAATTGGGAGGTGCTTGATTCCTTCAGCCCGGACTAACACCGCACTTACTGCGTGCTGGGAGACGGCAAGGTAAAGGTAGAGTTCCTCACCGGGCTCTGGTGTAACCAACAGCGGCGGAGAAGACAAATAATCTTTGAGCTCGGCCAAAGCTCGGTCACACTCGTCATCCCATGAGAATTTTGACTTCAATGCTTGAAAGAAAGGGCGGCAGCGATCTGATGACCGGCTTATAAATTGGTTAAGCGTGGCGGCCATCCCGGCCAGATGCTGCACGTCCTTAGCCGAGCGGGGCTGCTTCAACTCTTGCACGGCTTTAATCTGAGTAGGGTCTGCTTCGATGCCTCGGTTCGTGACTAAGAATCCCAAAAATTTCCCGGATCCCACACCAAAGGCACACTTCGAGGCGTTCAAGCGCAACTTGTGCTTCTTCAGAATGGCGAACATCTCGGTTAAGTCGGACAAATGGTTTGCCTCATGTCAGCTCTTTATCACCATATCATCGATGTAAGCCTCCATTGTCCGGCCGAGCAAAGGAGCAAACATTTTGGTAACCATCCTCTGAAAGGTTGCCCCGGCGTTTTTCAAACCAAAGGGCATGACTCGATAGCAGAAGAGTCCCCTTGGAGTCGTGAAAGAGGTGATCTCTTGGTCAGGCCTATGCATGGCAATCTGGTGGTAGCCGCGGTACGCATCTAAGAAACTGAGCCGATTGTGTCCAGCCGTCAAATCCACTAGCTGGTCAATGCGCGGCAAAGGGAAGCTGTCTTTTGGACAAGCTCGGTTGACTGTCTTGTAGTCGACACAAACTCGCCACTTTCCATTCTTCTTTGGCACCACTACCGTGTTGGAAATCCACCGAGGGTAGTGCACTTCCTGTATTGCTCGTGCCTCAAGCAAGTTCTTTACCTCCTCTGCTACTACCTCGGCGTGATGCAGCGCCGATCTCCTTGTTCGCTGGATGACTGGCTTTGCTCCAGGGAAGACATTGAGGTGATGGCAGATAAAGCTTGGGTCAAGGCCAGGCATGTCGTAGGGTGACCATGCAAAGACTTCGATATTCGCCATCAAAAACTCAATCATCTCGGTTCTCTCCATGGCCGAGAGACTTGAACCGAGCAAGAAGAATCTGTCCGGCTGCTCGGCATCAATCCGCACCTCAACCAATTCTTCAACAGCCTTGTCTGCGGCTTTGGTGCCAACATCATCCAAGACACTCCGGTCCTCCGGTCCCTCGATCATTTGAACGAATCCCTTGGCAGCCCGGCTCCCGTTGACCGCCACGAAGCATTGCTTGGACATGACCTGATCACCCCAAATCTCCTCAATTGCCCCCATAGCCGAGGGGAATCTCATCACCTGGTGGTAGGTCGATGCCACGGCCTGCATGGCGTGAAGCCATCCTCTTCCAAGGATAAGGTTGTACGTTGAAGGCACTTGTAGCACCCAAAACTCTACTTGCTTGACCACGGATCCCGCTTTGACCGGCAGGATAATCTTTCCCAATGGCCACTCCGGCTGCGAGTTAAATCCAACCAGTGGCGAAGTGGCCGGAGCCAAGTCTGTCTCGCGGAGTTTGAGCTGTTTGAACGCATCATAATACATGATCTCGACCGAGCTTCCCTGATCGATCAAGATCCGTCTAACATCAAATTCTTTGACGCGTAGTGTTACGACAAGAGCATCGTTGTGCGGCGTCTGGATACGCTCTAAATCCCTTGAGGTGAAACTGATCACGTCTTTCTCTTCTGTCTTCCCCCTTTTGATGGCAGGCTGTACTGACAGAACTTCCCTCATATGCTCTGCCTTCTTAATCATGCCCCGGAGTTCGCAAACACGCTCCGGTTCCACGATTCCGTGGATGACATTAATAACTCCCTGTGGTGGTGCATCTCGGTCGTCCTGTCCCCTGGGATCGACCGGAGCCAGATTCGGTTTCACTCCGCCATCAATGTAAAGGTCCAGATGCCCGGCCGCGACCAGCTCTTCCAAGTGTTGTCACAGAGGCAAACAATCCTCAGTCCGGTGGCCCCTCTCCCGGTGAAACGTACAACGATACCGCGGATTGTAGCCCTTTTGTCCATCGCCCAACTTAGCAGGAAACCGGACATACTCCTCGTCTCGGATTTCACTAAGTATGCGATAGATTGGAATCTTGCAGACCGTGGTTATGCCAGTCCTTGCCTTCATTCTTCTGTTTGCGTCCTCAACGTCATCTCGGGGGTAATCATCCCGGTCATTCCGACGTCCTCTACCCCGGTTTTTTCGATTTGAACCTCGGTCTGATTCCTCTGCTCGGTCATTTGAGCGGTTGGACTCTTGCCCAACTGCGTGCACCTTGCCTGCTGTCCTCTTGTCTGTTCCGACCGGAGTGGCCTTCACGGTGGAAGCCGACGCATCATCCTCTACTCGGATGTGCTCATTGATGCGCTGCATGAGCTGGCCCATGGAGGTCGGTTGGTGCATGGTAAGCGAGTCCCGCAGTCTGTGTCCGACCGGGAGACCGCGCTTATATTGTGTGATAGCAAGGTTGACCGGGCAGTCTAAGATCTCGTTGAAGGTTTCCCAATACCTTGAATTGTACGCCTTCAGTGTGTCACACGGTTCCATCTTGACACTTAGCAAGTGATCGACTTCCTTTGGTGTTTTTGTGTTGGTTTTGAAGCGCGTAACAAACGCCTCGGCCAACTGATGCCACCTTTGTATGCTCCATTCCGGCAACCTCTCGAACCACTTTAGGCCCAGCTCGCCTAAACTTGACGGGAAGATTAGGCACATAAGTCCGTCATTGCGCCGATGTCCGGCCATAACCTGTCGGAAGTGGCTCACATGCATGTACGGATCGGTTTTTCCGTCGTAAAGTGTGAACTTAGGCTGGTGGAAGCCTGCCGGAAGCGGCGTTGTTTCTATTTCCAGGGAAAAAGGAGTGGCACTCAGCCTTGCCAAATCTGTATCTTCGAATATTGGCATTGCTTGGCGGGGTGGAGGCATTCCGACCTCCTCGCTGCCGTGAACCCCGTAGGAGAGCCGCTGGAAAGCAGGTATTCTCTGAGCTTCGCACCGGCGAGCCCGCTCCCTTAACACTGCCCGTAGGTCCTCTGACTGAGCAGAATAAGAGTACCTCGACGTCGTCGCCGGACGTGAGGGTTTGTAAGTGCTGTCTTGCGCGCTAGACTTTTCTGCACGCATGTCGGAATCACCAACCTGGTAACTCCTGGTGATGGAAATGGACTGAGTACGTCGCTGACTCTGATCGCCTGACCGGCGGGATGGGGTGCGCTCACTGTGGTCTCCCACTCCAGCTACACCTTTCCCTTTGACATGCCGCTTAAGATCCTCCATCTCCGCCGCCATCCGCCTGATGACAGCGTCTTGGTCCCTTAACTTGCTTTCCAGTCGCCTGGCGTGTGAGTCTCTCCGCCGGTGACCGTCTGGACTCCGTGAATGCCCATGACTCCTTCCGCGCTTATCCCGCGCGTCTCCTGACTGTCCTCCAGTGGGCGTCCCCAAGTCAGCCATTGGATGGACGGCAGGTGGTCCCTCTCTCCTTCGGGTATACTCCGGGGTGGCTCCATCGATGGCGGACAACGGGAACTCGTCGTTGTTCGCCATGGACGGCGATCAGATGAACCTGGAAGACAAGGTTTTGTCTGTCAAGATTCCCACAGACGGCGCCAATTGTACGGGGAGCAAATATTCCGGCGTGCCCGTATTCCTTTCTTCCGAGCTCCGTCGATGTCCGATCACCTGCGAGCAAATAATGGTGAGCTACCCGGCGGTGTGTGGCCGGAAAAACCCTCCGACGGTCAAGTTAGCACACACCTTAGAGGGAATAGAGAGAAGGGAGAGAGTGTTTTAGTGTAAGGATTTCTTACAGATATGTTCGTGTGTCGCGTATGGGAGGCGCAGACATGCTTATATACCTTCTGAGCCCCATATCCACTCCCTGTCATCTCCTGACACGTGGCTCTACTATCCCATCTGTCAGCATAAACCATGCCATTCATCACCTGCTCTCAACTGCCTGTCAGCACAGCTGGAGCTCGGCAGCCGAGCTGCCCTACCTCGGTCGTACCATGCTTCATACCTTAAGCGCCTAACCGGATAAACAAACGGAGAACCGGGCTTCCTGCCGAACCTAGCCCGGATACTTACTTTGATCGGCCTTCCTGCCGACCATACAGTCTCCTCGGCTGACCACGCCTCTCCGGGCGCCGGCCACTCAACTTCCTCGGTTGTCCATGCCTTCCTGGCCGCCGGTCACTCGGTCAATCCGGCTTTGGCCATCTTCGGACCGGGCACCCTGGTCTGACCGAGCACTGCCTTACCGAGCAGTTTCTGTCCGGTCCGGGGTGACACTCAGCCCGTACTCTGCCCGGCCCAAATTCTGGCAGCCCACTTTGGGCAAAAAGTCGATCGCCTCGCACCTATGCACCGTTGGGCCCTCAACTTGCTCGGCCGTTACCTCGGCCCAATTCCAGCTCACAATTCACCCTCTCAACTACTATTATATAAATGTACTATCTATAGTTAACTATTATTTACATTTATATTTTTAAATATATAAATAACATATTTATCTTATTTTTTATACATATTTTTATGTTATTTAATATATAAATAATAAATATTAAACGGGCCAACTAACGAGCCGAGCTTACGAGCTGAGTTTTAAAATGTTTGGGCTTGTTTATTAAAAATTTAACGAGCTCGAGCTCAAGTTCGAACGCAAAAAAAATTTAACAAATCGAGTTCGAACGAGCTCTTACCAAGCAGAGCTCAAGCCTGTTCACGAACAGCTCTGTTCATTTGCAGACCTAATTTTGAGAACTCGAAAAGTTATCATCCCTTCATCTTCAAATTCGTCTCATCAAATCCATTTATCTCCTTGTATCTCTCACACTCTACTCTTATTTGAGTGCTACTCCAATCATGCCATCAATCTCTTAGTTTCATCACACCAATAGCTTTCACCATTTTTAAGACCTTCAAACTTGGCCAAGTATCTTTCTTAGTATATGTACGGGGAGCAAATATTCCGGCGTGCCCGTATTCCTTTCTTCCGAGCTCCGTCGATGTCCGATCACCTGCGAGCAAATAATGGTGAGCTACCCGGCGGTGTGTGGCCGGAAAAACCCTCCGACGGTCAAGTTAGCACACACCTTAGAGGGAATAGAGAGAAGGGAGAGAGTGTTTTAGTGTAAGGATTTCTTACAGATATGTTCGTGTGTCGCGTATGGGAGGCGCAGACATGCTTATATACCTTCTGAGCCCCATATCCACTCCCTGTCATCTCCTGACACGTGGCTCTACTATCCCATCTGTCAGCATAAACCATGCCATTCATCACCTGCTCTCAACTGCCTGTCAGCACAGCTGGAGCTCGGCAGCCGAGCTGCCCTACCTCGGTCGTACCATGCTTCATACCTTAAGCGCCTAACCGGATAAACAAACGGAGAACCGGGCTTCCTGCCGAACCTAGCCCGGATACTTACTTTGATCGGCCTTCCTGCCGACCATACAGTCTCCTCGGCTGACCACGCCTCTCCGGGCGCCGGCCACTCAACTTCCTCGGTTGTCCATGCCTTCCTGGCCGCCGGTCACTCGGTCAATCCGGCTTTGGCCATCTTCGGACCGGGCACCCTGGTCCGACCGAGCACTGCCTTACCGAGCAGTTTCTTTCCGGTCCGGGGTGACACTCAGCCCGTACTCTGCCCGGCCCAAATTCTGGCAGCCCACTTTGGGCAAAAAGTCGATCGCCTCGCACCTATGCACCGTTGGGCCCTCAACTTGCTCGGCCGTTACCTCGGCCCAATTCCAGCTCACAATTCACCCTCTCAATTGCCCCTTAATTCCGTCCGCGGAAGCGTGACAGGGATTACTCACTTCGACCGAGATAACATTTCTCCGGTCTTCAAGACGCCAAGCCTCGACCGAGCTAGTTGACGTCATTGTCTGCAGATTTGACCGGTTATATTCCTCGGCCGACCTGTTCTCGTCGAAAGTAGCTCGGTTGGCTCTTCGTCTTTTCAACCCGTCGCTTCAGCCCCGACGTAGCCATAAATGGGGACACGTGGCGGTCTGCCATTGGGCATCGGGCAGCCACCCGCCGTTTTTGTCAGAATTTGAATTTGGGCGGACTCCCCCTTGCTTATACATACGAGACCTCCCCCAAACTCCAATTCCTACTGCCATTACGATATTCAACCTCAGAGCCCCAGCACTCTCGTCCTCAAATCTTCTGCCATTCTGCCATCCTTCGAGTTTTGGAAGAACACCTTCAGCCCTTCTCAGGTAAGATACTCAATCCCTCTTACGTTGCTATTTTCTTTTATTTTACACACATTAGGGCACAAAAACGTAGCTTTTAGGGCATTGACCATTGAAAACGTCACAAACCTCCCACTGTTCTTGGCGTTCTTCGTCTTCCTGAAGAACGCTGAAGAACTGGGGTGAACCGGGCTCTGGGCCTTCTTTTGATCCAAAAAACCAACCAAACCGGGCAAACAACATGTTTGTAATAACCACGGCACAAACCGAGATAACCCAATTACTTGATCGCTTAACCGGGCTAAAATCAGGTCTGCTTGGGCGACCGAGCTCCTTAATTAGTCAACCGAGGTGGTTTGGCACCCTTACCGACCGAGCTGAAGTCTAGCTCCTAATGCGAAACCGCGCTCACTTACACTTGCCATCCTTTTCCTGTAGAGTCCAAGGGGACCACTGCCATTCCTGAACCTCTCAGGACCGAGCTGCAGCCAATTACCACCGTGCCCAACCCATCAACCGGGCTATAGTAAGTCGGCCACAAATGGGGAAATTCCGCTTCCTAGTGGACACTCCGGCCGCGCTAGCTGCTTTCAGAGAGGAGTACGGCGTCCCGACCGACGTCCATCTCGAGCTGGCCAAAGAAGAAACCACACCTTGGGGTAGGGAGGAATGCCCTTTCACCGTGCTGTCCATTGTCGAAGGGGGCCTTCGTTTCCCTCTTAACCCGCTGATTACCGAGTTCTTACGCCGAACCGGGCTAGCGCCAACCCAAGTGTCCACCAACACGTACAGGATAATAAATGGCGTGCATGATTTAAATAACCGGTTAAGCATAAGCCTAGGTTTAGCCGAGATCCTACGCCAATACACACTTGGTCACACCGGCGACGGTCTCGCCTATTACCTGAAGATTCGACCGGGCCGAGAGAAAATCGTAACCGGCACACCAGACAAGGATCTTCATGACGATGATTTCTTCTGGGTGTCTGGTAACTATGAAACAGCCGAGACACCGGGCTGGATGATTAGCAAAAATTTTGGGAGCACATGTAAGCTGCGCAAATAATCTCAGTTTACACATTTATGTTTTCCGCAGTTTAATCATTCTCTTGTTTCTTTTGCAGCCATCCAAGCCTTGCAAGCCAACTACAATTTCCCCAACGTAGAGGCGATCAGGACCGCGCTTCGCTACCGGGATCTTGACTGTAACCAACTACTCGGCTACAGTCCTACATATAGATATTCCGCTCCCCGCCGGAGTAAAGTAACCGACTTCCTCAGAGCTCCTTCGCCACCGCCAGATCCAACCCTTCCTGACGTCCCGTTAATCCGGTTAACAGACGAGCAAGAAATGGCCAAGAGAAGTCGAATCAAGAACCTGCTCACCGCCACATCTGCCGAGGTGCCGAGCGTGGTAACCCGGTCGCCAACCGCCGGTCAATCCAGTGGCGCCGTGGTCGCCCTGGCCACTCAATCCGCCGGGCAATCCAGCCGAGAACCTTCTGCGCGGCGGGCCGGAAAAAGAGCTCGGGCAGATCCGTCCGCCGAGCTAGTCACCGAGCTCGCCACCGAGCACCCCACGGACGCCCCCGCCCCAGTGCCAGCCTGGCGCCCACATCTGAAGCACCGGGGTCAGGACATCCCGGCAACGGCTTCGATCAAGGCTGACAAAGAGCATCTGCTCGCCTTTGATCTGTCCAAAGCATTCCTACTACCGAGCGACGTGGTTGGCAGCGACCACGTCCCTGACACTCGGTTAGTCAAGTCATCAGTAAAGTCCATGGCCAGGGTAAGCCAATGCAGCTCTGAAAATTTTCCTAAGTGTTTGCCTGGTTACGTTTCTCATCAACTTTGTTTTTTGCAGGCCATTCAAAAACAGCATCTGGTTTTGGAGCGCATCCACCGGCTTAGGCAAAAGGCAAACGACACAGCCAGCCAGGTTGAGAGCCTTCAAGCCGAGCTGGGCCGGGCTAAGGCTTCCCTCCAGATAGCCAACGCTGGCAATAACAGACTGCTCGGCCAGCTGGAGGCGGCCGAGAAAAAACAAAGTGAGCTCCAGACTGAGGTGGACGCTTTTAAGAAGACGAAGAGGAAAGCTTGCCGGGCTGCCAACAATGCCGGTTTTAACGAAGCCGAGAAAAACTACAAGAAGCAAGTCTTTGCAACACAAGACATCTTTTTCAAGGCTGGCTGGAAGTCCGCCTGCGAGCACCTCGGCCAGGGCTCCGACACCGATGTATTTACTAATCCTCCTCCCGCAAAGCTACCGGTCTACCTCGTGCCTTACGCAAATGATGTATTCAGTGCGCTTCAAGCGGAGGCCGAGGAGGGGCTTGAAGAAGGAAGTGATGAGACAGATTCGGAGGCTGAAGACGCCGAAGTGGAAGTGCAGCCCGGTCAAGTTGAGCCCGGTGCCCAAGAAGCGAGCCCAACCATCAACCTTGAGGCTGCCGAGGATGAATTCACCAATCTATCCCCCTTGGTTTAGTTTTCTTTTCTTTGTATTTTTGCTTTCAATACTTTTGATGTAGCCGGGCTCTGTCCCCACCTTTTGTAATGAATTTCTTTATCAATGAAAGATTTTGAATTTTTGCAAGTGTATGCACGGTTGTAATCAGTTCTGTCTTCAGCAAAACATCTCGGTATAACTCATCGAACCGGAATACATAACACGGTCTAAGTACTTCAGCAGAACGAGACAAATTCATGAACCGAAATAGCCACTTCGGCTGTAACTAAGTTGAACAAATCAACACTTCCAACCGGAGTACATCATCTCGGTTGGGAATCCTAAGTTGGACAAGACACCAACTCTTCCAACCGGAGTACTCCACCTCGGTTGGGAATCCTAAGTTGGACAAGACACCAACTCTTCCAACCGGAGTACTCCACCTCGGTTGGGAATCCAAAGTTGGACAAAACACCAACTCTTCCAACCGGAGTACATCATCTCGGTTGGGAATTCTAAGTTGGACAAGACACCAACTCTTCCAACCGGAGTACTCCACCTCGGTTGGGAATCCAAAGTTGGACAAAACACCAACTCTTCCAACCGGAGTACATCATCTCGGTTGGGAATTCTAAGTTGGACAAGACACCAACTCTTCCAACCGGAGTACTCCACCTCGGTTGGGAATCCAAAGTTGGACAAAACACCAACTCTTCTTCCAACCGGAGTACATCATCTCGGTTGGGAATTCTAAGTTGGACAACACACCAACTCTTCCAACCGGAGTACATCATCTCTGTTGGGAATCCAAAGTTGGACAAAACACCAACTCTTCCAACCGGAGTACATCATCTCGGTTGGGAATTCTAAGTTGGACAAAACACCAACTCGTCAACCCGGAGTACATCATCTCGGTTGGGCATCCTAAGTTGGACAAAACACCAACTCTTCCAACCGGAGTACATCATCTCGGTCCGTAACACTAAAACAATAATCCAAGTGCTAATGCAAAATGACTTCTATAATTTGACAAAAAGAATTACATTCTGCTTTGCAAGCCAAAAAATTGCTTTACAAAAAGAGGAAAGTAAAAAGCTTAAAAATAATACAATTTCAAGTTGGCCGCATTCCATGGCCGGGGTATGGCTCTTCCCTCTAGATCCTCCAAGTGGTAAGCCCCCTTGCCAGCCAGACCAGTGATCTTGTAGGGTCCTTCCCAATTTGCCCCTAGTTTGCCTTCTCCTGGCACCAGGGTGTTGCCCATAATCTTCCTCAAAACCCAATCTCCAACTTTGAACGGTCTGGGGTGCACTGTCTTGTTATACTTCTTGGAGAGCTCTTGTTGGTAGGCGGCCACATGGATGAGGGCTTTCTCCCGGCGCTCTTCCGCTAGGTCCAGCTCCAAGGCAATGGCCTCGGCATTTAGCTCGGGCTCAAAACTCTCGGTTCTGAGGGTAGGTATTTCGACTTCCAAGGGTATGACCGCCTCCATGCCGTAAGCCAAAGCAAATGGAGTTTCCCCGGTTGAACGTCGCGGGGTTGTTCGGTATGCCCAAAGTACACTGGGCAATTCCTCAGCCCACTTTCCCTTGGCCTTTTCCAGCCGTTTCTTCAACCCATCCAGGATAGTCTTGTTCGACGCTTCGGCTTGACCATTGGACTGCGGGTAGGCCGGGGTGGAGTTGTAGAATTCTATCTTCAGATCTTCACAAAATCCTCTGAATAGGCGACCGTCAAACTGGGTGCCGTTGTCAGAGATCAAAATCTTGGGGACGCCAAACCGCGTGACAACGTTCTGCCAGACAAATCGCTTCACGTCTTTCTCTTTGATGGTTGCCAAGGGCTCAGCTTCAACCCACTTTGTGAAGTAATCTGTGGCCGCGATGAAGAATTTTCCGGTTGCCCGGTGCTGTTGGCAATGGTCCCACTATATCTAGCCCCCACATGGCGAAAGGCCAAGGACTGGTGAGGGGAAGAAGTTCCCTGGCAGGCTGGTGGATCTGATGGGCGAATTTCTGGCATTTCTCGCACCTGCGGACATATTTTTGTGCGTCGGCCTGCATGCACGGCCACCAGTACCCCTGCGAAATAGCTCGGTAGGCCAAGGACCTGCCCCCGATGTGGCTGCCACAAATGCCTTCATGAATTTCAAACAAGAAGGCCTCCACACTGTTTGGGTGCACGCACTTGAGATACGGACCGGTGAAGGACTTCTTATACAACGCGCCTGATGGAGAGAGCCAAAACCGCTCTGACTTCACCCGGATTTTGTGTGCTTCTTTCTTGTCCGTTGGAAGAGTCCGGTCTCTGAGGAACAAGATCAAGGGGTCCATCCATGAAGGACCTAGCTCGGCGCAGAGTACATCCGTCTGCCCGGCGTTTTCAATGCTTGGCCGCGGAAGAAAGTCAATCAACAGGGGGTTTGGAGACGTACCATCTACCATGGAAGCAAGGCCGGCGAGTTCATCAGCCCGGCTGTTTTCTTCCCGGCCAATCCGTTGGACTCTGATTGCCTCAAACTGCTTGATATGGTCCCTGACCAGAGCTTGGTACTTCGCCATCCTGTCGTCCTTCGCTTCATAAATCCCTGAAACTTGGTTAACTACAAGCTGGGAATCACTATATACCAGAAGCTCGGCAGCCTTCATTTGAATGGCGCTCTTGAGCCCAGCAAGAAGCGCCTCGTACTCAGCCTCGTTGTTAGACGCCGGGAAGCCGAGTGTGATAGAATGCTCAATGGTTAGGCCGTCCGGGGATATAAGAACAATACCTAGGCCGGCACCATGACGGTTGGACGCTCCATCAACAAAAAGCTTCCACATGTCCCCCACAAAAAGCTTCCAGCAGTCAGATGGGTCCTGAGAGTTGCGAAGGGCAATGGGATCACAACTGCTCGGCTGTGCGGTGTCAAGTTTGGTGTTGACCGGTTCAAATTCAGTGTCCCTTGGTGATTCGACACCGGACTCAGCAAGTTGGTCCGTAATGCTCAAGTCCGTAGGCGAATCACCAGGTTGCGGTGTGAAGCCGGCCGCAGGTTCTGAGCTGTCTGGAACCATGCCTCCCCCCCTTGATGATTCGGCACCGGACTCAGCAAGTTGGTTCAGAATGCCCAAGTCCGTAGGCGAATCATCAAGTTCTGAGCTGTGTGGAACCATTCCTTCCCCCCTTGGTGATGCGGTACCGGACAGAGTGGATGGGTTGGTGATACACAACTCCGTCATCGCAGCACCGGGAGGTATTACCGTGCAAACTGAGGGAACTTCGATAGTGCGCGCTAACTCCGCGGCGCGACCTTCTGCAGCTGGTTGTTCCTCGGTTGGCATTGTGTGCGTCTCATCATCTGCCTCGACAATGTCGACCGGGCATACCGGATGAGTGCCAGGTGAGAACTCGGCAACAAAATCGGCAAGGGTTTGGGCTTTGATTGCGGTGCGCGGCTGGAACTTCACATCGAACTGTCCCAACTCGACCGCCCATTTTAAAATTCGGCCTGAAAAGTCTGCGCGCTCAAACAAGGCCTTGAGGGGAAACTCGGTCAGTACGACGATGGTATGGGCGTGAAAATAATGTGCCAATTTCCTCGAAGCCATCATCAGTGCCAACGCAAGCTTTTCCAGCGGCAAGTACCTCGTCTCAGCCGGCAACAAGGTCTTACTTACGTAAAAAATTGGGAGGTGCTTGATTCCTTCAGCCCGGACTAACACCGCACTTACTGCGTGCTGGGAGACGGCAAGGTAAAGGTAGAGTTCCTCACCGGGCTCTGGTGTAACCAACAGCGGCGGAGAAGACAAATAATCTTTGAGCTCGGCCAAAGCTCGGTCACACTCGTCATCCCATGAGAATTTTGACTTCAATGCTTGAAAGAAAGGGCGGCAGCGATCTGATGACCGGCTTATAAATCGGTTAAGCGCGGCGGCCATCCCGGCCAGATGCTGCACGTCCTTAGCCGAGCGGGGCTGCTTCAACTCTTGCACGGCTCTAATCTGAGTAGGGTCTGCTTCGATGCCTCGGTTCGTGACTAAGAATCCCAAAAATTTCCCGGATCCCACACCAAAGGCACACTTCGAGGCGTTCAAGCGCAACTTGTGCTTCTTCAGAATGGCGAACATCTCGGTTAAGTCGGACAAATGGTTTGCCTCATGTCGGCTCTTTATCACCATATCATCGATGTAAGCCTCCATTGTCCGGCCGAGCAAAGGAGCAAACATTTTGGTAACCATCCTCTGAAAGGTTGCCCCGGCGTTTTTCAAACCAAAGGGCATGACTCGATAGCAGAAGAGTCCCCTTGGAGTCGTGAAAGAGGTGATCTCTTGGTCAGGCCTATGCATGGCAATCTGGTGGTAGCCGCGGTACGCATCTAAGAAACTGAGCCGATTGTGTCCAGCCGTCAAATCCACTAGCTGGTCAATGCGCGGCAAAGGGAAGCTGTCTTTTGGACAAGCTCGGTTGACTGTCTTGTAGTCGACACAAACTCGCCACTTTCCATTCTTCTTTGGCACCACTACCGTGTTGGAAATCCACCTAGGGTAGTGCACTTCCTGTATTGCTCGTGCCTCAAGCAAGTTCTTTACCTCCTCTGCTACTACCTCGGCGTGATGCAGCGCCGATCTCCTTGTTCGCTGGATGACTGGCTTTGCTCCAGGGAAGACATTGAGGTGATGGCAGATAAAGCTTGGGTCAAGGCCAGGCATGTCGTAGGGTGACCATGCAAAGACTTCGATATTCGCCATCAAAAACTCAATCATCTCGGTTCTCTCCATGGCCGAGAGACTTGAACCGAGCAAGAAGAATCTGTCCGGCTGCTCGGCATCAATCCGCACCTCAACCAATTCTTCAACAGCCTTGTCTGCGGCTTTGGTGCCAACATCATCCAAGACACTCCGGTCCTCCGGTCCCTCGATCATTTGAACGAATCCCTTGGCAGCCCGGCTCCCGTTGACCGCCACGAAGCATTGCTTGGACATGACCTGATCACCCCAAATCTCCTCAATTGCCCCCATAGCCGAGGGGAATCTCATCACCTGGTGGTAGGTCGATGCCACGGCCTGCATGGCGTGAAGCCATCCTCTTCCAAGGATAAGGTTGTACGTTGAAGGCACTTGTAGCACCCAAAACTCTACTTGCTTGACCACGGATCCCGCTTTGACCGGCAGGATAATCTTTCCCAATGGCCACTCCGGCTGCGAGTTAAATCCAACCAGTGGCGAAGTGGCCGGAGCCAAGTCTGTCTCGCGGAGTTTGAGCTGTTTGAACGCATCATAATACATGATCTCGACCGAGCTTCCCTGATCGATCAAGATCCGTCTAACATCAAATTCTTTGACGCGTAGTGTTACGACAAGAGCATCGTTGTGCGGCGTCTGGATACGCTCTAAATCCCTTGAGGTGAAACTGATCACGTCTTTCTCTTCTGTCTTCCCCCTTTTGATGGCAGGCTGTACTGACAGAACTTCCCTCATATGCTCTGCCTTCTTAATCATGCCCCGGAGTTCGCAAACACGCTCCGGTTCCACGATTCCGTGGATGACATTAATAACTCCCTGTGGTGGTGCATCTCGGTCGTCCTGTCCCCTGGGATCGACCGGAGCCAGATTCGGTTTCACTCCGCCATCAATGTAAAGGTCCAGATGCCCGGCCGCGACCAGCTCTTCCAAGTGTTGTCGCAGAGGCAAACAATCCTCAGTCCGGTGGCCCCTCTCCCGGTGAAACGTACAACGATACCGCGGATTGTAGCCCTTTTGTCCATCGCCCAACTTAGCAGGAAACCGGACATACTCCTCGTCTCGGATTTCACTAAGTATGCGATAGATTGGAATCTTGAAGACCGTGGTTATGCCAGTCCTTGCCTTCATTCTTCTGTTTGCGTCCTCAACGTCATCTCGGGGGTAATCATCCCGGTCATTCCGACGTCCTCTACCCCGGTTTTTTCGATTTGAACCTCGGTCTGATTCCTCTGCTCGGTCATTTGAGCGGTTGGACTCTTGCCCAACTGCGTGCACCTTGCCTGCTGTCCTCTTGTCTGTTCCGACCGGAGTGGCCTTCACGGTGGAAGCCGACGCATCATCCTCTACTCGGATGTGCTCATTGATGCGCTGCATGAGCTGGCCCATGGAGGTCGGTTGGTGCATGGTAAGCGAGTCCCGCAGTCTGTGTCCGACCGGGAGACCGCGCTTATATTGTGTGATAGCAAGGTTGACCGGGCAGTCTAAGATCTCGTTGAAGGTTTCCCAATACCTTGAATTGTACGCCTTCAGTGTGTCACACGGTTCCATCTTGACACTTAGCAAGTGATCGACTTCCTTTGGTGTTTTTGTGTTGGTTTTGAAGCGCGTAACAAACGCCTCGGCCAACTGATGCCACCTTTGTATGCTCCATTCCGGCAACCTCTCGAACCACTTTAGGCCCAGCTCGCCTAAACTTGACGGGAAGATTAGGCACATAAGTCCGTCATTGCGCCGATGTCCGGCCATAACCTATCGGAAGTGGCTCACATGCATGTACGGATCGGTTTTTCCGTCGTAAAGTGTGAACTTAGGCTGGTGGAAGCCTGCCGGAAGCGGCGTTGTTTCTATTTCCAGGGAAAAAGGAGTGGCACTCAGCCTTGCCAAATCTGTATCTTCGAATATTGGCATTGCTTGGCGGGGTGGAGGCATTCCGACCTCCTCGCTGCCGTGAACCCCATAGGAGAGCCGCTGGAAAGCAGGTATTCTCTGAGCTTCGCGCCGGCGAGCCCGCTCCCTTAACACTGCCCGTAGGTCCTCTGACTGAGCAGAATAAGAGTACCTCGACGTCGTCGCCGGACGTGAGGGTTTGTAAGTGCTGTCTTGCGCGCTAGACTTTTCTGCACGCATGTCGGAATCACCAACCTGGTAACTCCTGGTGATGGAAATGGACTGAGTACGTCGCTGACTCTGATCGCCTGACCGGCGGGATGGGGTGCGCTCACTGTGGTCTCCCACTCCAGCTACACCTTTCCCTTTGACATGCCGCTTAAGATCCTCCATCTCCGCCGCCATCCGCCTGATGACAGCGTCTTGGTCCCTTAACTTGCTTTCCAGTCGCCTGGCGTGTGAGTCTCTCCGCCGGTGACCGTCTGGACTCCGTGAATGCCCATGACTCCTTCCGCGCTTATCCCGCGCATCTCCTGACTGTCCTCCAGTGGGCGTCCCCAAGTCAGCCATTGGATGGACGGCAGGTGGTCCCTCTCTCCTTCGGGTATACTCCGGGGTGGCTCCATCGATGGCGGACAACGGGAACTCGTCGTTGTTCGCCATGGACGGCGATCAGATGAACCTGGAAGACAAGGTTTTGTCTGTCAAGATTCCCACAGACGGCGCCAATTGTACGGGGAGCAAATATTCCGGCGTGCCCGTATTCCTTTCTTCCGAGCTCCGTCGATGTCCGATCACCTGCGAGCAAATAATGGTGAGCTACCCGGCGGTGTGTGGCCGGAAAAACCCTCCGACGGTCAAGTTAGCACACACCTTAGAGGGAATAGAGAGAAGGGAGAGAGTGTTTTAGTGTAAGGATTTCTTACAGATATGTTCGTGTGTCGCGTATGGGAGGCGCAGACATGCTTATATACCTTCTGAGCCCCATATCCACTCCCTGTCATCTCCTGACACGTGGCTCTACTATCCCATCTGTCAGCATAAACCATGCCATTCATCACCTGCTCTCAACTGCCTGTCAGCACAGCTGGAGCTCGGCAGCCGAGCTGCCCTACCTCGGTCGTACCATGCTTCATACCTTAAGCGCCTAACCGGATAAACAAACGGAGAACCGGGCTTCCTGCCGAACCTAGCCCGGATACTTACTTTGATCGGCCTTCCTGCCGACCATACAGTCTCCTCGGCTGACCACGCCTCTCCGGGCGCCGGCCACTCAACTTCCTCGGTTGTCCATGCCTTCGTGGCCGCCGGTCACTCGGTCAATCCGGCTTTGGCCATCTTCGGACCGGGCACCCTGGTCTGACCGAGCACTGCCTTACCGAGCAGTTTCTGTCCGGTCCGGGGTGACACTCAGCCCGTACTCTGCCCGGCCCAAATTCTGGCAGCCCACTTTGGGCAAAAAGTCGATCGCCTCGCACCTATGCACCGTTGGGCCCTCAACTTGCTCGGCCGTTACCTCGGCCCAATTCCAGCTCACAATTCACCCTCTCAACTACTATTATATAAATGTACTATCTATAGTTAACTATTATTTACATTTATATTTTTAAATATATAAATAACATATTTATCTTATTTTTTATACATATTTTTATGTTATTTAATATATAAATAATAAATATTAAACGGGCCAACTAACGAGCCGAGCTTACGAGCTGAGTTTTAAAATGTTTGGGCTTGTTTATTAAAAATTTAACGAGCTCGAGCTCAAGTTCGAACGCAAAAAAAATTTAACAAATCGAGTTCGAACGAGCTCTTACCAAGCAGAGCTCAAGCCTGTTCACGAACAGCTCTGTTCATTTGCAGACCTAATTTTGAGAACTCGAAAAGTTATCATCCCTTCATCTTCAAATTCGTCTCATCAAATCCATTTATCTCCTTGTATCTCTCACACTCTACTCTTATTTGAGTGCTACTCCAATCATGCCATCAATCTCTTAGTTTCATCACACCAATAGCTTTCACCATTTTTAAGACCTTCAAACTTGGCCAAGTATCTTTCTTAGTATATGTACGGGGAGCAAATATTCCGGCGTGCCCGTATTCCTTTCTTCCGAGCTCCGTCGATGTCCGATCACCTGCGAGCAAATAATGGTGAGCTACCCGGCGGTGTGTGGCCGGAAAAACCCTCCGACGGTCAAGTTAGCACACACCTTAGAGGGAATAGAGAGAAGGGAGAGAGTGTTTTAGTGTAAGGATTTCTTACAGATATGTTCGTGTGTCGCGTATGGGAGGCGCAGACATGCTTATATACCTTCTGAGCCCCATATCCACTCCCTGTCATCTCCTGACACGTGGCTCTACTATCCCATCTGTCAGCATAAACCATGCCATTCATCACCTGCTCTCAACTGCCTGTCAGCACAGCTGGAGCTCGGCAGCCGAGCTGCCCTACCTCGGTCGTACCATGCTTCATACCTTAAGCGCCTAACCGGATAAACAAACGGAGAACCGGGCTTCCTGCCGAACCTAGCCCGGATACTTACTTTGATCGGCCTTCCTGCCGACCATACAGTCTCCTCGGCTGACCACGCCTCTCCGGGCGCCGGCCACTCAACTTCCTCGGTTGTCCATGCCTTCCTGGCCGCCGGTCACTCGGTCAATCCGGCTTTGGCCATCTTCGGACCGGGCACCCTGGTCCGACCGAGCACTGCCTTACCGAGCAGTTTCTTTCCGGTCCGGGGTGACACTCAGCCCGTACTCTGCCCGGCCCAAATTCTGGCAGCCCACTTTGGGCAAAAAGTCGATCGCCTCGCACCTATGCACCGTTGGGCCCTCAACTTGCTCGGCCGTTACCTCGGCCCAATTCCAGCTCACAATTCACCCTCTCAATTGCCCCTTAATTCCGTCCGCGGAAGCGTGACAGGGATTACTCACTTCGACCGAGATAACATTTCTCCGGTCTTCAAGACGCCAAGCCTCGACCGAGCTAGTTGACGTCATTGTCTGCAGATTTGACCGGTTATATTCCTCGGCCGACCTGTTCTCGTCGAAAGTAGCTCGGTTGGCTCTTCGTCTTTTCAACCCGTCGCTTCAGCCCCGACGTAGCCATAAATGGGGACACGTGGCGGTCTGCCATTGGGCATCGGGCAGCCACCCGCCGTTTTTGTCAGAATTTGAATTTGGGCGGACTCCCCCTTGCTTATACATACGAGACCTCCCCCAAACTCCAATTCCTACTGCCATTACGATATTCAACCTCAGAGCCCCAGCACTCTCGTCCTCAAATCTTCTGCCATTCTGCCATCCTTCGAGTTTTGGAAGAACACCTTCAGCCCTTCTCAGGTAAGATACTCAATCCCTCTTACGTTGCTATTTTCTTTTATTTTACACACATTAGGGCACAAAAACGTAGCTTTTAGGGCATTGACCATTGAAAACGTCACAAACCTCCCACTGTTCTTGGCGTTCTTCGTCTTCCTGAAGAACGCTGAAGAACTGGGGTGAACCGGGCTCTGGGCCTTCTTTTGATCCAAAAAACCAACCAAACCGGGCAAACAACATGTTTGTAATAACCACGGCACAAACCGAGATAACCCAATTACTTGATCGCTTAACCGGGCTAAAATCAGGTCTGCTTGGGCGACCGAGCTCCTTAATTAGTCAACCGAGGTGGTTTGGCACCCTTACCGACCGAGCTGAAGTCTAGCTCCTAATGCGAAACCGCGCTCACTTACACTTGCCATCCTTTTCCTGCAGAGTCCAAGGGGACCACTGCCATTCCTGAACCTCTCAGGACCGAGCTGCAGCCAATTACCACCGTGCCCAACCCATCAACCGGGCTATAGTAAGTCGGCCACAAATGGGGAAATTCCGCTTCCTAGTGGACACTCCGGCCGCGCTAGCTGCTTTCAGAGAGGAGTACGGCGTCCCGACCGACGTCCATCTCGAGCTGGCCAAAGAAGAAACCACACCTTGGGGTAGGGAGGAATGCCCTTTCACCGTGCTGTCCATTGTCGAAGGGGGCCTTCGTTTCCCTCTTAACCCGCTGATTACCGAGTTCTTACGCCGAACCGGGCTAGCGCCAACCCAAGTGTCCACCAACACGTACAGGATAATAAATGGCGTGCATGATTTAAATAACCGGTTAAGCATAAGCCTAGGTTTAGCCGAGATCCTACGCCAATACACACTTGGTCACACCGGCGACGGTCTCGCCTATTACCTGAAGATTCGACCGGGCCGAGAGAAAATCGTAACCGGCACACCAGACAAGGATCTTCATGACGATGATTTCTTCTGGGTGTCTGGTAACTATGAAACAGCCGAGACACCGGGCTGGATGATTAGCAAAAATTTTGGGAGCACATGTAAGCTGCGCAAATAATCTCAGTTTACACATTTATGTTTTCCGCAGTTTAATCATTCTCTTGTTTCTTTTGCAGCCATCCAAGCCTTGCAAGCCAACTACAATTTCCCCAACGTAGAGGCGATCAGGACCGCGCTTCGCTACCGGGATCTTGACTGTAACCAACTACTCGGCTACAGTCCTACATATAGATATTCCGCTCCCCGCCGGAGTAAAGTAACCGACTTCCTCAGAGCTCCTTCGCCACCGCCAGATCCAACCCTTCCTGACGTCCCGTTAATCCGGTTAACAGACGAGCAAGAAATGGCCAAGAGAAGTCGAATCAAGAACCTGCTCACCGCCACATCTGCCGAGGTGCCGAGCGTGGTAACCCGGTCGCCAACCGCCGGTCAATCCAGTGGCGCCGTGGTCGCCCTGGCCACTCAATCCGCCGGGCAATCCAGCCGAGAACCTTCTGCGCGGCGGGCCGGAAAAAGAGCTCGGGCAGATCCGTCCGCCGAGCTAGTCACCGAGCTCGCCACCGAGCACCCCACGGACGCCCCCGCCCCAGTGCCAGCCTGGCGCCCACATCTGAAGCACCGGGGTCAGGACATCCCGGCAACGGCTTCGATCAAGGCTGACAAAGAGCATCTGCTCGCCTTTGATCTGTCCAAAGCATTCCTACTACCGAGCGACGTGGTTGGCAGCGACCACGTCCCTGACACTCGGTTAGTCAAGTCATCAGTAAAGTCCATGGCCAGGGTAAGCCAATGCAGCTCTGAAAATTTTCCTAAGTGTTTGCCTGGTTACGTTTCTCATCAACTTTGTTTTTTGCAGGCCATTCAAAAACAGCATCTGGTTTTGGAGCGCATCCACCGGCTTAGGCAAAAGGCAAACGACACAGCCAGCCAGGTTGAGAGCCTTCAAGCCGAGCTGGGCCGGGCTAAGGCTTCCCTCCAGATAGCCAACGCTGGCAATAACAGACTGCTCGGCCAGCTGGAGGCGGCCGAGAAAAAACAAAGTGAGCTCCAGACTGAGGTGGACGCTTTTAAGAAGACGAAGAGGAAAGCTTGCCGGGCTGCCAACAATGCCGGTTTTAACGAAGCCGAGAAAAACTACAAGAAGCAAGTCTTTGCAACACAAGACATCTTTTTCAAGGCTGGCTGGAAGTCCGCCTGCGAGCACCTCGGCCAGGGCTCCGACACCGATGTATTTACTAATCCTCCTCCCGCAAAGCTACCGGTCTACCTCGTGCCTTACGCAAATGATGTATTCAGTGCGCTTCAAGCGGAGGCCGAGGAGGGGCTTGAAGAAGGAAGTGATGAGACAGATTCGGAGGCTGAAGACGCCGAAGTGGAAGTGCAGCCCGGTCAAGTTGAGCCCGGTGCCCAAGAAGCGAGCCCAACCATCAACCTTGAGGCTGCCGAGGATGAATTCACCAATCTATCCCCCTTGGTTTAGTTTTCTTTTCTTTGTATTTTTGCTTTCAATACTTTTGATGTAGCCGGGCTCTGTCCCCACCTTTTGTAATGAATTTCTTTATCAATGAAAGATTTTGAATTTTTGCAAGTGTATGCACGGTTGTAATCAGTTCTGTCTTCAGCAAAACATCTCGGTATAACTCATCGAACCGGAATACATAACACGGTCTAAGTACTTCAGCAGAACGAGACAAATTCATGAACCGAAATAGCCACTTCGGCTGTAACTAAGTTGAACAAATCAACACTTCCAACCGGAGTACATCATCTCGGTTGGGAATCCTAAGTTGGACAAGACACCAACTCTTCCAACCGGAGTACTCCACCTCGGTTGGGAATCCTAAGTTGGACAAGACACCAACTCTTCCAACCGGAGTACTCCACCTCGGTTGGGAATCCAAAGTTGGACAAAACACCAACTCTTCCAACCGGAGTACATCATCTCGGTTGGGAATTCTAAGTTGGACAAGACACCAACTCTTCCAACCGGAGTACTCCACCTCGGTTGGGAATCCAAAGTTGGACAAAACACCAACTCTTCCAACCGGAGTACATCATCTCGGTTGGGAATTCTAAGTTGGACAAGACACCAACTCTTCCAACCGGAGTACTCCACCTCGGTTGGGAATCCAAAGTTGGACAAAACACCAACTCTTCTTCCAACCGGAGTACATCATCTCGGTTGGGAATTCTAAGTTGGACAACACACCAACTCTTCCAACCGGAGTACATCATCTCTGTTGGGAATCCAAAGTTGGACAAAACACCAACTCTTCCAACCGGAGTACATCATCTCGGTTGGGAATTCTAAGTTGGACAAAACACCAACTCGTCAACCCGGAGTACATCATCTCGGTTGGGCATCCTAAGTTGGACAAAACACCAACTCTTCCAACCGGAGTACATCATCTCGGTCCGTAACACTAAAACAATAATCCAAGTGCTAATGCAAAATGACTTCTATAATTTGACAAAAAGAATTACATTCTGCTTTGCAAGCCAAAAAATTGCTTTACAAAAAGAGGAAAGTAAAAAGCTTAAAAATAATACAATTTCAAGTTGGCCGCATTCCATGGCCGGGGTATGGCTCTTCCCTCTAGATCCTCCAAGTGGTAAGCCCCCTTGCCAGCCAGACCAGTGATCTTGTAGGGTCCTTCCCAATTTGCCCCTAGTTTGCCTTCTCCTGGCACCAGGGTGTTGCCCATAATCTTCCTCAAAACCCAATCTCCAACTTTGAACGGTCTGGGGTGCACTGTCTTGTTATACTTCTTGGAGAGCTCTTGTTGGTAGGCGGCCACATGGATGAGGGCTTTCTCCCGGCGCTCTTCCGCTAGGTCCAGCTCCAAGGCAATGGCCTCGGCATTTAGCTCGGGCTCAAAACTCTCGGTTCTGAGGGTAGGTATTTCGACTTCCAAGGGTATGACCGCCTCCATGCCGTAAGCCAAAGCAAATGGAGTTTCCCCGGTTGAACGTCGCGGGGTTGTTCGGTATGCCCAAAGTACACTGGGCAATTCCTCAGCCCACTTTCCCTTGGCCTTTTCCAGCCGTTTCTTCAACCCATCCAGGATAGTCTTGTTCGACGCTTCGGCTTGACCATTGGACTGCGGGTAGGCCGGGGTGGAGTTGTAGAATTCTATCTTCAGATCTTCACAAAATCCTCTGAATAGGCGACCGTCAAACTGGGTGCCGTTGTCAGAGATCAAAATCTTGGGGACGCCAAACCGCGTGACAACGTTCTGCCAGACAAATCGCTTCACGTCTTTCTCTTTGATGGTTGCCAAGGGCTCAGCTTCAACCCACTTTGTGAAGTAATCTGTGGCCGCGATGAAGAATTTTCCGGTTGCCCGGTGCTGTTGGCAATGGTCCCACTATATCTAGCCCCCACATGGCGAAAGGCCAAGGACTGGTGAGGGGAAGAAGTTCCCTGGCAGGCTGGTGGATCTGATGGGCGAATTTCTGGCATTTCTCGCACCTGCGGACATATTTTTGTGCGTCGGCCTGCATGCACGGCCACCAGTACCCCTGCGAAATAGCTCGGTAGGCCAAGGACCTGCCCCCGATGTGGCTGCCACAAATGCCTTCATGAATTTCAAACAAGAAGGCCTCCACACTGTTTGGGTGCACGCACTTGAGATACGGACCGGTGAAGGACTTCTTATACAACGCGCCTGATGGAGAGAGCCAAAACCGCTCTGACTTCACCCGGATTTTGTGTGCTTCTTTCTTGTCCGTTGGAAGAGTCCGGTCTCTGAGGAACAAGATCAAGGGGTCCATCCATGAAGGACCTAGCTCGGCGCAGAGTACATCCGTCTGCCCGGCGTTTTCAATGCTTGGCCGCGGAAGAAAGTCAATCAACAGGGGGTTTGGAGACGTACCATCTACCATGGAAGCAAGGCCGGCGAGTTCATCAGCCCGGCTGTTTTCTTCCCGGCCAATCCGTTGGACTCTGATTGCCTCAAACTGCTTGATATGGTCCCTGACCAGAGCTTGGTACTTCGCCATCCTGTCGTCCTTCGCTTCATAAATCCCTGAAACTTGGTTAACTACAAGCTGGGAATCACTATATACCAGAAGCTCGGCAGCCTTCATTTGAATGGCGCTCTTGAGCCCAGCAAGAAGCGCCTCGTACTCAGCCTCGTTGTTAGACGCCGGGAAGCCGAGTGTGATAGAATGCTCAATGGTTAGGCCGTCCGGGGATATAAGAACAATACCTAGGCCGGCACCATGACGGTTGGACGCTCCATCAACAAAAAGCTTCCACATGTCCCCCACAAAAAGCTTCCAGCAGTCAGATGGGTCCTGAGAGTTGCGAAGGGCAATGGGATCACAACTGCTCGGCTGTGCGGTGTCAAGTTTGGTGTTGACCGGTTCAAATTCAGTGTCCCTTGGTGATTCGACACCGGACTCAGCAAGTTGGTCCGTAATGCTCAAGTCCGTAGGCGAATCACCAGGTTGCGGTGTGAAGCCGGCCGCAGGTTCTGAGCTGTCTGGAACCATGCCTCCCCCCCTTGATGATTCGGCACCGGACTCAGCAAGTTGGTTCAGAATGCCCAAGTCCGTAGGCGAATCATCAAGTTCTGAGCTGTGTGGAACCATTCCTTCCCCCCTTGGTGATGCGGTACCGGACAGAGTGGATGGGTTGGTGATACACAACTCCGTCATCGCAGCACCGGGAGGTATTACCGTGCAAACTGAGGGAACTTCGATAGTGCGCGCTAACTCCGCGGCGCGACCTTCTGCAGCTGGTTGTTCCTCGGTTGGCATTGTGTGCGTCTCATCATCTGCCTCGACAATGTCGACCGGGCATACCGGATGAGTGCCAGGTGAGAACTCGGCAACAAAATCGGCAAGGGTTTGGGCTTTGATTGCGGTGCGCGGCTGGAACTTCACATCGAACTGTCCCAACTCGACCGCCCATTTTAAAATTCGGCCTGAAAAGTCTGCGCGCTCAAACAAGGCCTTGAGGGGAAACTCGGTCAGTACGACGATGGTATGGGCGTGAAAATAATGTGCCAATTTCCTCGAAGCCATCATCAGTGCCAACGCAAGCTTTTCCAGCGGCAAGTACCTCGTCTCAGCCGGCAACAAGGTCTTACTTACGTAAAAAATTGGGAGGTGCTTGATTCCTTCAGCCCGGACTAACACCGCACTTACTGCGTGCTGGGAGACGGCAAGGTAAAGGTAGAGTTCCTCACCGGGCTCTGGTGTAACCAACAGCGGCGGAGAAGACAAATAATCTTTGAGCTCGGCCAAAGCTCGGTCACACTCGTCATCCCATGAGAATTTTGACTTCAATGCTTGAAAGAAAGGGCGGCAGCGATCTGATGACCGGCTTATAAATCGGTTAAGCGCGGCGGCCATCCCGGCCAGATGCTGCACGTCCTTAGCCGAGCGGGGCTGCTTCAACTCTTGCACGGCTCTAATCTGAGTAGGGTCTGCTTCGATGCCTCGGTTCGTGACTAAGAATCCCAAAAATTTCCCGGATCCCACACCAAAGGCACACTTCGAGGCGTTCAAGCGCAACTTGTGCTTCTTCAGAATGGCGAACATCTCGGTTAAGTCGGACAAATGGTTTGCCTCATGTCGGCTCTTTATCACCATATCATCGATGTAAGCCTCCATTGTCCGGCCGAGCAAAGGAGCAAACATTTTGGTAACCATCCTCTGAAAGGTTGCCCCGGCGTTTTTCAAACCAAAGGGCATGACTCGATAGCAGAAGAGTCCCCTTGGAGTCGTGAAAGAGGTGATCTCTTGGTCAGGCCTATGCATGGCAATCTGGTGGTAGCCGCGGTACGCATCTAAGAAACTGAGCCGATTGTGTCCAGCCGTCAAATCCACTAGCTGGTCAATGCGCGGCAAAGGGAAGCTGTCTTTTGGACAAGCTCGGTTGACTGTCTTGTAGTCGACACAAACTCGCCACTTTCCATTCTTCTTTGGCACCACTACCGTGTTGGAAATCCACCGAGGGTAGTGCACTTCCTGTATTGCTCGTGCCTCAAGCAAGTTCTTTACCTCCTCTGCTACTACCTCGGCGTGATGCAGCGCCGATCTCCTTGTTCGCTGGATGACTGGCTTTGCTCCAGGGAAGACATTGAGGTGATGGCAGATAAAGCTTGGGTCAAGGCCAGGCATGTCGTAGGGTGACCATGCAAAGACTTCGATATTCGCCATCAAAAACTCAATCATCTCGGTTCTCTCCATGGCCGAGAGACTTGAACCGAGCAAGAAGAATCTGTCCGGCTGCTCGGCATCAATCCGCACCTCAACCAATTCTTCAACAGCCTTGTCTGCGGCTTTGGTGCCAACATCATCCAAGACACTCCGGTCCTCCGGTCCCTCGATCATTTGAACGAATCCCTTGGCAGCCCGGCTCCCGTTGACCGCCACGAAGCATTGCTTGGACATGACCTGATCACCCCAAATCTCCTCAATTGCCCCCATAGCCGAGGGGAATCTCATCACCTGGTGGTAGGTCGATGCCACGGCCTGCATGGCGTGAAGCCATCCTCTTCCAAGGATAAGGTTGTACGTTGAAGGCACTTGTAGCACCCAAAACTCTACTTGCTTGACCACGGATCCCGCTTTGACCGGCAGGATAATCTTTCCCAATGGCCACTCCGGCTGCGAGTTAAATCCAACCAGTGGCGAAGTGGCCGGAGCCAAGTCTGTCTCGCGGAGTTTGAGCTGTTTGAACGCATCATAATACATGATCTCGACCGAGCTTCCCTGATCGATCAAGATCCGTCTAACATCAAATTCTTTGACGCGTAGTGTTACGACAAGAGCATCGTTGTGCGGCGTCTAGATACGTTCTAAATCCCTTGAGGTGAAACTGATCACGTCTTTCTCTTCTGTCTTCCCCCTTTTGATGGCAGGCTGTACTGACAGAACTTCCCTCATATGCTCTGCCTTCTTAATCATGCCCCGGAGTTCGCAAACACGCTCCGGTTCCACGATTCCGTGGATGACATTAATAACTCCCTGTGGTGGTGCATCTCGGTCGTCCTGTCCCCTGGGATCGACCGGAGCCAGATTCGGTTTCACTCCGCCATCAATGTAAAGGTCCAGATGCCCGGCCGCGACCAGCTCTTCCAAGTGTTGTCGCAGAGGCAAACAATCCTCAGTCCGGTGGCCCCTCTCCCGGTGAAACGTACAACGATACCGCGAATTGTAGCCCTTTTGTCCATCGCCCAACTTAGCAGGAAACCGGACATACTCCTTGTCTCGGATTTCACTAAGTATGCGATAGATTGGAATCTTGAAGACCGTGGTTATGCCAGTCCTTGCCTTCATTCTTCTGTTTGCGTCCTCAACGTCATCTCGGGGGTAATCATCCTGGTCATTCCGACGTCCTCTACCCCGGTTTTTTCGATTTGAACCTCGGTCTGATTCCTCTGCTCGGTCATTTGAGCGGTTGGACTCTTGCCCAACTGCGTGCACCTTGCCTGCTGTCCTCTTGTCTGTTCCGACCGGAGTGGCCTTCACGGTGGAAGCCGACGCATCATCCTCTACTCGGATGTGCTCATTGATGCGCTGCATGAGCTGGCCCATGGAGGTCGGTTGGTGCATGGTAAGCGAGTCCCGCAGTCTGTGTCCGACCGGGAGACCGCGGTTATATTGTGTGATAGCAAGGTTGACCGGGCAGTCTAAGATCTCGTTGAAGGTTTCCCAATACCTTGAATTGTACGCCTTCAGTGTGTCACACGGTTCCATCTTGACACTTAGCAAGTGATCGACTTCCTTTGGTGTTTTTGTGTTGGTTTTGAAGCGCGTAACAAACGCCTCGGCCAACTGATGCCACCTTTGTATGCTCCCTTCCGGCAACCTCTCGAACCACTTTAGGCCCAGCTCGCCTAAACTTGATGGGAAGATTAGGCACATAAGTCCGTCATTGCGCCGATGTCTGGCCATAACCTGTCGGAAGTGGCTCACATGCATGTACGGATCGGTTTTTCCGTCGTAAAGTGTGAACTTAGGCTGGTGGAAGCCTGCCGGAAGCGGCGTTGTTTCTATTTCCAGGGAAAAAGGAGTGGCGCTCAGCCTTGCCAAATCTGTATCTTCGAATATTGGCATTGCTTGGCGGGGTGGAGGCATTCCGACCTCCTCGCTGCCGTGAACCCCGTAGGAGAGCCGCTGGAAAGCAGGTATTCTCTGAGCTTCGCGCCGGCGAGCCCGCTCCCTTAACACTGCCCGTAGGTCCTCTGACTGAGCAGAATAAGAGTACCTCGACGTCGTCGCTGGACGTGAGGGTTTGTAAGTGCTGTCTTGCGCGCTAGACTTTTCTGCACGCATGTCGGAATCACCAACCTGGTAACTCCTGGTGATGGAAATGGACTGAGTACGTCGCTGACTCTGATCGCCTGACCGGCGGGATGGGGTGCGCTCACTGTGGTCTCCCACTCCAGCTACACCTTTCCCTTTGACATGCCGCTTAAGATCCTCCATCTCCGCCGCCATCCGCCTGATGACAGCGTCTTGGTCCCTTAACTTGCTTTCCAGTCGCCTGGCGTGTGAGTCTCTCCGCCGGTGACCGTCTGGACTCCGTGAATGCCCATGACTCCTTCCGCGCTTATCCCGCGCGTCTCCTGACTGTCCTCCAGTGGGCGTCCCCAAGTCAGCCATTGGATGGACGGCAGGTGGTCCCTCTCTCCTTCGGGTATACTCCGGGGTGGCTCCATCGATGGCGGACAACGGGAACTCGTCGTTGTTCGCCATGGACGGCGATCAGATGAACCTGGAAGACAAGGTTTTGTCTGTCAAGATTCCCACAGACGGCGCCAATTGTACGGGGAGCAAATATTCCGGCGTGCCCGTATTCCTTTCTTCCGAGCTCCGTCGATGTCTGATCACCTGCGAGCAAATAATGGTGAGCTACCCGGCGGTGTGTGGCCGGAAAAACCCTCCGACGGTCAAGTTAGCACACACCTTAGAGGGAATAGAGAGAAGGGAGAGAGTGTTTTAGTGTAAGGATTTCTTACAGATATGTTCGTGTGTCGCGTATGGGAGGCGCAGACATGCTTATATACCTTCTGAGCCCCATATCCACTCCCTGTCATCTCCTGACACGTGGCTCTACTATCCCATCTGTCAGCATAAACCATGCCATTCATCACCTGCTCTCAACTGCCTGTCAGCACAGCTGGAGCTCGGCAGCCGAGCTGCCCTACCTCGATCGTACCATGCTTCATACCTTAAGCGCCTAACCGGATAAACAAACGGAGAACCGGGCTTCCTGCCGAACCTAGCCCGGATACTTACTTTGATCGGCCTTCCTGCCGACCATACAGTCTCCTCGGCTGACCACGCCTCTCCGGGCGCCGGCCACTCAACTTCCTCGGTTGTCCATGCCTTCGTGGCCGCCGGTCACTCGGTCAATCCGGCTTTGGCCATCTTCGGACCGGGCACCCTGGTCCGACCGAGCACTGCCTTACCGAGCAGTTTCTGTCCGGTCCGGGGTGACACTCAGCCCGTACTCTGCCCGGCCCAAATTCTGGCAGCCCACTTTGGGCAAAAAGTCGATCGCCTCGCACCTATGCACCGTTGGGCCCTCAACTTGCTCGGCCGTTACCTCGGCCCAATTCCAGCTCACAATTCACCCTCTCAGTATACAATCTTGTTACTACCAATATTCCAACACCACCAGTGATTCACTCTTGTACAATCACAACCCTACCTCATCTTATACTACGAGATTGGTAAACAATTTTTTTCATTTTGTTTTAGGTTTATTTATTTATTTTTAAAACAAGTCCTCTTTGTGTTTCCTTCTTGATTTAAATTTTTGCGCAAGTGTGGGTGTTAATTTTTGACCTAACAACCAAACTAGATCTCCAAGCTGAAATCTAAGGAACTTAGCCGTAGAGCACACGAAAAAAGAGAAGAGCCCAACACCTACACACAAGAAGACAAGAAATACTACAGTGGCTTGTCCACCCAGAGGCACTTCGACGATCAAGTCAATTACATATCTCACAAATATATCAACACAAGTAAATCACTCAGAAAGAAAAGCATACCTTAGACCCATTGAAGTGTCTTACTTTTATAGTCAACAATGCCCACGTCCCCTAGAAGTCTTACTTCATAGGACTCTATCATTTACAAGGATAACACTTATCCTAGACTCCTCCTATTCAGATTATAATGAACTCCTTTAAGAGTCTTCATCATTATCCAAACAGAGAGCCTCAAACCATCTATGACTCTTGTCCTTTATCTAGATATCTCAAACTTCGGATTTATAGCATCACATCTTGGAACTTTGGTCTACCTATGTAGCACCTCGATAATAATGTCCCTCTGCTGGCATTTCGGCTATGACCTCGACCACATGGACAACACCAAAAATTATGTCCCCACAACTACTCCCTAGGTTTTATTACCTCGGCAACCTGAGGTGATAGAACCTATATCACCCAACCTTTTAACATGTCGGCTAAACAACAAGTTGGAAGATGCTTCTCTAACTGAGATCATGACTCGTTGGCATCAAAAAACAAGGATTAAAATGTTTACTCATCAAGAACCAAGAGCTAACATATTCGGTCTCATGCAAGTTCAACATCTCAATCAAGATCGCACAATTAGCCGAGGTCATTACCTGCTAGTTCAAGAATCCAAGATCCCAAGTTTATTTTTGTAACAAACTTCATAACCACCAATACACGTGGCATCATTCCATTCGTTTGTACCTATCACATCAAGGACATATCCCATCAATGCTATCACATGCAGCCTAAAGTCAGCTGACGCCAAGCAGACACGTCCTTCAATGCATTTTAAATCATTTCATTGTCTCATTTTTCTCTTCTCCATATACTCTTTCTCTCTTTTCATCTTTTCACTTTCACACATCGTCTCTCTCTCTCTCTCTCTCTATTCTCAGATTCTCTCTCTCTAAGCCTTAAACCTCCATTGTTGCCCGTTCAAACCTTTGCCGCTGCAACTCGTCTATTCTCCATCTCTAGCGACTGGATCACTATTCCACTCAAATCAATTGAAGCATCTCATTCTAATGAACCAAAATTCGGCCTCCATTCCTCCATTAATCGCCTATAAGTTTCTCAATCCTCTCATTTTAGTTTTAGTTTTCTACAGTTCTTCAGTTTCTACATTTAGATTCAATGTGTAACTTTATTTTTTTTTTCAAATTTAATTCTGTTTACACATGCTTCATACTTGATTCTTCGTAGATTTATGGTACCATCCAACTGATATGTAAACCACACTTATTCATATACACAAGTATTTGATTTTGCTCATATCCTTTGAATTCTTGAAATTTCAATCATCTATAATCATAGACCCTAAATCTATTCTCGTATCTCTTTATCATTTCCAGATTACTCCATCCAATTCTTGCACATCTACCACTATTCTTGTACCCTTTTAGGTTAGAACTTGGGATTTGCCAGAACACTAGGAAAACTAAGCTTAGCATCTCTCCTAGAACCTTCAAACTTGAATTCCCAAATCTTTACAGAAAACCCTAGGTTTACAACACCCAGACAACCATAATCACCTTAGAAAAATAACATTTTGCCGAGATCATGGGTAGAGGGTAAACACCCCGACTAAACTAGAGTACTTCCGCCAAGAATTCGACATCCTAGCTGATGTCCACATCAAGCTGGCAGGCGATGCCGACACAACCACCCTAGAAAAAGACTATATGTCCTTCCCAATAGTGTCCATCCTAGAAAAAGACTATATTTCCCCTCAATCCCTTATTCTGACAGCTCTTACACTACTACAAGTTTACCCCAATGTAGCTTGCCATTAACACCTGTAGGATTATCAACGGAATAGCCAAGTTTTGTAGCCGATACAACACTAGGTTAACCCTTGCTGACGTCCAATACTGCTACACAAAGTGTAAACTCAAACCCGAGAACAACATTTCTTACTATCTGAAGCCAGGATCTACAGCCTATAAAATGATTGTCGACCTCCCAGACTCTAACATAGGTGCCGGAGAGGATTATCTCATCGTCTCGGGCAATTGGGAGTTTGCTCCAGACGATAACGACCGTCTTTTTCCTCTACCCATAAAACCCCTAGGAAGTGATGAGGATAAGCGTCCAAGCCTTAGATTCCTAATGCTTTCTTACTTTATTCTAGCATCTTACACTTGTAAATATTTTCTAATCTTCTCTCTTTCATAATGCAGAACTCGAACAACCAAGCAAGGCAATTCGAAAAGCCTATGTCAAAAGTGCCAACATAGACAGGCTCTTGGAGTTGCCACTGAACTAATGGAAAGCTCCTATCCTCCTCAACTACATCTCAACCTACAAGTCACCTCTGTCTAACGTTCCCTCGAAGAGCAGAACTCCACCATCCACAACAACTTCGACATCCTTTACATGACTAGATCAAGGCTTAACCTCAGATTTAGCTGACCAGTCGACAATATTGGCTCTGTCACATCATCTCAATGTCACCACTGTCGCCGACCCTCTAACGCGTCTATAACAAGAACAAGAAGTAAGAAACGCAGAGATCATAACTTGTCAGCGTACGATCTAGCAAACCCACTAACCGCCCTTCGCATAATCAAACTCGACACCAGAGTAATAATCGCTGCCATATTAAAAGAAATGACAAGTTGAACCACCGTTGTTGAAGATCTCCTAGGTAGTATCCCCGACGTGGTTATCATTCAATTTACTCCATCTCCAAAATCAGTCCATAAACCAAAGTGAATCAAAAAAACCAAGGCCAAAGCCAAACAGACAGTCACTTATTCCTCTGAGGAGAAGGACCTAGAGGACATGATCCCCATCTCCAAAATGGCAGAGGCCGAGAAGAGACAGTCCTCGGGGTCAACTAAGGCTCCTAAACCAAAGAGGTTCTGTTCCCTAGGACCTGAGATCTCTGAAGATGACGCGTGGTTCCCCGAGATCATTGTTGAGGATAGACTTTTCAAGGTTGGAGATAGCGTGCAAAAGCACCCCAAGGTCGTCACTACTCTCTCTACTTCTTGCTTCTCCCCAAGACATGGCTAATATTCGTGATTACAACGAGTATGAACACTTCGCCTTGATGATGTGAAGCTCCATTCTAGTAAAACCCTTCACCTTTCTTTCCAACATTCCATAGTTAGAAATTTTTCACATATCTAATACATTGCTCTCTTTTAGTAGTCTATCCAACACGCTCACTGCTTTCCTGATGCAGCATGAGCTCATAAAGAAAGACTTCACCAAGAAAACACAAGAGGCAATTAATTACCTGCATCAACTCAACAAGTCGGAGTCGCTGAGGAAAGTGCTGCTGGACAGAATCAAAGAAGCCAAAAATGCCAAGCAGCAAGTTGAGGCTGCGATCATTGCTGTCGAGAAGAAAACTACCCATGCTAAGAACAAACTTGCTGAGGCTCTAGCTAAAAAACAAAAGGAAATTGAAGAAGCCGACGCCAAAGAATATGAATAGGGCCAAGTCGTTGTTAAAGAGGCCTATAAGAAATAAGTCAATATTATCTGTTTTTAAACAATGAAAAACTTTGTTTTTCAAGGCCGATGTGCCTTCTAATGTACTAGAACAACTTTTAGTTTCAAAACCAAGGTCTTCGCTTCCATGAATTCAAAGATTTCAACATTCAAGTTTCAATTTCACTCATAACTCCCTTGCATGTAAACCCTAGAGTTCATGTCATGAATGATTCTTAGAATTGAACTCAAATCAACAAATTCTAAGAAATCAAGGTTTAATTTCTTGAGTTTAGTTCAATTACAATCACAACTTAAAACCCTAGTTCATTTAGGTGTTTGATCTTCAAATTAATTATTGATTTCAAACAAAATATGAGTTAGTTACAAGGATTCTAGATATATTTCCATACCTTAGCTCAAATCTAGGAATTTCCCCCTTGAATCTATTCCAAAACTCTAGTTTCTCCTCTCAACTCTAGAACTCTCTTCTTCCTCTCTCTGTCTAACCCTCTAGCAAGAGTTGTTAATAAGAGGAGATCTCAAGACTTAAATTAGAACAACTATATATATACCTTAGGCTAAATTACCTTAGGTTAGCTTAATCTAGGATTTATGCTAATTAAACTCAATTAATCCGTTACGAATCGTATTTTTGCCAAATTTCACAACAGGCTCTAAAAATCATGCTAAACACATATATAAAGTCGGTTTTGGTTTCTGGCGCCTCTAAGACTTTCAAATTTTTAGTTCAAAGTTCTAATTGTGATAGATATTCTTACACTCAACAGATATAATTTCAAAATCATATAAATTGCATACTTAATTATGCAATTCATATCAAACACATAATCACATACATACTTAAGCATAATACGAGTTGGGTTATCACAGTCTTCCTTTCTTTAGAAAGTTTGGTCCTCCAAACTTGTTTACCTCAAGTCGAAAACAATTTTGGATACGTTTGCCTCATTTCTTCTTCCCGTTCCTAAGTGGCTTCTTTTCCGTAATGTTCCTTGCATTCAACTTTTACCATAGGGATAGTTTTGTTCCTTAATTGCTTGACTTGCAGGTCAAGGATTCAAATAGGTTTTTCCTTATAAATTATATCATCATCTAAAGCAATTTGACGATAATCAATAACATGAGAAGGATCCCAAAGGTAACCTCACAACATTGATAGGTAGAACACATTATACTTGCTCCATTCCCGGTGGTAAAGTAATTCGATAGGCAACCAGACCCAATCTTTCTAAAATCTGAAATGGTCCTATGTACCGGGGTGACAATTTCCCTTTTCTCCCAAACCTTGTTTGCCCTTTCATTGGAGTAACTTTGATAAAAACATGATCACCAACTTCATATTGTAAATCCCTTATTCTTTGATCCTCATAGCTCTTTTGTTGGCTTTGAGCAGTTTTCAATCTCCATTGGATGATCTTGATTTTCTCACTAGTAATTTGCATAATTTCAGGCCCAAATAATGCTCTATCTCCAACTTCAATCTAACAAACCGGAGATCGACGTTTTCTCCCATATAAAGCATCATATGGTGCCATCCCTATATTGAAGTGGAAACTGTTGTTATATGCAAATTCTGCCAAACGTAGATAAGTTTCCCAATTTTCATGGAAATCTAAAACACACATTCAAAGCATGTTCTCCAACGTTTGTATAGTCCTTTCAGACTACCCATCAATTTATGGATGAAATGCAGTATTGAATCTCAATTTTGTTCCTAATGCTTTCTGTAAGCTTTGCCAAAATCTTAATACAAACTTAGAATCTCTATCCGACACAATTGAAATCGGAACACCATGTAGTTGAACAATTTCATTGATATACACAGTAACAAGTCTATCAGCATTATAAATAGTTTTCACAGGCAAAAAGTGAGCAGATTTAGTCAATTTATCCACGATAACCCATATAGAATCCATACCTCGAGGTGTTCGAGGTAAGCTAACAATAAAGTCTATAGTTATGTGCTTCCACTTCCATTCCAAAATAGGGAGAGGTTGAAGTAAACCCGTTAGTCTTTGATGCTTCGCTTTCACTTGCAGACAATGAAGACATCTTGAAATAAACTCTAAAATTTCTCTCTTCATATTAGGCCACCAAAAAACTTGCTTGAGATCTTGATACATTTTAGTAGTTCCAGGATGCATAGAAAATTTGTATTTGTGAGCTTCTTCCAAAACTCTTCCTTTAATTTCTGGAACATTTGGAACACACAGTCTTCTTTTAAATTTCAACACTTGAGCTTCCAAAGAGAATCACAGTCTTGGCTTCATTTCCATCTCATCACATATTTTCTTGAGAAATTCATCCTCCAATTGCCTTTGTTTAATTCTTCAATAATAGCTGGATGTGCTGACATTGCGGCTAACATTCCACCATGCTCATGTAGCACAATTTCCGCTACCATTCTTTCCAAGTCAAGTAATAATTCATTCCACTCCATAAGCAAACATGCTAGATTCCCCATTGACTTCATGCTAAGAACATCTGCTACCATGTTGGCTTTGCTGGGATGGTAATGAATCTGCAAGTCATAATCTTTGATGAGTTCTAACCATCATCTTTGTCTCATATTAAGCTCCTTCTGAGTAAAGAAATACTTTAGGCTCTTATGATTAGTGTAGACTTCACATGTTCCCCATAAAGATAATACCTCTATATCTTCAATGCAAACACCATTGCAGCTAACTCCAAATCATGCGTAGGATAATTCCTTCTATGCTGCTTCAATTGTCGAGATGCAAGTGCAATTACTCTTTCATTCTGCATAAGTACACACCCCAATCCCTTATAAGAAACATCACTATGAATAATAAACCCTTCTATACCTTACGGTAGGGCAAGGACCGGTACTGTTGTAAGTCTTGTTTTCAATTCTTAGAAGGCAAACTCCTCTGTTTTGTCCACTCGAATGGAACACCTTTTTGAGTTAATTGGGTAAGCGGCATTGCAATCTTGGATAAATCCTTAACAAATCTTCTGTAGTAACCTACTAAACTTATAAAACTGCGCACTTCTGTAACATTAGTATGGGTAGGCCAATTCATAATAGCTTTTATCTTTTGCAGATCAACAGAAACACCCTCTTTATTAATTACATGTCCCAAAAATACAACTTCATTAAGCCAAAATTCACATTTCTTCAATTTAGCATACAATTTCCTGTCTCTAAGCGTTTAAAGAATTATTCTCAAATGACTTTCATGTTTCTCTCTACTTTGCGAATAAATAAGTATATCATCAATGAATACAACCACAAACTCATCCAAATACAGTTTGAAAATTGGATTCATTAAATCCATGAAAGCTACTGGTGCATTCATAATCCGAAATGGCATAACTAAGATTTCATAATGCCTGTACCTGGTTCGAAAGGCAGTTTTTTCAACATCTTCTGTTTTAATTTTCAACTAATGATACTCAGATCCGAAGTCAATTTTGGAAAACATCTGTGCTCCTTGTAATTGAATAAATAAATCATCAATCCGTGGTAAAGGATATTTATTCTTTACAGTTACCTTATTAAGTTCTCGGTAGTCAATACATAACCGAAGTGTCCTATCTTTCTTTTTCACAAATAGAACTAGTGCACCCTATGGCGATGAACTCGGTCAGATGAACCCTTTGTCAAGAAACTCTTGCAGCTGTACTTTCAATTCCTTCATTTCTACCATTGACATTCTGTAAGGAGCTTTTGAAATTGGTTGAGTACCCGACACAATATCAATAACAAATTCAACCTCACAGTCTATCAAGTCCCCTGGCAAATCCTCAGGAAATACATTCGAAAACTCTCTAACAATTGGGATATTATCAACACTCACATCTGTTGTCTGTACATTTAGGATACTACACAAATAGCCCTTATAACCTTTCTGAAGTAATTTGCAAGCCTTCATAGCCAATATCAAATAGGGTGAAGGAACTACACCATGTCCCACAAAAGTAAATTCACTTTGTCTAGGAGGTCGGAAAATAACCTGTTTAGACACACAATCGATGGTTGCATGGTATTTAGTTAACCAATCCATTCCAAGAATTAAGTCAAAATGATCTATATCAAGAGGCATTAAATTAGCATATAATTGAATATCCAATTAGAATCTCACATGCAGGATAAATAAAAGCACATAACATAGAACCCCCAGATGGCAATGACACATACAACATGTAATCCAATGGTTCCAAGGGTCGATTCAAATTACTAACAAATGCTTTTGAAACAAATGAATTAGTGGAACCCGAATTAAGTAACACATGAGCAGATTGACCATTAATGAAGAGTGTACTTGAGATTACAACCTCTGTATTTTGGGTGTCGCTTGGAATTAGGGCAAAAACTCTCACTTGCCTGACACTATCTGTAATAGAAGTAGGTTTCACAGTAGTCTTCATTGCAGCAGTGGAACCAGTTGAACTAGCAGTTGGCCTAATCACATTTTGTTGTTCAATCAAAGGACAATTTCTCACTACATGACCCTTTTCCCACACTTAAAACAAGCCCCGTTTGTTCGGTAGCTAACTCCCCAATGTTTCTTTCCACACTCTTGGCAAGTTGGTGCTGAATCATGGGTAGAACTAGAAGTACTTGAAGTTCCCAAATTCTATTTCTTGTTTTGTGAGGACACCAACCTTTTATGCACATTAGAACCCTGTCTTTTTCCTTTCCAATCCGAGAGCCAGTTGCGATTAGCCATGTTAGCTTTAGACATTAGGGCCCTATCCAATACATTAATATATTTTGGTAGCTTTAAGACATTAATTTTCTCTAGAATGGAATCCCGGAGTCCTCCCTCAAATTTCCTTGCCTTCTTATAGCCCGTATCAACCATATGCGGTGCGAAATGGGCTAGCTCAGTGAATTGTGCTTCATACTCTGCTACAATTTTATTTCCTTGCTTCAAGTTTTCAAACTCTGACACCTTTCTGTCTCAGATACATTGTGGGAAGCATTTTCCATTGAAGACTTCCAAAAATTAAGCCCAATTCATTCCCTAATGTTCTTCTCGAATAAGCATCCACCATCTGCTTGCTTCATTTTCTAGTGTAAAAGTAGTAAGTAGGACTTTCTGTGCCTCAGTACATGAAAGACTTCAAATAGTTTTTCAATGCCAAGCACCCATGCCTTTGCTTTCAGTAGGTTAATTCCTCCTTTGAATAATGGCAGTTTTATCTTTTTATATTCTTTCGTAAGCGCAATTGTTTGATCTTCGGCTTGGTGGTCATGCACTACTAGTGGTGGCATAGGCATTGGTGGTGGTGGTGGTGGTTGCTGTTGTCGTTATTGTTGTCTAAAAGCTTTTGTCATTTCCATTAGCATTCTCTCCATTCTATCGAGTCGTGCAGAGGTTGACTCCTCCAATTCTTTCGCTCATGTTCTCACTATGATCTATATGAACATGTATTATAATTCTCACAGAAATTATAAACGCATATCATTATGTCATACCTGGTCATGAATGCATTATGGATGCAACTTAAGCCTTTTCTAGACTACTTATTGCTCAAATGGACTCGTGTGTGAGATATTAACTTATGCTCTGATACCACTTTGTCATGACCCAAACCTACCTCTAGAGGTTTAGATCATAACCAGCCACTAATCACTTGATTACCCAAAAATACAAAATAATTATAATAATGGGGCCATAAGCGGAAGCATATAACAATGATGAAAGTCCATTGAGATGTGCCAATATGATAAAAAAATAATTTTATCATAGCACATTCACATATCTACATATCCACGCAAAACTTATGTACAATAGAAAACTCCACACTTATAGTTTACATATCCAAAACCATCATAGCAAAATCAAACAAAAGTCATAACATGATATGAGCCAAAAGACAAAAGCTCCATATTGGAGACTCGACCGATCGGGTTCACAAAAATAATTTCTGAATCAGACTCTAAGGTTGGGCTCCATGCTAGTTATCAATATGATGATCACCTATATATACATATATAATATAAAGTGAGTGAAGCTCAATGAGTAATAACACAGTAAAGAGGTTTAAATGAATGAGCCCAATACCAAAGTAAGTATAACATCATAAATTTGTAACTTTTTCATGATAATAATTACAAAATGACCTCGGGTCCACTGTATTACAGAACGCCCTCAGGCCCAACATTTATTGGAATGGCCTCAGGCCCATACGTAGTACAAAACGGCCTTGGGCCCAAACATATGAACACATATCACGGCACGATCTCAGTGTCACAACCCAAACCCGTCCTTATAGGTTTAGCATCGTAATCGGCCAGTAATCCTTGGATTACCAAAGGCCTTTTAACCGAATAACATATAGTTAGGGGCTGCGGAAGCAATTATACAAAATAATAGTAGTCCAATGAGCTGTGAAGACATACATGGTACAGATAACGTAAAACCTTTAACATCAAAAGATACAGTATAAACACATCACTCCTAGAACATATTATCAGAAATCTTGCCCGAAAATTCAAAAGAAACAAAGTTTAGTACATTCACAAGACAACCACTAAACTCGACTTAATCTGGAACCTCCCGGGAGGTACAAAGGTTGGCTAACAAAAACTTCAGGCGGCAGCTCAGGCCTGGTCACGCGTCTGCTCACCTACGTACATAATATATAAATATTGAGCGGGGGCTGAGTGAATAATAACAGAGTAAAAGGGGTATATGAATGATGTCCCATAAGGAAGCAGAATCTTATATATAGTCAAATGTCAAGGCAGAAACAGATTCATATTCGTAGTTGTATTCATATTCGAAGTTTGTATGTTGCACATCATAGTATGTGGTACATCCATTAGCGTTAGAAAATCTGATGACCCATATCTGGGACTACCATAAACTTGTTCCGATCACCTACAAAGGGATAGCCATAAGGCATTTCGATGACCCACAAAGGGACTACCATAAACTTATTCCGATGACCCATAAAGGGACGGCCATAAGGCATTCCAATGACCCATAAAGGGACCCATATCATATGATACTAAGGATGTCACGAATACATTTCAGAAACTTGGACATCCATTCATTCATTCATTCATACAAAACATCACATTTCAGAAAATTGATCATTTCATAGCATTAGAAAATAATTAAAGTTAAACATAACTTTATAGAGTTATTACTTACAGATAACTGGTGGCTCCAAATAGACAGGCAAAGTGGGCAATTCACTTAACTTGAGGCGCGCGACCTACATAACATGGCAGATTCATACATTGAAACACATGCTCGGATTTTACATAACTTATTTCATTTTTTCTTAGTGCGTTTCTAGCCTATAACCTTATTATGAGGTCTTAATCTTGGCCTAGGAATGCCTAAGATGGAATGAGGGTGAAAAAATGTACTTGAAAACATTTTTCAAAACTTGTTGAAAATAGGATCCACGCTCGAGCGTGGCTTTCCTCGCTCGAGCGGATATGCAAAATGTGAAGGTCCGCTCGAGCGTAACTTTCTTCGCTCGAGCGGTCTGTAAACTTTTGACAAAAGTACTGGCTGCTTAATTTTATGCTCGACGGACGTTTGATCCCCGCTCGAGCGTGAGATTCAGACCTCCGCTCGAGCATGAGTTTTGTAGCTCGAGCGATCTGCAAAACATATGAACTTTTGGGTACATACATTTCACGCTCGAACAGGCTTTAGGTCGCTCGAGTGGAAGTGCATGCACTCAGAGTGGTCGCTCAAGAGTGAACTCCTACACTCGAGCGTAGATGCAATTTTTGAAATTTCCATATTTGATTTCCAAGCTCCAAACTCGAACTAAACATTTCAAAGCTCAACATTTTGGGCCAAGAACTTGAATAATCACATGTGAACTTGGAAAACATCATGAAGTAAGAATCATTACTCAAAATCAAGAGCCAATTGACATGCAATTGTGCAACAATTCAACTTAAAATGCAAGGACATGATCTATATATGACATGCATGTAATCACCTGAGTTCTTAGCCTCCAATACTTGATCAAATGAGACTCAAGGGTGAGAATTGTTATGAACTCTTCAAACCATGCAAGATTTACAACATGTATGAGGGGAAAGTCTTTAAAACAACCTCAATTTGCTATAAAAAGAGCATGCATGCATGATGTGATCCTTCTACTAACTTATTCAACTCAAATCTTGCTTAACTCCACATAATCCTCATGAATTCATGTTCTATACATCATAATTATATAATCTAGGTGTTGAATTCTTACCTCAACCTCTCAAGTAAGATCTAAATGATGAGCACACTAAGATTCCAAACTAATTATTCCCAATTCCAATAAGCCTTGTTGATCTCAACACTCTCTTTCTCTCTCAGTCCCTTCCTCTCTCACACGTTTGTTTGTGTGTGAAAGCTCAAATATGTTTGAAAATGGAGAAAAAGAGTTGAGTGGAGGCTTATATGGAGCCTTATATAGGCTTCATTAGTGTTGGTTAATCAAATGGGCATTAAACTAATCCAATTTAATCGTTCCAAATTGAATTTTAATTGAACCTATCATAATGTTCTAAAAATTCCAAATAACAAATCTGCTAAGTCAATTTCGTGATTGGATGCCGATAAGGCCTTTGATTCACAAAATGTAACAGAAATTTCAAACAGATATTCGTACAATGAACAGATAAAGCACAAATAACGCAACACATATGCAATTAATTCAAAATCTGAGTTGAATAACTTATTAGGCATATTAAATCATGGTTTATCGTCAATCAAGAGTCGGGGTTGTTACAATCTTTCCCCCTTAAAGAGTCTGGTCCTCCAAACTCAAGTTACCTTCATTCTGGAAGAACACCAGGTCCAAAGGAAATAGTTCAGGGTATCTTTTTATCATATCTTCCTCTGCCTCCCAAGTTGCATAAGTTCCTCCGTGGTTTTGCCAATTAACTTCTACCAACGGTATGTCTTTGTTTCTCAATCTCTTGATCCGACGATTCACAATCTAAATAGGTCTTTCTTTGTATGTGTAATCATCATTCAGAAGTACATAGGTCGGCTCTATAATATGGAGTGGGTCTCGTAAGTAATCTCAAAGCATTGAAACATGAAAAATGTTGTGCATATGCTCCATCACCGGAGGTAAAGCTACCTGATACGTTACTGGATTAATCTTCTCGAGAATCTCATATGGCCCAACATATCTTGGTGCCAACGTGCCCTTAACACCAAACCGGGTTTGCCCTTTCATAGGGGTCACTTTTATGAACACATGGTCACCAACTTTGTATTCTCTATCTCGTCTTCGGACATCCGCATAACTCTTTTGTTGACTCTGTGCAGTTTTTAGGCGTTGTTGAATCAGTTTCACTTTCTCAGTTGTTTTTTGCACTAGTTCTGGTCCCAATAATGGTCTGTCACCTACTTCAGCCGAACAGATAGGAGAATGACATTTCCTTCTATACAAAGCCTCATAAGGAGTCATCCTAATACTTGAATGATAGTTGTTGTTATACACAAATTCGGCCAATGATAAATACGTCTCCCAATTTCCTTGGAAGTCCAAGACACACATCCTCAACATATCTTCCAAAGTTTGATTTGTTCGTTCAGTTTGGCCATCTATATATGGGTGGTAGGCACTACTCAATCACAATTCAGTCCCCAAAGCCTATTGTAAAATTTGCCAAAATCTTGACGTAAACTTTGAATCCCTGTTAGATACAATGGATACTGGTACACTATGTAACCTCACAATTTCCTTCACATATATGTTAGCTAACCTGTCCGTATTATAAATAGATTTAACAGATAGAAAATGAGCAGACTTAGTTAAACGGTCAACAATGACCCAAATAGATCCATACCACGGGAAAAGCGAGGCAATCCTACAATGAAATCCATGATAATGTGCTCCTATTTCCATTCCGGTATCGGAAGCGGTTGTAGTAAACCAGTGGGTCATTGATGTTCAGCTTTAACTTGTTGGCAGTGTAAACATCTAGCCACAAAGTCTGCAATACCCTTTTTCATTTCAGGCCACCAGAAATTTTGTTTTAAATCATGATACATCTTTGTGTTCCCTGAATACATAGCAAACTTAGTATTATGAGCTTCAGACATAACACGTTTTCTCAAGTCACAACAATCTGGTACACAAAGGTGATTCTGAAATTTCAGTACATTGCTCTCAAGTATAAATCCAGACCTTGGTTTTAAGTCAATTTCATCTACAACCTTTTTCAAGAACTCATCTTCAAGTTGCTTCTCTTTGATTTCTTCAATGATCGCAGGTTGGACAGAGATAGCAGCTAAGACCCCACCTTGTTCTTGAAATATAACTTCAATCTCATTCTTTTCCAAATCACATAGTAATTCTTTCTGACTGGTGAGCAAACATGACAACTTTCCCATTGATTTTTGGCTTAAGGCATTTGCCACAGTGTTAGCTTTCCCTGGATGATATAAAATTTGTAGATCATAGTCTTTGATTAATTCCAGCCATCTTCTCTGTCTCATGTTCAATTCTTTTTGGGAGAAGAAATATTTCAAGCTTTTATGGTCAGTATACACTGCACAAGTTACTCCATACAAGTAGTGACGCTAGATTTTCAAAGCCAACACCACAACTGCCAGTTCAAGATCATGAGTCGGGTAATTCTTTTCATGAGAATGGAGTTGCCGAGATGCATAAGCAATCGCCTTCCCATTTTGCATAAGCACACAACCTAAACCCTTGTAAGATGCATCACTGTAAATCTGAAATCCATCAGTTCCGTTGGGCAAGGTCAAGATTGGTGCCGTTACAAATCTCGTTTTCAGTTCTTGAAAGGCGTCGCTCGTTGATCATTCCAATCAAATAGTATATTTTTCTGTGTCAACTGTGTCAATGGCATGGAAAGCTTTGAAAATCCTTTTACAAACCTTCTGCAGTAACCCGCAAGCCCAAGAAAACTTCTAACTTCGAACACATTAGTTGGTCTTGGCCAGTCAACAATGGCTTCAATCTTCTGTGGGTCTACTGATATACCATCCCTGTTGATTACATGGCCCAAAAAGGCTACGCTGTCCAGCCAAAATTCACATTTGGAAAGTTTTGCATATAATTTCCTTTCTCTCAGAATCTGTAAGGCAGTTCTCAAATGATTCTCTTGTTTTTCCCTGCTTTTGGAGTAAATTAATATATCATCAATAAAGACAACAATAAATTCATCAAGGAATGATTTAAACACCCTATTTATCAGATCCATGAAAGCTGCAGGTGCATTTGTTACCCCAAATGACATGACTAAAAATTAATAATGTCCATATCCAGTTCGGAAAGCGGTTTTCTCTACGTCTTCTGCTTGGACGTTTAGCTGGTGATACCCGGATCTAAGGTTAATCTTAGAAAACACTTGAGCTCCCTGAAGTTGATCAAACAGGTCATTAATTCGGGGTAGTAGGTACTTGTTTTTAACAGTTACTTTGTTTAACTCATGGTAGTCAATACATAGCCTCAAAGCTCCATCTTTCTTCTTAACAAATGAAACTGGAGCACCTCAAGGTAAGGTACTCGGGCGGATGAATTTCTTGTCTAAGAGTTCTTGAAGTTGGACTTTTAACTCTTTCAATTCAGAAGTCGACATCTTATATGGAGTCTTGGAGATGGATTGTGTTCCAGGTATTATATCAATGGTAAATTCAATTTCTCTATCAATTAAGTCCCCGGGTAGATCATTGGGAAATACATCAGGAAAGTCACAAACCACAGGAATGGTTTCTACATTGGTATTAGCTAAAGATTTAGTCAATGCACAACACAAGTAGCCCCAATAACCTTTCCTTAACAATTTCTTGGCTTTCATGAATGAAATCAAGTATGGCGGAGGAACTATCTCATTTCCAGTGAAAGTAAACTCAGGCATACCAGGTGCTTTGAACATGATGGTTTTGTTCACACAATCAATAGTAGCACAATATTTAGTCAACCAATCCATACCCAGAATACAATCAAAATGATCAATGTTCAAGGGCAGTAAGTCAACATACAATGTCATATCACACATCATATCACACATCATAACATCACATGCCAGATATACATAAGCACATATCATAGAACCTCCAGACGGCGTAGATGCAGATAGTAAACAGTTCATAGGTTCTAATGGTCTAGTTAATTTCCGAGAGAAAGCATGTGATACAAATGAATGCGTAGAACTAGAATCAATCAGCACACAGGCATTCTGAGCACAGATAGAAATTATACCTAATACCATATATTCGGTGTTCTGCACATCACCAGGCACAAGTGCAAATACTCGACCCTGCCTTAAGGTTTCTTTCTCGGTGTTAGCTTTTGTATTCATTTTGGATGTAGAAGCTGATTCGACTGAACTTGCGGCTGGACGGTTGGTATTTTCGAGCCTGATAGAATAGTCTTTCTTCATATAGCTGGTTTTTCCACACCTGAAACAGGCACCTGTCACTCGATAACAAACCCTCTTATGTTTCCTACGACATTCTGGGCAAGTCGGTGCAGATCCATTACTTTGGCTTGAGCCACTGTAAGATCCCATATTTTGCTTCTTTAAAAATGACCGACCTCTTTTAAAATTCGATCCCAATCTCTTACCCCTCCATTTAGCTGTCGGAGCATTAGCCTGTCTTTTTGCGGCTAAGTTGGCTTTAGCCATAAGGGCTCTGTCAAGGATTCCCATGTATGTTGGCAATTTCAATACGCCAACTCGATCAAATATGTCTAAATCCAATCCGCCTTCAAATTTGCGGGCTTTCATATAGTCTATGTCTATCATGTGGGGAGCGAATCTGGCTAACTCAGTGAACTTAGCCTCATACTCAGCTACAGACATTCTACCTTGTTTGAGTTCTTGGAGTTCAGACACTTTTTGGTCCCGAAAACACTGAGGGAAGTACTTGTCATAAAAGATTTCATTGAATCGAGCCCATGTCAAATTCCCATTACCATTTCGAGCTAATAGCCACCATCTGCAGGCTTCATCTTTTAGAGTATAGGTGGCCAAAAGGACTTTCTGAACCTCAGAACAAGGAAAGACTTCAAATAATTTCTTTATTTCTAATAACCATGTTTCAGCCTTCAACGGCTCAATACTGGCCAGAAAAGTTGGCGGCTTCATTTTCATGAACATCTGAGTAAGGTTGATTATTTCATTGTTGTCTGGTTCAACTTGGACCGATGGGGGTGGAGGAGGTAAAGGTTGTTGCCTCTGTTGTTGCGCCATTGCTTCAGTTAGAGCTGTGAGCATTTGCTCTATTCGGCTCATTCAAGCCTCAGATATTTTAGTTGGTCCATCACTTCTTGTATTATCCATTTGCTAGATGTAAATAGAGTATTTAGAAACATAGGCAAACAATCCTTTTTCTATCATTTCGATCATTCACTTTATTGTCATGTGTTCATGGTTAATTTCAGTTTTCATCTTTAATGAACACGCTCACACACATGCTGATGAGATGCCCATATTTCTTACGGATATCCTATAGCTCATGTGGACTCGTGTGTGGTATAACTAGTGCTCTGATACCACTCTATCACGACCCAAACCTATCCCTATAGGTTTAGCATCATAACCGGCCAGTAATCCTTGGATTACCAAAGACCTTTTAACTGAATAACATATAGCTAGGGGTTGCGGAAGCAATTTTACAAAATAATAGTAGTCCAATGAGCTGTGTAGACATACATAGGACAGATAACGTAAAACCTTATAAACTTTCAAGTAACATCAAAAGATACAGTATATACACATCACTCCTAGAACATATTATCAGAAATCTTGTCCGAAAATTCAAAAGAAACAAAGTTTAGTACATTCACAAGACAGCCACTAAACTCGACTTAATCTGGAACTTCCTTAGGAGGCACAAAGATTGGCTGACAAAAATTACAGGCGGCAGCTCAGGCCTGGTCACGCGCCTGCTTACCTACGTACATAATAGATAAATAGTGAGCAGGGGCCCAGTGAATAATAATAGAGTAAAAGGGGTACATGAATGATGTGCCATAAGGAAGCAGAACCTTATATATAGTCAAATGTCAAGGCAGAAACATATTTATATTCGTAGTTGTATTCATATTCGAAGTTTGTATGTTGCACATCATAATACGCGGCACATCCATTAGCATTAGAAAATCCGATGACCCATATCTAGGACTACCATAAACTTATTTCGATGACCCATAAAAGGACGGCCATAAGGCATTCCGATGACCCACAAAGGGACTACAATAAACTTATTCCGATGACCCATAAAGGGACGGCCATAAGGCATTCTGATGACCCACAAAGGGACTACCATAAACTTATTCTGATGACCCATAAAGGGACGGCCATAAGGCTTTCCGATGACCCATAAAGGGACCCATATCATATGACGCTAAGGATGTCACGAATACATTTCAGAAACTTGGACATTCATTCATTCATTCATACAAAACATTACATTTCGGAAAACTGATCATTTCATAGCATTAGAAAATAATTAAAGTTAAACATAACTTTACAGAGTTATTACTTACAGATAATTGGTGGCTCCAAATAGACAGGCATAGTGGGCAATTCACTTAACTTGAGGCACGCGACCTACATAACATGGCAGATTCATACATTGAAACACACGCTCGGATTGTATATAAACTTATTTCATTTGTTCTTAGTATTGTAGACTGCCCGAACTTCCTCCGCGCGCCCTCCCTTCATGCTAATATAGTTCGGACTCCTGTCACAGTTCTGTATCTAATCTCACAAAGTGCAATGTAAGACTGATAAATCACCAAAGAGTCCAAATCCGGCAAATCGTTTTGGAAAATCGATTTTAATCAAAAAGCGCCAAACATAGATTGCTTTTCCAGATTACAGAGCCGCCACCTAAATATTTTATTTTTAAGAAATTTAGGAAACCCTGACTCATGCCAAAGGCCACGTGTCCGTCATCACCAAAGTTGCCTAAGCTCGAGAACTTGGGTACGAGGGGGGGAAGGTCATAAAATGAGCACCCCCGCTCGCCCCGATCAAAGGATCGGCCTCTACTAAGCATGATATGTTGTTTTGAAGACACATGTGTCCTTATTCCGGTTATTAGCTATATTCCTATGTGATGCGCACAGCATACAAGTATAGACTAGATCGCCTGAATTGGAACAAAACAATTCAATGTTTGTTTTTGAAAATGGTTTGAATTTGTCACCCTCAAGTGAGCTTAGAAATACAGATTTGCCACCAAACAAGGTGGGCTTAGAACATGATGATTTGCCACTCCAAGTGGGCTTAAAACTCACATTTTGATGAATTATTCCAATTCAAGAAATAAAGCTTTCATCCACAGGCATTCATGCCGTTTAGCATTTAAGCAAATAGCCTCATGGCAAGCATGCTATCATGGCAACACTCACACACATGCAAATATGCTAAAGTGTAAACACTTACAGTGTACTCCAAGTCAAAATAGAGAACTAGTTAGAAATCATGTATGATCCTAGCTATGTTAATATGCCTAATGCAACACATGCAAAAATGCAACTAAATAGGCTCGGCTATCTAAGATGGCATATGAATGTAATGATTTGATGCATGTATTCAAATAGGTATTGAAAATCAATGCAGTTTGAATGATGCGCCGATCCCGGTGCATGCATGACAAATGAATGATGCACGCATGCAAAGCATAAGGTATGCTAATCAAAACATGTCTTTAATCTAACCATCGAAAGCGGTAAGTAAAAGGGAGAAAGAAATGGGGTTGAAAGACATGCACACACACACGCACACTTATTACAACATTTTCCCTCTCGACGGAGGTCCGAATGAATTAGCTAAGCTAATCTAAGCTAAGCTGACTAACCAATCTAATTAAACCAATTAGATTAATTGTTACACAACAAAACGAATAACTAGTAAACTACTTCCAAATTATTACAACACTTAATTAATTAACAAACTAATTAATTAAATTACCAAATTAAGCTAACTAACAAGTAAAGCTAATTACAAATCATACTGCCTCAGCTCTGTTCCAAGAGGTTGAAGATGCATGCTCGGTTGGCGTTCGCTCAGAAATCCATTACCATGTTGTCAATTGCCTCTGTTTGTACTTGCCTTGATCTCTGAAAATTGTGCCAACCTCCAGACTGCCTTTACTTTAAAATAGGGATCTGCTGGTGGGCTGCCAGCCAGAAAAAGTGGCTACAAGCCACCAAAACTAGCCAGTCGGCTAGTAAAACTGGCTGGTTGGCTCGTTGCTTCTCCAGGCTTCTGGTTTTGCCATAACAGAGAACAATAGAGGCACATCAATGTATTTGCAAGGCAATGTAGGCACTGTCACGCTCCCAATCATGTCTCAAGCTCAAAGGAGCGTGGCACTCGGCTCTCAAGCCACCAACCAAGCATTTTCAATGCATGGTGGCCAAGAACCAAGCTTACACCATGTTTATGAATGCACAAACAACACACAAAGAGCCTCCACCCTATCATGCTTGATCAAGGGCGTTAGCGACCAAGAAACGTGACACGTTTCATCACTTCAAGTATGAAACGTCCCACATTTCTTGTGTTTGGATTAACGTCTGATCCAAACACATGCAATGCAACACACATATGTTATCTTGGTATGTTTAAGTTGACTCAATTCTTGTTTACACATTTTACATTACCAATCCATTCTTTAATTGGTTAAGTCCAATGTGCAAGTCCTCTAAGGAGAGGAGGTCAACCAAAAGAATGATTTAAGGCATAGGAGAGACCATGCCTTTGACTAAGAGGAACCCTCAAAAGAGGGTTAAAGCCATTTAAGCATAAGTCTCAATCCCAAGCTCAAACACAATCTCAAGGACAAACAACCCTCAAATGAAATGGAAGAATGAAAAAATGAGGGAGGTGGCAGATGTTTAGTGCTGAAATGGCATGCTATAGACCTTAAAGCATGAAAGCAATGCAAACATGGCATGTTGAGGACCAAAAACATCAAAGCTAGTAAAGAGCAATACACAAGAGGCATGCAACACATAGCACAAATGTCCAAACCAGCCCTGGACAGAGCTCAATCATGCCAAAATAATGGCCTAAACATGCTGAAATGGAAGCTCAAAATACTAGAAGAACATGCACACATGTTTGCCTATAAGCAAGGAATAATACACAACCCTCAAAAGCTATAAAGAAGTGAAATATATGAGAGTGTGACTACACTATATACACTGAAATTACATGCCAAATGGTGCCACACCATGCAAACATCACATGCACAACATATTAAAGGCTTCAAAACTCAAAGCTAGTCAAGGTCCTTCATACTACAACCATACTAAGCAAAGCTCAAATGACCTTAACCACTCAAAACAGACCTAAGGCAGGTCGAAATAGTAGCAAAAACATGCTAGACTTGCAGCATAGATGGCAAGAAAAATATGCTCATGTATTGGCTCGCAAACAAGGCATGAGGTTCAACTTCTCAAAAGCATTGAAAGAGTGATACATATGAGAGTATGACAGTGATATATGCTCTAAAATCACATATTAAATGATGCCATATCATGCAAACAACCCAAGCAAAGCATGCTAGAGGACTCAAAATACAAAGCTATCAAAGCCTATCATGCTATAGCCATACAAAGCAGGCCACAAAGCGCCAAGACCACTCAAAACAGAGTTCAAGCATGCTAAAATATGAGCAAAAACATGCTGAAGTGTAGCCAAAATAAGCTACAATAATGGGCTAAAGTAGCGAGCATACAAAGCTAGTGAGCATGGTTACATTACAAGTGTAAGAAGCATGCAAGAGGTGACTCTACCAGGCCAAAACAGAGTTACAACATGCTGAAATAAGACCAAAAATGGGCTGAGATTAAGCCAACACATGCTAGAATAACAAGCTAACTCATTAGGCATGCAAGGCTAGTGAGCAAGATTACACTACAAGTGTAAAGAGCAAGTAACCAATGATCAAACAAGCCAAAAATAGAGTTATGGAAGGTCTAAAAAGTCACAAAAACATGCTTGAACAAAGCCACAAAGAACTAGAAACAAATGCTCATTTAGTAGGCCATCAACACATGCAAGCAAGACAAGAGGAGAGAGGACCACTCCCTCCTATTTGGGACCTCAAAACCACCTTTCCACCATTGAAATTCCTCTGGAATTCAGTGGTTAGAAGGCTAAACAAAGGCTATTACAAAAGCTAAGGAAGGTGGCTCAAAAGGCTTTACAAGCCAAAGAGCAAAAGAGGGGAAACACCCCCTAACCACACAAGACTCAAACCAAGATTTTTAACACTTAAAAATAGAGCTTTTTGTAGTTAACAACCAAGCCTAAAACAACATGCAAAGGTGGCTAAGATGGCATACAAAAATAAGCTTAAAAAGGGAATATGCTCACCCTTGAAGCACAACAGCAAAAGGACAACTTCTGAGCCAAAAACCAACTTTAGGAGGCCTAAACAAGTCTTGAGGAATCTTAGCTCCGAGGTTAAGATGTTTGGCTAAGGGGTTGTGTGCAAAAATATAAAGAAAGTTCATTTTCAAGCACAATATAGCACAATATAGAGAGAGAGGGAGAGAATTCTAGAGAGATAGTGAAATTTTGTCTCTAAAATTTCAGAACCTCAAACAAGGGGGAGGGACCTCCCCTTATATAGGCAATGCAAGGAAAAGCTTGCTTGACAAGCTTAAAGCTTGTCTCTATCCCTTCATACACGTGTATGGAGGATAGCTTCAATGCCCAACAGCTGGCTCAAAAGATCTAAAAATATCAGAAAAAGGAGAAAATTGGCTGCCAGCCAGTTTAAGTGGCCGACCGGCCACGTCAACTAGCTGACCGACCACTCCAACTAGCTGGCAAGGAGAAAAAGTGGCTGGCAAATGCCAAAAGTGGCCGGCAGGGCCTCACTCTCCTTCAGCCAAGAGGCACCAAGGTTTGGCCTAATAACAAGGCCAGAACATAGAGGGCTTAGAGGCTCAAAGACACGGCACTCGGCTGAGACCTTCGAGCACCCATAACTAGCACAAACATGCGCAATCATCGAGTGCACAGATGATGGCGTTTGAATCTTAAGGTCGGTAAAAAATGCGGTGTCTACAAGTACGTTTCTAGCTTATAACCTCATTATGGCGCCTTAATCTTGGCCTAGGAATGCCTAAGATGGAATGAGGATGCAAAAATGTACTTGAAAACATTTTTCAAAACTTACTGAAAACAGGGTCTACGCTCGAGCGGACATGTAAAATGTGAAGGTCCGCTCGAGCGCAACTTTCTTCACTCGAGTGGTCTGCAAACTTTTGACAAAAGTACTGGTTGCTTAATTTTCATGCTCGACAGACGCTCGATCCCCGCTCAAGCGCGAGATTCAGACCTTCGCCCGAGCATGACTTTTGTCGCTCGAGCGATCTACAAAACATATGAACTTCTGGGTACATGCATTTCACACTTGAGCAGGCTTTAGGTCGCTCGAGCGGAAGTGCATGCATTCAGAGTGGTCGCTCGAGCGTGAACTCCTACGCTCGAGCGTAGATGTAATTTTTAGAATTTCCAGATTTGATCTCCAAGCTCCAAACTCGAACTAAATATTTCAAAGCTCAACATTTTGGGCCAAAAACTTGAGGAATCACATGTGAACTTGGAAAATATCATGAAGTAAGAATCATTACTCAAAATCAAGACCCAATTGACATGCAATTGTGTAACAATTCAGCTTAAAATGCAAGGACATGCTCTATATATGACATGCATGCAATCACCTGAGTTCTTAGCCTCCAATACTTGATCAAATGAGACTCAAGGGTGAGAATTGTTATGAACTCTTCAAACCATGCCAGATTTACAACATGCATGAGGGGAAAGTCTTTAAAACAACCTCAATTTGCTATGAAAAAAGCATGCATGCATGATGTGATCCTTCTACTAACTTATTCAACTCAAATCTTGATTAACTCCACATAATCCTCATGAATTCATGTTCTATACATCATAATTATATAATCTAGGTGTTGAATTCTTACCTCAACCTCTCAAGTAAGATCTAAATGATGAGCACACTAAGATTCCAAACTAATTCTTCCCAATTCCAATAAGCCTTGTTGATCTCAACACTCTCTTTCTCTCTCAGTCCCTTCATCTCTCACACGTTTGTGTGTGTGTGATAGCTCAAATATGTTTGAAAATGGAGAAAAAGAGTTGAGTGGAGGCTTATATGGAGGCTTATATGGAGCCTTATATAGGCTTCATTAGTGTTGGTTAATCAAATGGGCATTAAACTAATCCAATTTAATCGTTCCAAATTGAATTTTAATTGAACCTATGATAATGTTCTAAAAATTCCAAATAACAAATCTACTAAGTCAATTTTGTGATTAGATGCCGATAAGGCCTTTGATTCACAAAATATAACAGAAATTTCAAACAGATATTCGTACAACGAACAGATAAAACACAAATAACGCAACACATGTGCAATTAATTCAAAATCTGAGCCTAATAACTTATTAGGCTTATTAAATCATGGTTAATTGTTAATTAAGAGCCAGGGTTGTTACACTCGGGCCTAAGCATGTATTATCATATCATTAACAAAACAGCTTTGGGCCTAAGCATATATTATCATATCATTAATAGAAACGATCTCAAATATAAAGTCGGCTTTGGTTTCTAGTGCCTCTGTGACTTTCAAATTTTCAATTCAAAGTTCATATTGCAACAGATATTCCTGCACTCAACAGATATAATTTCAAAATTACATAAATCACATAATTGATCATGTAATTCATATCAAACACACAATTACATGCATAATTAAGCATAATACGGGTTGGGTTATCACAACTCCTCATGTATGGGTGTGTTCTCTTAGACTTGTTAATATCTATTATTATCTCCACGCAGGGCTCCTGTTTATTTACTTGATATGAGCCCTAGATCTGCAACCCTCCTGCTCTCTAGGGCCCTATTCTCTCGATGTTTTAGGATATTTGAGGTGATTTCGCATTCCTCTTACCTTGATGTTATGCCACAACCTGCTCTCCTTGCTAGGCTCCTGTCACTACAGCTGTCGGGGCATTGTGGACAATGGCAATGTCGGTTGTATTACCTTGCTCGCATATCATGAAGTTTGTTATCATCTGTAGGTCCGTCATTTTGGCTGCCAAGTCTTTCACTTCGGCATCCCTTCACATACATCGGTCCTTCTAGACTTGAAGGTCGCTTGGCCTTGCCTACCCTCATTGTTCCTCCTCGGGCCATTACGACCCTTGGTGGCATTATTCATTTCTCATTCTACTTCATGTACCTCTTTGTCATCGCCTTTTTCTCTGCCAATTAGATTAACGTGCTCCTTGTTTTTGCTATATACCTCATCCCTGACTCTTTCTCCTTGTTTGGCTTTGGCCATATATTCGAACTGAGTTCCTATAGATAGTGCCAAATTATGGGTGTTGATTTCCAACCTCACAACCAAACTAGATCTTCAAGTTGAGATCTAAGGAACTTAGTCGTAGAGCACACAGAAGAATAGAAAAGCCCAACACTTGCACACAAGAAAACAAGAAATACTATAGTGGTTCATCCAACCGGGGGCACTCCGAAGATCAAGTCAAATACTTATCTCACAAAGATATCAACACGAGTAAATCATTCTCATACCTTAGACCCATGGGGGTGCCTTACTTTTGTAGTCAACAATGCCCGCGTCCCCTAGAAGTCTTACTTCATAGGACTTTATTCTTTACAAAGATAACACTTCTCCCAGACTTCTCATATTCAGATTAGAATGAACTCCTTTAACAGTCTTCATCATTATCTAAATAGAGAGCCTCAAACCATCTAGGACTCTTTTCCTTTATCTGAATATCTCGAACATCGGATTTATAGCATTGCATCTCGAAACTTCGGTCCATCTATGTGGCACCTTGGCAACAATGTCCCTTCACATGGCATCTCGGCTATGACCTCTGTCACATGGACAACACCAAAAATTATGTCCCCACAACAAGTATAATTGTTTTCAAAGATTTGTTTTTGTTTAGAGTTTCTATTAACAAAATGATTTATATATTTTTTATGTAATTTCTATTTGTGATTTTGTGGGTGTTGATTTCTGACCTCACGACTAAACTAGATCTCATAGTCGAGATCTAAAGAACTTAGCTATAGAGTACAAAGAAGAATAGAAAAGCCCAACACTTGCATACAAGAAGACAAGAAATACCATGGTGGCTCCTCTACCCGGGGGTACTCCGATGATCAAGTCAGTCACTTATCTCACAAAGATATCGGCACAAATAAATCACTCACAATGAAAATCATACCTTAGACCTACAGGGGTGCCTTACTTTATAGCTAGCAATGCATGCGTCCCTTAGACGTCTCACTTCATAGGACTCTATCATTTACAAGGATAACACTTATCCTAGACTGCTTCTATTCAAATTAGAATGAACTCTTTTAAGAGTCTTATCTCTATCCAAACAGAGAGCCACAAACCATTTAGGACTTTTGTCCTCTATTCGAATATCTCAAACTCTAGTATTATAGCATCACATCTCGGTATTTTGGTCCACTATGTGGCACTTTGGTAACACGGTCTATCCACGTGGCACCTCGCCTATGAACCTCGGCCATGTGGACTGTGCTAAACATTATGTCCCCATAATTGCCCCATAGGTTTTATTGCCTCAGCAAGTTGAGGTGATGGAACTTACATCGTTCGACCTCCCAACACATCAACTAAACAACTTGCTGGAGGATGTTTCTCCAATTGAAATCATGACTCATCGGCGTCAATAAACAAGGACTCAAGTGTTCACTCATCAGGAACCAAGAGCTAATATGTCCATTCTCATCCAAATCTAAAATTTCATCTGAGATCACACTACTAGTTGAGGTCGTGACTCGCTAGTTCAAGAATCAAAGATCTCAAGTCTATTTCTGTAACAAACTCACACATGGCATCACTCCATTCATCTGTACCCATTACGTCAGTCATTGTCCATCAATTCTGTCACACGTCGCCTGGCATCACCTGATGTGAACGAGGCACATCTCCCTAAGCATTTGAAATGATTTCATTTTGCCGTCCTTTCATCTTTCCCATATACTCTTTCCTTCTCTCTTCTCGTCTCTTCACTTGCACACATCATCTCTCTCTCTCTATTCTCAAACATTCTCTCTTTACAATCCTTCAATCCGCTATTGATATCTGTTCGAGCTCCCTGTAACTACTTCGTTCAACCCTTTCTGGTGACCACTTCAACAATCTACTCCAATCAAAACGATCGTCGCAGTCTAGCGAACAAGACTGTGGCCTCCATTCCTATATTCTTGACATGTAAGTCTCTCATTCTTTCTCTTTCAGTTTCAGTTCTTTAAAGTTCTTCATGTTCTTGAGCACATTTTCAAGTTTATATACTTAGATTCATCAAACAAATCTATTTTTGTTCAAATTATATGCATTTCATACACTTTTGCTCATCTACACCTATACTAAACAACCTGGAACCCATGCTCTTAATCATGTTCTTTGAGTCTCTACATTTCATTTTTATTCTATATTTCCCATGTTTAGCATTTGTTATTGACTTATACATTTGAATAATCAAATCTTGAGTCTTGTTCACTACTATTGTTGTTTCCAAATTTCTTGCTCAACATCCTTGAACATTCTGCCAGTGTTTTGCTCGTTCTAGATTTAGAATTTGGGATTTGCTTGAATACTAGGAAAATAGAAGCACAGAACACCCCTAGGATTCCAGAATCCATAAACTAGAAAACCCTAGGATCACCTTACCAAAAATCACCTTAGGAAAACAACACTTTACCGAGATCATGAGTATGCATAGGTGAAGAGTGGATACTCTGACCAAGATAGAATGCTTCCGCCAAGAGTTTGACATCCTAGATGATGTCCACATCAGGCTAGTTAGTGATGCTGACACAACCACTCCAGGAAAAAACTACGTGCCATTCCCCGTAGTGTTCATCCTTGAAGGTGGAGTTAGGTTCCGCCTAAACCCCTTTATTCTGAGAGCTTTTGCACTACTACAAGCTTACCCTAATGCAACTAGCTATAAACACCTTTAGGATCATCAATGGAATAGCCAAGTTATGTAGCCGACATAACGTTAGGTTAACCTCGGCTGACATGCAATACTGCTACACCATATGTAAGCTCAAATCTAAGAACAACATTTCATACTATCTAAAGCCCAGATCCACTGCCTATAAAATGATCGCCGACCTCCCTAACTCTAACAAAGGTATTGGGGAGGATTATTTAATTATCTCGGGAAATTGGGAGTTTGCTCCAGACGATAACTACCGTCTCTTTCCTCTGTCCAGAGAGCCTTCTGGATGTGATAAAGGTAAGAATCCAAGCCTTAGATTCCCAATGTTTTCTTACTTTAGTCCAGCATTCTGCGCTTAAAATATTTTCTAATATTCTTTTTTTCATATTGTAGAACTCAAACAACCAAGCAAGGCAATCCGAAAAGCCTATGTCAAGAAAGCCGAAGTAGACAGGCTCTTAGAGCTTCCACTAAATCAATGGAAAGCCTCTATCCTTCTTAACTACATCCCAACATACAAGTCTCCTCTCTCCAATGTCCCATTAAGGAACAAGACTCCTCCATCTACCACAACTCTGACAACTACATCTCGCCCAAACCAAGGATTAATCTCAAACCCAACTAACTAGCCGCTAACATCAACTTTATCACAACGCATCTCGTCATCCTAGCATCGATATAGTCAGTGACCCTCTAATGTCCCTGCAGCAAGAACCAAAAGCAAAAAATGCTGAAGTCATTACTTACTGGTGTACGACCTAGAAAATCTACCAATTGCCCTTCCCGCCATCGATGTAACAACCGTCGCCACTTCAAAGGAAATGGGCCGCAAAGCAGCTATTGTATTTGACCTTCTTAATGACATCCCCGATGTCATCACCATCCAATCTACTTCAACCCTATCCCTAGTCTAGAAACCTAAGAGGATCAAAAAGGTCAGGGTCAAGGCTAATCGCAAACACACAGTCACTCCTTTCTTTGAGAAGAAAGACCCTGAAGACACTATCATCATCTTTATGATAGTAGAAGCTAGGAAGTGCCCAGCCTCAAAATCTGCAAAAACTCCAAAACCCAAGTGGTTCCACTCCTTGGGTCCCGAGGTCTCTCATGACGACTAATGGTTTCTTGAAATCATAGTCAACGACCGACCCCTCGAGATCGGGGACAGTGCCTAGAAGTACCCTAAGGTTGTCGCTGCTATCTCTACTACCCTACTCTTGCCAATCGATATGGCTAATATCATTGAGTACAATGCGCACAAACATTTTGCTATGATGATGCTAAACTGTATTTTGATAAGGCTCTTCACCCTTCTTTCTAGCATTCAGCACATAGAAAATTTTTCACATTTCTAACATAATGTTCTTTTTCTAGTCTGTCCAGTATGCCCACTCCTTCCTGACCCAACATGTATTGATGAAGAAGGATCTTACAAAGAAGACTCAGGAGGCTGCAAACTATCTTTACAAACTGAACCAGGCCGAAGCCTTAGTGAAAAAGCAAATGGACAAGGCTAAGGCCGTGAAGGTTGCCACAAAAAAGGCCGAGGCCACAACCCAAGTTGCTGAGGATAAAGCTGCCCTAGTCGAAAAGAAGCTGGCCGAGGCCTTGGCCACTAAGGACAAAGAGATCAAAGAGGTCGATGAAAAGGCCTACGAAGAGGGCAAAGCCAACATCAAAGATCACTACAAAAAATAAGTCAACGTAGCCTACAATAGAGGCTTCCAACTTGGCTGGTTTACAGCCTTGTCTGCCATCTTTGTCCCCAAGGACTTATCGTATAGAGACCTCTTAAAGCTAAAGCTGCTCTTTTTCCCTTTTCCAGCCAAATTTGAGGAGAAAGAAGAAGAAGAGGAAAAAAGAAGAAGAAAATGATACTACTGTGGCCAAGTCCCCCACTCTAAATGATCAATTGTTGGACCTCATTGGAGATGATGACGAAGTTTCCAAGAGCACTTCTTCGAACACCAAAGAGGCCAACAAGTCTAGGTTCGAGAAGACGAAGGCTGACAAGAGCATTGATGAATTCTTCAAAGAAATAGATGAGAAGGCTTGTGACATTGAAACCGATGTTACTGTCATCCCGATCGTTAAGGCCGACGTTCCTACTGCAACTTAAGAGGAACTCAACACTGTGAACTAACATCCCAAACTTAGGATTTTTTGTTCTTTTTTTTCCCCCCATTTTTTTTCTTTCAGTTGTACCTTTGAACAATGAACAACTTTTTTTTTCAAGGCCGATGTGCCTTTTGTTGTAACAAACCAACTTGTTGCTTTATGAATGCACATCTCTTTTGACTAAGTGTTGAATGCCTCTTCCGCTTCTGTTTATTTTCTAAGTATAATATCTTGTATGCCATATCCCATCTCAGCTGGACAAACTACCTCAGATTAACTTATCTAGGGTATAACAAACTTTTGAAAATTTCACTAAGTTTTACTCTTTTCAAATCATAACTTAAATCATAAATTCAAGTATAACTCATCTAGGCTCCATATCCCCTAATATGAATGTAAGTTACAACTTACGTTTACATTAAAGAACCATCATCTCAATCCTGCTTAAGTTTCATAAAATTAGATATCCATGACTGATGTCATCATGTTTAGCTCATATAAACAAAACACTTAAGGCTTGACCTCAGTGCACCGATTTCACCGTACTAATCACCTCTACTTTTCATCACAAACTAGCCAGGTCGGCTGTCCGACGTGATTACCCCCTAGGCAAAGTCATGGCTAGTTTCGTCCTTTTAATCGCTGAAACATCTCTTTAACTTAGTTCAACTCCATCATCTTGACAAGCCTAAGTTAAACGTCCAGTTCCTCATTGAAACATCACATGGGCTTAACACTATCTGTCTATCTAACACAAGTGCAACAAACATACAAGTTTCAACAACAATTTGCAAAAAAAAAAAAAAAAAAAAAAAAAAAATTGAGCTAGTATTTTATTAATCCATACTTCGGCGAATCATCCTTTAAATTACATCCAGAAAAGAAAAGAAAGGAAACTAATGGAAGAAAACTTCAAATTACTGGTATTCTATGGTCTTAGCAACTTTTTTCTCTTGTAATCTTCCAGTCAATATGCTCCGCTGTCGGCAACCGAGATGATTCTATACAGTCCTTTCTAGTTTGGGCCAAGTTTGTCCTCCTTGGGATCTTTCTTGTTGCCGACGACCTTTCTTAAAACAAGATCCCCAACTTTGAACTCTCTAGGGTTAACATTCTTGTTTTATGCTCTGACCAATCTTTGTTGGTATGCCCCTAGTCGAAGTGCCACTCGCTTTCTTCTTTCTTCGATTAGATTAAGATCTCAGGCTAAGAAGGCCTCGTTGGCTCCAGTCTCCACTGCCTGGGTTTTGACTCCAGGGATACTGATCTCTAGTGATATAATAGCCTCAGTGCCATAAGCCATAACAAAAGGCAGTTCTCCAATTGATCTTCTCGATGTGGTATGGTATGCCATAAAAAATTTGGTAGTTCTTCAACCCATTTGCCCTTAGAAACTTCTAACCTCTTATTTATGTCGTCTAGGATAGTCTTGTTCAATGCCTCGGCCTGGCCATTCCTTTACAGAAAGCTAGGCGTTGAGTAATAATTCTTTATCTTGTACTTGGCGCATAAATTCTTAATAAGCTTACTGTCAAATTGGGTGCCGTTTTAGGCCATAATGGCTCTCGGGATTCCAAATCTTATGATGATATTCCTTAAAATAAAAATTTTTACATCCTCATCTCGGATCTTGGCTAATAGCTCAACCTCCACCCACTTTGTGAAGTAGTCATTGGCCACTAAGAGGAACTTTCTATAGCCAGTCTCTTTGGGCAGTTGCCCGATCATATCCATTCCCCACTGGGCAAATGACCAAGGACTGGACACTGAATTCAAGTCCTCTATTGGCAGATGTATCAAAGGTGCAAACCTTTGACACTTCTCACACTTTTTGACATATGTTTCAGCATCTTTTTGCATATAGGGCCACCAATACCCTTGCGATATAGCTCTGTGGGCCAATGACATTTCCTATGTGTGACTACCAGAAACTCCTTTGCAGATGTCCAACAAGAAATCTTCCACTTGGGAAGGGTGCACACATTGCAACAAATGGTCCAGTAAAGGACCTTCTGTACAAATGACCTTTGGCCGACAAGCAAAACCCGACTGACCTGACTCTGACCTTGTGTGCCTTCTTCTTGTTCTCTGGCAATCTACCATATCTTATGAACTTGACCAACGGGTCCATCCAACTCAGACCTTGCTCGACACACATTGCTTTATATTCTATGATCACGGGGCTCAACACTTGGGCCACACAAGTAGTCCAGTTGATGGTTCTTAAAGAGTTTGACTTTATGGGTGAAGCCAAGTTTGCAAGTGCATCTGCATGACTATTGTCTTCTCAACAAACTTGTTGAAGCAAACAACTCCTCAACTGGGTTAACAATTTGATGACTTCCTTTACATAGGCCATCATTTTCTCATCTCAAGCAACGTACTCTCCCGTCACCTGGTTCACGATGAGTTGGGAGTCGTAGTAGACAACCACCTTTTCAATTTCGATTAATTCGACAATTCATGCCTCACACTTTACCTCATTGTTCGAGGCCTAAAATCCCAATATGATTGACTGTTCCAACACCCGTCCATTTGGAAAAACCAAAACAACTCCTTTCTCCACTCCTTGCCAATTTGAACTACCGTCGACAAAGAGGCAGAAAAACTCGTCGATGTAAATGTTGCATGGTTTTGGTTTCTTAAACCTTTTCTTCTAAGCTTCATTGTCCTTTGTTAGCTTGAGGGTTTGAACTACCAGCTGTGTTTCTTCTGTTTCCTCTACACCTAGGCCAAGGTTCACAAGATTGGGCCACAGTATTGCATTCAGTGTAAACTTAGCAAAAAGTCGGCCAACATCTGACCTTTGATTGATGCCATTGGTCTGTATTCTATGTCATATTGACAAAAAATGACAGTCTATCACGCTATCCTTGCTGAGTAGAGACTTCAATGGATGCTAAGTTAACACCATAATCTTGTGAGCTTGGAAGTAATGATTCAATTTCTTTGACGTCATTGCCAAAGTAAGTGTCAGTTTCTCCAAAGGCCAGTATCTCGTTTCCGCACTCGCTAATGTCTTGCTCACATAGTAAACTGCCTTCTGTTCACCTTCATCTTCTTGGATGACTACTACACTAACTGTGTGGTCTGAAACCTCTAGATACAAAAACAGATCTTCTCTTAGAACTAGGTTGATAACAAAGGTGGGGAGGTCAAGTACTTCTTCAGGTTGGCCAAGGAGACCTCGCAAGCTTATGTCCACACAAAGTTTGTGGCTTTCTTTAATAGCTAGAAGAACAATCTACACTTGTTAGAACTCCAGGTTATGAATCGGTTCAGAGCTGCTATTTTTTTAGTCAAAATTTGAACTTCCTTTGCTGTCATTGGGCTTTTTAGATCAAATATGGCTTTGCTTTGGTCTAGACTTGCTTCAATCCCTCTTCTCGTCACTAGGTACCCCAAGAACTAACCTGATCCAACCTTGAAAGCACACTTAGAGGCATTCAGCTGAAGCTTGAATGCTTTCAAGATGTCAAACACCTCCTTGAGGTCGGTTAAATGATTTGAAGATTCTTTGTTTTTCACGACCATGTCGTCAATGTATGCCTTCACTGTTTTATTAATCAGATGCTTTAACATCTGGTCACAAGTCTCTGGTATGTTGCGCTTGCATTCTTCAATTTGAAGGGCATTACTTTGTAATGGTAGAGTCCGTTTGGAGTGATAAAGGCAGTCTTCTCCTCATCTAGTCCATACATCGTTATCTGATGATAACCTCAGTATGCATCAAGAAAGCTCATTCTATCATGCCCCGAGGTGGCATCAACCACCTGGTCTATCATTGGCAGTGGGAAGTAGTCCTTCAAACAAGCCTTGTTCAAGCTCGTGAAACCCATATAGACCCTCCACTTTTCATTTTTCTTCTTGACCACCACTGTGTTGGATAGCCAAATCAGGTAATGGACTTCTCGGATGGCCTACACTTCCAGCAGCTTCTCCACCACTTCTTTTACCGCCTCTACATGAACCATGGTGGGCCTTTTGGCTCTTTAAATCACTGGTTTTGCTAACCTGTCTATGTTAAGCTTGTGGTAGGTGACCTCGAGGCCGATCCCCGACATCTTGTATGGCATCCAAGCAAACACCTCCATGTTTGCTTTGAGAAAAAGCCGCTAGTTTCGTTTCCTCCTCATCGATTAGACCAGAGTCAAAGAGAAAGAATCGTTCATCATCTACTTCGTTCACTAGGATCTTCTTCAAAGACTCCTGGTGCTTGTCAACTGGCTTCTTGTCGATGTCTTCCAAGACCTTTTGGTCTTCGTCTACCACTTTTGTAGCTTGTGTTTCTCAGACACTACAGGTGTACTTTACTGCTGCCATAGAGCAATTTTTCGCCTACACTTGGTCCCCTCTGATTTCTTCTATCCTAAACTCCATTAGGAATCATAATAGTTGGTACAATGTTGAGGGGACGACCTTCATCGCATGCAACCAAGGTGTCTCCAACATGATATTGTATGGTGAAGGGGTATCAATCATGGTGAACTTTGTCATTATGGTCTTTGTCCCTGCCTGTACATCCGAACTCATGGACCTTAGCAACCACGTCGGTGTCCCGTTGAATTTGACCATTAGGCTATCGTCGGATGGTTCCAAGTCGTCTTTATGTGGTCGAGTTCCTTATAACACCCAACATACATGATGTCATAAGAATTGCCTTGATCAATCAGAATCCTCCTCACTTGACATCCTCTAATTATCAGGGTCACCTCCAAAGCATCGTTATGCGGATGTTGAACTACCTCCAAGTTCTTATCCGTGAAAGCAATCATCGAGCCCCATCAACCCTCCATCCAGGGTTTCTTTTGCTGGACCTAAAACACGTGCTACAAGTATTTCACTCTCTGTCTCCCCCTAATCTCGTTCGCACTTTCTATAGAATGGATCATGTTGATGACCTGAGTTCCTTCTGTCGAAGTTACAGCAGGTGGAGGTGGTGGTGCTCCTGCCGGAGCATAAGCCTACTTGGCTTGTTCTTCCCTCGTCTTTCCTCGTCGATCAAATCCCTCAGGTGTCCTTGTTTGACAAGGTCCTCCAAATCTTGCTTCAAAGCCCGACAGCCTTGGGTAATGTGCTCAGTGTCGTCATGGTATGCGCAAGACTTGTTGTGGAATCTTCCCATGGACTTCCCCAGGATTCTTTAAGGTGGCCTACAGTATGGCTGGTTCTGATCCTCTCCAGGATCCTGTAGATCGAGATCTTGAAGACTATGCTAACAGCTTGTATAGCCTTCAGCCTTGGCTCTCCGTTCTCGTTGCTAGCTCCACCTCGGCTTCGATTTGGTGAGCTATTTTGCTTCTCTTGCTTTGATGTGCTCCATTTCTTCAACTTATTGTCCTCCTCTACCTTGGCTTACTTCTCAATCCTCACCATTAGATCCTCCATTATTTTTGGGAGGGTCTTTGCAAGGGATTGTCGAAGTGGGCAGTCATCATCCAAGTTGTTCTTAAATGAAACAACGGCTAACTCTATCACGACCCAAACCCTCCCCTATAGGTTTAGTGTCTTAACCGGTAAATAATCCTTGTACTACAGAAGGCCTTTTAACATAATAGCACATAAATAAGGGCTGCGGAAACAAATACATGAAATATACATAGTCCAACGAGCTGTGCAGACATATATGGAACTGATAATTTTGAACTTTCATAACCATACGTGTGATCAAAACAAAATGTAACAATTAAGTCACTTCATGTATGCACAACAAAAAACTTGTTCGCAAATCAAAAGGAACAAAAACCTTTACATCCCCAATACACATCTACGGGGTTTAACTCAAACCGGAACCTCCTCAGGAAGCACGAAAGCTGGCTGACAAAAATTGAAACTCCAAGTCTTCAACTCTAAGTCTGGTCACGTGCCTGATCACCTGCATACGTAATATAAATAGTGAGTGGGAGCCCAGTGAATAATAATAGAGTAAAGGGTTAAATGAATGACATACCATAATTAAATCCGTACAAGAACCAATTCATATTCGTGTTCTCATTCAATGCGTATACAAAATTCAGAAATCATGTTTGATCATTCATAATTCATTCGTTAGTGCTGACAGATCATATACAGAACATCATAGATCATACTTGTCAGTTCCACAGAGGAACCTCCGGCTGGGTACGGATAACTTGCCAGTTCCATAAAGGAACCTCCGAACTAGGTACTGTAGACACCCTATTTTTTACTGTCCTCAAGACTTGGACGTCATCGTTTGTGCACACAATGATTGTGACTATTTGTGCTTGTTTTGGTGCCCGAAGTCCTCGGCGAAATGCCCTATCTTTGAGCCTTCAAACCCCATCCATTCTGTGCCCTGTTTTGGACCAAAATCTTCAAGCCTGCAACCCCTGGTGGCTGTCGGCCACCAATTGAGGTTGTCGACCACCAATTGATCCTGTCGGCCACCCAAGTGGCCTGCTAGCCATCACTGGTGGTTCTGCCGACCGATGATGTCTTTTTGCAAATATTTTCTTGATAGCTATTCTAGCTGTTGGCACAATGGGCTTGATCACCATACACATGTATGGACTGATAAATATGAGACCTTCTCCCCCATTTTAAGGGGTTAGAAATTTTGGAGCAAAATTCTCTTTCTCTCTTTCTCTCTCTCTCTCTCTTGCAATTTTGTATACATTTGCTCACAAATCCTATACTTTTACATACACTCCCTTGACCAAAGTTGCTTCTCTTTGGGCTGAGGTTACTTGAGACCCTCTTTGAGATTTGGAAGGTAGTTGTGGTTTGCTTTGTTGCCTAATTAGTGCCTTGGCTTCAAGAGGTATAACACTTGCTTTGTTAGCTTGTTTTACATATTTGCTTTGCCATCTTCTTCTACTGTTTTTGCGTTGTTTTGGGTGCTGGTTTTGAACTATAAAAAACTCTATTTTTGTGGGCTAAAGGTGGTGGTTTGAGGCCATTTTCAGTTAGGGGGTGGTTCACCCTTCTTACTCCTTTGTTTATAAAGCTTTTGTACCTTTGTTCACCACTTTCAAACCAACTTTTTTGGGCCTTTTAACCATTGAAATTCAGAGGTTTTTCAGTGGCAAAAATCTCATTTTGAAGTCCAAATTTGGAGGGGTTAGCCTTCCCTCCTTGTGTCTTGTTTGCTGCTTAGTTAGCTATACATGTTAGCATGTTTTTCTAGCTTAACTTAGCTCAAGTCCAGCATGTTTTACCCTCTAAAATAGCCTGCTTTAACTCTATTTTAGGCTGGTTGGTTCATTGGAATCTTGTTTTGCATGGGTTGTAGTGTAATAGTCCTCATAAGTTGGTGTTTTAAGATCTTAGACACCTCTTGTTTGAGTTGATAGCATCTTTCAGTGTTGTTTTTCACTCCATTTCAGCACCATAATCTTTATAACTTCCCTTTTTGCTTCACTCTTTCATTTTCTTTTGAGGGTTGTTTCAAGCTCGGGATCCTTTAAGCTTGAGGTTGAGGTTATGCTTAATGGTTTAATCTTCTTTGAGGGTTCATTATTGATGGCATGATCTCTCTCTTGCCTTACATTATCCCTTGGTTGACACTTCTTTCATCTTAGAAGACACTCACTAATGGACAAATTGATTGAAGAATGGTTTGGTAACTAAAATGTGTAAACAAAATTGGCAAGTAAAAGTGGCAAGATAAGCATTTCTTTATGTTGCATTGCATGTGTTTAAATCGGACGTTAATTTGAACACAAAGGAAATGGGGCATTTCATACTCAAAAGTGATGAAATGTGTCACTTTGCAAGGTCTCTGTTGCCCTTGATCATGCATGATAGGGTGATGGAATTTGAGTCTTGTTTTTGCATTCATTGAACTTGTACAAATTGGTCCCTTAGCCATCATGCATGGAAATTGCTTGATTGATGGTTTGAGAGCCAAATGTATCACTCATTTGAGCTTGTTTTGATGATAAGGAAAGATACAAAGTACATACAACCTGTGAGAATACCCTCTCTTTGCCTTGTTTGCTCTCTGTTGCAGCATGGAATTGTGCATCACCAGTGGCCGGCCGGCCACTGTTACTGGCCGGCAGGCCATTACTGCTGGACAGTAACCACTCAATGGTGGCCGGCCGTCCACCACTTTTGGCCAGCCGGCCACTAGTCAATTTTGGGCAGTGTGCTTATGAGGCATGGCATAGTTGATCTAGAGAAAGAATCAGTGCAAAAGTTATGCAAACAGAGGCTTTCAAGGGCAGACAACGGATGTTCCTCGAGTGAAAACAGAGCATGCATGCATCCCTCGTTTCCCGAGGCCATTTAGTTAATTTGCTTAGTTAATTAGTTGTAGCTAATTCATGCAAATGTTGTAACTATTTAAGTAGATTAGTTAATTAATTCATGTTGTAATTAATTAGCTTAGTTGCTTTGTAAATTAATTAGTTAAGTATTTTGCTAATTAGTTTGCTTTGTAATATTTAATTAACTTAGATAGTTAATTATTTAATTGTTTTACTTAATTAACTTAGAATAGTTAGTTAATTCATTTCAAGTATTATAATAATTAATTAAGTAGTGTAGCTTAGCTAGTTTCATTCAGACCCTCCTTCGCCAGGGCGTAATGTTGTAATAAGTGTGCGTGAGTGCGTGTATGTCTTCCAACCCCACGTCTTTCTCCCTTTTATTTACCCGCTTTTCATGATTAGATTAGGGACATGTTTCAATTAGCATACCTTATGCTTGCATCCATTCATTCGTATTGCATGCAATGAGGCTCGGCACATCATTCAAAGTGCATTGCCATTTCAATATCTTATTTGAATACGTGTTTAATCGTATGGTTATCAAATCGCTTCATATGCCATATTAGTAGCCGAGCCTATTAACTGTATATTGCATGTGTTGCATTAGGCATCTTATATAGTTAAGAATCATGCTTAGTTTTCTAGCTCATATCTTTTTAGCTTGGAGTACTAGGTGAGTTTTAAACGCTTTAGCATACTCGCTTGAATGTGAATATTGCCATGTCTAGCATGCTTACCATGAGGCTAAATGCTTACTTGCTAAATTGCTTGAATTCCCGTGGATGAAGGCTTATTGTTTGAATTGGAATAATTCAACGAATGTATGTTTTAAGCCCACTTTGTTGAGTGGCAAATCTGTTTTAAGCCCACTATGTTTGGTGGCAAATCCGTAAACTTTAGGCCCACTTGAGGTGGCAAATTCAAACCATTTTCGCAAAAACAAACATGAGGTTGAATTATTCTGACTTGAACAAACTAGTCTATACTTGCTTAGGCGCATCACATAGTATTGCTAGTTTAATAACTGGAACAAGAGCACATAATGTTTATAAAAAATCATATCATGATTAGTAGAGGCCGATCTTTGATTGGGTGAGTGGGGGTTGCTCAATTCATGACCTTTCCCCCTCGTACCTAAGTTCCCGAGCTGAGGCAACTTTGGTGATGACGGACACGTGGCCTTTGACACGAGTTATGGTTTCCTAAATTTTTCCAAAACAAAAATATTTTGGTGGCGATTCTATATCTAGCAAAGCAGTCTAATTTTGGCACTTTTTGATTCAAAATCAATTTTCCAAAACGATTTGCTGGATTTGGACTCTTTGGTGATTATCAGTTTCACATTGCACTTATGAGATTAGATCTAGAACTGTGGGAGTTCGAACTGTGGGGCTTCTTTTCGAGCTTCCGAAGAGGTGCGAAAAAGGCGAGCCACAGTTTCTGACGACTCCACTAAGGAATTAGAGAACTTGACTCGAACTCATAATATGACATTTTATCTACACTTATTTGTTTTTTTGTATTTACATTTGCATCGGTGCGCCCAAGTCACAGTGTTTGCCATCTGCTATTTCTGAACGGTTTGCCAGAGGCTTGCTTGGAAAAGCTTGCCAAAAGGCTGACCAGTTACGGGCTCTGCAACAATGGGAACACAACGCTTGGATCTGGACTACCGCTGTACTGTTTGATCCTCCTTTCACTTCTCGGTGTTAGGTGTGAGAAGTATATTAGGTAGTCTTGCTGAGGTCCCCTTTTTGACCAATCGGCCTAGTTGCATATCGAAAGCCATAGAAATTGTTCCAAACTAAGACAGGTTGCTTACCCAATTTCAGGATTGTGTGAAACACTTTGCTTTGAGTAGTGAACCCTAGTTCCTGACGAAATGAGGATAGGGTAACCCTACCCCATCATATGGGTGTTTTGACTCTCACTTAACTGGTATGTGCTTTTAGAGCGAAACTCTATAGGAATGTATGTATCAGTTGCAAGTTTGGGTATCAATTTTTGGGGTCAGAAATTAGTATTAAGTACAGTTCTATAGCTTATGATTGCAACTGCGTGTTGTTGGTATATGAGCCGAAGTGTTGTGCAGTCTCTTATTTTTGTTTTCTTTTTGCAAGATAGTTTTTCACCATTGCTTCGGACGATTCTGTTACCCTCCAAGCACTCTAGACCCGTGTGAGAAGGATTTGCAGATCCGGGTTTCACTTCCACCAATTACCAGACGGAGGAGGATCAGGCATAATTCACCAATCCAGCAGTCACCTTTTACTTCACCTGCGCCCAGTCAGGCTCGGTCTTCTGCTTCTACTCCAGAAAGAGAGTATTCACCAGTTTTGGTAGCTCAACATCCCCCAGTTAGCATAGAAGATATGCTTCGTTAGATCCAGCATACCATAGAAACTATGCAGCTAGATACTGCCCACCAAATAGAGGTCACAGCCCGCCAAGCAGAAGTGATAAATAGGCTTTAGCAACAGTAACCATAACCGGTAGTGGCCTCTGCATCCCATGCCCCTCCAGTGGGTATTCCGACAACTGGGGTCACTGTCAATGTCCAAGAGAATCTGGCATTCCGGTAGATCCGATCCCACCTCAGACCTCTAAGGCACCAGTATACCAAACGAAGGTGCCATTTGAATTCGAGGTTGACCCCACCGCATTAAAGGTCAACAAGCTAGAAAAGCTCTTCAAGAGGGCACAGGGCGTGAATTCAATCCCTGACATTGAGGATAGATACATAGACTCCGCAGTGACTCTACCAGATGGATTCAAAATACTGTACATAGACCGGTTTGACGGCTCTGGAGATCCCATGGTCCATTTGTGTTTATTCTTTGATATCCCGTGACCAATGGGCCATACTAGACTTCAGAAGCTGTCGCTTTTTGGCCAAACCCTGTCAGCTATAGCGGCCATCTAGTATGCAAAGTTGTAAGACTCTATGAAACAGAGCTGGGAGGAAATGGATGAGGCCTTCGTTGCGCAGTACTCCTACAACACCCAGATCGAGGTCACTACTCGTGATCTTGAAGCGACCCGTCAGGAGCCAAAGGAAGGTTTCTCGGACTTTGTGACCCGATAGAGGGCCAAGGCCTCTATGATGAATATCAGGCAATCTGAAAAAGACCAAATCAGAATGATGGTTTGTAACTTGCAAGAGAGATTATTACAGAAGATGATAGTCTTGCCTTTGTTTACATTCGCTAAGCTCCACGAGATAGGGGTTCAAATTGAGGATGCGATGAAGTAGGGGCTGATAGACAGTGAGAAGGAACAGCCCAAGAGGCCCTTTACACGCAGCTTCAATACAACCACGAGTGGTAGCACCTCTGCACAACCTTCAGATATGAGCATGGTCACCACCGCACCCAAAATTGCCAACCCGTTAGCCAATACATCCAACACAACTCTGCAAACCTCAACCAGCTAGGCCCGATCTCAAAAGGTCTTTACCCCACTCTACATGTCCTTATCCAAAGCCCTCGGGGTCCTGATCAGAAAGGGGCATCTTAAGCCGTTGGAACAACGCCCACTACCCGATCCTCTCCCTCCAAAACACAACCCAGCCAAATACTGTGTTTTTCACCAATAGCCCAGTCATGACACTGATCAATGCTATAGGCTGTGTCATGAGATTCAAAATCTCAAGAGTGTAGTACACTCAGTATTCTTGACTTAGAAAGTCTGTGTAAAATCCGTGGAGGATTGCTCCATTTGTAAAGAGGTTGCTAGCACCCTTGTGAAGCTAGAGCATAGTGGAAAATTTCAAGTGAAGCTTGAGGAGTGGACGTAGGCCGAGTTGAAACTGAACCACTATAAATTTGTTTTCCTCTCTTTCCCTTATCTCTTTATTTTATTTAAATTGTCATAGCTATATTTTACATTTTCATTGTGCTAAAATCATTAACTGACATAGTTGTTAGAACACTTGTTTTAATTATTTTTATTTCATTAACTATATTTATCTATTGTGCTAGTCATAATTTTTATTAGGGTACTATTATTTTTATTTGTAAAAACCGAATTCACCCCTCTCTTAGGTTGTCTTTTGGGTAACAATTGGTATCAAAGCCTAGACTCTTATTTTAGATTTAACCATCTGGGAGTTTCGATCCATGGCAACCTTAGCTGAAGGACAAGCCACAAATAGGCCACCATTGTTTGACAGAAACAATTATAGTCATTGAAAGGATAAGATGACCCTACACCTACAAGCCACTAATTATGCCATGTGGATTATTGTCACCAAAGGTCCAAAAATTCCTACCAAATTAGTAGACAATATTAGTGTACCTAAAATTGAAGATGAATGTGATGAGAGGGATCATAAATTATTGCAAGCCAATGCTGAAGCCAAACTCACTCTTGTTTGTGGATTAGACTCTAAGGAGTATAATAGAATTTCAAGTTGTGATTCGGCAAAAGAAATTTGGGACAAACTAGAGGTAACGTATGAAGATACAAACCAAGTGAAGGAATCTCGTATTGATATGCGTGTTCATAGTTATGAATTGTTTAAAATGAACTCTGATGAATCTATTTCAAGTATGTTTACTAGATTTACTGAAATTATAAACTCTTTGAAATCTCTTGGAAAAATTTATACTAACAGTAAGTTGGTAAGAAAAATTCTTAGGTGTTTACCAAAGAATTGGGAAGCAAAGGTCACCGCCATTATAAGAGCCAAAGATCTCTCCACACTTGGATTATGGGTTCTCTTATGACTCATGAGATCACCATGAAAGGTCATGAGGATGTTCAAAACAAAAAGAAAAGTGGAATTGCATTCAAAGCCTCATCAAATGAAGAAGAACATGAAAATTCCAATGAGGATGAAAGCTATGTCATGTTTAGTAGAAATCTCAAAAAGCACTTCAAGAAAAATAATTATGGAGGAAGAAGACCCTTCAAGAAAGAGTGCAACAAAGATAACAAGAAAGAACCTATTATTTGCTATGAGTGCAAAAATCCTGGACATATGAAGATGGATTGTCCAAAATTGAAAAATCATGGAAAAGACTACAAAAGAAACAAGAAGGCCATGGTAGTAGCTTAGGAAAGTGAAGATGAAAGCTCGAGTGATGAAGTTGAAAATAAAGTAGCCAACTTGTGTCTCATGGCTCTTGAAGATGAAAACTCTACTCAAGATGAGGTAACTATTCTTTATGAAGAACTTGAAAGTGCATTCCATGAACTACAAGATGAATTTAGAAAAGTTTGTGCCAAAAATAATGTGTTGAAAAAAATTGTTTTGAAAAATGATTTTGACACCATCTCTAATGAGAAAACTGCTTTACAAAACAATGTTGATGATTTAACAAAAACACTTGAAAATTTTGTAAAAGGTAGAGATAATCTTAACATACCTCTTGGAAATCAAAGATCTGTTTTCGATAAGGCGGGAATTGGATATGACCCTATTAAAAAACAAAAGAATCTCAATACAATTTTTGAAAAGGCACCTCATGACTCACCCTCATATTACTTGTCATTATTGTAGAAAGAAAGACCATTATATATCTTCTTGTCCATTCAAAAATAATATAAACATGGGAATTAAAAAGATTTGGATTGTTAAGGGATCTAACAAAACTAACCAAGAAGGACCCAAGAAACTATGGGTATCAAAAACCAACACTTGATTGTCATCTTGTAGGTTTGCTTTAAGCCCAAAGCTAAAGAAGGGAAGTGGTACCTTGATAGTGGATGTTCCAGACACATGACTGGAGATAAATCATTCTTTACTAAACTATCATTGAAAGATGGAGGATTTGTTACTTTTGGAGACAACAAGAAAGGAAAAATCATCGGTATTGGTAGCATCGGTATTTCTCCTAACCCTTCTATTGAAAATGTTTTACATGTTGATGGACTTAAGCATAACCTACTTAATACTAGTCAATTATGTGATAAAGGTAATCGAGTTATTTTTGATAAATCACATTGCACAATTGAAAGCACAAATGATCATAAAGCTTTATTCATTGGTAATCGCCATAATAATGTTTATGTTTTTCATCTTAATGATCTCTATGCTAGTGATGTTAAATATTTATATGTTAATAATGAAAATAGTTGGTTATGGCATAGAAGACTTGGTCATGCTCATATGAATTTAATTGCTAAACTTTTGAGAAAGGATTTGGTCATTGGACTTCCAAAAGTTAAATTTGAAAAAGATCATTTTTGTAGTGCTTGTCAACAAGGAAAACAAACTAAAACATCTTTTAAATCAAAATCTCATATTTCCACAACTAGACCTTTACAACTATTGCATATGGAATTATTTGGTCCCTCAAGGACATCTAGTCTAGGTGGTAAACATTATTGTCTTGTTATTGTTGATGATTATCCAAGATTTACATGGGTTATGTTTTTAGCACACAAAGATGAAACATTTTCTTCTTTCACAAAACTCTGTCGTAGAATTCAAAATGAAAAAGGCTTTCTTATTACTAATATTCGAACCGACCATGGTAGAGAATTTGAAAATGAGAAATTTGAATTGTTTTGTGATGAGTATGGTATTGGACATAATTTTTCAGCACCTAGAACCCCTTAACAAAATGGTGTACTAGAAAGGAATAATAGAACTTTAGAAGAGATGAGTAGAATAATGCTTTGCGAAAATAATCTTCCTAAATATTTTTGGGCCGAAGCCGTTCACACCGTATGCTATATTTTAAATCGTACATTAATTAGACTTATTCTCAAAATGACTCCTTATAAACTTTGGCATGATAGAAAGCCTAAAATTAGTCACTTGCATGTTTTTGGTTGTAAATGTTTTGTGCATAATAATGGTAAGGATAACTTAGGTAAATCTGATTCAAAATCTGATGAAGCAATTTTTCTTGGCTATTCCTTAACTAGCAAAGCTTATCGTGTTTTTAATAAAAGAACTCTTGTTGTGGAAGAATCTATACATGTGGCATTTGATGAAACTAACATCTCTGCTCAAAAGCAAATTGTTAGTGATAATATAGATTTGGAACCAAATATGGAAGATTCAAGTATCTACAAAGAAGAGAACCAACCATGTAAGTTGAACAAAGAGATTGAACAACCTATTCTCCCACCTCAAGAAGAAGGAGGAGGAAACAATGATGATTTACCAAGAGAATGGAAGTTTGTTCATAATCACCCTAAGGATTTAATCCTAGGTGGCCCTACAAAAGGTATTGAAACTCGCTATTCACTTAGAAACATTTGTAATAACTTGGCTTTTCTCTCACAGATTGAGCCTAAAAACTTTCAAGGAGCCGAATTCGATGAACATTGGATGATAGCTATGCATGAAAAGCTTAACCAATTTGAGAGAAACAATGTGTGGGAACTTGTGCCAAAACCTAAAGATCATACCATTATCAGTACCAAATGGATCTTTTGAAACAAGCTTGATGAATCCGACACAATTATAAGAAACAAGGCTAGACTTGTTGCACGAGGATACAATCAAGAAGAAGGTATTGATTTCGATGAAACCTTTGCTCCGGTTGCTAGATTAGAAGCCATTCGCATGTTACTTGCATTTGCATGTTTTAGAGATATCAAACTTTATCAAATGGATGTAAAAAGTGTTTTTCTTAATGATTTTATAAATGATGAAGTTTATGTTAAACAACCCCCAGGTTTTGAAGATCATGCTTTTCCAAATCATGTTTTTAAATTATCAAAAGCTTTATATGGTTTGAAACAAGCACCTCGTGCATGGTATGAACGATTAAGTAAATTTTTGATTGAAAATAATTTTTCTAGAGGAACGATTAACACAACACCTTTTGTTAAAACTAAAAAGGATGATTTACTTATTGTGCAAATATATGTGGATGACGTTATATTTGGTGATACTAATGAAACCTTGTGTAAGGAATTTGCTAAGTGTATGCAAGGTGAGTTTGAGATGAGCATGATGGGAGAGCTAAATTATTTCCTTGGACTTCAAATCAAACAATGTAAGGAAGGAATTTTTATCAACCAAGCTAAGTACACAAAAGAACTACTCAAAAAGTTTGGTATGTATGACTCAAAAATAGTTAGAACACCTATGAGCATATCTATTAAGCTAGACAAGGATGAAAAAGGTAAGTCCATTGATCAAACAAAATATCGAGGTATGATCGGCTTACTTCTTTATTTAACCGCAAGTAGACCCGATATTATGTTTAGTGTTTGTATGTGTGCTAGATATCAATCAAATCCTAATGAATCACATCTTAGTGCTGTTAAAAGAATTTTTAGATATATTGTTGGCACTCAAAATTTGGGACTATTTTATCCTAGAGGTGTTGTATTTGACATAATTAATTACTCGGATGTTGACTTTGCCGGATGCAAACTTGATAGAAAAAGCACCAGTGGCACTTGTCACTTTCTTGGTAGCTCATTAGTATCTTGTGTGGAGAAGTGGTTTGGAAATACTCTTCGGATCCTGGGAGATGCTAGTGATCCTCAGTTAGTCACCTGAAAAGATACAAACACTCCGGTTGGGGGTGCCGGAATTAGCACTCTGACGGACAAGTTAGTTCAGACACTCAGGGTAGCTTCTTTACTAAGTTTTGTGAAGTGATTCTTACATACCTTTCTATAACCGTTGTTCCTGTATTTATACCTGTTCTTTTTAATCCTCGGGGCCAGGGCCTACTTTTTAATCATTGTCCTTTTCTTTTATTCGGCCCTAAGGACTTACACTTATTCGGCACATACATTATATTCGGCTCCCCACTCTCGTAGGATATAGCCGATTAATATCAGTCTTCCAATGGTACGCACCATCTGATTTTTCCATGTATTCGGCCCCCACAATTGCCCCCCAAACTCCCCATTGACGGAAGTTAATCGGTGTGTTTGGTCTTGAATTGGAAAGGTTAAAATAGGTCAGGCGGCTTCGCGTACCCCAATATAGATGTCAGGATGCGCACACCTTTTCGTTCATCATTACGCTTTCCCACCTCAATCGTGTGTCTCGCATTTATTGTGATTTGAAATTTCAGTCCTTTCGAATGCACAGTTCGTCGAGTATTCGAGACTCTTGGACTACCAGCAGATATCCTTTCTCTGACTCGCATTCTCTACAACTCTTCCCCGTCTATCCTCGTCTCCCTTGCTCCTCGTAAGTCTTCTTCCCTTTTCTTTGCAATCTTACTTTTTGTTTATTATTTTCATTTTGGTGAACCCTTTATTCCCCGTGAAAATGGCCAAACACTTGAAAGACCTCCTTTCTGAGGGTCGTGTCTCCGAATTCTGGCGACACTTTTCCATCCCCGACGATGTTCATCTATCTCTAGTGAAAGACAACACTCTGGATATGGAAAGAGAGGATCAAAATTCAATCGTCTTTCCTCTCCTATCCATTGCAGAGGGCGGGGTCCGTTTTCCCCTACAGTCATTTCTTAGGGCCATCTTCTGCTATTGGGGTCTGATTCCTTCTCAGCCTAACGTGAACTTTTTTCGAATCGTAATGGGGATCGTAGAGTTGAACCGGCGCCTCAGGATCGATCTTGGGATTCCGGCCATTCGGCACTGCTATACTTTATCCAAATCTTCCAGTCAGCTTGGGCGGTACTTTCTTAGGGCCAAAGATACTGACCATCATTTAGTAACCATGCTTGCCAGTTCTGGCAAGCGTGTGGATGACGTAATGGTCAATATCCGAGGGAACTGGGAATTTGGCGAAGGCGAGGATTGTCTAGACCCAATTCCCAGACAGAGAGGTGAACCAGGTTGCCGTGTGTCTCCTTGTGTTTACTGAACTTTTCTTTTACTCGGCTTTCCCCCTGTGTCTAACCCTTTGCCTTTGCAGGCAGTAATTTGAAGAAGATTCTGGTTTCTACCGACGACGCGGTCCTTGCGCAGGTTACAACTGCACTCGGATACTTCGGCCGTCCAAACTTACAGAAACAAGGAAGAGCGGCCCACATACTTCTTCGATGCGAGCCTACTTACACTACTTTTTTGGCCGCTGACAATATTCTAATTCCATCCAGCGATCGACAGCTTGCGGCTCTTATCTTCCCTAGCTTCAAGAGTCTCAAACAAGTTGGTCTCGAAGCCTCTGACTCGGGGCAAGACGTCGAGCTGGTGGTAGAGGTAGTCGCCGAACCAGACAAAGAGTTTGCTGAGGAGGCCGAAGAGGTTGACGAGGCCCTAAATTCGGCATTTGAGGCAGCCAGACGTAGTCAGCCTACCTCGCTGTCCACTTCGGGTCGGGCAGAGTTTTCTTTTGGAGATATTTTTAAAGGTTTGGGAGACTTACCCGACGATTTTTTTGAAGGTATGGCTGGGGAAAGCCTCATGCAGATGGCTCGAAAGAAAAATGTCGAGCGTATGGCCGCCCTGAAAAAGGCCGAGGCCGCCCGTTTCTGACCTGCCTTGGTTGAGTCTTCCGAACCCGTTATTGAAGAGCCGGCTAAGATTGTTGCGGCCGAAATAGCAAAAGAGGTTGAACAACCGGTTATTGATGAATGGTTGATTCTGGAAGAGCGGGGCAAGAAGCGTAACGCCGAGGGAGAGACCGGTTCAAAAGATAGTCTTGCCGACAAAAGGCCTCGCTCAGAAGAATCAGACGTGGTTCTTCCTTTTATTGTTCAGCCAAAGATTAGAGACACGCCGATTCCTTCTGATGCATCCATCATTATCGACCCGGCGGTAGCCTTGAGCCTGGCGGCGCCAGTCTCCCTACCAGCTGATAAGGCATCCTTTCATGCCGTGCCGGATTTGGTAGCCATAGCCCTATCTGCGCAGTCGGCCCTTTTGGTAGGTGAACTTTGACTTATTTTGATTTTGGTTGCCTATGGCATCTAACGATCCCAATTCGTTTTGTAGATGGTCGGCAGGATCGCCGACTTGGGCCACCGCCTACACGATGCCCTTGAGAGGATTGACCATTTGCAGTCAAAAGTGGTCGATCAAAAGAGTAGGGCCGAGTTTGACATGATAAGGGCCGCTATAGAGACTGCGCGAGCCGAAGCCGAAGTGGAAAGGGCTCGAGCTGCCGATCAGCACTGTTCTGATGCCGAAGATAGGGCGAATGCGAGCAAAGAATCGCTTAGGCTAGCCGAGGAGGCGCTTAACAGGATGGAGACTGAGTTAGCAGAGTTGAAGGCAGCCAAGGAAAAGGCAAAATCTGAGGCTTCTGCCGCATTCAAAGCAGGAAAAAGCACCGCCTTCAAAGAATACGTAGATAAAGTCCCCAAGTTTGAGAATCGGGGGTTCAAGGCCCTTGATGCCGCTGGGGTTACATTGGCCTTGCCAATTCCTTATGAGTAGGTGGACGTTGAGCCACTTGAGTCTGACCCCAAGGATTGATCTGGGAGTCATTCGAATTTTATGAAATACTTTCCCTTTTAATGTATGTTTTTGTTTTTAGGACTTTTGTTGGTTCCGAGTAGTTTTCATGTATAAATTGGCTACTGTCTGCGCTCAATTTATTAATGAAAATTATCTTCTTGTTTTACTACTAATGCGCAGTTTGTGATATTATGTTGGTGTAGAATGTTTTCCTTTCATTACTTTAGTTAGAATGACTACTCTGTTGACCTTTCTATGATTGAATATCATGGCAATCTTATCATTCATATGCCGAATAGTTCGTTGGTATTATGCTGAAACGATTTATGGGCCGGCTGGGACATTTAATCCGAATAGATTGATTAATCTGCCCTTGCCCCAAGCGGTGCATGATCATTCGGGCGCCGGAGGAGGCGAACTTAGTTTTGTTGTCGATTCATGGGCCGGCTGGGGCACTTAACCCGAATGTATTGATAAATCTATCACGCCCTTGCCCCAGGAGGTGCATGATCATTCTGAAGTTGATTCATGAGCTGGCTGGGGCACCTAAGCCGAATAGATTGATTAATCTATCATGCCCTTGCCCCAGGCGGTGCATGATCATTCTGAAGTCGATTCATCAGCCGACTGGGGCACCTAAGTCGAATAGATTGATTAATCTATCACGCCCTTGCCCCAAGCGGTGTATGATCATTCGGGCGCTGGCGGGTTTATCCAATCGGCGCTGGGCGATTGTGGTTTGCACAATTAATGAAATTGCCTCGAGGGTGTTGCCTCTGTAAATGATGAATGATTAAGGGTACAACTTTTATGAATACAGTAAACAACTGACTCTAGCTTTTGAAGGTATCGTGTGAATGTCGAACAGACTTTTCTTTAACAGCAGAGGGGAAGTGAGGACGCTAGCTGAGCTGGGTGGAGACATGCATCGAGGTGGTGACCCTTTTCGCACAGGGGGTAGGAGTTCTAGGGATCGAGAGAGGCGTCAGTCTCCTCGACATCGAAGTAGGTCGTCCAGGCGGGACAAGCAGTCGCAGGGCAGATCTTCTCAACCTTGAGTCGAGAAGGGATCTAACTCGAATCCGTGCCCATTATGCTTTGTGGTATTTGTGGGGAATAGACCCATGACAGAGGCAGACTCGATCGTTTGGGACCCAAATGTAGCGGTCGAGTTTGCTCGACAAATTTTTCCTCCTAAGGTTCAGCAATCGATGGTAGGTCGTCAGGACTACAAAGTATTTCGCGAAGGCATTCACGGGGCGGTGAAGGGGCTTTACACTGCCTATGAAATCGGCATGCGGTTGCGCACTGCCCGCTGAGAAATGGAGAAGAAAGAGGAACGTATTCGAAGTTTGAACGCTCGCGCGGAGGCGGTTGAGCGCGAGTTAAGGAAGACCAAGGCGGCCCAGGCACAACCCGCCGGGCACGGAAACCCAATCGTGGAAGAAAGGGTTACCAGTCGGCTTATCAGTTCCACGCTTGCCGATCGTGAGACGGCGAGTATGTTCGCAATGGAGAACGCAAAGGGGAGGGCCTATGAGAAAGGTTTTCATGACGGCCGAAAAGTTGAAATCGAAAAGACCAAGGAAAAACTTGCCGAAGAAGTTTGCCGATATGAAAATCGTAGATTTAGGCACGGTTGGATCAAGGAATCTCAAGCCGCAGAAGCTCTTCGAGCATCGGGCATCGATTCGGCATCGCCATTCTACCACAGTAAACATTTTCCGTTTTCTACTTTTGAAGTCGAGAAGAGTGAGGATGAGGGTGATGCCGTATAAGTATACTTATTGTAAGGTTGAAACGCAGATCGCGTTCAAAACTATGTATTATATTGCTTGTTTTATCGAATAAAAAACGTTCTATGATAAATATTTTATTGTAGTTCGTATTTGGTATGTATGCGTTTCATTTTACTGTATATGTTTGAATGAATGTATAAACGTTGATCGGCAGGGTCGACCCATACGTGATAGCTGTTTATTCCTGAATGAGGCTATTGTAACTTGAGGAAGCCGAAAGCCAGTGGGCAGAGTGGCTGCGGCGAATTCAACTCAGCTCGGGGCCTAGATTTTTGGCCAGTACACGTGCTTCAAAAATTCGTTTGGATAACTACGCCATGGCGAATGTCAACTGACGTTTTTCTTATGGAGTTTAGTGTTAGTGAAATCGCCTCAGGATTGGGGCCTCGAGATCGCTGCCAGTATTGAAAATAAAAGGAGTGGGTGCTTCGCGCAGATAAACAATCACTCATGTGTGGTGGGATAAGTGGGGATGTTAGTTAGAGAGACTGGAGTTCAGCCGATCTTGGTGTTGCCATGGAGCGCGGCAGAGGACCCATTCGTATGGGAAGTTGGGCGTCCAAAAGTTGGCATGAATCTTCAAGTCGTCGAAGCAGATCACCCCGAAAGAAAAGGCAACGACCGTTGGGTTTTTATCCTTCTTTGTCCTGGATCTTTGCCTTGACATTGTCAATGGTATCAGGGGAGGACTTGGGCATAGTTGGCTCAAGGCATTACAAACCGCGGAGGACTGCCGGGTGACGGGAGTTGATTCGGCGCTGTCGTTTTACCAATGTGTCTTCTCCTTTTTTTACCTTTTGAGTTTGGAAATGGGTATTGTAATGCTCAAATGCAAGTTGCGTTTATGTAACAACTGTGTGATTAGATAAAAATTGTAATGCACAAATGCGGGTTGCGTTTATGTAACAACTGTTTGATCGAATAAAAAACTTTATTTCGAACATTTGCGTCGTATTCTGAATTTTTTATATGCTTAGTTTACCTTATTTGCGTCTTTTTCTGAATTTTCTATACGCTCAGTTAAGCACCTTATTTCTGATGTTGGCGAGTTTTGTTTTGTTCGTGCCAAAGGGTACTCCGAATCCGGAGCCTAAATTGGCACTTAGGTGTCATGCACCAAAGGGGGCTCCGAATTCGGAAACTTAGTTTGGCCAATCGTGATATCCACGAAAGGAGCTCCGAATCCGGAGTCTTAGTCGGCCCTAAGGTGTCATGCACCAAAGGGGGCTCCGAATTCGGAGACTTTAATCGGCCCTAAGGTGTCATGCACCCAAGGAAGGCTCCGAATCCGGAGACTTAGTTTGGCCAATCGTGATATCCACGAAGGGCACTCCAAATCCGGAGTCTTAGTCAGCCCTAAGGTGTCATGCACCAAAGGGGGTTCCGAATCCGGAGACTTTAATCGGCCATAAGGTGTCATGCACCCAAGGGGGTTCCGAATCCGGAGACTTGGTTTGGCCAATCGTGATATCCACGAAGGGCGCTCCGAATCCAGAGACTTTAAACGGCCCTAAGGTGTCATGCACCCAAGGGGGCTCCGAATCTGGAGACTTAGTCGGCCCTAAGGTGTCCGGCACCCAAGGGGACTCCGAATCCAGAGACTTAGTTTGGCCAATCGTGATATCTACGAAGGGCGCTCCGAATCCGGAGTCTTAGTCGGCCCTAAGGTGTCATGCATCAAAGGGGGCTCCGAATCCAGAGACTTTAATAGGCCCTAAGGTGTCATGCACCCAAGGGGGCTCCGAATCCGGAGACTTGGTTTGGTCAATCGTGATATCCACGAAGGACGCTCCGAATCCGAAGTCTTTAATCGGCCCTAAGGTGTCATGCACCCAAGGGGGCTCCGAATCCGGAGACTTAGTCAGCCCTAAGGTGTCATGCACCAAAGGGGGGGGCTCCAAATCTGGAGACTTTAATCGGCCCTAAGGTGTCATGCACCCGAAGGGGCTCCGAATCCGGAGACTTGGTTTGGCCAATCGTGATATCCATGAAGGGCCATCCGAATCCAGAGTCTTAGTTGGCCCTAAGGTGTCATGCACCAAAGGGGGCTTCGAATCGGGAGACTTTAATCGGCCCTAAGGTGTCATGCACCCAAGGGGACTCCGAATCCAAAGACTTGGTTTGGCCAATCGTGATATCCACGAAGGGCGCTCCGAATCCAGAGTCTTTAACCGGCCCTAAGGTGTCATGCACCCAAGGGGGCTCCGAATCTGGACACTTAGTCGGCCCTAAGGTGTCATACACCAAAGGGGGCTCCGAATCCGGAGACTTTAATCGGTCCTAAGGTGTCACGCACCCAAGGGGGCTCCGAATTCGGAGACTTGTTTTGGCCAATCGTGATATCCACGAATGGCGCTCCGAATCAGGAGTCTTTATTCGGCCCTAAGGTGTCATGTACCCCAAGAGGCTCCGAATCCGGAGACTTGGTTTGGACAATCGTGATATCCACGAAGGGCGCTCCGAATCTGGAGTCTTTAATCGGCCCTAAGGTGTCATGTACCCAAGGGGGCTCCGAATCCGGAGACTTAGTTTGGCCAATCGTGATATCCACGAAGGGCGCTCCAAATCCGGAGTCTTAGTCGGCCCTAAGGTGTCATGCACCAAAGGGGGCTCCGAATCTGGAGACTTTAATCGGCCCTAAGGTGTCATGCACCCAAGGGGGCTCCAAATCCGGAGACTTGGTTTGGCCAATCGTGATATCCACGAAAGGCGCCCCGAATCCAGAGACTTTAATCGGCCCTAAGGTGTCATGCACCCAAGGGGGCTCTGAATCTGAAGACTTAGTTTGGCCAATCGTGATATCCACGAAGGGCGCTGCGAATCCGGAGTTTTAGTCGGCCTTAAGGTGTCATGCACTAAAGGGGGCTCCGAATTCGGAGACTTTAATCGGCCCTAAGCTGTCATGCACCTATGGGGGCTCCGAATCCGGAGACTTAGTCGGCCCTATGGTATCATGCACCCAAGGGGGCTCCGAATCTGGAGACTTGGTTTGGCCAATCGTGATATCCACGAAGGGTGTTCCGAATCCAGAGACTTTAATCGGCCCTAAGGTGTCATGCACCCAAGGGGGCTCCAAATCTGGAGACTTAGTCGGCCCTAAGGTGTCATGCACCCAAGGGGGCTCCGAATCTGGAGACTTAGTTTGGCCAATCGTGATATCCACGAAGGGCGCTCCGAATCCGGAGTCCTAGTCGGCCCTAAGGTGTCATGCACCAAAGGGGGCTCCAAATCCAGAGACTTTAATCGGCCCTAAGGTATCATGCACCCAAGGGGGCTTCGAATCTGGAGACTTGGTTTGGCCAATCGTGATATCCACGAAGGGCGCTCTGAATCCGGAGTCTTTAATCGGCCCTAAGGTGTCATGCCCCCAAGGGGGCTCCGAATCCGGAGACTTAATCGGCCCTAAGGTGTCATGCACCAAAGGGGGGGGGGTCCAAATCTGGAGACTTTAATCGGCCCTATGGTGTCATGCACCTAGGGGGGCTCCGAATCCGTAGACTTGGTTTGGCCAATCTTGATATCCACGAAGGGCGCTTCGAATCTAGAGTCTTTAATCGGCCCTAAGGTGTCATCTGAATCCGGAGACTTAGTTTGGCCAATCGTGATATCCACGATGGGTGCTCCGAATCCAAAGTCTTAGTCGGCCCTAAGGGGTCATGCACCAAAGGGGGCTCCGAATCCGGAGACTTTAATCGGCCCTAAGGTGTCACGCACCCAAGGGGGCTCCGAATCCAGAGACTTTAATCAGCCCTAAGGTGTCATGCACCCAAGGGGGCTTCGAATCTGGAGACTTGGTTTGGCCAATCGTGATATCCACGAAGGGCGCTCCGAATCTGGAGTCTTTAATCGGCCCTAAGGTGTCATGCACCAAAGGGGGCTCCGAATCTGGAGACTTTAATCGGCCCTAAAGTGTCATGCACCCAAGGGGGCTCCAAATCCGGAGACTTGGTTTGGCCAATCGTGATATCCACGAAGGGCGCCCCGAATCCAGAGACTTTAATCGGCCCTAAGGTGTCATACACCCAAGGGGGCTCCGAATCTGAAGACTTAGTTTGGCCAATCGTGATATCCACGAAGGGCGCTGCGAATCCGGAGTTTTAGTCGGCCTTAAGGTGTCATGCACTAAAGGGGGCTCCGAATTCGGAGACTTTAATCGGCCCTAAGTTGTCATGCACCTAAGGGGGCTCCGAATCCGGAGACTTAGTCGGCCCTATGGTATCATGCACCCAAGGGGGCTCCGAATCTGGAGACTTGGTTTGGCCAATCGTGATATCCACGAAGGGTGTTCCGAATCCAGAGACTTTAATCGGCCCTAAGGTGTCATGCACCCAAGGGGGCTCCGAATCCGGAGACTTAGTCGGCCCTAAGGTGTCATGCACCCAAGGGGGCTCCAAATCTGGAGACTTAGTTTGGCCAATCGTGATATCCACGAAGGGCGCTCAGAATCCGGAGTCCTAGTCGGCCCTAAGGTGTCATGCACCAAAGGGGGCTCCAAATCCAGAGACTTTAATCGGCCCTAAGGTGTCATGCACCCAAGGGGGCTTCGAATCTGGAGACTTGGTTTGGCCAATCGTGATATCCACGAAGGGCGCTCTGAATCCGGAGTCTTTAATCGGCCCTAAGGTGTCATGCCCCCAAGGGGGCTCCGAATCCGGAGACTTAATCGGCCTAAGGTGTCATGCACCAAAGGGGGGGGGGCTCCAAATCCGGAGACTTTAATCGGCCCTATGGTGTCATGCACCTAGGGGGGCTCCGAATCCGTAGACTTGGTTTGGCCAATCTTGATATCCACAAAGGGCGCTTCGAATCTAGAGTCTTTAATCGGCCCTAAGGTGTCATCTGAATCCGGAGACTTAGTTTGGCCAATCGTGATATCCACAAAGGGTGCTCCGAATCCAAAGTCTTAGTCGGCCCTAAGGGGTCATGCACCAAAGGGGGCTCCGAATCCGGAGACTTTAATCGGCCCTAAGGTGTCACGCACCCAAGGGGGCTCCGAATCCAGAGACTTTAATCGGCCCTAAGGTGTCATGCACCCAAGGGGGCTTCGAATCTGGAGACTTGGTTTGGCCAATCGTGATATCCATGAAGGGCGCTCCGAATCCGGAGTCTTTAATCGGCCCTAAGGTGTCATGCCCCCAAGGGGCCTCTGAATCCGGAGACGTAGTCGGCCCTAAGGTGTCATGCACCAAAGGGGGGGCTCCGAATCCGGAGACTTTAATCGGCCCTATGGTGTCATGCACCTAAGGGGGCTCCGAATCCGTAGACTTGGTTTGGCCAATCTTGATATCCACGAAGGACGCTCCGAATCTGGAGTCTTTAATCGGCCCTAAGGTGTCATATGAATCCGGAGACTTAGTTTGGCCAATCGTGATATCCACGAAGGGTGCTCCGAATCCGAAGTCTTAGTCGGCCCTAAGGGGTCATGCACCAAAAGGGGCTCCGAATCCGGAGACTTTAATCGGCCCTAAGGTGTCACGCACCCAAGGGGGCTCCGAATCCGGAGACTTGGTTTGACCAATCGTGATATCCACGAAGGGCGCTCCGAATCGGGAGTCTTTATTCAGCCCTAAGGTGTCATGCACCCAAGGGGGCTCCGAATCCGGAGACTTAGTTTGGCCAATCGTGATATCCATGAAGGGTGCTCTGAATTCGGAGTCTTAGTCGGCCCTAAGGTGTCATGCACCAAATGGGGCTCCGAATCCGGAGACTTTAATCGGCCCTAAGGTGTCATGCACCCAAGGGGGCTCTAAATCTGGAGACTTAGTCGGCCCTAAGGTGTCATGCACTCAAGGGGCTCCGAATCCGAAGACTTAGTTTGGCCAATCGTGATATCCACGAAGGGCACTCCGAATCTGGAGTCTTAGTCGGCCCTAAGGTGTCATGCACCAAAGCGGGCTCCGAATCTGGAGACTTTAATCGGCCCTAAGGTGTCATGCACCCAAGTGGTCTTCGAATCCGGAGACTTAGTCGGCCCTAAGGTGTCATGCACCAAAGGGGGGGCACCGAATCCGGAGACTTAAATCGGCCCTAAGGTGTCATGCACCCAAAGGGGCTCCGAATCTGGAGACTTTAATCGGCCCTAAGGTGTCATGCACCCAAGGGGGCTCCGAATCCGGAGACTTGGTTTGGCCAATCGTGATATCCACAAAGGGCGCTCCGAATCCGGAGATTTTAATCGGCCCTAAGGTGTCATGCACCAAAGGGGGCTTCGAATCCGAAGACTTTAATCGGCCCTAAGGTGTCATGCACCCAAGGGGGCTTTGAGAAATGAATGGAGCCACGAAGAAAAATGGTTTTCATTGCAGAAGTGATATATATACAAGTATCAAAGCCCACAGGTCAGGTCAGTGATAGGGTTATCATTTAATCTCTGTTTGTGCCGATTGGGGGGAGCCACAGATCTCTTCAATGCCATAGGCTGTTGGGAAGCGCACAAGCTGATGAGAAGTGCTTGGAACGGCCTTCATAATATGTATCCAGGTTCGCCCCATGATGACATTATACGGCGAAGAGAGCTTTACGACCAGGAATTCTACTTCGACCGTTCTGGAGCCCGCTCGAACAGGTAGTATGATTTTCCCCAATGGGTATTCAGGATTCATATTAAAGCCGAACAATGGGTGAGGCGCCGGAGACAGATCTGACTCGTTGAGGCCGAGTTTGATGAAAGTTTGATAATACATAACCTCTGAAGTACTCCCCGGGTCTATGAGAATGCATTCAATAGTGAACCGATTTATGCGTAATTTAATGACCAACGGATCGATGTGGGAAGCTATTGTGCCGCTAAGACCGGAGTCATTATAAGTAATTGTCGGAGCTTCTTTGGGCCATTCAGTCAGAATACGTTGCTTTTAAGGGATTGGATGCGACTGAATTATGTGCACGGTTGGGGGTGCAGGCAGGCTGTAGATCATATGGATCACGCTAAGTGGAGCTGAGTCATGCCTCAAGGCCAGTGCCTTGGTTGGCTTTCCCTTTCTCACATACTGTTGCAGTCGGCCGTCTTGCACCAGTTCTTCCAGGTGATCTTTTAATGCGTAACAACTTTCCGTTTCGTGGCCGTGATCTTTGTGATATTCGCACCGCCTATCCCTTCTTCGCGTGTCGGGCGGCCCCACCATCTTTGACGGCCATTTGAAGAATGGAAGGTGTTGGACTTTGGTCATTATTGCAGCGATTGGTTCTGACAACTCTGTGTATTTCTTGTCGGCACGCCTCGAACACCTGCTGTCGACTTGCAGTTGTTCATTCATCCGGTGGGAGCATTGATCTCTTGATCGGCGAGTATCCCGCCTTTTGTCTCGTTTAGCGCGTTGCCGAGGCTCTGGGCTAGGAGGTGGCGCGAAACTTATTGGTTGAGCAATTTCAGGGGGGGCCATTTTGTTGGACATTTGGCCGGCTTTTATTCTCAAGGCATCATCTTCCACTTTGCAATACTCTTCAACTTTCTTCATCAATGCCCAGACTGTTTTGGGAGGTTTTCTGGTCAGGGAACTGTGAAGAGGACTGTCAGGATGTAGTCCCATTTTGAAGACGGTGATGGCCATGGAGTCGTTGCAAGCATCGTCGACGAGGTTGAAGCACTCCCAATAGCGCGCTGAATACGCTCTGAGCATTTCTCCTGACTGAATCTACATAACCCAGAGAGAGTCAGCCTGTTTCGGCTGCACCTCGTTGGTGATTAACCTAGCCCTGAAGGATTTCTGTAATTGATGGAAGCTTTTGATCGAGGCTGGCTCTAACTTGTAATACCACCTGACAGCTAATGGCCCCAAGCTGCTGGGAAATATTCGGCACATGAGGGCTTCGTTGTCTGCATGCAATGTCATGGCCTGCTTGTAGTGACGGATATGATCAGTGGGGTCTGATTTTCCATTGTAGAGAGTGAATGACAGAGCTTTGAACTTCTTGGGCAGGGTTGCCCTTGCAATCCGTCGGACAAAATGATCGTGCTGGTCCTCTTTGTCTGAACTGCTCCTCCTGCGCTTGTTCCTTGTATGTAGACTCTTTTCGGAGGAGCTGGAAGTTTTGGATCGTCCATTCTTGTTGAGCTCCATGGTTAATGAGTTGGAGTCGCTATCGGTATCCTTTGGTCTGGCTCGAGGTCGTTGACCACCGACCCTCGGAGGTCATTCGGGATCATGGCGCATAGCTTCTCTCGATTTTGCGACTTCGAGGGCAAAATCTTGACGGAGACGCTCATTTTCAGCGATCATGTTCTTCAGCCTTTGTTCATTCTGCTTTGCTTGTTCGATGATCGCCTGCATTGTCTCTTGCGCTGAGGTCGTTGGTGAGTCGAAGTTCAAGGCGCGTCTTGCAGCGATGGTTTCTTTTCCGAGCATATTTGCTGGAGTGAGGTCATCTCCCTGTGCGGTCTCGTCAATGGCTATCGGAGGATCTTCAGTCACACCTGCCATGGATGTATTTGAGTATTCCCACAGACGGCGCCAATTGTGGAGAAGTGGTTTGGAAATACTCTTCGGACCCTGGGAGACGCTAGTGATCCTCAGCTAGTCACCTGAAAGGATACAAACACTCTGGTTGGGGGTGCCGGAATTAGCACTCTGACAGACAAGTTAGTTCAGAGACTCAGGGTAGCTTCTTTACTAAGTTTTGTGAAGTGATTCTTACATACCTTTCTATAACCGTTGTTCCTGTATTTATACTTGTTCTTTTTAATCCTCGGGGCCAGGGCCTACTTTTTAATCATTGTCTTTTCTTTTATTCGGCCCTAAGGACTTACACTTATTCGGCACATATATTATATTCGGCTCCCCACTCTCGTAGGATATAGCCGATTAATATCAGTCTTCCAATGGTACGCACCATATGATTTTTCCATGTATTCGGCCCCCACATCTTGGTTTAGCAAAAAGTAAAATTATATTGCTTTATCAACGGCTGAAGCTGAATATATAGCTTCCGGAAGTTGTTGTGCCCAAATACTTTGGATGAAACAACAATTTGAGGATTTTGATTTGTATTATGATCATATCCCTATTAAATGTGATAATACTAGTGCCATCAATTTAAGCAAAAATCCGGTTCAACACTCACGAACAAAACATATTGAAATTCAACATCATTTTTTAAGAGATCATATTCAAAAAGTGGATATTGTACTTGAATTTGTAAACACTGACAAGCAATTGGCGGATATTTTCACAAAACCCCTAAGCGAGGATCGCTTTAATTTTATTCGTGGCGAGCTTGGAACGTTGATTTCTATTTAAAAGGTTTTGTTGTGACTGTGAAACTTGAATTTTTGTTAAAATGATATATGTGTATTGCTACATTGATAGGGAAACATTTTATCAGTTGAATGCTGTCAAGTCCTTCATACATTTATTATCCTTAATAGTTTACTATTTACAACTATGTATTTTTGTTCTACATCTTGAGCTTAATTTAATTTTGCATACATTGATTTTTTTTATTTTTTCTATTAGGATTAATTTCGTTTATTTCTTAGTATTATTTATTTTTTTCCGTTTCACTAATAGGCTTTATTTCCTTTATTTATTTTTTTATTATTTTTATTTTTTTTCTTTTCTTCCCATTATTATTTTTTCTTTTCCATTATTTTTTTGTTTTGCCATTAGGCTTAATTTTTATTTATTATTTTCTACACTTTAATTTCATCTTCCGTGCTTAAAAAAAAAATATATATATATATATATACATAAAAACAAAAACTGAAATGAAGAAAACAAAAACAAACTTAAAATAACAATATTTACATTAAAAAAAAAAACTCTTCATTCATTTTTCCGATCATTGGCTGACCTTACTTCCTCGTCTCTTCCACTACTCTCTTCTTCTTTTTATCACCTTGGGAGGCTCTTAAAGGCCCTGCCCTCGTGCTTTCGTCGAGAGCGACGACTCCCTGTTGACTATTAAAGGCCAAGAATGACGTTGCTCCAAATCGGGTCATGGAGGTGGTCTTCCGTTTAAGCTCTTTATTTTCGGCCTTCAGTGCGCCTATTTCTGCTCGCGCATCCTTATACATGCGCTGGTGCAGAGAGAGTTGGGCGTTGACCTGATGGAGCTCAATCGTCCTGTTCTGTAGTCAGTGAGCCAATTTTGTGACTGCAGTCACCGTCTCCATACAGGACTTTACTGTGAAATGATTGGCTTCAATATCTGATTAAGCTGCCATTATTTACTCAATCGATATCATAGGAAGGTTGGGAAGAGTAAAAGCCGGGGCACTTGGCCCAGCAAAGCTTATGGGATCGTTTAGGTCTGGAAACAGAGTGAGGGGACAGGAGAGGAAGCCATGGTTTAGAGGTGAGAGGTGTACAAGAAATGAGTTGCAAAGAAACAGAAAAGAGTGATGAAGAAGAGATAGAAGAGAATGGTGAAGAAGAAAATAGAAGAGTGTGTGATTAAGAAGAAGGAAAAAGAGAAGAAGACAAGGAGGGAGAGGGAGTCGAGGAGAGTACAAATTGAGGCCTGCTTTTGTCGGCCAATGATGTAAAAGTGAAGCCGCGTGTCAAATGCGTTTATCGAAGGAAAAAGAGAGACGCGGGAGAGTTGTATGTGTATGCATATATGTATATATATATTGAATTGTATAGATGCCATTTATTACTATCATTCTCCTCATCATCCTCTAGATTATGACCCATGATTTCCTTTTGATAATGTCATAGGGGGAGAAAATTATGATGTTATGTATTATGGTATCATTTTCAAATTATGGTATTATTTTCAAACTAATCTGACGTTATGTATTTATAATTTGATATCCTAGCCTCATATCATGTTTCTAATTAAAGCTTATTTATTATACATGTGCTAACCTATGTTTTTAGAAATTAATTCAGGGGGCATGACTTGAGGGGGAGTTTTTCTTACTCCTAAATCAAATCAAAACATCATTGTGTGTCATCATCAAAAAGGGAGAGATTGTTAGACTTATTTATTTTGATGATTTATTTAATTATGTTTTAATTTATTTAGAAGAGAAAAATAGAATAAAAATTTATTTTGATGATTTATTTGACAGAGAAAAATAGAATCAACATTTATTTTGATGATTTATTTAATTATGTTTTAATTTATTTGAAAGAAAAAAATATAATCAAAATTTATTTTGCCCCATTATTTCTCACCTAAACCTTTATCCTAAATATTGTTAGAATGTATTTAATATTTGTTTGAATCAGGAGTTCAAACAACCTAAAAACAAAGGTTCAAACAGCCCAGCACAGCTGTAGTTCAAAAGATTCAAAAGGTTCAAGTGGAAGACATTCAAATTAGTAATGATGGAGTGGAAGATATTCAAATTAGTAATGATGGAGTACAATGACGATAAGTTCAAATGAATACAACGGCTATAAACGACTATAAGTTTCATTATATATACCAAAGTCTCTAATGTAAACAAGTTACAAAAAATCAGAAAATATTCTTTGATCTATAATCACTCACATCTATTCTCTAAAAAATTCTCTGAGAAGTGTTTTTCAATTTTTGTTTACATCCTCTTTTAGAAATTATACACTGAGACGTATAGCTTTAAGCCCATCTTTCCTGTGTGAGGTTTACAGAAAAACCGGAGCTTCATTTTTATATCTATTTTTGAGAGATAATTCTTGTAACTTTCTGTGAAAGCAAAAACACCTTCCTTTTAACCTTGTAAGAGTGTAGTATACTCAGTGTTCTTAACTTAGAAAGTCTGTGTAAAATCCGTGGAGGATTGCTCCATTTGTAAAGAGGTTGTTAGCACCCCTGTGAAGTTAGAACATAGTGGAAAATCTCAAGTGAAGCTTGAGGAGTGGACGTAAGCCGAGTTAAAGCCGAACCACTATAAATTTGTTTGCCTCTCTCTCCCTTATCTCTTTATTTTATTTATATTGCCATAACTATATTTCACATTTTCACTGTGTTAAAATCATTAACTGACATAATTGTTAGAACACTTGTTTTAATTATTTTTATTTCATTAACTATATTTATCTATTGTGCTAGTCATAATTTTTATTAGGGTATTATTATTTTTATTTGTAAAAACCTAATTCACCCCCTCTTAGGTTGTCTTTTGGGTAACACATAACATTTAGATATAATCTGATATGAAAGTTAGGGTCAAACTTACCATCATATATCTAGAACCTTGGCATCGCAAATCTCTTCGGCGCCTCTCGAAGGCATCCAGCTCTATTAGGAACGATGACTTCAGCTGTGCGGTGGCTGTTCGGTGTCACCGCAACATTTCTCTTTCTTTGGAGGTAGTAATGTAAATCCTCCTTCGATCGCCCATCTGCCCTGCTGTCGATTGATTTCTGCCTCTTCGGCGTGTTACTCTCGTGCATGGGGTCCTTTTGGAGTTGTCATTATCTATTGTCCTCTCACGAGGTGCTCTTGTCCGTTTATTTGACACGAGCCCTTAATCTGCAACCCTCATTCTCTCTGGGGCTCTACTCTCCCGACATTCTTGGATCGACAGGGTGAGTTCGTATTCCTCCTCCCTTGGTATTGTGCCACGACTTGTCTTCCTTTCTAGGCTCCTACCTCTACAGTGGTCGAGGGTGTTGCCGGCAATGGCAACACCAGGTGTATCACCTTACTCGACATCATGAAGTTCACCATCATCTGTAGGTCCATCAGTTTGGCTGCCAAGTCCTTCACTTTGTCATCTCTTCATATGTATAGGTCCTTCCAGACTTGGATATCGCTTTCGTTATAGTACTCCTTTTGGGCTTAGCCTTGCCTGCCCCTAATCGGGCCATTACGGCCCTTGGTGGCATTATTTGCTTCTGAGTTTACTTCATGTACCTCTTCGCCAATGTCTCCTCCACTGACGACTAGATCGACGCGCTCCTCATTCTCGCTACCGACTCTTTCTCCTTGTCTGGCGTTGGTCATCTATTCCTACTAAGTTCCTACAGAACAAATTGTAGGTGTTGATTTTTGACATCACAAGCGAACTAGATCTCCTAACCGAGATCTATGGAACTTAGCCGTAGAGCACACGAAAGAATAGAAGAGCCCAACACCTGTACACAAAAAGACAACAAATACCACAGTGGCTCGTCCACCCATATTTCAACGATCAAGCCAGTCACTTATCTCACAAAGATATCAGCACAAGTAAATCACTCACAAAGAAAAGCATACCTTAAATTTACGGGAGTGCCTTACTTTTATAGCCAGCAATGCCCCGTGTCCCCTAAAAGTTTTATTACATAGAACTCTATCATTTAAAAGCATAACACTTATCTTGGACTCCTTCTATTCAGATTAGAATGAACTCTTTTAAAAGTCTCATCTCTATCCAAATAGAGAGTCACAAACCATCTAGGACTCTTATCCTCTATCCGAATATCTCGGACTCCAGTATTATAGCATCACATCTCAGCATTTTGGTCTACCTACGTGGCACCTCGATAACATGGTCCATCCACGTGGACAATACCAAAAATTATGTCCCCACAGATTTTATGAAGGGATTTTTATTTTAGTGATTTTCATGGGGATTTTTTATGTTTACAGATCTTTCTAAATTAGGAATTTTATAATTTATAGGGATTTTTTGATTTTACGTTTTTAGAGCAATGTCTTTTACTTTTGTGCCTTTTTTTCTTTTTTTTGGCTTGTATGTAGGATGTGATTAACTTATGTTTGTATTGCTCATTTTAATAGTTTGTCTGATTCGTTGAGTGCCTGTTTTTTTTTTTTTGTTGAATCACTCTGCCCCTCTTCTCCATA